>NC_044599.1:0-600000 GCF_901933205.1 Camarhynchus parvulus
TTGTGACCCAAAAAGGGCTGAGACTCTTCCCCAAATGTTCGTTGTGACCCAAAAAGGCACGGGGCCTTCTCCTCAAATATTTATTGAGCCCCAGAAAGGGGTTGGGCCCCTGACCCAAAAAGGGCTGCACCCCTGACCAAATATTCATTGTGCTCCAAAAAGGGGCCAGACATCCATCCCGAATGTTCACTGGATCCCAAAAATTGGCTGGATCCCCGACCCAAATATTTGTTGTGACCCAAAAGAGGGCACAAAAAGGGGCTGTGGCCCTCTCCTGGTGTCCAGTGCACCCCAGAAAGAGGCTGCACCCCCTCCCCAAATGCTCACTGTGCCCCAAAAAGGGGCTATGCCCCCTCCTGGAGTGTCTGGAGCCCCCCAAAAGTACCTGAAGGCCCCCAGAGTTCCCAATAACCTCTTCCTGGGGGGTCTGGAACCCTCTCAAGAGTGTTTTAAGCCCCCTTCAAATGCCTCTACCCCCCTCCAGTGGTGTCTGTAGACCCCCAGAAGTGCCTTGAACCCCATCCCAAATGCCTCTACCCCCTTCTAGGTGCATCTGGAGCCCCCCCAAATTTGCCTGCAGCCCCCCAAATTGCCTTCACCCCCTTCCTGGGGTGCCTGGGGCCCCCCAAATTTGCCTGCAGCCCCCCCAAAAGTATCCAGATCCCCACAAAATTTTCTATACTGCTTTTCTGGGTTATCTGGAGCCCGCCAACCCCCCCATCCACTTTTGGAGTCCCCTCCTCACCAATGAAGACCCTCCGGACCACGTCCCCCTCATCCGAGTCCTGCAGCTCCACCACGTCCGGCTCGTCCTGCTCCATGGGGGCTCCTGCAGGGACTGCAGCGTCAAGGGGGGCCCCGAGCACCCCAAAGCACCCCAGGACCCCCCTGAGCAGCAGAAAACCACAACCGCCTCCCCCCACAATTCCAAAACAATTCCAAAGAATTGTTTGCATCTTGGTTCCTGCTGTGCCCCCAAATTTCTCAGTGTGACCCCAAATCCTTTTTTGCCCCCCTCAATTTCCATGTACCCCGCCAAAATCCTTCTGTGTTACCGGTCCAAACCCTTCAGGGAGATCCCAAATCCCCTCGTACCCCCCCTAAGTCTCATCCCCCCAAAAACCTCTCTGCTCCCCCATCCATCTATTCCCCCCAAAATCTCTGTGTCACCCTAAATCTCTTCATGTCCCCGCAAATCCCTCAGTGTAATCTCAAACTCCTCCGTGTGATCCCAAATCCCTCCGTGCCCCCCCCCAAATATCCCTGTTCCCCCCATAAAATCCCTTTGTGTCCTCCCAAATCCTCATGTGTGACCCCAAATCCCTGTGTCTCCCCAAATCACCCTGTACTCCCCAATTCCCCTCCCACCTGCTCTCTGAGGGTCTTGGGGGGGTCTCGCAGCTGCTCCAGACTCAGTCCCTAAAATCTGGGGTGAGGGGGATGGAGGGATGCAGATCGGGGGGTCACAAAGGGGGGGGTTACCCAGTGCCCCTCAAAATCATCCGGGACCCCCCAAATCACCCAGGGTACTCCCAAATTACTCCCAGTCCCCCCAGGTTCGCTCCCCCCCCGCTTTAATTTTTCGAAGGGGGCACAAAAGAACAACAGAGCCCCAGGAACCTTCCCCAAAATTCACCTCCCACCCCAAATTGAATACTGGGGAGGACTCCCAAGTTTTTGTTGAGGGGTCCCCACTCTCTTGCCCCCCCTTCCAAAACAGTTCATGCACAGTCTCCCCCCTTCAAATCCAACATGGAGGTAACCCAAATTTCTGGCGGGAGTCTCCCAAATTTTTTCGAGGAGGTCCCCACTGTCACTGCCCCCTTTCTGACCCCCCCAAACCAGAGCCTGATCCCTCCTCCCAGCCCCAAATCTATCTCCCCTCCCATCCCAAATCCAAGACGGCGGTTATCCACAACTGCAGGAGGGGTCTCCCAAATTTTTGTGGGGGGTCCTACTCTCCTTTTTCCCTCTTTTCCAAACCTAAAAACGGCACACACCCCCCTCTCCTTCCATTGTCGCCCCCCTGCCATCACCTTCCCCTTCCCAAATCCAAGACCGGGTGTATGCCAAATCGGAGAGGGATCTCCTGAATTTGGGGAGGGAGGGGCGGGAGTGTTCCCCGCTCTCCTTTTTCCATCTTTTCCGACCCTACAAACGGCGCCTCGTTTCCACCGCCCCACCCCCCCGGCTCCAATTCATCGTTCCGCTCTATCCCCTGGGTATCCCCAGCTGGACGGGGGGGATCTCCCACATTTTTTGGGGGGTCCCCGCTCTCTTCCGTCTCCTTTCCATCCCCAAAATCCGCAGTTCATCCACATCCCCCCCGCCCCAAATCTTTTGCCATCCCTCCGCCATCGCCTCCCCATCCCAAATCCATGCCCGGGGGTATCTCCAGTTGGTGGTGAGGGGGGGTGGGTGTTCTCCCAGTTTTTTTGTGGGAGGGTTCTCCTTTTTCCCTCATTTCTAGCCCCACAACGGCGCCCCTCCGCCATCGCCTCCCCCATCCCAAATCTAACACCGGGGTATCCCAAACTGGGGGGGAGGGGGTCTCCCAAATTTTCTGGGGGGGGGGTGTCTCCGCTTTTTCCCGTCCCCTTCCCCCCACAAAAACGGGCTCGTTTCCCTCCCCCCGCGCCCCCCGACTCACCTCGGCGGCTCCGCGGCGCGGGAGGGGCCGGGGGCGTTCCGGAGGGCTCCGGGGGTGGCTCCGGGGGTCCCGTCGGGCTCGGGGGTGCGGGGGGGGTCGTGGCGGGGGCGTCCCCCGGGCGCGAGGCGGGCGCGCGGCCGAGAACAGGAAGGTCCCGTCATCCCATTCCCCGCCGGATGCGCCGCTGGGAAAAAAGCGGGGAAAAAACGCTGGGAAAAGTGGGGGGGAAACCTTGGAAAAAGGGAATTTGGGCGGGGGGAACCCCTAGGCGGAAAAAAAAGGGCGGGTCCCAGTAGGGACACCCCCGAACCGCCCGGTATTGAGTGGGGGAATTGTGCGAATTGCCCGAATTGTTGGGGTTTGGTTATTTTCTTATAAGGGGGGGGTGTTTTCCAAGCGGGAGATGGATCTGGGGGGGATGGGCAGGGTGGGTTTAAGGGGAATAAGGACAGGGAGCCCCCCCAGATTTCTTCCTCCCCCCTTCCTGCTTTGTGTAACGGCAGCGACGCGTTTCCTGCCCCCCCGGGAATTAAAAATGGTTGGAATTACGCAACGAGGGCGGAGGGCTCGGCAGCGGCATCCAGGGATTCCGGGAACGGCGGGATGGGGGCTTCGGGGCGTCCCCTGCGCCCCTCCAAATCCCTGAATGATCCCCCAGAGGGTTTTATCGGGGCGTTTCCTGCCCCCCTCCCTCCGACCCCCGGGAATCAGAAATTGGTTGGAATTACACAATGACAGATCACGGGATCCCGAGATAGAGGGACTGGGGGGGCTCGGGGTTTTGGGGTGGCCCCTGTGCCCCCCAGATTCTCCCTCACGAGGGCATGGGGATGCATTTCTGCCCCCCGCCCCCGCCATCCCTAGAATTAAAAATGGTTGGAATCGCACAGCGAGGCCAGAGGGTTCAACAGTGGCATGGAAGGATTTTGGGATCAGGTCATGATAGGATTGCGATTCTGGGGTGACTCCTGTGCCCTCCAAACGCTGAGCCCCTCCCCTGATATTCTGGGGGTGCTTTTTCTGCCCCCCAACCCCCCAATTAAAAATTGTTGGAATTATGCAACACAGCCAAAGATTTAGCAGAATTTTGTTATTCTGGAAGCATGGAATAGTAAGATCAGGGTTTTGGGGTGCTCCCCCTGCACCCCATGCCCCCGGAGCCCCCCAGAGGGTTTAGGGGTGCTGGGGTGAGAGTATGGGGTCTCCATCTCCTTTCCTCACCCCAGGCACTGGTTCCTGAAGAATGGGAAAAGCTCTGCATGGCCATACTGGGATCACTGGGGGTGACCCCAAAATCTCATAGTTGGACAATGTCATCACCCCTGGCTGGTGTCCCCAAATCCATATAGTGGAATGAGGCTGCTCAGAGACCTTTAATTGATGTCATCAGCAGATCCATGTGCCCGAATCCCAGGATTCCCATCCTGGGGACCCCATCCCCAGGGTCCTGGAATCCCTGTCCCCACCGTGGGGTTCCCATCCCCATCACAGTGTCCCCATCCCGACACCCCCATTCATGTGTCCCCAAGCCACTCCCAATGTCTCCACAGGCTCATCCTGGTGTCCCTGTTTCCATCCTGGTGTCTCCACCTTGGTGTCCTTATCCCCATCTGCCCCCATAGGTCCAGGTGTTGCTGTCCCCATCCTGATATCCCAATCCTGGTTTCCCTGTCCCCATCCAGGTGGCCCTTCCCCCCTCACATTTCCCACTTTTTTCATCTCTCCCCTTTCTTGCTCTTTTTCTCTGCTTTTCCCCCACCATTTCCCCATCACCTTTTCCGCCCTTTTCCCCCTCACATTTCCCACCCTTTTTTCTCTCATGTTTTCCACACTTTTTTTTCCTCCCTTTTCCCACCCTTCTTCCTCTCACCTTTCCTGCTGTTTTTTCCCCTCACGTTTCCAACCCTTTCCGCCTCACGTTTCCCGCCCTTTTTCGCCTCACGCTTCCAGCCCTTCTTCCCTCACATTTCTGACCCTTTCCGCCTCACGTTTCCCGCCTTTTTTCGCCTCACGCTTCCAGCCCTTCTTCCCTCACATTTCTGACCCTTTCCCCCTCACGTTTCCCGCCCTTTTTTCACCTCACGCTTCCAGCCCTTCTTCCCTCACATTTCTGACCCTTTCCCCCTCACGTTTCCCGCCCTTTTTCGCCTCACGCTTCCAGCCCTTCTTCCCTCACATTTCTGACCCTTTCCGCCTCACGTTTCCCGCCTTTTTTCGCCTCACGCTTCCAGCCCTTTTTCCCTCACATTTCTGACCCTTTCCCCCTCACGTTTCCCGCCCTTTTTCACCTCACGCTTCCAGCCCTTCTTCCCTCACATTTCTGACCCTTTCCGCCTCACGTTTCCCGCCTTTTTTCGCCTCACGCTTCCAGCCCTTCTTCCCTCACATTTCTGACCCTTTCCCCTTCACATTTCCGTCTCTTTTTTCTCTCACCTTTTCCCACTCTTTTCCCTTCACCTTTCCCCCTCATTCCCTCCCAGGCTGTCCTGTGTGGAGGCAGCACAGGCGGCTCCTCGCTCCGGCACCACCATGGACTGGTTCCACTGCAGTCGCTGCTTCCGCCAGGATGGCGCCCGCTTTGCCATCACCAACTGCGGCCACATCCTGTGCGAGGGCTGTGGCGGCTCAGGTAAAATTGAGGGAAACCCCCAGTTTAAGCCCTTTAAATGCTGAGAAAGGGGGAGTTTCCTTCAATTTAAAATGAGAGGGAAAGGAAGGGTCACGTCAACTCAAGGAAATAAATAAGTGAGGGCTCTGCCCTCAATTTAAACCCCTAAAATATCGGGAAAAGAGAGTTTCCCCTCAATTTCTGTCTTTTAAATGATGGGGAAAGGAGGATTTTCCTTCAATTTACACCCTTAGCATCGTGGAAATGGAGGATCCTGCCTCAATTTAAAACCCTAAAATGAAGGGAAATGGTCAATTTCCCTCAAGGAACACCATTTTTGGGACTTTTGGACATCTTTTTCTCTCACTTTTCTCACTTTTTTCTCCCCTTCCCACAGGTCCCTGCCCAGTCTGTGGTACCACCTGCCGCTACCTGCCCATATCTGATCAGGCCAGTGTCCTCCATGTTGTTCCCCACATCCCCTTCCCACCCTTTTCCCTTCCCATTCCCAGCCTTCTCCCCATCATTTTGACACCCCCATGCCCAACAGATGCGCCCAGAGGAGAAGGTTTTCTTCAAGAACCCAGTGGCCCTCGCCCTCAAGCACCTTGCCCACATCACGCAGGTGAGGAGGACACGGGTGACAGAGGATGAGGTTCCACCACTGTCCCCAACCCCACACGCTGGGGGGTAAAAGGGAGTGACCCACATCCCCCAGGTGTGGCAGTTCCAGACGGCACAGGCACAGCTTCTGGTGGACTTGCACCGGGACAGAACTCGGCGGGTGCAGGCAGAGCTGGACAAGGCCAGAGAGGAGCTGGGGGAGAGGAGCAGGTGAGGGGAATGCTGTGGAAGGGGGGGTCACACCTCCATCTTGGTCTCCTCTGGGCATGTGGGTGAGGCAGCACTCCTTGGTCAACACCATAAGGACAGTCCTCATCCTTCTGGCCCCTTTCTTGGGAGGGTCTTACCCCCCCTTGGCTGCCATGTTGGTGACAGCATGTTCTGCCATTCGCTGCCATCTTGGTGAGCTCCCACCCCCTTGCTCTGCCGCCCTCAGCTGCCCTATGGAGGGACCCCCACCCCAAATTGGGGGGAAAACCCACCCTCCATTAAATCCTCCCTCTTCCCAGGGAGCTGGAGTCACTTCGCCAGGAGAATGAGGAGCTGCGCCGCATGCAGGTGGCCCCCAAAGCCCCCCTTCCCTTTCCCTGGCCCCCAAACGGCCCCCCAACATCCCCCTGCCCCTTCCCTGGACCCCAAACTCCCCCCAAAGCCCTCCTGCCCCTTCCCTCACCCTCAAAACTGTCCCCCTCAAATCTCCCCACAGCTCTCCCCAGGCTGGCGCTGGAGCAGCCGCAGCAGCACCCCCCGTCCCTCCCCCACACATTCAGGTAAGTGCCCCCCAAATTTGTAGGGGGGTCTTCCACACCCTAAAACACCTCCTCATCCCCTCCTTGCTCATAGGGGTTCTCCCAAATTTTCTGTCTCCTTTCCAGTCACCCCCCAGCCCCGCCGGCAGCTCAGCAGTCAAGTGGTCAGGTAAGGGGTGTGGGGCATCCTAAATTGGGATGGGGGTCCCTCAATTGCACAGGGGGTCCCCCAAACTTCCCGCCTCTCTTTTGCAGCCGCTTGGCCCCACTGGAGCCCCCCCAGTCCCACAGCACCCCAGGATGGCAGGTGAGACCTCACCCCAAATGAGGGCCACCCCAAAATAAGGGGCTTCCCATAATGGTTTGCTCTCCCCCCACAGGCTGGCGTAGCCTACAGAAATTCAAGGACCTCCAGCATAGGTGAGTGACCCCAAATCCTACAGGATTTACCCCAAAATAATGTCCCAAGCCCTGCCCTTCAGCTCCAAGCACCATCCCCTTTCCTCGTCTCCAAGGAGGGACCCTAAAAGCTCATACTGGGCCTCAAACCCCCATGGTGTGACCCCAAACCCCTGATCTCTCCCCACAGGGACCCCAAGCCCCCACGGAAGGAGCCCAGAGCTCCCCAAACCCCTGCAGGACCCCAAGCCCTCCCAGAGAAACCCCTGACCCTCATCTATGGGGTGACCTTAAAAAACCCCCTAACGCCCCTTTCCCCCCTCAGTGCCCCCCTTGGCTGGGACAAACGAGGGACAGGTACTGGGGGCACTGGGAGGAACTGGGAGGAACTGGGAGGGGACTGGGGGCCTTGGGATAAACCGGGAGATGTGGAGAGGGGAATCTGGGGGGACTGGGATAAACTGGGAGGGACTGGGAGGGGATATAGGGAGCCCCAGGAGGGACCTGGGGGCTCTGGGAGGGGGTTACTGGGAGGGACTGGAAGGGGAGATTGGTTACTGGGAGAGAATTTGGATTCCTGGGAGCACTGGGCGGGGGTGTTTGGGTTACTGGGAGGGGACTTGGTGATACTGGGAGCACTGGGAGGACCCCAGCTCCACCCCCTCCTCCTTGCCCCTCCCTTATCCCACCCCTTTTCCTCCGAAATCAAGACAAAACCTCCAAATAGCTATTCCCCAAATTCAAAGGCCAACCCCCCCAAATTCGGTAACCAAGCCCGCCCAGAATTCAGTAGCCACTCACCAAAATGCGATAGCCACCCCGATATTCAGTAGCCAGGAATTTAATCTTCTTTATTTAGGGCTCTGCTCTGCGGCCGGCGAGGGGCGGGTGCTCTCAGTGGGATCTCAATCCACGGCCATAAAGGACAAACAGAGATCTCTGGCGGGATCCGAGGCTCCTGAACAGGAGCTCTGGGGCTTCCCTGGAGATGGCTGGGGACGGAAGTTGTTAAAAAGGAATAAAAAAATTTCAAATTTTGGTGCCGTTTTGGGTCCGTTTGTGGGGCCAGGGGGGGCGTGGCCTCTACCGCGAGGCCCCGCCCCCCGAGTGTATCGAGGTTGTGTTGCCGGTGCTGCGTTCCTATTGGTTGGTGGCTCGGTGTTAGCGTGGCCTAAGGGGAAAGGGGATATGGAGGCAAATTGGGGGAAAATGGGGAAAATTGGGGGAAAATTGAGGGGGTTACGGGGGGGGGGTCTATGGAGGAGGGGGAGGGCCTTTGTGATCTTAGGAAAGCGCGGATTGGTGAAAACCCGATAGGAGGCGTGTCTTAAGAGCGATCGGTGCTGGGGACTGGAGGACAGGCATGGAGGGGGCGGGACCAGCGGGGGAGCCGGAGTCGGATTTGTGGCGAAGCGGTCGGGGCGGGGCACTTGGTGTGACGTCACTTCTGGTTAGCGGCATTTCCGCGTCCTGCTTGGCCAGCCGCCGCCGCTGGTCCGGGAGCGGCTCGGGCCCCCGGAACCGTCCCGGGCCCCCGGAACCGCCCTGCGACCCCCGGAAACGCCCCGCGACCGCTCCGGAGCCGCTCCGCATTCCTCCGGAACAGCCGCGGCTCCACCTCCGGACTCTCCTGCGGCTCGGCCCGGCTCGGGCCGCTCTCCTCCCCTCCCCGCCTCGGGTCCGGCGCGGGGCTCGGCGGGGCCGGCCGGGGATGCCGCGGCGCGGCCCGCGCCATGTGGTACATCATGCAGAGCATTCAGAGCAAGTACTCGCTGTCCGAGCGCCTTATCCGCACCATCGCCGCCATCCGCTCCTTCCCTCGGGACAACGTGGAGGATCTCATCGGCCGGGTGAGGCCCCGTGGCCGGGACATCCCACCCCTTCCGCGGCCGGCCGGCCTGCTTGAGTGTCCCCCGGACTCCGGGTCCCTCTGACAGGCACTGCCGAGCTGTCGCCGGCTGTCTGGCTCCCTGCGGAGCCTCCGTGGGGATCCCCTGGAGGGGTTTTCCCGGGAGGGGAAGATCAGGGCATCTCCGGTTGGTTTGGACACTCCAGGCTTTTCCTTCCACCCTCTGAACCCCCGGGGCTGGCGGGGTCTCTGGGGGTCTCCGGGCACCGTTTGGTGACAGTGAATTAGTGAAGCACAAGCGGGAACCGGGATTAAGACCGGGAATGTTTTTGCGAACAAATCCCCGGGATTTCTCTTAATTAAGCCTTTCTTGAAGGGATAGGAAGGGCAGGGAAAGGGTGGGTTTTGCTGACCCCGAGACGGTTCCTGCAAACCCTCGGGATTTGTGTGAATTAACCCTTCCTGAAGAGATGGAAAGGGGGAGTTCCTTACCGGGGGGTGTTCCTGTGCTCCCCAGGGCGCCGATGTGAACTGCCTGCACGGCACCCTCAAACCTCTGCACTGTGCCTGCATGGTGGCTGATGCCGACTGCGTGGAGCTGCTGCTGCAAAAAGGAGCTGAGGTAAAGCTTTGGAAAAACCAAAAACAGGTAGAAAATCCCGAGATAAGGGGTAGGGAAGTCAGGAAGAGCTGATTAAGAGCTGACCATGGAGCTGATGTGTTTAAGTTGGATTTTGGGAAAAGGTTCTTCTGCCAGAGTATCACAACTGGGGTTTGGGCAATGCTCCCGGCATAGGGGGGGATTTTTGAATGTCCTGTGCAGGGCCAGGGCTTTGATTTGTAGACCTTTGTAGGTCTTTTCCACCTCAGGATATTCCATGGGCTTGTATCCCCTCACAAAGTGGCACCAGGGGAAGGTTCATTGTCCCAACAGGTAGGGAATTCTTGGGCTGAGATTTTTGGGAGAGGAGGAAGGATTGAAACCTAAATTTTTGCACTGAGATTTCAGGAGGCTGGGAAGGAATAATTAAACCCTAAATTTGCTGGATTTTTTACCCCACTTTCCCCTGGCTGCTTGGCTAAAACCCTTCCTTATTTTTCCCCACATTTCGGATTTGGGACCTTTAGCTCTTCCCTTGCTGCGGGATCCAGCTGGAGCCACTCCCTGACCACCAAACCTTTTTTTTTTTCTCCCCCAGGTGAACGCCCTGGACGGCTACAACCGGACAGCCCTTCACTACGCAGCAGAAAAAGATGAAACCTGCGTGGAGATTTTATTGGAGTACGGAGCCAACCCCAACGCCCTGGACGGCAACAAGGACACGCCCCTGCACTGGGCGGCCTTCAAGAACAACGCGGAGTGCGTGCGGGCCCTGCTGGCCAACGGCGCCCTGGTCAACGCCCTGGACTACAACAACGACACCCCCCTGAGCTGGGCGGCCATGAAGGGCAACCTGGAGAGCGTCAGCGTGCTGCTGGACTTCGGTGCCGAGGTGCGCGTGGTCAACCTGAAGGGCCAGAGCCCCATCTCGCGCCTGGTGGCGCTGCTGGTGCGGGGCCTGGGCACGGAGCGGGAGGATTCCTGCCTGGATTTGCTGCACAGAGCCACGGGACACTTCGAGCTGCGCAAGAACGGGAGTCTGCCCTGGGAGGTGGCCCGGGACCCGCAGCTGTGCCAGCGGCTGACGCTGCTGTGCTCGGCACCGGGCACGCTGCAGGCGCTGTCACGCTACGCCGCGCGCCGCTCGCTCGGCCTGCGCTTCCTGCCCCAGGCCGTGCAGCAGCTGCCGCTGCCTGCCTGCCTCAAGGAGTACCTGCTGCTGCTCACCTGAGCCAGGGACAGCTGCCCTTCCCCCGGAGGATCCTCGCTCACTTTGTCACTTCCCAGGTTCTTCTCCATGGTTTTTGTTCCCCTCGGCCACCCGGCACTCTGCTGGCCCCTCACGCTGCCTCCCTTTCCTCCCCTTGGCCTTTCCATTTTGTCCCTTCCCTTTCTCCCCCTGTTCTGTCACTCTCCCTCCATTTCCTCCTCTCTGTTACCTCTGCTTCTCTCCCTGTCCCCCCCTTTCACTCTCCTGCAATGAACAATATCCCTCTGATGGCAAATTATATCCCAGCTGTTAGATTAATCTGTTTCTTCCTTTATTTTGTTTGTTTTTTTCTGCCTTGCAAAAGGAAGATTTTAAAGGAAAAGTCTCCTTGAGGAAGGACCCAAGGCAAGAAATTGTGGGTTGGGATGCAGAGTAATCCTGTGGGATAGGTTGGCTGAAAATCAAAGATCCAGGTGTTTCTCCAGCATGGAGAGTGAAGTTCTGCCTGTTTATCCATAACTTTTATGCTGCATCAGGAGTGAAACCACCTCAAAAACCAAAATTTTGCAGGGCTGGAATTCTTGTAGGTGAAACAAATCTTCTCCGGAGAGCTCCACATGGAGCTGAGGGCTTCCTCCCATCTCTTCAAGCTCTTCTGAGGTTTCCCACTAGGAATTCACCCTTTGGTGTTAGTTTGGGGATTGTTTTGGGGATCTATTCCAGGATCCAATGGAAGAGCAGATCTCCAAAGTGAAACCAAGCAGCTAAAAACTGTCATTGTTATTTTCTGGGATGAACTTGGGGCTCAAATTTTACCTGTTTTATCCCTCCATGTTATGCTGGGCAGGGAAATCTTGAGGATGAGGAGGGATTTGGTGTCAGTGGGGTCCAGGTTTGCCTTTCCATGGATTCACAGAGACCTGGAGCACTTGGACAAGCACTGAATTTATTGAAACATCTCCATTTTATGACTTTTAACCCTAAAAACCTCAACCTCCACCATCCATCCTCAGTTTATCCTGATACCGCTTGGGGACCACTTCCCATAAAATCCCTGAAAAGCCCTGGGACGCTGTGAGAAAAGGGGATTTTGGGGGTTCCTCAGGCTGGCAGTGGCTGCTGTCCCTGTCACAGGGTGGCCTCGGGGACCAGGACCTTGCGTGTCAGGTGCTCCAGGTGCGCTGTCTCAGATGTGTCTAGCTCGATGTTGTACTTGGCCAGGATTTTGAGGATGGGCCGCAGCTTCAGCCACCACTGCTCCTTGGGGATGCGGTGCCTGAGGGGACAGGGACAGACTGGGGACATCCCTGGGGAGGGATCCCACTTTCCCAGGGTGAGGAAGGGAGGGACAGGAAGGGACACGCACTCGAAATCCGTCTGCTGGCGCAGCTCAGCGATGGGCTGGAACACCAGGCTGCGCTTGCGCATCCCCAGCAGGCACGCCGAGTCCGCCGTGTTGGCAAAGATCCGGCCTGGGAGGAGCACAGGAATGGTTGGGAACCTCCTGGAGGCGAGTTGGGAATGGTTGGGATCCTCCAGGGACGTGGGAGGGAAGGGTGGGAATGTTTGGGAATCTTCAGGAATGGGAAAACACTTGGGACAGGAAGTTGGGAATGTTTGGGATCCTCCTGGAGCAGGGGTTGGGAATGCTCGGGATGCTCCATGAGGGTAAAACCTATGGGAGGGTAGGTTGGGAATATTTGGGACCTTTCAAAAACATGGGAGGGGAGGTTAGGAATGTTTGGGATCATCCAGGAGTGGGGAACATCCCCCAGAATCCACAGGAGGGCTTTTTGGGAATGGTTTGGGAGTGTAGGGTCACTCTGGGGTCCCTTTGGGATCCCCCATCCAGAAGCACCCACCATGCCGGGAGCACTCCTTGATCTTCCCGGTGATCCAGGCCACGGCCTTGGCGCCCATCTTGGTGCCGAAATTACGGTCAAAGGGGGTGGGGCTGCCTCCCTGCCCCAGGAGAATCCAGGATGAGCCAATGAAATCCCCCAAATCCCAATCCCCTTCCCAGGGAAATCCCCTGAACACCGATCCTGTTCCTGGGGGAATTCCCAAACCCTCACCCCGTTCCCACCTGTTGCATGTGCCCCAGGACGTTTTTCCGGCAGTCAAAAATCCCTTTGCCCTCCTCGCAGTAGAGGTTGTAGATGAAATCTGTGGTGTAGTTCTCATTGCAACGCTCATTCCTACACCAGGGACAGGATCAGGCTCAAATCCCACAATTCACCCCATCCCAAACAATTCCACTGATCCCAAACAGCAGCACCACAATGAGATTCCAAATCTTCCATCCCTTGCCCATCACCACGGTGAGAGCCCAGTTCCCCTGATCCCAATCCCCAGGGGGGCGCCACGAGGTCCCCCCAAAGCTGGAGCCCACCTGAGCACAAGCCCCCTCTTCACCGTGGTCTTCATCTTCTCTGTCAGGTGGTCCACATTGGCCTGTGGGGTCGGGAATGGAGGTGGGAGTGAGGTCAGTGGGGAACCTACTCATTCCACACTACCCTGGTGACACTGGGGACAGGGGACAGGACTGTCCCCACCTGCAGGTCACGGCTGCTGAAGGGCTCCTCGAAAATGTAGGCGGCATCGGCGCCAGCCGCCAGCCCGGCCATGGTGGCCAGGTAGCCACAGAAGCCACCCATGGTCTCGATGATGAACACGCGGCGCTTAGTGCCTGCAGCCGACTGCTTTATCAGGTCACACGTCTGCAGTGGGGACAGGATTTGGGGTCAGGAAAAGGGATTTAGGGCCAAGGGATTTGGGGTGCCCACTCTAGACTGCTTGATCAGGTCACATGTCTGAAATGTGGGATTTGGGGTCAGGAAAAGGGGTTTAATGTCAGGGCAGTTGGGGGATTTCCATCGGGGTCTCAGAGTGGTGACAGTGCTTTGGGATCAGGGGAATTTGGGACTTCCACTGGGATCTTACTGTGGTGATGGTGTTTGGCATCAGGAGGGATATGGGATACAGGATTTGGGTTCTCGCTGTGGTGATGATGTTTGGGAGCAGAGGCTATAGGATGGGGCATCTGACCGGGGTGATGGTGTTTGGGACGAGGGGGATTTTGGGGAGGTATCTGGGGTCTCACAGTGGTGATGGTGTTGAGGGCAGTGTCGGCGCCGATGCTGAAGTCGGAGCCGGGGACATTGTTGGAGACGGTGGCAGGCACGATGCACAGGGGGATGCAGAGCTCCTCGAAGCGTGCCCGGCCCTCCACCAGCTCCAGGCCACCTGTGAACGCCTGAGGGACAATGGGGACATCAGGGGACAATGCAGAGAGGAGAGGAACGGTGGGGGCACTGACCACACCTTGACCAGACTGGGCCCTCCACCAGCTCCAGGCTGCCTGTGAATGCCTGGGGGATGGCAGAGGGACCCTGACCCCACCCTGGCCACACCCCAACCATGCTCTGACCAAGCCCCACTGACCCCACCCCGCTGACCACACCCTGCCCACACCCAACCGACCTCGAAGCCACCAATGATGATAAGACCATGAATCCCAAATTTGCTGATGTTGGCGCTGATCTCCTCAAAATGTTTCTTGGGCAGAGTCCTGGGAAGGGGAAACCCCTCGGGATGAGCCTGACCAGAGGGGGACCCCAGAGGGACCCCAAATGACCCCACATGCAGAGGGGAGTCACCTCTTGGTGCCTAGTTTGGATCCTCCCAGCCCCGTCCAGCTGCCCACCGTATTCCAGCCGATCTCCTCCACCTGGGGGGTGAAACGGGTTTAATGGGGTGGGAGAAGGATCTGGGGTCACAATGGCCCCCCTCAGCCCTATCAGAGTGACATTGGGGTCACGCAATGTCCCCTCAGCCCTCTCAGGAGGTCACACAATGTCCTCTGGCTTGGGGACAGCAGCAGATCAGACCCACAGCAGGGCTGGGGTTTGGACAGGGATTAAACACCCCCATCCTGAGGGATCTCCATCCCTGCAGTGCCACAACTGCCCCTTCCCAGGCCCTTTCCTTGCACCCTTCTCCCACATGGATCTCCCTATCCCAAAATCCAACCCCTCAAATCCATCCTGCACTTCCCCAACTCTTTTCCCGGCCTGTTTTTCCACTGGGATCTCCCCATTCCAAAACCCAACCCTTCAAATCCGTCATGCCCTGGCCACCCCTTTATCCCATAGGGATCTCCCCATCCCAACTCCTTTCCCCCATAGGACCCTCACTATCCCGAATGCCAGCCCCTCAAATCCATCCCAAACCCCATTCCCTGTGGGAATCTCCCCATCCCAGTCCCTCTCCTGACCCTTTTCCCACCCCATTCCCCTCGGGACCCTCACCATGCCAAAGGCCAGCCCCTCGAAGCCGTCGTGCACCGCGAGCATGTGGTGCCCGTGGATGAGGCCGATCCTCACGGTTGCCCGCACGGCCGCGTTCATCCCCGCGGCCGGAGCGCCCACGTTCATCACGGCCACCGTGTACCCGCTCTGGGGACAGGGACAGGGCTCACTGGGGGTTGGGGTTGGATTGGGTTGGGATTGGGTGGTATCCGTGCCTGGGATGGAATTGGGGTGTCCCGGCTCGGTCCCCTCACCATGCCCTCCGCAGCGCTCCCTACCTTGGTGGCAGGTGGGCGGATGTGAGCCAGCAGCTTATAGACATTCCAGTTGTTCTGAAAGCTCCTAAAAATCGGGGAAGTTGGGGTTTTGAGACATTTTGAGGACATTGGGGTTGCAGGGACAGGGACATGGAGGTGCCACCCACCGGCCCCGCAGCTTCACCGCATCCTCGAAGCGTCCTTCGTTCATGGCTGTGGTGACGTCCTTGGTCTGGGGGCACAGAGGGGGATTGGGGTGGGACTGGGATTTCCTGGGTGGGATTGGGGTGTCCTAGGATGGGATTAGGGTGTCCTGGGTAGGATTGGAGTGTTTTGGATGGGATTGGGGTGGAATGGGGTGTCCTGGGGTGGGATCCATCCCTGGGGCTGGCTTGGGGGCACTCCCTGGAGAGTTTGGGGACATCTTAGGGATGGGAACCATCTTAGGGATGGTTTGGGAACCATCCCTGGACTGGGTCTGGGGCCACTCCCGGTGTCCCCCCATTCCCACTCACCACCTGGACACATTCCATGAGGGGCAGACGCACGGCCTGGTTGCCGGACAGACTGACCACGCAGGCCGGCGTCTCCGGTGTCCCCTCCAGCAGCGCCATCACAGCCTCCACACCCATCCTGCTGGCCTGAGGGGACATCAGGGGTGTCACCTCCCAAGGGGGGCTGTCAGTCACCTCCAGGTCCCCTCCTTTGGGACTGGGGTGAGGAAGGAGGTGCCCACCAGGATGCGGTCGAAGGCTGAGGGGGTTCCCCCACGCTGGACGTGGCCCAGGATGGTCACCCTGGTGTCGTACCCCAGACGTTTCACCACCAGCTGCAGGGACACAGGAGAGCTCTAGGACTGGCCCCAAAAAGGGAGGGGGCAAAGGGGGATGTACCCTGTGTCCCCCCATCCCCACTCACAGCTTTGATCTCGTCCGAGGTGATGGCCTTGCCGTGCTTGTCAATGGCACCCTCAGCCACGATGATGATGTTGAGCCTGGAGCCACCGTCACGGGTCTGGGGGGATCACAGGGTGTCAACAGGGATGGGGACAGGGGGAGATCATCCATCCATCCATCCATCCATCCATCCATCCATCCATCCATCCATCCATCCATCCATCCATCCATCCATCCATCATCCATCCCACCTCAGCCAGCCTCCTGCACAGGTGCTCCTCCCAGTTGTCCTCGGGGGGTGACTCAGGGATGAAAACCCAATCAGCACCGCAGGCCAGGGCTGTGATCAGCGCCAGGTACCTGAAATGGGGCCAAAAACTGCTTTTGAGCCACTTCCCCCAGTTTTTGGGGTGACAAGAACCCCTCCTAGGTGCCACCAGAACGTACCCGCAGTGCCGCCCCATCACCTCCAGCACAAAAGTCCTCTGGTGGCTGCGGGGACAAGAAAGCGTCACCCACCCGAAACGGGAACACCGAGGGTCTGGGGACAACGAGGGTGTCCTTGTCACCTCTGCGCCGTGGTGGTGATGGCGTCCACGATCTCCATGATGCGGTGCAGCGCCGAGTCGGTGCCGATGGTCATGTCGGTGCCACAGAAGTCGTTGTCGATGGAGCCCACCATGCCCACAATGTTCAGGTGGCTCGAGCGCTGCGCCTCCTCTGCCGTGATGCCACCTGGGGAGGGAGTGGGCAGGAGGGAGACGCCATCCCCAGATGGTCACTTGAGGGGTAGAGGTGTCAAAGGGATTGTTTGGGGGGAAAACACTCAGCTTTGGGTGACAAAACCCCGTATTTTTGTGTAGGACACCTTGATTTTGGAAACAAAGTTTTTTTGGAATCACAAACCTTCCCACACCCTCCTTTCTGATGTGGGACCCCCCCAGAATGTCCGCTTAGGGGGAAGCAGTGCCACAAATCTCTGTTTTGGGGGAAAACCTCAAATTTTTGAGTGCCACACCCTGCTTTTTTTAACCACACTCTCTTTTCCTTCTGTATCCCCCTTTAAAACATCTTCAACAGTGCCCCAAACTTCCATAATTATAGAAAAAAAAAACCAATTTTTGAGTTTCACATCCTGATTCAAAACCAAACCTTTCCACACCTCCTGTTCTCTCTGTGCCCCCCTACAAAACGTTCCCTTGGGGAGCAAAAGTGTCCTAAACTTCATAAGTAGGGAAGAACACCACATTATTATGTGCGAAACCCCAAATTTTTGCGTGCTTTTGAACCCAAACCTCTCTCTTTTGACCCCAACCCTTTCCCTCTGTCCCCCTCCCTCTCCCTCACCCCAGGGGGGTTTCGGGGCTCCCCCGGTGTCCCCCCCCATACCGGTTTTGAGCAGCTCTGCCAGGAGCCCGCCCCACTCGGCACGGAAGGTGTCGGCGCCGGTGAGGCTGCCATCGCCGCCGATCACACACAGGTTGGTGATGCCGCGCTTGACCAAGTTCCGCGCGGCACGCAGCCGCCCTTCGCGCGTGCGGAAATCCTGGCAGCGCGCGCTGCCGATCACCGTGCCACCCTGGGGAGGGATGGCGGGGCACGGCTGGCCTCGGGGCTGGCTGTCCGTCCCTGTGTCTATCCACCCGTCCCATCCCCGCACCTGTACCTGTGTGTCCATCCACCTATCCCATCTCCATGTCCATCCCTGTGTCCATCCACCCCTCTGTCCATCCACCCATCCCATCCCCATGTCCATCCCTCTGTCCATCCCCCCATCCCATCCCCATGTGTGTCCCTATGTCCATCCCTGTGTCCACCCTTCCCTCCCTCCCCCCATCCCAGCTCTGCTTTTGGGTCATTTTCTGCTGAGCCCAGGCTCAGACTGGAACCAGTGAGGGGCAAACTGGGACCAGTGAGGGGCATGCCCAGTGCCTCCCCAGCCCAGGAGGGGATTCCCAAGTGTCCCCCTGTCCATGTGTTCCCCTGTCTGTGTGTCCCCCTATCCATGTGTCACCCTGTCCGTGTCCCTCACCAGCTGCAACATCATGGACACGCTTTCCCACGTGGCCTCCCTGATGTGGTCACCACCGTCCACCAGCCCCTGGTAGCCCTGTGGGGACAGAGTGGACAGTGGTTCAAGGACACCTTTTCCCAAATTTTGTGGTGAGGCTGTGGAATTTTGGGGCTGGGGCTGACACTGACCTCACACACGAAGAACACCTTGGCCCCGGTGTAGATCCCCACGCGCACCACGGCGCGCACGGCCGCGTTCATCCCTGTGGGGCACCGCCATCATCCTGTCACCCCTTGGTGACATCCCCAAGCCTCTGTCACCTCCCTGCGGCTGCCACCCCTCGGTGGACACCCCAAATCTGTCCACCCCGCGCCCCCCCTGTCCCCCCCCTCGCAGCTGCCACCGCCTGAGTTATTTTTGCCCCAGTGACCTTTGGTGGTAGCGCCTGACATGGGTGACAAACACGGGGGTGGGGGGAGGGGACACTCCGGGGGGGCCCCCATGGCCTGGCACCCCCCCACGTCTGTCCACCCCCCATCCTTAGGATCCCCAGAAAAATCCCAAATCTTGGGAGGAATCCTTGGAATTTTGGGCAATCCTGATTATTTTGGCTCAGTGCCAAAGTGCCACCGGTGCCCACTTGGAGTCCCCTGCCCGGATTTTGTCACCGTTGTTTCCCTCTGCTATCCCAAAACTCCTCGAGCTCCACCCGACCCCAAACCCCCACCAAGGTCATTCCCAGAACCTCAATCCAGGGAAAACCCTGATGGTTGTGGCATCAAAATCCCGATTTTTACCTCCAAAGGAGAGGTTTTAGGGACTTGGGGGGGATTTTTAGGGATTTTGGGGGGAATTTTGGGGGGAGGGGAGGGGAATTTGGGGCGAGGATTCCGGGATCCCAAGGCATTTGCGGAGTTTTGGGGGAGAGGGGAGAAATTCGGGGGGATCTGGGGGGATTTCCAGGGATTTCAGGCTGGGGATTTCTAGGGATTTTGGATCCCGGGGGCTTTGGGGTCCTCTTACCCTGCGCGTCCCCCCCTGAGGTAAGGACGGCGATGGCTTTGCCGGCGCCCATGGTCTCGGTGTGCTGGGGTCCCGCGGGGCTCGGGGGCATTTTCCTGCCTGGAAAAAATCGGGAAATTCGGGCAAATCCCAAGGCGGGAAGGGCGGCTCTGACCCTCCGGGTGGCGCTGCCAGCGCAGAGTGGCACCGCTGGGGAGGAACGCGGCGACACTGGGACAGCCCCGCTGCCACCGCCGGGACACTCCCGCCCGGGGGGGCGTGGGGGGACTCCTTACTGGGAGTCCTCGTTACTGGTCCCAGTCTCGATTCCCTACTGGGGCCAGGCTGTCCTTAGTGGTCCCAGCCTCCCCTTACTGATCCCAGTTTGTCTGTACTGGACCCAGTGCATATTTTCTCTGGGAGCTGCTCTGTCCTTCTTACTGGTGCCAGTCTCTGTTCCTTGCTGGTGCCAGTCTGTCCTTACTGGTCCCAGTTTGTTTTCCCTGCCCTGCTCTCCTTAATGGTCCCAGTCCCTCTTTAGCGGGGCCAGTTTGTCCTCACTGGTCCCAGTCCCTGTTCCCAGTGGGAGCTGCTGTGTCCTCCTTACTGGTGCCACTTTGTCCTTACTGGTCCCAGTTTGTTCTTACTGGTTCCAGTCTTTAGTCCCAGTGGGAGCGGCTCTGCATCCCTTACTGGTGCCAGTTTGTCCTTACTGGTGCCGCTCTGTCCTTACCGGTTCCGGTCTGGATTCCCTGTTCATCCCAGTCTCTATTCCCTGTGGTTACTGGTCTGCCCTCCTTACTGGTGCCAGTTTATCCTCCTTACTGGTCCCAGTCCATCCTTACCAGTCCCTGTCTGTGTTCCCTATGGGACTCTGCGCTCCTCACTGGCTCCAGACTGCTTTCCTTACTGGTCCCAGCCCCCATTCCCCGCCTCTCCCGTTTCCAGCTCCCCGCCGGTCCCAGTCTGGGGGCGTTACTGGTGCCAGTTGCTGTTCCCTGCTGGTTCCAGTACCTCTCCCTAACCGGTTCCAGTCCATCGCCAGTCCCGGTGCGGGGCCGTTACCGGTCCGGGTCGCTGTTCCCGGTGGGATCTGCTCTGCTTTCCTAACTGCTCCCAGTCCCCGTTCCCTGCCGCTGCCTCTCCCGGCTCCGGTTCCGTCCCGGTCCGCGGGCGTTACCGGTGCCGGTCCGCAGGCGTTACGGGGCCGTTAGTGGTGCCAGTCCCGCTGCCCACCGGGAGCACTGACCTGCGGAGCGCCGCCGGCCCGGCCCGGGCGGGAGGAAGGACAGCAGGAGGAGGAGGAGGAGCGCGGCCACGGAGAGCGCGGCCGGGGCCACGAACCGGGACAGCGCCGGGGCCACCGGGACGGCCACCATGGCCCGGGGACAGCGCCACCATGGCCCGGACACAGCGCGGGGACACGGGCTGGGACCTGGGATTGGCCGCGGGGAGCGCTGTAATGGGATCGGGGTGACGGGATCGGCTGTAACGGGATCGCCCGTTATGGGATCAGGGTAACGGGATCGGTGTAACGGGATCGGCTGTGACGGGGTCACTGTAATGGGATCGGCTGTAACGGGATCGGCTGTAACGGGATCGCCCGTTATGGGATCAGGGTAACGGGATCGCTGTAATGGGATCGGCTGTGACGGGATCGGGGTAACGGGATCGGCTGTAATGGGATCGCCCGTTATGGGATCAGGGTAACGGGATCGGGGTAACGGGATCGGCTGTAACGGGATTGGGGTAACGGGATCGGCTGTAGGGTCCAGCTACTGTGGGATTGACTGTAATAGGATCGGCTATTATGGGATAGGCTGTACCAGTTTTGGATGTAGGGACCAGCTGTAACAGGACTGACCACAGGGAGAAACTTGGGATGGGATCAGCTGTAACGGGGCCGACTGTGACAGGATCGATCGGTGGTAGGGACTCACACACAGAGTGACCCCTCCATAGGGTCGCAGCCCCCACAGAATGACCCCCTATAGGGTCACAGCCCCCAGAGAATGACCCCCCGCCACAGAGTAACCCCTATAGGGTCACCCCCCCCCCCCGTCCAGGGCGGCCCCTCCTTTCTGGCTGCCCCCCCTGGACCTCCCAGCCGCCAGGGGGCGCTCTGCGCTTCCAGCAATGCGCGGCTCGCTCCCCTGCTCTGGCGGCACTTCCGGCAGCCCTGGCGCCGCTCACTTCCGCTTCCGCCGCCTCCTCCTCGCTGCCGCCGCGGAGCCCGGGAGAGCCGCGCGCGCTCGGGACGCTTCTGCTTCCATTTCCGCTTCCGGCGCGGCGGCCGGGCCGGCTGAGGCGAGAGAAGCGGCGGCGGCTCCGGACCCTGCTCCGCTCCCGGACCGCGCTCCTCCCTCTCCCGCTGCCCTCACACCGGACTCCGCCGCCGCCGGGCCTTTTCCCGTGCCCGGTCCTGCCGCTGCCCGGGGCCGAGGCGGCGGCGCTGCCCCCCATGAGGATGGAGGCCCGGGAGGCGGCGCGGGCCCGGCCCGGCCTGGCCTTCAAGGGTTTCGGCGCCGAGAGCAAGGTACGGAGTGGGGGGCGCGGGGCCGGGGCGTTCCCGGGCTCTGTTTCCACCGGGCCGGAGCCGCCGCCGCTCCTTCCCTCACGGAACCGCCGCGGGATATGGGCGGGAAGCGGATTTGGGAATATTCGGGACAATTCTTCCGTCTCAGGGGATCCTAGGGCACTTCCAGCCGCGCTTTCTCTGGGGAAACCCAGCCTGGAAACCGCAGAAGTCAAATCCCAATCCCGTTTTTGGGAATTGCCGGTTCCCGGCGTGGGAATTCCGCCTGGAATGTGGCGGGAACGGGGAGCCCAAGTGTGGGACCCACCGCGGGTCTGGAGCTGCGAAATTCAGGATTTTCCCAGTAGTTTTTGGTTTCTTGCTGCTCCATAAATTCTCTCCATAAAATATGGGAGTTGTAACCTTTAGAAGCTGGGAATTTTGGGAGTTTGGGGAGCTGTGATGGGTAGGAATTGCAAACCTTAGGAACTGTAAACTTGGGGAATTATTAATTTTAGGAATTGTGAATTTTGGGAATTGTGAAGTCTTGCCACCATTCCCAATCAACCCTGGGAACACCCTTCCCTTTTCCCTGTAATTTTCCTGGATTCTTCCCTGGCATTTTCCCACTTCTAAGCAAAATATTGGAATTTTTCCCATTCTTTTTTCCCCCCAGTTTTTCCTCCCCAAACTCAGCAGCTTCTCCTGCCCTGCTGGGAACTCCTCCTGCTCCCTCAGCTACACCCCAGGTGAGTTTTCCCTCTGGAATTTGGGATTTGGGGGTGTTTTCCCTAAAAACAATGCCCGGAGAAGGGGAAATCTGGGTTTTTCTGGGAACTCCCAGTGTTTTTCCCCTCAGAAATTCCTGAAAGATTCCCAGGAGCCAACGGGCAGTGGAGGAGCTCCAAACCCAGAGGGAGCCGAGGCTCCTTCCTGGAGACCCGTAAAAATTCCAGGTGGGTGCAGCAGATCTCAGATTTCCACGTTTTGGTTGATATTTTTGGGGGGGTTTTAGTTGGGGTTTTGGAGTTTTGTGATTTGACAATTTTGGGGGGGGGGTTTATTTTTGGGATTTTTGGATGGTTTTATTTTCTTTTTGGGGGGGATTTTTTGGTGGGTTTAGTTTGGGATTTTGGTTATTTGCAGGAGAATGTTTGAGATTTTTTGGTGGGGATTTGGATTCTTGGTGGTTTTTTTTTTATTTGGGAGTTTGAAGCAGAGGGGATTCAGGGAATTTAATTGGGGGGTTTGGGGATTTTTTTTTATTTTTTTAATTTGTGGGATTTTTGGGGCTTCATTTGGAATCTGGACCGTTTCGTTTCTCCTTCCGCGCAACCTTTTGTGATTTTATTTGAGATTTGAAACCGATTTTTCAGGATTTGCAACAAACCTGCGGTGTTTTTCCTTCCTTCCAGCGGGAACCCCAGCGCTTTTGGGGGAAAATCCGCCCTCCATGGAGCCTCCTTCCCCCTGAAGCCGGCCCCGAGCCCCTCCTGGAGCCGCCGCAGCCCCAAGAAGGCCCCGCGGCGCTTCCTGAGCGCGGCCGAGGAGGTGACGGGGGAACCCGGGGGGATCCCAGGGGTTTGTGGGTTTGGGGTGTTCCGGCAGAGCTGGGAATGGGGAAATCCTGGGAAATCCCGGGGGTTTGTGGGCTTGGGGTGTTCTGGCAGAGCTGGGAATGGGGAAATCCCAGGAAATCCCGGGGGTTTGTGGGGTTGGGGTGTTCCAGCAGAGCTGGGAATGGGGAAATCCTGGGAAATCCGGGGGTTGTGGGTTGGGTGTTCCGGCGAGCTGGGAATGGGGAAATGGGGGTGTGTTGGGGTGTTCCCGAGCTGGGAATGGGGATCCAGGAATCCGGGGGTTTGTGGGGTTGGGGTGTTCTGGCAGAGCTGGGAATGGGGGAAATCCTGGGAAATCCCGGGGGTTTGTGGGGTTGGGGTGTTCCAGCAGAGCTGGGAATGGGGAAATCCCAGGAAATCCCGGGGGTTTGTGGGGTTGGGGTGTTCCAGCAGAGCTGGGAATGGGGAAATCCCGGAAATCCCGGGGGTTTGTGGGGTTCGGGTGTTCCGGCAGAGCTGGGAATGGGGAAATCCCAGGAAATCCCGGGGGTTTGTGGGGTTGGGGTGTTCCGGCAGAGCTGGGAATGGGGAAATCCCAGGAAATCCCGGGGGTTTGTGGGGTTGGGGTGTTCCGGCAGAGCTGGGAATGGGGGAAATCCTGGGAAATCCCGGGGGTTTGTGGGCTTGGGGTGTTCTGGCAGAGCTGGGAATGGGGAAATCCCGGGAAATCCCGGGGGTTTGTGGGCTTGGGGTGTTCCGGCCGAGCTGGTGGCACATCTGGCGTTAAACACCAAACTCCTGGGGTTTTCCAGCCCTAAATCCCAATTTTTTGGGGGGTTTTTCTCAGCATTGCCTTCGTGGGATTCCACCAGATCCCTGAGTTTGGGGGGAATCGCTGGGATCAGTGGATTCCAGGGTTGTGAGAGGAGGTTTTCTGTGCTCTCTCCCCGCAGACGGTGCGGGAGGAGGAGCGGGAGATTTACCGGCAGCTGCTGCAGATGGTGACCGGGAAGAGATTCTCCAGCTGCAAACCCTCCCCGCTGCTCCCCTTCCACCCGTGAGTCGGGAGCATCCCAAAAAATCCCTGAAAACCTGCCCCAGTTCCCAAAGAACCTCAAAATCCCTGCTCGGATCCCAAAAAACCCTCTCCAAATCCCTGAAAGTCACCAGAGACCCTGCCAAAATCCCAAAGAAACCTGCCCAAATCCCAACCCTTCCCAAAAACTCTTTCCTAACCCCCCAAAAAAAAAACCTAAACCCTCTCCCCAAATCTCAAATTTCCAGTCTTTTCCCAGGAATTTCCCTAACGGGGTGTTTTGATTTTTTTTTTTTTTTTTTGCAGCTCCCGCTGTCCCCGTTCCGGCTCCTCCCTGCCCCAGGAGGCTCCCAGGGAAGATCCCGAGGCACTGGAAATTCACAAAATTCCAGCTCCCGTTCCACATTCCCCAGAGCCACCCCAGAATTCCCAAAATCCCCCCCTGGGCCCCTGTCCGGGGTTTCCTGGGGGGTTCCAGCCCCGGAATTCCACGGCCCTACAGCAGCGGGAGGAGGAGCCGGGAGCCGAGGCACAGAGTGAAGGTAAAGATTCCTGAGAATTCTGGGAAAGTAACCCCAAAAACCCCCCCAAAATACCAAAATCTCAAATAAAACAAGACCACAAATAAAACCCCCCAAAAAATCTGAAATTAACAAAAAAAAATCCCAAAAAACTCCCCAATAAAGTCCCAAAGAAAATACCCCCGAAAATCCCCTAAATCCCAAACAAAATGAAACCAAATCCCAAATAACCCCAAACCCTGGGAGAGGGATTTAAATTCTGTGGCCAATCTGGGATTTTTGTTCAGGATTGGGAAATATTTGGGGTAGGAATCAAGGGGGACAGAAATCCAGGAATTTTTCCCATTTTTAGGGTCAGATTCCGTCATTTTGCTCAAGGTCAAGGATTCCAGAACTCCAGCTCCAAGGTAAGGGGTACAAAATGGGGGGATTTTGGGGATTTTTAGGGACACAGGGAGGTGACAATGAAGAGGGACAGGGTGAGAATTTGGGAAATGAGGGAATTCTGGGGAAATTCCGGTATTTTTGGTCACTTCCAACCCTCCTTTCTCTCTCTTTCCAGCCTCCCCTTTTTCCAGGCCGAGCTATGGATCAAAGAGCTGTGAGTTAATATTCCCTGCTGTCTTTTCCTGGGATTTTTGCGGTGGAAAAACCAAAATCCTGATTTTTTGAATCAATTTGTCCATGAAAATTTTGTTTTTTCTAGGACCAGTGTCTATGATTCCCGAGCCAGAGAGAGGTGGAGGCAAATAGAGGAGCAGAAAGCTCTGGCCCTGCAGCTCCAGAGCCAGGTGAGAATTACACGGAAAAACACCCTGCACTGGGACAACTGGGGAAAAAGTTGGAAAACAGGAAAAATCAACTTTTTTTAGGCCTTTGTTCTTCCCAGTCCTGGGATAAACAGCAAGGAAAAGAGGGAATATTGTCCCACATTGGAAACGACAGGAAATTTTGTCACTGGGAGGGTGGTCAGGGCTTGGAAAAGGAGTCAGAGTCCAGGGAAATGGGGAAAAATGCAGATGTGGCACTTGAGGACAGGGGTGGGTGGCTCTGTATGGGTTTAATTCCATGATCCCAGAGGTTTTCCCCAATTTTACTGATCCCAACCCCTCCTTTCCCCGCTCTGTCCCTCCTACAGCGCCTCTCGGAGCAGGAGGAAATGCAGATGTGGCGCTTGGGGACAGGCCTGGGTGGCTCTGTAAAGGTTTAATTCCATAATCCTGGAGGTTTATCCCGGTTTTATCAACCCCAACCCCTCGTTTCCCCGCTCTGTCCCCCCGCAGCGGCTGCAGGAGCAGGAGCGCCCCGTGCAGGACCTGGTGGATCTGCACCTGCGTGTGCCCCTGGAGAAGGAGATCCCGGTGGCCGTGGGGCCCGAGGGGCCGGACCGCGCCCGCCCCGGCCAGGGCGACGACGACTTCCCGGAGATCACCGAGGTGGGGCTGCGGGCAGGCAGGGGGCTCTGGGCACAGGCGTGGGGCCCTGAGCCCTCCTCATGCTGAATTCATGGCTCAAGAATCAGTTTGGTGTTGAACCCCTGGGGATTTGGGGCAGAAAAAGCAGGAATTCTGCCTCATCTGAGGTAGATCAGCTCAGGGAATTCACTCCAGGGAATTCCTGGGATTCAGGGATTTGGGGTCAGTTCAGCAGGAATTCTGCCTCATCTGATGTAGATCAGCTCAGGGAATTCACTCCAGGGAATTCCTGGGATTTAGGGATTTGGGGTCAGTTCAGCAGGAATTCTGCCTCATCTGATGTAGATCAGCTCAGGGAATTCACTCCAGGGAATTCCTGGGATTCAGGGATTTGGGGTCAGTTCAGCAGGAATTCTGCCTCATCTGATGTAGATCAGCTCAGGGAATTCATCTGCCAGGGAATTCCTGGGATTTAGGGATTTGGGGTCAGTTCAGCAGGAATTCTGCCTCATCTGATGTAGATCAGCTCAGGGAATTCACTCCAGGGAATTCACTCCAGGGATTTGGGGTCAGTTCAGCAGGAATTCTGCCTCATCTGATGTAGATCAGCTCGGGGAATTCACTCCAGGGAATTCCTGGGATTTGGGGTCAGTTCAGCAGGAATTCTGCCTCATCTGATGTAGATCAGCTCAGGGAATTCAGTTCAGGGAACTCCTGGGGTTTGGGCACAGGGATGGAGCCCTGCGCCCTCATCCTGGTGAATTTATGGCTTAAGGGACAATTGGGCATTAAACCCTTGGGCATTTGGGGTCAGGAAAAGCAGGAATTCCACCTGACCTTTCCCCAGGAAATGGAGAAGGAAATCAAGAGCCTTTTCCGAGGAGGGAACCAGGACGAGGTGCTGAGCGAGGCTTTCCGCCTGACCATCACCAGGAAGGACATCCAGACCCTCAACAACCTCAACTGGCTCAACGACGAGGTGAGAGCCCAGCAATTCCCATTTCCCACGCGTTTCCAGCAGCTTGGGAGGGGAAAGTGGTTGGGTTGGGTGTTGGGAGGGGGTTTGTGGGTTGGATTCCGCCCTGGACTGATAAATCTGTGGGGGAAGCTCCGCAAAATAAAAATAATTGAATTTATGTGGGGAATTAATGATACTGGGAGGATGGGATTGGTGTGAACAGGGGAAAACAATAAGTAAATCTTAAATACAGACCTAAATAAAGGCAAATTCCTAAAAATCCTTGAGTTTTCTCTGGAATGTTTTACTGCAATGGAGCTACTGCAAACCCCCATGGGTTTTTTGAAGGTTTTTATGCAAATCCTCCTTTTTGGGGCTTTATTCCCTAACTTTACACAGGGCCACAAATCCAAACACCATAATAAAATAAATAAAAATCTACTAAAAAAAAATCAAAAACCCTGTCTGTTTTCCCTTTTTTCCCCCCAGATTATAAATTTCTACATGAATTTGCTGATGGAGAGGAGCAAGGACAAGGATTTGCCTGCAGTCCACGCCTTCAACACCTTTTTCTTCACCAAATTAAAGACTGCAGGGTACCAAGCTGTGAAAAGATGGACAAAAAAAGTGGATATTTTCTCTGTGGATCTGCTCCTGGTGCCCATCCACCTGGGAGTGCACTGGTGCCTGGCTGTGAGTGTCTGAATTATCCCAAAAAATCCTCAGTTTGGGATTTAGGGCCCAAATTTTGTTGGTTTTGGGTGATGCTGACAGGAAAAATTTGTGGTTTTGTCTCAAATCTGAGTTTTAAAGGGAAATACAAAGGTAGGAGCAGCTTTTTGTGGGGTTTTTAGTCCTTAAATTCAGCCTGGAGGTCATTTTAGGGAATTTATTCCCTTGGGAAGATCTGATTTCCCCGTTCCCACCAGCTCCTGGTGCCACAGGATCTTGTTAAAGAGATTTAGGCCACAGATATTTCACTTTTCCCCTTCCTTTGTCCCATCCCCTGCCCTGGCTCCTGGGATCCTGCAGGGATTTTCAGCTCCTTTAGCAAAAGCCTCCTTAATTTATTAATTCCTGCTTGAATTGTTAATTAATTCCATCAAAAAGAAGTAATTTCCAGCAAAAATGGCATGGGAATGGGGAGGGAAAACACTGAAAACCACCTAGATCTGGGCCTTGAGAGATGGGGCAAAATTGTTGTAAACCCATGGGAGGAACAATAGTAACAATAATAATAGTAATAACAATAATGGCTCATTTAGACATTCAGGGATTAAAAGTGCAGCAGGAAATGGGGATTTTTGGGGGGAAATCTTCCTGTGGTGTGAAGTACCCTGCATTGTTTTTGCAAGAAAAGCATTCTTGATTTTTTTTCCCATTTTAAGGAATTTTTCTCTGCGCAGGTCGTGGATTTCAGGAAAAAAACCATCACCTACTACGATTCCATGGGAGGGATCAACAGTGAGGCCTGCAGGATCCTGCTGTGAGTAAAATCCCTTCCCTGGCAAAATCCCACTTCTGCTTCCCCAGCCTTGGAAACACCAACTTTACCCATTTTGGGGCCCTTTTAGAGTCATTCTTAGGTCCCTTTAGGGTCATTTTTTTGGGGCTCTGTTAGGGTCATTTTTGCTCCCTTTTTCAGGCTCATTCTCCCTTCCAGGACATGAAAAATTCCTTCTCTTCCCTGGGATTCTCTGCCTGTTTTCTCTCCGTGGGATTTCAGCCTCTCCCGATCCAATTTTAGATTTTTGGTGGGGGATTGATTTGTGAATCCCAGCCCTGGATCCCTTTGGGAGCAGCCAGACAGAGCAGAACCTCAGAATTGCCATTTTCCCATGAATTCCAGCTTCTCCTGCTCCTTTTCCCACAGGCAGTACCTGAAACAGGAAAGTTTGGATAAGAAAAGGAAGGAATTCGACACCAACGGATGGGCCCTGCTGAGCAAGAAGAGCCAGGTTTGGACAGCCCAGAATTCCCAAAGAATTCAGCATTTCCTTGGGTTCCCAGCCCTTTTTGGGCCCCTTTTCCCTCAGGGAAGAAAAGGGGAGAACCTTGGGAGAGGAAATTTTCCGCAGGGGAGGGGTTTGGGTGGGATTTGGGCGAGGTGGGACTGCAAAAAATTCCGAATTCTGGGACCTTCCCCCAGATTTCACTGGGATTTTGGGGTTTTTCCTGTCCTTGGGGGTTTGGGGGCTGAGGGAAGGGGGGGATGTGGGAATTTGGGAATGTTGATTCCTGGTTTTTCCCCAGGAGATCCCGCAGCAGATGAACGGCAGCGACTGCGGGATGTTCGCCTGCCGCTACGCCGAGTGCATCTCCAAGGACAAACCCATCAACTTCACTCAGGTACCCCAGGGGCTGCAAATGAAATCAATCCCACAATTCCCATCCCGCAAACCCCCAGGGCCAGGAAAAACCCCAACATTCCAGCGGGATTTGGGGGAGATTCCAGCATTCCTCACCCAATCCGAGGAATCCCCACCTTATCTCCCATTCCTAGCCCCTCCCCACCTCCATGGAATTGTCCCCAAATCCCTGCCCCAGGTCCCTGGAAAAAGCTCCCAAGCCCCAGTGCCAGGGAAAATCCCAAATATTTCCCCCAAGATCTGGGACAAATCCCCCATTCCTCCCCAAAATCCCAAGGAATTCCTGGGTAATTCCCAACCTCCAGCAATATCCCACTTCCCTCCTCCAGCATTTCCAGATCCCAGCACTCCCAAATTCCCTCAGGCCCCAGACCCCCAGGACCAGGAAGACCCCAAACTCTCCCCCCATTCCCACAACCCCAAAGCCCCAAACTTCCCCCTTTTCCATTATTTTCCATGGGGAAAAAAGCCTGAATCTGCCCCTGGATGAGCAAACCTGACCCAAAATTCCCATTTTTTCCCATTTCCCCCCCCAAAAATTCCCAAAGCAACACATGCCCTACTTCCGGAAGAGGATGGCCTGGGAAATCCTGCACAGAAAGCTCCTCTGATGCCAGAAAAATCCTGAAATTTCACAGATTTGGATCAGAAGAATCCCAGGATTCTCCTGGGGACGCAGCCAAGGAGCTCCGGGTCCTGCTCCTCCCAAAACCCCCGGATTCGGGGGGAATAGAAAAGTTTGGAAGCACAGTTGGGATTTTTTGGAGTTTCTTTCCCTCTTTTTTGAGATTCCAGGATGGATTTTCCCGCTTTTCCGTCTGCTGGGATGGGGAAATTTGGGAATTTTGGGCTTTTTGGAGCTGGATTTTCGGGAAAAGGGAGGAGCCTCCGTGGATTTGGGTTGGGAAAATCTGGATTTGGGAAAAGCAGGGAAAAGGTTTGGTTCTGGAGGGAATTTTTGGGGACCATTCCCATTTTTTCCACCTCATTCCCAAAGTTTGTGGATTTTATCCATGGGAGAACTTGGATTGGAATCCCTGGGAATAATTCCTGCTTAAATCCCGTTTTTTCTTCCCAAATTCCCACTTTTGGGTAATTTTTCCAGGATTAAGCTTTGGAATGCCAGAATTCCTCTGGATTTACACCCAAACTTTGCTTTTCCAAGGGATAAATCCCAAAACCTGAGCAAAATCTGGGATTTTTGGTGAATTTTTGGGAATTTTCCCTTTCCTTTCAGGCTGCTTCATCCCAGCAGCTCCTGTTGCTTTTTCCAGTTGTTTTTCCCACTTTTTCCATTTAAAAAATCCTCCCAAATCGCAGGAATTGCAGAACCATGGGAAAAGCCCCAAAATCCTGGAATTCCTTCAATTTTTCCCAAACAATGCCAGGATTTATTTGGGGAGCTTTGCCCACCCCTTTCCCTGGATTAATCCCAAATTTTTTGGACCTTCTCAAGCCTCTAGATTTGCTCTTCCTGGTGGAAAAGACACTTTTTAATAAAAAAGTGGGGGAAAATCCCAAGTTTTTGTATTTTCCCTCTCCTGCCGGAGCTGGGAATTTTTTCTATTTTTCCCAAGCTGGGAGATGAAGTTTTGTACCAAATTCCCGAATTTTTGGAGCCCCTTTTCCCGGTTTTTCCCAGCCCTTCGTGTCCCTTTGGATCCCAAATTCCCTCCCCTGTTTTATACCAAATTAATTTCCTACTTTTTTTATCTTTTATTGAAATTAAAGATCTGAAAAAAAAAAAAAAGCCTGGAATTGAGGAATTTTCCTGCTTTTTGTGCTAGATAAGAACACATTTTAATTATGAGTTTATAAATATGTGATAAATTTAATTTTTTTTTTGGCCGACTGCTCATGTGCTAGGTGACATTGTTCAGATGCAGTTGTACATTTATTTATTTATCTGTCTCCATTCCTGTCCACAGTGGGAATCTCTGGAAAAGGGTTTTGGGTTCGTCGTCAGCTGAAGAAATCAGAGAAAATGCCCCAAAACCTGGGGAAAATGCCCCGTAATCCAGGGAAAATGATTCAAAACTCAGGGAAAATGACCCAAAATCTGGGGGAATGCCCCAAGATCCAGCCAAGATGCCCCAAATCTGAGGTAGATGCCCCAAAATGCGTCAGAGAATTACCCCAAATTCCCTGGGAACCCCCTCAAATCCCACCTGGAATTCCCTCCCCCTCTCCAGGTGACAAAGGTCCCTTCACTCGCCTCCCCCCCCCCACCCTGCTGGATCCGCTGCTATTTTTACAAAAATTCCCAGAAAAAAACGGGGTTTGGGATAAAAGCTCCCTTTGTAGGGCCGTGGTTGGGCCGGGCAGAGCTCATCTCTCCCGGAAATCCCAAAATCCCAAAAAAGTCCGGGACACGGCGCCTCCGTTCCCCCCGCCCCGTGCTGCCCGGGCGAGGCACCCTGAAAACCGGGAAAATGCCCCAAAATCCCGGGAAATGCCCCAACATCCAGGGAAAATGCCCCAAACCACAAAAAGATGCCCCCAAAACAGCGATGCCTGTGCCAAAATCAGACACGAATGCCCCAAATGCAGGAAAAATGCCCCAAAATCTGAGAAAGATTCCCCATAATTCAGGGCTGGGACTCCGAATTCTGAGCTGGGAGACCCCAGAGTTCAGAGCTGCCCCTCAAAGCCCTCAGTTTTGGATCACTTTGGGTCATTTTGGGTCATTTTCGACCCCAAATCCAGCCAGGTCTGAGCTACCCCCCCCCCACACCACCCCCCCAAACCCCAATTTGGTCATTTCGGGGTCATTTTGGGGCATTTTTAATCCCAAACCTCAAGCAGGGCACTTTAACCCTCTAAACCCCAATTTTGGGGTCATTTTGGAGTGACTTTAAAGGTAATTTTGGGGTAATTTTTCACCCCAAACCCTCCAAGTCAGGGCTGCTCACCCCAAACCCCAATTTTGGGGTGATTTGGGGTAATTTGGGGCCATTTTTAACCCCAAGCTGGGGCAGGGTCCTCACACTCCAGGAGCCTCCTGATCCTAATTCCTCCTAACAACCCCGACGCCATTAATCCAGTCTTGAGCGCTCATTAATTAATTAATTAACCCACAGCCCCGCTGGGCTTTTTTTCTGGTTTTGCCCAAGAGCAAAAAAAAAAAAAAAAAATCCCCAAAAAAACCCCAAAAATCCAAAAAAACTCCCCGAACCTGATCTCCCTTCAAACCCTGGGACCCTCGGCCCAGCCCCCATCAAAAATCTCTTTTAGGGTTGGGGGTTTTTTGGGATTTTGGGTGGTTTTGGTGGTTTCTTAAATTTTTTTTTTTTCCCCTGAATTTATTTATTTTTTGGGATTTTTCCGGTTCTGGGACACAGGGGCGGCTTTGTCCCCGTGGCTTTTGGGGCCCTGGCTCGGTGCCACCCCAAATAGGGATTTTTTGGGACGGGGGGATGGGAGAATTCGCCATCAAAGGATCCAAAATCCCGGAGTTTTTTTCACCTCTTCCTCACTCCAGACAGGAGGAAAAAAAAAAAGGAAATTTTTAGGGTTTGGAGTTGGATGAAAATCCTGAATTTCAGGCATTTAGGGGGCAAAAAACTCCCAAGTTTTGGGGGGGATCCTAAAAAATCAAAGGTGAAGTGACCCCCCTGTAACACAGAGTGACCCAGAGGGAAAAAATTGGGAATTCCAGGGGAAAATCAGCTTTGGGAATGGGAAAAATCCCTTAAGGGACACCAAAAAAATCCCAAAGTATCCCTCAAACCCATTCACCCAATTCCTAGCGTTTCACCCCAAATACCCCAGAAATAAAAACCACACAAAAAATACCCCCAAAATATTTTTAAAATATTTTTTCAATACACAAGAATATTTTAAAATGCACCAAAAATTTTTTAAAAATACCCCCAAAATATACAAATGCACACAAAAATCTTTTAAAAATTCCAAGCAATATTTGAAAAATACACAAATAATATAAAAAATATTCAATAAATAAAAAAAGCCCCCAGATAAAATAAAAATAATGCACAAAAATACCATAAAAATGTACAGAAAATAACAAAAAAAAATCTTAAAAATACCAAAAACTGCAAAAAAAAAAAAAAAAAAAAACCCACCCTAATAAAAACATTAAAAACTAAAAAATAAAATAAACCAAAATAAATCAAAATAGCCCCCAAAAAATCCCCGGTGAGGCCCTGAGCACCCTCCCCCCCTGCTCCCTGAAAGGATCCCTTTGTACCTTTCCCAAAAAATCGCCTTTTCATCCCAAAAAAGGGGGAGGAGGGAAAGGAGGAGGAGGAGGAAGAGGCCGTGTGAGGGGGGAAGGCTTTGACCTCATCCCACAAAAATTCCCGGATTTTTCCCCCATTTCGGGCCCCTTCCCACCTTTCCAGGGGGAAAAGGGACAAAGGGGCTCTGTGTGACAAAACCCCAAAAATGGGATGAAAAAGGAAATTTTGGGGATTTTCCCACCGGGAAAAAGAGGGGAATGGAAGACCCTAAATGGAAAAAAGGAATTTGGGATTTTGGGGTTTTTTTTTAGGGTTTAAAAGCAAATTTTGTGTCCCTACAATTAATTTTTTAGGGGGTAAATTCACCCCAAAATCAGGTTTTCTGTAAGGCTTGGGGTCTTCAAAATTGCTTTTTTCACATGAATCCACTGCAAAATCGGGGATTTGGTGGGTTTTGCATCCCCTAAAAAAATCAATTAGAGGCTCAAAAAATGATATCGTTTTTATATTATTAAATATTAATTTTTAACAGGAAATGTCATGGGATAATTGAAAATATGGAAATTGAAATAATTGAAAATAGCTAATTGAAATAGATCTATCTAAAAAATAGATAGATTTATCTAAAATAGATAATTGAAAATAGCTGTGAAATTAGGGGGAAAAAGTAAAAACTGGGAGTTTTAGGTGGGGACAAAGATCGTTTTTCTGCTCCTCAATCCCAAAAGGATCCTAGGGAATATCTGGGGCCAGATCTGAGGTTATTGCAAGGTGCCAGAGGGAAAAAAATGGAAATTGGGGAGTTTTTGTGTTGAAAAAAGCCCTTTTAGAAGGGAAAAATAAATTCCTGGCTCATCCCCCGTGAAGGAATTCCCTCTCTGGGTTTGGGGTTTTCATGGGATTGGGTGGTTTGGGAAAGTGGGAAAAACCGGGAGGGAAATGGGGGGGAAAGTGGGGGGAAATTTGGGTTAAAATGGGGTGGAAAAGGAGCGGAAATTAGGAGAAATTGGGGGAAATGGGAATTAAAATAGGGCAAAATGGGGTAAAAAAGAGGTTTATATCAGGTGAAAATGGGGAAAAATTTGGGTTAAGATGGGACCAAAGCGGAGTAAAATGGGGTAGAAATGGACGGAGCTAAGAGCCAAATGAGACAAAAATAGGTCAAAATTGGAGTAAAAATTGGGGGAAATTAGGGGTAAAAATGGGATAAAAACGGGGGGGAGGGAATGGGGAAAAATGGTAAAAACTGAATTCCCCTTCTGCTCTCAGAGTAATTTTGAGCCTACATTGGGGGATTTGGGGAATTTGGGGTGAGAAGATTGAGTCCCAAATCCATCGGGACGGGGCCGGGGACGCTCGCGGGTGGCGGCACCGGGCTGGGGACTGCCAGGACCCCGCGGGGACATTGGGGCGGTGCCACCCCTGGGCCGGTTCGCTCCCAAACCACGCCCCCCGCTCTGCCCCCCCCCGTCCCATCCCGGTGTCCCCTCCTGTCCCCTCCTGTCCCCGGCTCTGGAGAGGCCATCAGGGGCCGGGGGGGGCAGCTGGGGGGGCCCGGCCTTACCTCTGTCCCCGCCACTTCCACCGGTGCCACCAGTGCCACTGTCAGCTGTCACCAGTGCCACCAGTGCCACCTGTGCCATCGGTGTGTCCGCGCTCCGGGGAGGGTGGGAGGCCATGTCCCCACCCCGCTTTTGGGGTGTTTTTGGGGGGATGTGGGGAGGATTCGGAAGGATTTGGGCTCGTCCCCGGCCCCGTCCCGGCTCTGTCACCCTGGGGACAGCAGCGGAGCCGCCCCCGAATTTGGGGAGGGGTCGGGCAGCCCCTCCCTGGAGCTTTGATTCATTCCCAAATTTTCTGTTCCATCGGAAAGCGGCGGCCGCAGCCAAGGCCTGGCCCCGGTCCCGGCCAGATCCGGCCACGCCGAGTGCTCTTCCACCTGCAGGGGCTGGGAACACCCAAATCCCCCCAATCGCCCCCAAAACTCCTCCCAAACCCCTCAAAATCCCGCCCCAAAAAATCCCCCCAACCTCCCCCAGAATCTCCCCCAAAACTCCCTCAAACCCCCCTTAAATTCCCCCCAAAACCCCTCAAATCCCCCCCAAATCCCGCCCTAACTCCCAAAAACTTGGGGGAGTTTTCTGGGGCATTTGGAGGAATTTGGGGGGATTTGGGGAAGGGGGAAGGGATGGTGCCTATCCAGGCTGGGCATTTTGGGGGTCTGCGCTGGGTTTGGGGTCGGGGGGGTTTCCCCGTGTCCCCCTGTTGATCCCACAATTGGTGCCGGGAATGGGGACAGCGAAAGGGGGAGGGGTCGCGCCGGGCCCGAGGGGGCCCCGGAGGGGGGCGGGGATTCGGGGACACCGCGCGGGAGGCGGGGGAGGACGGAGCTGGGGGGTCCCATCCCGGGGCGGGGTCGGGGGTATCCCGGTTTTCCCAGGACCCGGGAATGGGATGGGGATGGGATGGGAAAATGGGATGGGAAAGTGGGATGGGATGGAGTAAAAATGGGATGGGAAAACGGGAAAATGGGACTGGGATGGGATGGGATGGGATGGGATGGGATGGGATGGGCTGCGCCGCCTCACCCCCCGCATCTCCCCAAACCCCACATCCCCCAAACCCCGCAGCCCCCCTGAGCCCGGGTCCCTCCGCCCGCTCTGGCCCCGGTGGTGGCCGGGGGAGGGCCCGGGGGGCCCGAGGAGGGCTCGGGAGGGCCGGCCCCGCTCAGGGGCCGGGGGAGGGTCCGGAGCCACCGGAGGAAGGTCCGGGGGGCCCGGCGGGGCCGGCCCGGCTCGGGTTACAGCTCCGGGGGGCGGCGGGGCCGGGACTTAAACGGGGCCGCGGGGCCGAGCGGGCACTGCCGGCCCCGGGCGCGGATCGGGCGCAGCCGCCTCGCCATGCCCGGACACCGCCCGGCCCCCGGCGGGCGCCGCTCCCGCCGCCCCGAGCCCGCAGCCACCGGCGCGGTCCCCGGAGCCGCCCCCCGGCCCGGGCTCCTGCTCCTCCTCCTGCTCTGCCTCGCCGCCGCCGCCGCCGCTCAGGACCGAGACCTCCGTGAGTGGCGGGGATGGGGACACAGAGGGGACAGAGCGGGGACGCAGAGGGGACAGAGCGGGGACAGAACGGGGACACAGAGGGAACACACAGCGGTGAGGGATGGGAAACTTTTGGGGCATCGCCGGGGGGGGCGAGGGGGACACGTTGAGGGAAAGTTGGAGAAGCGGAGGGGGAGGACAGCGAGGGGACAGCGAGGGGACAGCGGGGAACAATGGGGACAGAGGGGAGATGGAGGAGAAAGAGGATGGGGACAGCAGGGGACATCGGGGGACACTAGGGGACGTTTTGGGATGGACAGAGAAAGTTTCAGAGTGGCGGGGGGACGGCTCGGAGCCTGGGGACACCGAGGGGACATCGGGGGACAGCGTGAGACGGACGGGGAAAGTTTCAATGAGGCGGGGAGGGGGCAGAGTGGAGTTTGAGGACACCGGGGGGCTGCGTGGGGACATCGGGGGCTGCCTGGGGACACAGGCACGGGACAAAGGGGGAAAGTTTCGAGGCAGTCCTGGGGACAGCAGCGCGGGGGAGAGGAGGGGACAGCGGGGAAAGTGTCAGGGAAATGTGGGACAAGCTTGGTGGCACGGAGGGGCACTGGGGGACAGGGAGGGAGAGCACGAGGGGAGTTGGGGACATCGGGGGACAGTGGGAAATGAAGTGGAACAGAGTGGGGGACAGCCGGGGCAGCCTGGGGGACAGTGCGGGGACAAGGTGGGGCAGGGAGCGTGGGACACTGGAGGATGGCACGAGGCGGGGGGGGTGGACATGGGGGGGACACTGGGGGACAGTTTGGGGTCCAGGTGTGTGGCGCGGACGGAGTTTAGGGACAGCAGGGACGGACAGGGACAGGAAGGAGACAGTTCGAGATGGCTGGAGAGGCACAGGTGGGACATGAGGGCAGCAGGTGACAGTGAGGGGCAGAGGGACAGCCGGGAGTGTAGGCGGTGACCCGGTGCAGGGACAGGCTGGGGACAGCGAGGTTCGGTTGGGGTCACAGGGTCCAGCTGGGGACAGGGGGTGCATTGAGGGCCAGCCCTGGGGACATCCCTGGGGACACTGGGGACATTCCAGGGGCCCTGGGGACAACTGGGAGCTCCGCTGTGCAGCCCGGGGACCCCGAGGCACCTCCTGGGGACACTGGGGGACCCCGGGACCCTCCAGGAGCGCCCGGGTACCTCCGGGTCACCCGTGAGTTCAGCCTGGGGACACCAGCGCCCCTTGTCCCCCAGCCCGTGGGGACACTGGTGCCACCAGAGCTGCGGGGACACTCGGGGGGTGTGTCCCCGAGGGGGCTCAGAGCGGGGCTGGCAGTGCCACCACCCCCCTGCTGGCTGTCCCCGCGCTGAACCCTCACTGGGGGGGGTGCCGGGCTGCTTTGGCCTCCTCTTCCTCCTCTTCCTCCTCCTCCTGGTGCTCAGACCGGGGCTGCCAGTGCCATCCCCCTGATCCTCGTGTCCCCGCGCTGTCCCCGCGCTGTCCCCGCTGCCGAGGCTGGCAGCTGCCTGCAGGACGGGGCTGGCAGTGCCACCACCCCCCTCCTGGCTGTCCCCGAGCTGTCCCCGAGCTGTCCCCCCTCACTGGGGGCTGCGGGGCCCCTCTGGCGTCCCCCTCCTCCTCCCCGCCGCGCTCACAGCGAGCCTGGCAGTGCCACCGCCTCCCCCCGCGCTGTCCCCGCGCTGTCCCCGCGCTGTCCCCACGCTGTCCCCGCGCTGTCCCCGCAGCCGAGGCTGGCAGCTGCCTGCAGGACGGGCACCGCTACAGCGACAAGGACGTGTGGAAGCCGGAGCCGTGCCGGATCTGCGTGTGCGACACGGGGACGGTGCTGTGCGACGAGATCATGTGCGAGGAGCTGCGGGACTGCCCCAGCCCCGAGATCCCCTTCGGAGAGTGCTGCCCCATTTGCCCCACCGAGCAGCCCAGCGGTTGTAATTTATTTATTTCCCTTCATTAGAGAATTAATAAATAAATTACCCGGCCATGGATGGCGCCATCCATGCGGCAGCGCAGGGAAAAGGCAACTTCACCCCCAAATCAAGGGGGGAAAATCGGCCCCAGGGGAAAAATCATCGAGGTTTTCAGCCCTGGTTGAAAATTTGGAGGTTTTGGGGAGTTTTAGACAGGAAAACAATGGGGGTAAGGGTGGTGGGAGGGGATTTTGCACCCCCGGCAAAAGGGCTTTGGTGGAAATCCCCCGAAATTGTGGGAATGCACCCCAAAATGAATGGAGACCCCACAGACAGCCCCAGGCAGGGTTCCCAATTGTGGAATTTCACCCCAAAGTGAAGGAAAACCCTAAACCCGCTTCCCCCAAACCTCCAAAACCCCCAAAGTTGCCTTTTTTTAACCCTTCCCTGCCCCAGCTGGGGGGGATTAAAGGGTTGAGCGCCCCCAAAAAGCCTCCAAACCCCTACGAAAAGCCCCCTCGAGCCCCTCGCCGCTGGCCCTGCTTTGGGGGAGCCCCCAGTGCCCCCCAGTTTGGCCCAACAGCCCGACCAGGATGGAGCCACCTCGTGTTGCCCCCACTCCAAATTCCTGTGTGTCCCTCCCCATTAATTTCTCTTTATTTTTCTTTTTTTTTTTTATTATTTCCTACAGGGAAGCCTGGCCCCAAGGTGAGTGAATCTGGGGGCAATTGTCCCGAATTTTGGGGTGGTTTTGGTGGGCCAAAATTGGGAATTCGGTGGGAATTTTGTGGCAGTTTTGGGGTCGCTGTTTCATCCTTTGCTTTGCCTCGGGGGGCTTTTGGGGAGGTTTTCTGTTCATCGCTGGGGGTCAGACAGAGGAATTTTGGGGCAGTTCTGGGGTCTCACCCTTGGCTTCTCTTTGCAGGGACAGAAAGGTGAACCCGGTGACATCAAAGACGTGAGTGGGGGGGAGACCCCAAAAAGGGGCTGAGGTGGGAGGGGGCGGGGCTGGGAGACCCCACAAAGGGGCTGGGACCCTTCCAGCCCTGATGCCCCCCCCTTTCGTGTCCCCACAGGTCGTAGGACCCCGAGGACCCCCGGGCCCGCAGGTGGGAGCAGCTCCAGGCTGGGAAATCTCTGGAATTTTTGGGGGAGGGGGTTTGGGAGAGCGGGGGAGGGGCGGGAGGAGGGGAGGGGACTCCTGACCCCCCCCTCGCCCACCCTGTTCCTCCCGCCAGGGCCCCGCAGGTGAGCAGGGACAGCGAGGGGACCGCGGCGAGAAGGGCGAGAAGGTGAGAGAGAGGAACCCCCCAAAACCCCGAAAAGTCCCCTCAAACACCCCAAAATCCTCTTTGACCTCCCCCCAAAAAAACCACCAAAAATCAGCTGAGAACTCACCCAAAATCGCTTTCTTTGTCCCCCCTCCCCATCGCAGGGCACCCCCGGCCCCCGGGGCAGGGATGGGGAGCCCGGAACCCCAGGAAACCCCGGCCCCCCCGGCGCCCCCCGGGCCCCCCGGGCCCCCGGGACCCCCCGGCCTCGGGGGAGGGGTGAGTACTGGGGGCAGATGGGATCTGGGGCTTTGGGGGAAATTGAGGAGATTTTTGGGCGTTGGGGGGAATTGGTGCGGGTTTCGTGGGACTCTGGTGGGAATTGAGGGGGGTTTGGAGGGGATTTGGGGGAGGCTGAGGTGGTTGAGGGTATTTGGGGAGGTTTTGAGGGGGATTTACAGGGGTTGAGGTGATTGGGGGGGTCTGAGGAGATTTAGGGAGGTTTTCAGGGAATTTGGGTGGGTTTTGAGTGCAGTAGCAGGGATTTTGATGGGAATTGGGGGGAATTTGATGAGAACTGGGTTTTTCTGAGGGGAATTTGGGGTTTTTTGGGGGCTCTCCGGGGTGCTGAGCCTCCTTTCCCTGGCAGAACTTCGCGGCTCAGATGGCTGGGGGCTTCGATGAGAAGGCTGGAGGGGCTCAGATGGGTGTCATGCAGGGACCCATGGTAATGGCACCCCAAAAATCCCCAAAATCCCCCCAAACTTCCAGTAAACCCCCCCAGATCCCCTCAGTTCCCCTCAGATCTGCCTAAGCCCCTCCCCACAGCCCCAAACCCCTCCCCAGCCCTGTGCAAACCGATCCCATTTGGGACCCCCCTCCAGGACCCCCAGTTTTGGGGGGTCTTTGGTGGCTTCGGGGGTGTCCCCAGCCGGTGTCCCCCCCATGTGACATCGCTGTGTCCCCCCAGGGCCCCATGGGACCCCGCGGCCCCCCCGGCCCCTCCGGCTCCCCCGTAAGTATTGCCCCCCTCCTCACATTTCGGGCTGGCCGGGCCGGCTGGGGCCACCCCCGCTGATGTCCCCTTGTCCCCGCAGGGTCCCCAAGGATTCCAAGGCAACCCCGGCGAGCCCGGCGAGCCTGGCGCTGCTGTGAGTGTCCCCAGATGTCCCCAGACATCCCCCACCCGGGCACTGCCAGCCCCCAGTGCCGCTCATCGCCGCCTCTTTATCCTCTGCAGGGTCCGATGGGTCCCCGGGGACCTCCGGGACCTCCTGGCAAACCCGGTGACGACGTGAGTGACGCTGGTGACATTCAGCGGCGGTGGCAGCCGCCGCAGCCAGGCTGAGAAGGGACAAAAAGTGACATTTTTGTGTCCCCAACCGCTCAAAAATCCCGTTTTCCCCGCAGGGCGAGACCGGCAAACCCGGGAAATCCGGCGACCGCGGCCCGCCCGGCCCCCAGGTGAGCGTGGCACCGGTGGCCCCGCCACAAAGCCACCGCTGTCCCCTCCCTGTCCCCAACTCTCCCTTCTCCGCTGCCCGCAGGGCGCCCGTGGCTTCCCCGGGACCCCCGGCCTGCCTGGAGTCAAAGGCCACCGGGTGAGTGCGTGTTCCCCCCCTGTCCCCTCCCTGTCCCCGCGGCCCCCGGAGCGGCTCTGTCATTGTCACACCCCCGCCGTGTCGCTGTCCCCAGGGCTACCCCGGCCTGGACGGCGCCAAGGGAGAGGCGGGAGCGCCTGGAGCCAAGGTGAGAGGGGGTGGCAGTGCCTGGGGCTGGCGACAGTTCTGGGATGAGGTGGTGGCAGTCCTGGGGTGGCAGTCCTGGGGTGACAGCCCTTGGGTGACAGTCCCTTGGGTGGCAGTCCTGGGGTGACAGCCCTGGGGTGGCAGTCCCTGCGGTGGCAGTCCCTGGGGTGGCAGTCCCTGGGGCTGGGGACAGTTCTGGGATGAGGGGATGGCAGTCCCTTGGGTGACAGCCCTGGGGTGGCAGTCCCTGGGGTGGCAGTCCCTGGGGTGACAGCCCTTGGGTGGCAGTCCCTGGGGTGGCAGTCCCTTGGGTGACAGCCCTGGGGTGGCAGCCCTGGGGTGGCAGTCCCTGGGGCTGGGGACAGTTCCCGGGGTGCAGTGGCTGTCCCCCACTGGGGTGGCGGTCCCCTGGCTCCGGTGGCGGTCCCCGTGGCACCAGGGGCCCGTCCCCGCCCTGTGTCACCTGTGTCCCTCCCCGCAGGGCGAGTCCGGCTCCCCGGGCGAGAATGGCTCCCCCGGCCCCATGGTGAGTGCGCGCTGCGAGAGGGAAATTGAGGCACGGCCGGGTGGGCTCGGCCAAGGCCAGCACCCCCCGGCCTGACCTGTGTCACCCTCACGTGTCACCCTCTGTCCCCACAGGGTCCCCGCGGGCTGCCCGGAGAGCGAGGACGCCCGGGCCCCTCGGGCGCTGCGGTGAGTGCGGCGGCACCTGCGGCGCCGGTGGCACCTGGGGGTGGCGGGGGAGACCCGACCCCCGCCCTGGGGACCCCCCCTCACCCCCGGCACCGTCTCCCCACAGGGCGCTCGTGGCAACGACGGCCTCCCGGGCCCGGCCGGGCCCCCCGTAAGTGCGGGGGGGGTTGGCGCGTCCCCCGCCCTTGTGTCACCCCCCCCGAGGGGACAGCGGGGTCCCTCAAGGGCCCCCGGAGCCCGGGGGGGCCCTCACGTTCCTCTCGCCCCCAGGGTCCCGTCGGCCCCGCAGGAGCCCCCGGCTTCCCCGGCGCCCCCGGCTCCAAGGTGAGGGGACAGGGATGGTCCCGGTGGGGACAGGAGGGTCCCGATGTCACCCCTGACCCTCTCCGCCACCTCCCCCCCAGGGTGAAGCGGGTCCCACCGGAGCGCGAGGACCCGAGGGTGCCCAGGGCCCCCGTGGGGAATCCGGGACCCCCGGCTCGCCCGGCCCCGCCGGCGCCCCCGTAAGTGCCTGCGTCCCCTCGCCCCGGCGGCTTTGTCCCCCCGCGTTGTCCCCTGAGCTGGGAGCGGCGAGGACGGGGCCGGATCCGGGGAAACTGAGGCACGGAGCTCAGCGAGGTTTGCTTGTAGGGGAACCCAGGGACCGACGGCATCCCCGGAGCGAAGGGATCGGCGGTGAGTGGGGACGGGGACGGGGACGGGGACAGGGATGTCCCAGTGAGCGCCTGGCTGTGGGGACAGGGACTGGCCCGGGGTGAGGAGCAGGTGCCCAGGGCTGCGCTGGGATTTTGAGACATTTGGGTCCCCAGGGGGTCGTGGGGCACTCAGGGATGGGGGGCACTGGGGGACAGAGATGTGTGGGGACACTGGGGGGGTATTGGGGGGTGTTTGGGGGACACTGGGGCTGCAGGGAAAGGGTAGGATTTGAGCTGCAGGGGGACAGGAACTGCCGGCAGAGATGGGGACAGTGGGGACGCTGGAGCCGCTGCGGGCTGCGGCGGGTCCCTGATGTCCCCCGGTGTCCGCAGGGAGCTCCAGGCATCGCCGGCGCTCCAGGATTCCCCGGCCCCCGCGGCCCACCCGGACCCCAGGGAGCCACCGGCCCGCTGGGCCCCAAGGGACAGACGGTGAGAGACCCCCGATGTCCCCCCGGGACCGGGCCGCTCCCGGTGACCGCGCCCCGACACTGACCACGCCCCGGCCGCTGACCACGCCCCGCCAATTGGCCACGCCCACATGCCAGCTTCTGGCCACGCCTCTTCAGACCCAGGCCACGCCCACTTCACGCCTTCCCCCTTTGGGTGTCCCCTCCCCAAAGTCACCCCCGGGTCACTCCAGGGTCACTCCAGGGTCACCTAGCCCTGACCCCTAAGGGAACACTGGGAAATTGGGATGGGATGGGATGGGATGGGATGGGATGGGATCAATGGGATGGGGACAAGGACCTGGAGCCCAGGCCAGGGGTGGGGTGGGGACAGCTGTGGGGACACTGTAATTCTGTCCCCCCTCCTCAGGGCGAGCCCGGCATCGCAGGATTCAAAGGCGAGCAGGGACCCAAGGGAGAGACGGTGAGTGGGGCTGGGGGACACCAGAGCCCCCAGCCAGGGGTCCAGCCCCGGCCCTCACTGTCCATGGAGTGTCTGGCCCTGGCCCCTCATTGCTCATCCCAGTGTCCACCCCAGCGTCCATCCCACCCCAGTGTCCACCCCAGCGTCCATCCCACCCCAGTGTCCATCCCTGTGTCCATCCCACCCCAGCGTCCATCCCACCCCAGTGTCCATCCCAGTGTCCATCCCAGCCCAGTGTCCACCCCAGTGTCCATCCCAGTGTCCATCCCTGTGTCCATCCCACCCCAGTGTCCATCCCAGTGTCCACCCCAGTGTCCATCCCTGTGTCCATCCCACCCCAGTGTCCATCCCAGTGTCCATCCCAGTGTCCATCCCAGTGTCCATCCCTGTGTCCATCCCAGTGTCCACCCCGGGCCCTCTCTCCCCTCCGGCGCCTCTCGGCCCTAACGAGCCATTCCCCTAACGAGGCCCCTTGGGGCAGCAGCGTCCCTCCCCTCTCCCCCCGCGGGGGACACTGGCCGGGGGACAGAGGGACAATGGCCGCAGTGTTCGGTGTCCCCCCGTGGGGCCATCCCCCCCCTTGGGGACATTCCCCCCTCGCCTCATTAACCACCATCAATGGGGCCCCGCCGCGCGCGGCGCCAGCGGAGACAGGGGGGCACAAAGGGACTCGGGTTTATGGGTTTAGTCCCCGGGGGACCAGGCAGGGGATGAAGGCTCCTTGTGACCCCTTTTCCTCCTCGCCCTCAGGGCCCCGCAGGACCCCAGGGTGCCCCCGGACCGGCCGGGGAGGAAGGGAAGAGAGGAGCCCGCGGAGAACCCGGAGCTGCTGGACCTTTGGGGCCACCTGGAGAGAGGGTCTGTGGTGCCCCGGACCTCAAACACCGACCCCGATCCCAAAAACCTGACCCTGACACTAAAAAAATAACCCTGATCCCAAAAAACTGACCCCAGTCCCAAAAATCCTTCCCTCAGCCCTAAAACCCTCCCCTGACCCTACAAATCCTCTTCTTCCCCCACAGGGAGCTCCCGGCAACCGCGGCTTCCCCGGGCAGGACGGGCTGGCCGGCCCCAAGGTGGGAGTCTGGGGACACCGGGGGTGTCCCGGGGGTGACAGCCCCCAAGTGACCCCAAACTGACCCCGAAATCCCCCAAACTGACCCCAAATCCCCCCGCAGGGGGCCCCGGGCGAGCGCGGCCCTGCTGGCCTGGCCGGCCCCAAAGGAGCCACCGGCGACCCCGGACGCCCCGGAGAGCCCGGCCTGCCTGGAGCCAGGGTGAGGGACAGCAGTGACCCCAAAAATGGGTCGGGGGGGCACCTGTGGGGTCCGGGGGATGCATCAGGGGTGTTGGGGCTGGTTAAAGCACTCTTAGGGTCAATTAGCTGGTTTTGGGGGTGGTGAAGGTGGGTTTGGGGTCACCAACATGCTTTTAGGATTGGTAAGGGTGGTTTTGGGGGTGGTCAAGGTGATTTTGGGGTCAGTGAGGTGATTTTGGGGTTGGTTTAAGGAGATTTTGGTGGTGGTCAAGGTGGTTTTGGGGTCGATAATGTGATTTTGGGGGTGGTTAAGGAGATTTTAGGGGTTGATAAGGTGCTTTGGGGTTGATAAGGTGCTTTGAGGTTGATAAGGTGCTCTTAGGGTTGTTCAGGGTGCTTTGGGGGTTGCTTAAGGAGCTTTCGGGGTCACTAAGGCCCTTTTGGGGTTAGCCAAGATGCCCTTTGGCATTAAGACCTTTTTTGGTCTCTTGGCACTTTTGGTGCTAATTAAGAAACTCCGAGGTTAATTAAGATGCTCTCTGCTAATTCAGATGCTCTTTGGGATTCCCAAGGTGCTTTTGGGGTTCCCAAAACCCCTCCTTGGGGTTCCTTGCTCTTTGGGGTGCCCTTTGGGGTCACCCCACGGCCATGGGGTCATGGTCACACCACAAACACTTTTTGTCCCCACAGGGTCTCACAGGTCGCCCTGGGGACGCTGGGCCCCAAGGCAAAGTCGGCCCCACAGTGAGTGACGCCCCATAAGGGGCTTGGGTTTGGAGGGGGTTTGGGGTTGAGGGTGGTTTGGGGTTGAGGGTGGTTTGGGGTTTGGGGCGGTTTGGGTTTGGGGGTGGTTCGGGGTGGTTTGGGGTTTGGGGTTTGGGTTTGGGGTTTGGAGGTGGTTTGGGGTTGGGGTTGGGGGTGGTTTGGGGTTGGGGTTGGGGGTGGTTTAGGGTCAGGGGTGATTTGGGGTTTGGGGTTTGGGTTTGGGGTTGGGGGTGGTTTGGGGTCAGGGGTGGTTTGGGGTCAGGGGTGGTTTGGGGTTTGGGGTTTGGGTTTGGGTTTGGGGTTTGGGTTTGGGGTGGGCTCCTGTCCCCACTGACCCCACTGTCCCCATAGGGTGCCCCTGGCGAGGACGGACGTCCCGGACCCCCCGGCCCCCAGGGGGCTCGGGGCCAACCTGGTGTTATGGGATTCCCTGGTCCCAAAGGTGCCAATGTGAGTACGGACCCCCTCTAAAAATACCCGGGAATTCTCCCTGGGGCTGGAACCCCAAATTCTCCATCCTTTTTTAGGGCGAGCCTGGAAAAGCTGGTGAAAAAGGACTTCCTGGAGCACCGGGGCTGAGGGTGAGGTTTTCTGTCACACAAACCCCAAAGATTCACCTTTTGGTGCCACTCCACCCTAAAAGCCCCCAAAGGGGGGAAACTGAGGCACGGGAAGGGGGGAAATAGGCATTATGGGATTTGGGGCTCAGTTTCCCATCTCCTCAGGGACTTCCTGGCAAGGACGGAGAGACCGGAGCCGCCGGACCCCCAGGACCTGCTGTGAGTGCAATGGGGCGAGCTCAGGACTGAGGCTAAAACCCCCAGATTTGGGCCAAAGCCCCCCTGGATCTGCTGGGGGATCCCAAAACCCACAAATCCCCAGCCCCCGTGGTGCTGGGGCTTTGTGGGATCCCCAAAATCTTGGGGTGGGGGAAGTCTGAAATCCCAAAGGTTTTTGGGGCCCTTGAGCAGTGTCCATCCCACAGGGCCCGGCAGGGGAGAGGGGAGAGCAAGGAGCCCCCGGCCCCTCCGGCTTCCAGGTGAGCTCATGCGTTTGGGGTTTGGGGTTTGGGGTTTGGGGTTTGCCACCCCAACCCCCAGGGTGCTGCTGTCGCTGTTCTCACATGGCTCCTCTCCCCTCCCAGGGACTGCCAGGGACACCGGGTCCCCCCGGCGAGAGTGGCAAGCCCGGAGACCAGGTGAGAGCCCCCCAGTGCCCCCCAGGTGGGATCGAGATCCCCCAGATTGCTCAGGTCTGACCCCAAACCCGTTTGTCCCCTTCGCACAGGGCGTTCCTGGAGAAGCTGGAGCCCCCGGGCTCGTGGGTCCCAGGGTAAGTGTCACCTGTCACCTGGGGGAGGGTCACGGGGAATTGGGAGGGTCCCAGGGCCTGGTTGTCCCCACACAGGGCCACCAGATCCACGCTGGTTCCGTCCCCATCCCAGTCCCTCCAGGGTAGTGCGGGACGGTGCCCTGCCCACCCCTGGTGCCACCCCCGCGGTGTCCCCGTGTCCCCGCTGAGCTGTCCCCGTGTCCCCACTGAGCTGTCCCCTCTGTCCCCACTGAGCTGTCCCCGTGTCCCCGCTGAGCTGTCCCTGTGTCCCCACTGAGCTGTCCCCTCTGTCCCCACTGAGCTGTCCCCGTGTCCCCGCTGAGCTGTCCCCGTGTCCCCACTGAGCTGTCCCCTCTGTCCCCACTGAGCTGTCCCCTCTGTCCCCAGGGCGAGCGTGGCTTCCCCGGCGAGCGCGGCTCTCCCGGGCGGCGCCCAGGGCCTGCAGGGGCCCCGCGGCCTCCCCGGCACCCCCGGCACCGACGGACCCAAGGTGGGTGACACAAGGCGGGGACAGCACCGATGGCGGTGCCACCACCGGGGGTGACACCCCAGTAATGTCCCTTTGCTTCTTTAGGGTGCCACCGGCCCCGCCGGGCCCAACGGCGCCCAGGGACCCCCGGGGCTGCAGGGGATGCCCGGGGAGAGAGGAGCCGCTGGCATCGCCGGTCCCAAGGGGGACAGGGTGAGTGACGGTGACGTGGGGGGCACGGGGTGCCACCAGTGCCACCAGGGCTCAGCTGGGCTCACGCTGGCCCTGTGCCACCCCGCAGGGAGACGTTGGAGAGAAAGGACCTGAGGGAGCCCCCGGAAAGGACGGAGCTCGCGTGAGTGGGACAGGGATGGGGTGGGAGGGGGCCAGCCAGGGACACTCATGGTGGCCAGCCAGGGATGTCCTTGGTGGCCTCCTCCTCATGGTGGTCAGTGAGGGATGTCCATGGTGGCTACCCAGGGCCTTGGTGACCTCACTGTCCCCTCTGTCCCCACAGGGTCTGACCGGTCCCATTGGCCCCCCCGGCCCCGCTGGCCCCAACGGTGAGAAGGTGAGACCGGGGTGGCCCTGCCAGTGCTCCCACAGGGACAGATCCCACCCGATCCCCGGGGCAGATCCCACCTGATCCCTGGGGAGGATCCCACACGATTCCCGGGCCAGATCTCCCCCGATTCCTGGGGCAGATCCCACCCAATCCCCAGGGACAGATCCCATCCCATCCCTGGGGCAGATCCCACCTGATCCCCGTTCCCTGGGGCAGATCCCACCCGATCCCCGATCCCCGGGGCAGATCCCACCCGATCCCCGATCCCCGGGGCAGATCCCACCCGATCCCTGGAACAGATTTCACCCAGTCCCCGGCGCAGCCCCGCGCTGCCCCACCCGGGGCAGACTCCATCCATCCCCCACAACTCCCCCTTCCTTTCCTTCCTTTCCAGGGCGAGTCTGGCCCCCCCGGCCCGTCCGGAGCCGCCGGAGCCCGTGGTGCCCCCGTAAGTGCCACCTGTCCCCCCCTGGTGCTGGCAGTGCCACACTGGCCCCATTCCCTTGATTTTCACCCCGTTTCCCCCGCAGGGAGAGCGCGGAGAGCCCGGAGCCCCCGGCCCTGCTGGATTCGCCGGACCCCCGGTGAGTTCTGTCCCCAGTCCACCCCAGTGTCCCCAGTCCATCCCAGTGTCCCCAGCAGCCGCTGACCACTGACCATGGCTCTTTCCCAGGGTGCTGATGGCCAGCCCGGAGCCAAGGGCGAGCAGGGCGAGCCTGGCCAGAAGGGTGACGCCGGAGCCCCCGGGCCTCAGGGTCCCTCCGGGGCTCCTGGACCGCAGGTGGGTCCAGCCAAGACCCCCAAAATTGGGGCTGAGCCCTTGTGGGCGTCCCTTATCCTGGGAATTCCAGGAATCTCCAGGTCCTGAGTGTCCTGATTGGTTTTCTGCCTCTTCCCAGGGTCCCACAGGTGTCACCGGTCCCAAAGGAGCCCGGGGCGCTCAGGGACCCCCGGTGAGTGGGGGGGTGGGGGAGGGGATGGGGGAGGGGAGGAGGAGCCGGGTCTGACCCCCTCTCGCCTCTGTCCCCAGGGAGCCACTGGATTCCCTGGAGCCGCCGGACGCGTCGGACCCCCCGGCCCCAACGTGAGCTGGGGGCAACTGGGGGCAACTGGGGTCACTGGGGGGGAACTGGGATCACTGGGAGCAGCCAGGAACTCTTGGGAAGATCAGGGATTGCTCAGGTCAGTTGGGATCACTGGGGAAAAACCGAGATTATGTGGGAACAGCTCATTTTGGGACAGTCGGGATCACTCGGGAAGCTCTGGGATCACTCAGGCCAGTCAGGATCAGCCAGGATCGCTGCCCCCAGCTCCGGGGGCCGGGCAGCTCCCCACGATGTCCCCGAACCAAAGCCACCCCCGGGAGCCACCACCCAGCCCTTCCCAAGAGGCATCCGCAGTGCTCCCCAGTCCCCGAGCAGTGCCAGGGCTGGGGTCACGGTTGGATGGGGAATGGGCTCAGGCACGGCTCAGGGATGGATCAGGAGCATGGAGACCCCTCCCGAGCTCTCTCTAACCCCGATCTCTCCTGCAGGGTAACCCCGGACCCCCAGGACCGCCCGGCTCCGCGGGCAAGGACGGCCCCAAGGGCGCGCGGGGCGACGCGGGACCCCCGGGCCGAGCGGGGGACCCGGGGCTGCAGGGCCCCGCCGGCCCTCCCGGCGAGAAGGGCGAGCCCGGCGAGGATGGCCCCGCGGTATTTGGGATTTGGGGACGCCACCCCCGGCCCTTCCGCCAGCCCCCGAGTGGCGCTGACCCCTTCCCTCCCCTCCCTTTGTGTCCCCGCAGGGTCCGGACGGTCCCCCCGGTCCCCAGGGGCTGGCAGGACAGCGCGGCATCGTGGGGCTGCCGGGGCAGCGCGGCGAGCGCGGCTTCCCGGGGCTGCCCGGACCCTCGGTGAGCAAAACCCTAAAAAACACCAAAAAAAACCCCAAACACCAAAAATACCCTAAAATCTGGGGAGAAATGGGAGCTCATCAGAGGCAGTTTCGTGGCGCGGAAGGATTTCAGGCGGGTGGGGAGTGGTGGAAGCTGCTCATCCCCATCCCGGTGCTTTTGGGATTCTCTTTCCGTGCCAAAAAATGTCCCAAAATCTCCCAAGGCTTTTCCCCACTGACACGGCCATGCACCAGACCAGCAGGACGCATTTTCCATTCAAATTTTTTACCTTTTTCCCACCGGGAATTTGTGCCCCCTGAGCTCTGGGGAAAGTTTGTGACCGAGGAGGGTTTGGATTCCCTCCCTCTCTCCTGATTCCCTGCTGCTTTTCTGCCCTCCATCCACCCAGACCCACTCATGGGGGGGTTTTCCTGGTTTTTTAGGGAGAGCCCGGAAAACAGGGAGCACCTGGATCTGCTGGTGACCGGGGACCCCCCGGGCCTGTGGGACCCCCTGGGCTGACTGGACCAGCCGGAGAGCCTGGAAGGGAGGTAAGAAATTTGGGAATGTCTGGAATATCCAGGATGGATGCCTGGCTGACCCTGGCTGGAGACAGCATTTAGGTTGATCCCAGAAAATCCCGACACGTTTTCCCCATAGGATTTTGCCTGGATAAAGGAGTTTTCCCCCCATCCCAAAGGCAAAAGCTGAATTCCTCCTCTTTTCCCAGGGAAATCCCGGCGCTGATGGACCCCCGGGCAGGGATGGGGCGGCAGGAGTGAAGGTGAGCTCATCCCGGATTTCTCAAGGGCCAGAGTTCCCGGGAATTCCCGTTATGCCGTGCTCGCCCCCATCCCAGAGCCGGAATTCCTGAGCCCATTCCCTGTTCCCAGGGCGATCGTGGTGAGACCGGCCCCGTGGGCGCTCCCGGCGCTCCCGGCGCTCCCGGCGCTCCCGGCCCCGTGGGACCCACTGGAAAACAGGGAGACAGGGGAGAGACGGTGAGTGGGACACCTCGGGATGGGGGGAGACGGGAATTACCGGGAATCATCCCAAATCCACGCCATGGAGCTGTTTGGGATCATCTGGGAATGGCACCGGGAGCAGCTCCAAGTGACTTCCTGAGGATTCCTGGTTTGGGATCTGCCTGGGAGCTCCAGGAGCTGGAGCTGGGAATGAGCTGGGCACCCCAGGGGATAAAACTGGGAACACCTGCAGTGCCCTGGGCAGCTGGGAATGCTAAATCTCACACCCCACATGCCCACACCTCAAATCCCAAATCCCATTCCCGCTGTTTTTGACTGTCCTCCTTTCTCCCACAGGGTGCTCAGGGTCCCATGGGTCCCTCTGGCCCTGCTGGCGCCCGGGGGATGCCGGTGAGTGAGTCCCACCTGGAATTGTGGAATTCCTAGGATCCCAGTTTGGAATCCCAGTTTGGGATCGCAGCTTGGCACCCTGGTTTGGGATCACCCCCACTCCTGACCCGCCGTGTCTCCCCTGCAGGGTCCCCAGGGGCCGCGCGGTGACAAAGGCGAGGCGGGCGAGGCTGGAGAGCGCGGCCTGAAGGGGCACCGGGGCTTCACCGGGCTCCAGGGGCTGCCCGGGCCCCCCGTAAGTGCTGGGATTTGGGACCACAGCCCCCATATGTCCCAAATCCTACATCCCACACCCCAGTCCCACATCTCCTGTGGGATCCCAAATCCTCCATCCTCCCATCCTTCCCAGGGTCCTTCTGGAGACCAGGGCGCTGCCGGACCTGCGGGTCCCTCCGGGCCCAGGGTAAGTCCTGAAATTTTGGGGGAAAAAGGGAAAAGGAGGTGCCCCTGGACCAGTGCCACGCCTGGAGGTGGCAGCCCCATCCCTGCTGTGCCCTGAGCCCTTTTTGGGGTTTTTCAGGGTCCCCCCGGCCCAGTGGGCCCCTCAGGCAAGGACGGCTCCAATGGGATGCCCGGACCCATCGGCCCCCCTGGACCCCGGGGCAGGAGCGGCGAGCCCGGCCCGGCGGTGAGCGGGGACCCGGGAGGGGAGGGATCCTGTGAGACAGAGGGAACCTGCGGGGATCAGAGGGATCCAAGCCCCGGCCCATCACCCCATGACCGCTCCTCCCGCCCGCAGGGCCCGCCCGGGAACCCCGGCCCGCCCGGCCCCCCTGGGCCCCCCGGCACCGGTATCGACATGTCGGCGTTCGCGGGGCTGGGGCAGCCCGAGAAGGGCCCCGACCCCGGGCGCTACATGCGGGCGGACGAGGCGGCGCCGGGGCTGCGGCCGCACGACGCCGAGGTGGACGCCACCCTCAAGGCCCTCAACAACCAGATCGAGAGCATCCGGAGCCCCGAGGGCTCCCGCAAGAACCCGGCCAGGACCTGCCGAGACATCAAACTCTGCCACCCCGACTGGAAGAGCGGTGAGAGAGAGGCTCCGGCCCTGTGTCCGTGTCCATCTGTGTCCATCCCTTTGTCCATCTGTGTCCATCACTGTGTCCATCCCTTTGTCCGTGTCCATCTGTGTCTGTCCCTGTGTCCATCCCTGTCCATCTGTGTCCCATCCCTGTCCATCCCTGTGTCCAGCCCTGTGTCCAGCCCTGTGTCCCTCTGTGTCCATCCCTGCCTCCATCCCCGTGTCCCCCCCTTCCTCCTTGTCCCCTCCACCACCCTCTCGGCCGCCAAGGCCCATGCTGACCCCACCGCTGGTCACTCACTCACCACACTGACCCCCTTGCTGACCCCACCACGGGCGGTCACTCACTGACCCCACGCCTTCCGTCCACAGGTGATTACTGGATTGACCCCAACCAGGGCTGCACCCTGGACGCCATCAAGGTCTTCTGCAACATGGCCACGGGGGAGACGTGCGTGTACCCCAGCCCCGGCAGCATCCCCAGGAAGAACTGGTGGAGCAGCAAGGCCAAGGAGAAGAAGCACGTCTGGTTCGGCGAGACCATCAACGGCGGCTTCCACGTGGGTGTCCGGGATGGGCACGGAGGAGAAACAGGGGCTGGAGTTTCACAGAAGAGTTGGAGCTGATTGCCCTCCTGGGGGTGGAATTTTTGGTGGTTCTATCAGATATTGGGTGATTTGAGGATTATACGGAAATCTTGGAGCTGATGTCCATCCTGGGGGTGGAACTGGTGGTTGTTGTATCAGAAATGGTTAATTTAGGGGATTTTACTGAAGCTTTGGAGTTGATGTCCCTCCTTGGGGTGAAATAGGGGGTGCTTGGATCAGAACTGGTTGATCCAGTGGACTTTATGTAAATCCTGGAGCGGTGTCCTTCTTTGGGCTGAAATTGATAGGGTTTGGATCAGATATTGGTGGATTTAGGGATTTTATGGAAAACTGGGAGTGATGTCCTTCTTTGGGGTGAAATTGGATCAGATATTGGTGGATTTAGGGATTTTATGGAAAACTGGGAGTGATGTCCTTCTTTGGGGTGAAATTGGATCAGATATTGGTGGATTTAGGGATTTTATGGAAAACTGGGAGTGATGTCCTTCTTTGGGGTGAAATTGGATCAGATATTGGTGGATTTAGGGATTTTATGGAAAACTGGGAGTGATGTCCTTCTTTGGGGTGAAATTGGATCAGATATTGGTGGATTTAGGGATTTTATGGAAAACTGGGAGTGATGTCCTTCTTTGGGGTGAAATTGGATCAGATATTGGTGGATTTAGGGATTTTATGGAAAACTGGGAGTGATGTCCTTCTTTGGGGTGAAATTGGATCAGATATTGGTGGATTTAGGGATTTTATGGAAAACTTGGAGCGATGTCCTTCTTTGGGGGTGAAATTGGATCAGATATTGGTGGATTTAGGGATTTTATGGAAAACTGGGAGTGATGTCCTTCTTTGGGGTGAAATTGGATCAGATATTGGTGGATTTAGGGATTTTATGGAAAACTGGGAGTGATGTCCTTCTTTGGGGTGAAATTGGATCAGATATTGGTGGATTTAGGGATTTTATGGAAAACTGGGAGTGATGTCCTTCTTTGGGGTGAAATTGGATCAGATATTGGTGGATTTAGGGATTTTATGGAAAACTGGGAGTGATGTCCTTCTTTGGGGTGAAATTGGATCAGATATTGGTGGATTTAGGGATTTTAAGGAAAACTTGGAGCGATGTCCTTCCTTGAGGTGAAACTGATGAGTTTTGTACCAGAACCAGTTGATTTAGAGACTTTCATGGAAATCTTGGCATCGGGCCGTGACAGTTTCCAGGTCTGGGAAAGCAAACTGTGGAAATTCCCCCAAAATCCCCCCCAAAAAAAGCCCAAAATCCCCCAAAAAATCCCCCTGAAAGCTTCCCTCCCCCCCTGCAGTTCAGCTACGGCGCTGAGGAGCTGGCGCCCAACACGGCCAACATCCAGATGACCTTCCTGAGGCTGCTGTCCACCGAGGGCTCCCAGAACGTCACCTACCACTGCCGCAACAGCGTGGCCTACCTGGACGAGGAGTCGGGCAGCCTGAGGAAGGCGCTGCTCATCCAGGGCTCCAACGACGTCGAGATCCGCGCCGAGGGCAACAGCAGGTTCACCTACAGCGTGCTGGAGGACGGCTGCACGGTGCGTGCTGGGGGGGACAGAGGGCGAAATCGGGGGAAATCTGTAAATCGCGGGGCTCACCGCATAGGGAGGAACCCGGGGGCTCAGAGAGAGCGACCTGGGAGGTGACAGCGCCTTGTCACCAAGCGTCACCACGGGCAGGATTTGGGTAACACCTCCAGCTGGACGTGGTGCCCCAGGGATGGGGACTCCAAACCCCATTTTCCAGCGTTTTCCCCCCAGAAATACACTGAGAAACGTGGCCCTTCTTGGTTTAACAATGAAATGTTAATGAAATCTCAGACTGAGATTGGGAAGGTTCCAGGAGATTAATAACCCAATTGTTCTGATGCTAATGATAAATTTGGGGCTCAAACTGAGATTGGGAAGGTTCTGGAGGATTAAATAACACCATTTTTCCAATGCTAATGATAAATTTGGGCTCAAACTGAGTTCTGGAGGATTAAATAACCCCATTTTTACCCATTTTTTTTCCTTATAAACGCACCAAGAAGTGGGGCCCCTCTATGCCTGATGACAAATTCGGGTTCCAACTGGGATTTGAAGGGTTGGGCGAGGATGTAACGGATTAAATGACCCCATTTTTGCCCATTTTTCCCTCAGAAACACACGGGGAAGTGGGGCAGGACTGTCATTGAGTACCGCTCACAGAAGACCTCGCGCCTGCCCATCGTGGACATTGCACCTATGGACATTGGGGGACCTGAGCAGGAGTTTGGGGTCGACCTCGGCCCCGTCTGCTTCTTGTAAAAAAAAAAAAAGGATTTTTTTGGTGTGGTTGTTTGTTTTTGGTTGTCGTGGTTTTTGTTTGGTTTGCTTTGGTTTTGTTTTTTTTTTTTAAAAAAGCCCGGCCTGATTCCTTAAAAAAAGAAAAAAAACCACAAGAAACGGGATCTACCCCAAAAAGGAGCTGAGAAGTTCTGCACTGAAAGGGCTCACCCCGAATCAGGGAGCAACCACCTCATCCCAACACCAGAATCAAAGGAAAAACCCGTAAATATTTATTTATTCTCTTCCTGGAAGACCTGTTTTTGAGGTCAGGTGGAGGTGGGAATGTCAGTGATCCCTTTTTCCCTGAAAAAAAAATGGGATTTCACCAATCCAGGTATCAAAAATCCCCTCCTCACCCCAAATTTCCCCCTTTCCCCCCAGCAGGAGTGTTCATGTATAATATGAGTTAAAAAACACACAAAAAAATCAAAAAATGGTGCTATTCTTGTAAAACAAGTCTGTATTTTTTAACATCTGTTGGTATAAAATGAAAAAAAATCTAAAAAAAAAAACTTTTGGTCGAAAGTAAAAGTTGAGTTGAGTCTCTTTTTTTGGGTGTGTTTGCAGTAATTCAAATATTTCCTCCCCATTTTAACCACCATAAAGTTCTTTAGGTTGGGAAAAAATCCTATTGAAATCCTCATTTTGGTTTAAAACTGCACATTTTTTTGGGTTGGGATACTTCAAGCTAAGGGGGAAGAGGCGGGCGAAATCCCCCAGAAAAGCCAAAAAAAAAAAAAGGAAAAATTTGAAAGTGAAAAAATTTGAAGTAGAAACTCTTGGAAAAGCAGGAGGTTTAATTGTGGAATTCTTCTCCTGTAATTAGGATTGGGACAATCCCGGTGTCACCAGGGCTAGGGGTGGCTGTCCCGTCTTCCCCACGAATTTTATCCTGTTTTCTACCTGCAAAAAACTCAATTTTGGGGCTGTTTTGCAGCACTGAAAGTAGGAGACTCCACTCTTGGCGTGCCACAAAAAATCCCGCATGGAAATTCCCCTCCTCGCCAGGCTGTTCATTACAGGCAAAAAGCTCAGAAATGGGATTTTTTTTCATGATCTCGACAAAAATCAGCCCAGTGACCCCGAAGAGCCCCAAAGCTGCTCAGATGTCTCCTGCAAGAGGCCCCAGGCTGTTCCTGGGTGCGGAATTCCTGAGTTTCACCCCAATTCATTTGGGTCAAAACTCCTCTTTTTGCCTCTGTGGATGGCAAAGCTTCTCTTGGAGAAATTACAACTCGAAAAGATTTTTAAAGACGGCTTTTAAAAAGTCATTTTGGGGCAGAATTTGAGTTTTAAACCCTCTCAGCTTCAAGTGCAGCAGCTGGCAGTCGTGGCCAAGCACCAAAACATTGGCAGGGGAAATTCATTAAGGAGGATTGGGGGATTAAAGAGGATTTTCCACCCAAAAGTGCCCCTTGAGACGCTCTCCTAATGATGGGGGCTCTGCACCAAGGCTTTGGGGTCAAATCTTTCCCCTCCTGGTGCAGCCAAGCAGCAAATTCGGGGGTCCCTCCTGGGGGCAGCCCCCCCAAAAAACCCTCCAGGATCCTTGGAAAAGTGGGATGGGGCAAAGAGGGGGAAAGGGAATGAGGGGAGACCCCCAGAAAATCAGGATTAAGCCCAGCCAGGAGGGGAAAAAAATGAAGAAAAAGCAAAGTTTGGGATTTCTTCCTTTTCCTAAAAAAAAAAAAGGGAAAACTCAGTGGGCATTGGTCACCAGGGAAGGAGGTTGGGATTGGGATTCTGGGCACTGGTCCCAGCTGGGAACGGGCACATGGTCAAGTTTTTTCCCCCCTCTTTTTCCCCCCAAAATTTCTGGGAAGGGCTGGGAAAAATGGGATTTTTCAGCCTGGAGAAGGGAAGGTTCCGGGGCGACCTTTCAGGAGAGCTGGGGACAGATCTGGGATAAAGGACAGAGGGACAGGACACGGGGAGTGGCTTCCCACCGGGATCTGGAGGTTTGGGTGGGATTTTGGGAGGGAATTCCTCCCTGTGCGGGCAGGGAGGCCCCAGGATGGAATTCCCAGAGGATTCCCCATTGCTGGGGGGGAGTTTTATCATCCTCCCAACCCATTTTGGGATTCTGCAGAAATCCATCAGCAAAACAGGGATTTGTGGGCAAAAAACACCACAGGAGTAACCCCAGAAGAGCACTGGATTTAGGACAAATCCAGAGCTTTTCTTTAAAAAAATAAAGGACAGCACATGGAAAGATCCAAATCAGGTTTATTGAAGAATTCAGCCCCACAAACGCTGCAGGGGCAGGAATCTCCTGATGGAAAGGGGAGCAAAGTGTGGATTTTTTGCCACGGTCACCCAAAAACCCGGTAATTTTTCCACTGAGGAAGGATCCCCTCCCGTGTAGCTGTGTCTGGCTCCCGAATCCCACGGGAAAGGAGGGCTGAAATTCCAGAAAAAACCTCCCAAAAAGGGGCAAAATGCCAAAGGGCTGCGGGGGCTGGGCTGGCAGCTGGGCTTTGCCGGGATAGCAGCTGGCAGGAATGTCCAGCTCCCGGCAGGGAGGCCTTGGAATCCCAGCCTCCCACAGAACCCCCTCCAATCCCCGCTGCTTTGGGAAGTGGAGCACAAAAAGCAGCAAATTCCCAGATTTCAAACCCCAGGGAAGCGCCTCTGGATGCCAAAGGGGTCGGAGCCACAGGGGGAAAATGAGGGAGAAGTTTATTTCAAAGGTTTGGGTTCCTTTGCCTCCTTCTAGGGTGTAACAGAGGCTCATTCCAGGCGGGAATTCTCCCTTTTTTGGGGTCCTGAGGTGCTGCCACCATTGAGCAGGAAAACAAACTCATTTCCCCCTGAAAAAAAATAAACCCATTTACTCTCAAAAATTAAATCCATTTACCCCAAAACACCCTGACGGCGCCAAGCTTCCAGAACAGGTGCAAACCACGGCAAATCTCCGGGATTTCAGCCCTCCGTTCAAGAGGGAAAGTTCCAGATTCCGCGGCAGGAAGGAAGGGCAGGAGCACCCCCGGCAGGGCGCCAGAGGAGGCGCCGGGTTTGTCCCCGCAGAGCCGCTCGCGGTCCCTGCGGGGCCCTCAGGGCGCGCCCCGGGCCGGGGCCGTGGAGTTGGAGCTGCAGTCCAGGTAGTGGAAGGTCTCCAGGGTGCTCTGCGCGCTGTGGCCGATGTAGGAGAGCTTCACCGAGGTCCTGCCAGGGCAAAGGGACAAGCCAGCAGGTTTGGATTCATCACAGACTCCTCTTTTCTTCAAAAAAACCCCCAAATTTCTGAGGGTTTTGGTGAAAAGGTGGGGATTGCAGGAACTGCAGCCTCTGGAAGGAGCTGTGTGCTCCACCCCACATTTACCCCCCTGGGCTGGATTAAAGCCTGACCCTGAGGTGGATTTGGGGAAAAATCCAAGCAGGATTTTCTCCCTGGGGCCCGAATCCGTGGCTGGAATTCCCTTGGGATTCAGGAACCACAGAACAGAATCTTTAAGGTGGGAAAAGGGCTCCAAGAACCCAGAGCAGGAGCGGCACCCACCTCATGAGGATCACGATGTTGTGGACCTTCACCTTGGGCAAAGTGCAGAAAAAACTGGAAAAGATCAAGGAAATTGGTCAGCAAGTGAGAAACTTGAAGAATTTCGGATTTTTTTTGGCAGCTCCTGCTGGTATTTTTCACTTTGGTGTTAACAAAACCATCTCACAGCACCTTGAGAAAGTTCCAGGCAAAGGAATTGAGTAGGAAAAGTAAGTTATTTACAATTAATTTCCCAAATTTTAATCAAAGCAGCTCCACCCCTCTCCCTCCCCAGGTATCTCCAAGGAGCAGTAAATCCTTACTACACATAGGACAGGGATCCACCCAGCTCTGCCTTCACGGTGAAATTCACCTGCAACAGAGCGGAAAAATCAGATTTCAGTGCAGCTTCATCACCTTCCAACCCCACTTCTGAGGGAGCGCACAGAGCAAAAGCAGCTGTGGCCCCTGGGCACTGAAATCACGAGGTGAACACGAAGAGCTCCCAGCCAGTACCAGTTTGTCCCTCAGGGGCTGGATGCTGGAGACGTTGGTGAGCTGCTGCCTGCCCACCACGGTGTTCATGTACTGCACCTGGCTGCTCAGGCTGCTCACTGCCACCGAGTAGAAGTTGGAATTCCTGATCCTCAGGGTGGCCTGGAGGGGACAAAAACAACCCTGACCTCGCTGGCTCGTTCCCCTGGGGATTTGTTTTCCCAAATCCATGGAAACTTTACCGTGATGGCCAGGAGGACAGCGGAGTTTTTCCTGTCAAACCACACCTGGACCACTTTGATGCCATCATCGTCCACCAGCACCGAATGGGGGAACAGGAAGAAAACCCCCAGGCCAGACAGCAGCAGGCAGAGCAACACTGAGAGCAGCACATAGAGTTTCCTGGGGAAAAAAAAAAAACATAAAAATTAAATTCTTCACCTCCTCTGCAAGATTCGTTTCTTAAAAAACCCCATCCCCTGTTTGGTTTCCTTGGAAGAGGCACCCAAGAGCTGCTGTCACATTTTTAATATCAAAATGGCTCAAAATCCTCCCTTTGCACATTTGGGGTTGGGCAATGAGCAACCAAAGCAGCATTTTGGGGTCTTTTTGCAGTTGCTCCCAAAACTCCAGGGAGGGGACGGCAGGTGGGAGTGAGTTCGTGGTACTCATGGTAGAAATATTTCAAATCGCACTTTAAACCCTATATTTTGGGGTGAAAACAACCCCTAAAGCAATAAAAGAACTCCTCCCTTACGTTCTCTGAGGACGAAGCCGTTGGTCGCTGTAAGGGATCAGAGCCACCAACTCGTTCACCTGCTCTGGGAAGCAAAATGGGAATAGCACATTAAAAAGTGACCTTTTATGGGAATAACACATAAAAAGTGACTTTTTTTTTTGCTGTTTAGAGCTGGATTTTGGGGTGTTTACGGCCCAGAGCAGCAGCCACCTGTGGGGATGCGGCCGGTGCCTTGGCAGGTGGGGCAGGTGACGCTGTCCTGGCCCGTGAACTCCATGTAGGGAATCTTGGCGCCGTCCTGCACAGGCTCCTGGCTGAGCAACACCTCCTCATCCTCCTCATCCTCGGCCTTCCTGTGGCTGGGGGCGGCACTGGCGGCAGACAGGGAACGCACAGAGCCCATGGTGGCGGTGATGGGGACGGCTGTGTCGCCTGGGAGAGGCGGCAGGAGCAGCTCTGGGCTGTTAAAGGGAGTTTTGAGCCATTTCTAAGCTACAGTCCCAAAGCCACCACAAAGCGTCCCCATCCACAAGGGCTTCCTTGGAGAAGGGGACGCCTTGATGGGCTCCATTTCCAGCCGCCCAAAACCCAGCTCTGCCCAGGCACCCCCTCCTCCACAGAGAGCAGCATCTCCTCAGGCAGCCCCCGCCCCAAAACACAGCCCCGGGGCTCGGCGCGTCCCCTCAGGAACAGCCCAGAGCCCCTGAGACCTCCCGAGAGGAACAGGCCCCGCTGCGGACCCCACCTCAGAAACTCCCTCATGCTCAAGGTCCCCCTCCCTCAGGAACCGCCCTTTGAAGCCCCCCTCTCTCACTGACCCCCTCCCTCAGGACTTTCCCCTTCACAGACTCCCACCCTCGGGCCCCCCTCCCTCAGAGCCGCCCCGTCCCGACGCGCCCCTCACAGACCCCTTCCCTCAGCGCTCTCCGCCAGGGGGCGCCCCTCTCCCGCCGCCGCCGCGGCCCCGCCCCCGTCCCCGCGCGCAGCCGCCGTCGCTATGGCAACTGCGCGAGACGGGGTGGGCGGGGGCTCACTATGACCCCGCCCATTACTCCTCACGTGAGATGGGCGGGGTTATTCATACCACGCCCACCTGATCGATAGTACGTCACAAGGGAGGGCGGGGTTTAGAGAGCCACGCCCCGTCGTTTCACCCAAAGCGCACGCGCCAATTCCCAGGGGTGGGGACGCTGACCACACCCTTCATTTGCATGTGATAGGCGTGGTCGGCATCGCGCACGCGCAGAAGCAACGCGTAGTTCCGGTTGGGCGTGGCAGGGTGTGGCAGGGCGGGGCGTGACGTAAATCGCGCGCGTGCGCACGGCTGGGGCGTCCCGTCCGGAGGGCGCATGCGCGGGGGAGGGGGGGCTGGAAGCAGTATGGAGCGCATGAGCCCCAGTTTGGGGATCCCTGTCCCAGAATGAGCCCCCTCAGACCAGCACAGACTCGGGCCGCACCAGTGGGAGAGCCCTGCTCCCGGCACGGAGCGGCCCCACACCGGGACGGAGCCGTCCCGAGCGGTCCGCTGCCCCCCTGTCCCGGTACGGAGCGGTCCCGAGCGGTCCGAGCCCCCTGTCCCGGTACGGAGCGGTCCCGAGCGGTCCGAGCCCCCTGTCCCGGTACGGAGCGGTCCCGAGCACTCAGGGCCCCCCTGTCCCGGTACGGAGCGATCCCGAGCGGTCCGAGCCCCCTGTCCCGGTACGGAGCGGTCCCGAGCACTCAGGGCCCCCCTGTCCCGGTACGGAGCGGTCCCGGGCGGTCCGAGCCCCCTGTCCCGGTACGGAGCGGTCCCGGGCGGTCCGAGCCCCCTGTCCCGGTACGGAGCGGTCCCGAGCGGTCCGAGCCCTCTGTCCCGGTACGGAGCGGTCCCGAGCGGTCCGAGCCCCCTGTCCTCGGTACGGAGCGGTCCCGGGCGGTCCGAGTCCCCTGTCCCGGTACGGAGCGGTCCCGAGCGGTCCGAGCCCCCCTGTCCCGGTATGGAGCGGTCCCGAGCACTCAGGGCCCCCCTGTCCCGGTACGGAGCGGTCCCGGGCGGTCTGAGCCCCCTGTCCCGGTGCGAAGCGGTCCCGTTGAGCCCCGTCCCGAAGCGGTCCCGAGCGGTCCGAGCTCCCCTGTCCCGGTGCGAAGCGGTCCCGGGCGGTCCGAGCCCCCTGTCCCGGTACGGAGCGGTCCCGAGCGGTCCGAGCCCCTGTCCCGGTACGGAGCGGTCCCGAGCGGTCCGAGCCCGCCCGTCCCGGTCCAGCCCAGCATCACCTCCAGCACCCCTCAATTTCTGGGGAAACGCCCCCAGGCCATTCCCTCCCACCTCCCCCCCAGCTCCGACAGCTCCCGGGTCCGTTTTCCTTCAGTAAATTCCCTCCCGTGGGACTCCTTCCCGCCACACCCCAGAGAAAACGGATGGAAAACGAAATCCCTCCCTCTCCCAATCACCCAAACTATCAAAATCAAATTCACGGCAAAATTAAAATATTTTGTGAGCTCCAGAGGCACCGCCTGCCCGGCCTGTGCGTGTCCCATGGAAATTTTATGGATCATTTCTTCTCTCCTTCCCAGGAGCGAAATTTCAGGCGGGGGGAGAATTCCCGGCTCTCCTTCCTTCCCGCGCCGTCCCGGCGGCTGCGGCATGAGGGGCTGGAAAAGGAGCAGGGAGAGGGATTGGGAAAAGAGAAATCCCTGCCAGTCCCTCGGGATGCGCTGCGGGACGAGCTCGACCCGGCAGAGAATTCCCAGAGCAGAAAAAGAACCGAAAATTCCCCCCGCAGCCTCCTCTCGGCTCCTGGCGCGTCCCAGGCTGGATCCCGGTGTTTTTACCAAGTTTTTTCTGCCCCCAAACCCAGCGGGAGTGGGCGGAAGGGGGGAAAGCCCCTTTTGCAGCCAGCAGGCGCGATTGTGGAAGCGCTTCCCGGGAAATTTCCGCTCTCCCGGGATGGGGCGAGCCCGGAGCCACCCCGGAGGAGCCCCGGGATGAGGGAGCGCTGCTCCAAGGACAGGGAAATATCACATATTTGGGCTTTTCCCCTCTTTTCCGTGTGTCCTGCAGGGATTTATGAGCCCTGGAAAGGGGCCGTGGAATCGCAGGATTTTTTGGGAGGGAGCTTGGAGCTCATCCAGCTCCGTTTGTCCCACACGTGCCGCCCCCCAGGCGCTCCAAGCCCCGTGCAGGGACAGTTCCGGGGTGGCAATGACGATCCTAAGGGTCCCTGCCGAGCCCAAGCCATCCCATGAAGATCTGGAGATCCCAGTTCCTGCCACTCCACATCCCCGGGCCATCCTCCTCCTCCTCCTCTCCCAGCCCCGCCGATCCCTTTCTCAAGGCTGCAGCAGCACAAAAACCGCGGCTCCCGCTCACAGCTCTTGGAATTTCCAATCAAGAATGAAATTCCGTGCAGGAATTAAATCCTCCCGAATCCTGCCCGTGCTGGCTGTCGCGGGGATGCGGAGCAGAGCCGGGATTTGGCCCCAAACCCCTCGTGCCGGGTGGATGGAGGGCAGAAAAGCAGCAGGGAATCAGGAGAGAGGGAGGGAATCCAAACCCTCCTCGGCCTCAAACTTTCCCCAGAGCTCAGGGGGCCACAGATTCCTGCCGGGAAAAAGGTAAAAGTTTGAATGGAAAAGGAGTCCCGCTGGTCTGGTGCATGGCTGTGTCAGTGGGGAAAAGCCTTGGGAGATTTTGGGACATTTTTTTGGCACGGAAAGAGATCATGGAAAGATCCCAAAAGCATCGGGATGGGGATAAGCAGCTTCCACCACTCCCCACCCTCCCGAAATCCTTCCGCGCCACGAAATTGCCTCTGATGAGCTCCCATTTCTTCCTAGACGTTGTTTTCCCCTCCTCGGCCTCATTAAATCAATTTAAAGGCGATTTCGAAGTGTTTTCCCCACGCAAACCGCGGCGGCTGAACCCGGTGCCCGCGGCTGCGGGGGCTCTGCTGCGCCGGGGGCTCGTTTGCTCCGGGGATTTTGGGTTTAAGGGACACCCGATAAACCCTGGAGCAGCAGCAGGGGTTCTCTGGGAGCTCCTCTCGCTGCTTTATTCGGTGCTGCAGGTGGCTGCACCCCGGCTGGGGATTTGAGGAAGGAAAAGGGGAAATTGCCGAATATCCCGATTTTTCAGACTGGGGTGCAGCGTGCCCAATCCTTGGGTTGGGGTGAGCTGAGCTGGCTCTGCCCAAAATCCCACATTCCAAGTCACCAATAAGAGGATTTTGGATGGTCAAGGTCTGTTCTTGCTCTGTCCCAAACACTCTCAGATCCTTCAGGAGCAGCCAAAGCCAGGTGTCCTGCGGGTCCCCAGGCTGGAATCACCCTCGGGGTCTGTGGGGACAACGGGAGCAGCCGGAGCCTGCAGAGAGCCGGGAGTGCTGGGGGTGGCACTCCGGTACCGTTTATTCGGTCCCGGTGCAGCACCGAGCACTCACTGGGAGCTGGATCGGCTGCCCGAACTCATCGGGCTTTCGGGAGGGGTGGCAGCCCCCGGAGCGCCGGGCGTTGGCACCACAAGAGTGCCCTGCCCAGCGGGGCACTGCCGGTGGGGTAGAAGGGTCGGGTGGGCAGCGACGACAGGGTGGGCACCGGATGGTCAGCAGGGACCGGGGGGCAGCGAGATCGAGTGGGCAGCAAGGACAGGGTGGGCAGCGGGTCCGGGTAGTCAGTGTGGGGTCAGCGGTCCCGGGACCCCCCATCCCCATCCCCATCCCCATCCCCATCCCCATCCCCATCCCCATCCCCATCCCCATCCCCATCCCCATCCCCATCCCCATCCCCATCCCCATCCCCATCCCCATCCCCATCCCCATCCCCATCCCCATCCCCATCCCCATCCCCATCCCCATCCCCATCCCCATCCCCATCCCGGAAAGCCCCCGCGCTACCGGGAGCCCACGTGCAACGCCACGCCCCCTTCGCCGTCACCGCGCCCATCTCTGGCCTTATATGGCGCCTGTGGGCGGGGCCAAGGCGGTGCCGCGCAGGCAGGGGCGGGGCCGGGGGCGCCGGTTCCCGTCAAAAGGCGGCAGCGGGCGGGGCGGGGGCGGCAGCGGGGCTGGGGCCCAGGTACCGGTACCCGGGACACCGGGGCTCAGGTACCGGGCAAGGGACAGCGAAGGTACCGGGGACACCGGGGCCGGGGCTCAGGTACCGGTACTGGGGGACACCGGGGCTCAGGTACCGGGCAAGGGACAGCGAAGGTACCGGGGACACTGGGGCCGGGGCTCAGGTACCGGTACTGGGGGACACCGGGGCTCAGGTACCGGGCAGCGGACAGGGGGACACCGGGGCTCAGGTCCCGCACAGGGGACACCGGACCTGGGCCAAGCCCAGCCGTTCTCCGCGCCCGCCGCCCCTGCCGTGCCTCCGGTGCTCCCGGGACACGCGGGCGGGCGAACCGGGGGCGGCAGTCCGGGGGTACGGGGGCGGTGCGGGGGGCGCGGGGGTGGCGGGATGGTTCCCGGCTCCCGGGCTGTCCCCGGCGGCAGCAGCGGTACGGGCCGGGCGCTGAGGCTCCCCGGTGCTTCCTGGTTGGAGGTTCCCGCGCTGGTTTGGGGTCCCTGGTCTGTCTGACCCCCCCCAGTGCCCTGGGAGGGGCCGGGGGTCCCCTGTGCCCCCCCCCCGACTTCCCGTGACCCCCTAAACTGGGGGGTCTTGGGGCTTTACCCGCTAAAATTCGGATCCCCCTTTGGGTCGGGGTGTCCCTGTCCTGTTCTGGGGGTGGCTCCTGGCTTTGGGGGCCTCAGCCCCGAGCACCCCCAGAAATCCGGGAGTTCCGGGGGGTCCCCACATCCCGGAAAGGCACCGCTGTCCTCCCCCCTCTGGGGCGCCCCCTTTTTGGGGGGCCTTCGAAATCGGGAAATTCCGGGGTGCCGCGGGGTGTTAATGTGAATTTAGGGCTTCCTGTAATGTGATTTTGGGGTTCCTGGCTGCCGTGGGGTGTTAACGTGAATTTAGGGTTTCTTGTAAGGTGATTTTGGGGTTCCTGGCTGCCGTGGGAGCGTTCATGTGAATTTAGAGTTTCCTGTAAGGTGATTTTAGCGTTTCCTGTAATGTTGATTTTGGGGTTTCTGGCTGCTCTCATGATTAAGCACCCCATTTAAACCCACGTTCGAGGTCCCAATTCGGGGTTTTTTGGGTGTTTTTGGGGGGCTGAGCCCCTCGGCACAGCATTAATCACCCTACTTCTTGATTCCCCAGTGCCTTCCCGTATTTTGGAGGATCCCGAGCCGTGCCAGCCCCAGGAAAATCAAGGTACGGGGGGATTTTTATGCACCAGGAATTGAGGGATCCTCTCCACATCCCAGAAGTGGTTTTGGGGCGGTTTGGGGTCGGCAGAGGCGGCTGAGCCGCTCCTTGCTCTCCTTTTCAAGGCTGGAGCTTTGAGAAAAGTTGGGTGTTTTTTCTCGGAAAGAGGTTTTCGGGAGAAGCGACGTTTTTGCGGCGTCTCCTCCTCCCCCGGAGCCGCCCGTGACTCATCTTCCTCCGGCTGGGGAAGGAGCGGCGGGACGCGAAAATCCCGGGAAATTGCTGTTTAAATTGCGGTTAAACCCGGGAGAAATCCCGGGAAAACCAAGGGGAGCAAAAATCCAGGGAGGTGATGGGGAAAGCAAGGTGTGAGCTGAGCAAAAATCCCGGGAAATTGGGGTTTAAACCCAGGGAAGAGGGAGGGAAAATCCGGGGAAGTGATGGGGAAATCAAGGGGAGCAGGAATCCCAGGACATTAAAATTAAATCCAGGAGAATCGGGCAGTGAGGGGAGAAAAGTCCAGGGGAATTAAAATTAAACCCGAGGGTGAATGGAAAGAAATCTAGGGAAATATGGGGAAACCAAGGGGAGCAAAAATGGCGTAAATAAAGTTAAATAAAGTTTTAAAAGCCCTGGTGTTGGGCTGGACCTGGTGGAAATGGGGTGAAATAAAGGGGGAAAATGCCAGGGTGAGATTTGATTCCCTCTGGAGTCCTGGAGCAAGGAAAATCTGGGATATGATGATGCAGATGATGATGAGGATGATAGGAGATGTCTGCCCCAGATCTCCAGGGCGTGACCAGATCAGGACTGAGATGTCCTAGCAATAACAAAAATTCCAAAAATCAGATTTTTTCCCAGATAAAAACACACCTGGGGTCGCGGCTGGGGTTTGTTTCCCTGAACCCCGCTGTGTTTAGGAGGAATAAATGGAAAATCCAGGTGTTTTTTTTCCCCATTTAATAGCTAATCCTGCTCCAGAGAATAATTTTTAACTTCTTGTGGCCGAGCCAAAGCAGAGCCAGCCTGGCCCCAGCTCCCTGAGGGGAAATTCTGGAATTGCCAGGGATTGGGAGAGGGAAAATCCTGGCTGGAGGTGGGCTGGGATGGAAATAGGAGCCTAAAAAGGAGAGGAATAGGAATGGAAATGGTTCTGGGAATTAAAACTAAAATAAATTCAGGGAGATGGTGAAAGTGAAGGGTGAGAGGAGCAAAAATCCAGGGAAGTTAAGATTAAACTGAGGTGTGAGCGGAACAAAAACGTGCCGGGGGTGGCACTGCCAGGATGTCCCCGGTGCCACCTCCTCATTTCCAGCCTCTGCTGACTCAGCTCCCCCTTGGGCCCATTTCTCTTATCTTGGCCCTTATCAGCTCAACCCTCGCCCTTCTTCCCTGCTAATAAACGGAAAAGGGTGGAAAACAACACCTGGATTTTTATCCGGGCGCCGAAGGCGTTTCCTCCTTCCCAGGAACCCCAGGAGCTGCTCCAGGATGCCCTGGGCAGGGATTCCCTTGCCTGGAGCCATTCCTGAGCCTGCTCCTGCTTTGCCCGGCGGGGAAAAGGGGATTTCTGGCACATGAAGCCTCCCCCATTTTTCTCTGGAAAAGTTCGAGCCGTTTCCTGAGGCTTTTCCCACCTTCTCCGTGCCCCAGGCGTGGCTGCTGCTCCAATTTCCCAATTCCAGGCGGCAACAGCTCCGGCTGCTGCATCATCCTCCTCCTCCTCCTCCTCCTCCTCCTCCTCCTCCTCCCTCCTTGGGCAGGTTGAGCTTCTGGGGAATGAGAATTCCCTTTTCCAGCGGGCACATCCCAGGGAAGGGAAAGGACGGGGCTGTGGGGCCTCCAAAGGTTCCTTTTCCAGCTCCAAGGGGGACGTTCTGTGAAAATCCCCGTTTCCTCCCAGGGAAGGGACGGGGATTTGGGCTCTGTGCTGCCCCAGGGAGCTCCCTAAAATCCATTCCTCCTCCCAGATATCCCTCCCATGGCCAAAAATCCCCTGTTCCAGAGCCTGACAGGGCCCAGCTCTACTTTTAGGACAGGTCCCCTGGCCTGGGGCTCACCTGGGAAGGGACAGCAAATCCCAGATTTCCTGGGAATTGCCACAGCTGGGAATCACCTGTGTGGCTTCACGCCTTCCCAGGGCTCTTCCAGGGGCTGTTTCCAGCACAAAAAGAGGATTTTACTCCTCAGTGTGGGGCTGGTGCAGCCCTTCCACCTCTGCTTTGGGAATTTTTCCATAGGCAGAGCCCTTCCCGGCACAGATTTTCTGGAATTTTGGGGTCTTTTCCCATTTCCTCCTGGTGTCCTATGCCTGAGGGAGTGCTGGGCTCTACAATCCCTTCCTGAGGGGCTGGGACCCTCCAAGAATTCCACGGGAAAAACCTGGATTTGTGTCCTGCCTGTCCTGGGGACACTGCCTGGGACAGGGCACCAAAATTGGGACTTTGGGGCTGTTTCGTTCCTGGAAAGGCCCCGACCCCCCGTGGGATCCCAAGGCCGTGGATTCCAGACTCTTCCTTGGAATCCTGGAAAATCCCGAGTTGGGATCATCCACTCCAACCCCTGGCCCTGCGCTGGACACAAAAATCCCAAATATCCATGAGCATTCTGCAAAAATTCCTTGTGCTGCAGCAGCCTCAGGGCCCTGTGCATTCCCTGGGAGGCTTTTCCACCCTCTGGATCAGGAATTTTCCCTCAAATCCACCCTAAACCTTCCCAGGGGTCCTGTCCCAGCATCTTCAGGTAATCCTTGCTTCAATCCCGGCATTTAAGGTTGGAATTCCCCAAATTCCAGCTCCTCTCCCCAATCCCTGTTTTCGGGGCAGATTTCAGGAGCATTTTGCTGGAAATTTGCTGGAATTTTCCTCCCTCTGGGGCAAAAAAAATAAAAAAAGCCCCAAGGGAGGCTCGAGACAGTAAAAAAAAATAATCCATGTTGGCAATTCCTGGGAATTGTGATTTCCCGGGGTGGCTTTCTCTCTTCGGAGGGTGACGGGGCAAAAACCTGTTTGGGAATGTTTCGAAATCCAGGGAGAAGCTCCGGAGGAGTTCTGGAATTTCCCACAAGCAGGGGCAGCTTCTGCCTGTCAGCCTTCCCCGGATTTTGTCTGGGATGTGAGAGGAAGGACTCGGACAGCCTGAAATTAGGGATTAGGGAATGAAGGAGCAAGGGGAAGGGTTTGGGGCAGGAGGAGGAAATCCAGGAAGGGTTCAGGAGACACCAGGGAAGATTCTGTGGGAAAAATTCCCATTCCTGGATTTTTTAAAAATTTCTCCTTGGAAAAGGGGGAAAGCTTCTCCATAGAATGACCACAGTGGTGCTGGGGGGATCTTTCTCTGGGGTAAAATCCCGGGAAAAGCTGGGCTCGGTTGGATTTTCCCATTTAGAAGGAGCAGTGGGATGTGTCTGGAGCCCAGGGAATGGCAATCCAAGGGTTTAGCCTGGAATATTCCAAATTTTTTACGGGATAGAGAGAAAACCAGGATCTGTGGATCCCAAATTCCTCCCCCCAGAGTTCCCTCCTGTGCCAGGGCTGGGAGCTCGGGAGTTGCCAGGCTCGTTTTTCCCGGCTGGAATTCCCGGGGCGTTGGATCTGTCCCTGCTCTTTGCTCTGATGCCGTTGGGAAACTTTCACCCCTTCCCTCTCCCGGCTTTCCATGGATTTTTATCCATCTGGAATGTCCCAGCGCAGAAGCTCCTGTGGGGTTCTGGGAATTCTTTGTCTGGGGATCCTCCAGCCCAGCCCCAACCCCGAGGCCCGGCTGGGAAAATCCAAAATGAAAGCAAAATTCCAAAAGAATTAAAGGAATGAAGGTGAAAATCCAGGCTTTGGCTGGGAATGGTGGCAGAGGACAGCTGGGAATGCTGTCCCAGGGAATTCCCCAAAATCTGGATCTTGGCCCAAAATCCCCCTCGGGAATCCCTGGGAAACAGCCCCAAAGCAGAGGGAATTATTTAACTGGGAGTTTAATGGGATTTAATGGATTTAAAGGTGCAGCTGGAATTTGGGAATGGGCAGGTTTGGAATGGGAAAAAAGCACTTTTTTTTTCCTGCTTTTTTAAAGGGAAACATTCCAGAGGCACCAGGAATTTTTAAGGAGCCTTGGGGTTGTTTAGTGAGCCTCTCCCAACCCCAGGGCTTTCCCAGCATTCCAGAATCCCAAAAACCTATCGGAATTTTTTTTGGGGCGGTTTCAATGCCCAGAGCCAATGGGAATAAAAATTCCTTGCTCAAATCAGGGGGAATCCAAGGAGAAATCCTGAATTTTAGGGATAACTTTACACTGAACCCCTGATTTTGCCCCAAATCAGGGGGAATGCAAGGAAAAATCCTAGATTTTAGGGATCATTTTACACCGAGCCCCCGAGTTTGGGCCAGATCAGGTGGAATTGAAAGCAAATCCACGCCAAATCCCGGTTTTTCCCCCTCGCAGGCATGGACGCCGCCTGCAGCACCTCGGTGGCCGATGCCGCCGCGGAGTGCGAGCGCAGCGTGCCCAGGGTCTGCGGGGTCTGCGGGGACAGAGCCACCGGCTTCCACTTCAACGCCATGACCTGCGAGGGCTGCAAGGGCTTCTTCAGGTGGGCCTGGGTCTCCGGCAATGCCCCACCCCAAAAAAAAACCCGGCAGTCCCAAGGGGAAGCCAACGGGGTGCTGAAATTCCAGGCGGTGCCGCATCCCCATGGTGTAAAGCGGGGGTGGGGGGGAAATGGTTGATTTCTTTTGTGGGATGGGGTTTTTTTCCCTGTTTCTCCAGGGTTTTTCGTGGTTTTGGGAGCTTTGCACTCCCCCATCCCAAAAAAATCCTGGGAGTCCCAAAGGAAAACCAACAGGGTGCTGAAACAGGCCCAGAATTCCCGGTGGTGCCGCATTCCCATGGTGTAAAGGGGAGGGAAATGGTTGATTTCTTTTGTGGGATGGGGTTTTTTCCCTGTTTCTCCAGGGTTTTTCATGGATCTGGGAGCCTTGCAGCGCTCCAGGAAAGAGGTGGAGTGTGGGAAACTCCCCTGGGGTCGCAAATTGGGATTTTTCCCAAAAATCCCTAAAAAAAGCCCTAAAATCTCAAAATAACTCTGGGACTGGGGGATGAGGAGGGACAGGGGATCCCCTGGAGCAGCTCTTCCCAAAATCCAGTATTTCCAGGGAATTCTGCTGTCCCCCTTGGGAATCCTGCCCCCATCCCCAGGCCCTGCTGAAGCCCTCCCCAGCTCCCAGCACCAATCCCTCATTCCAGGCCAGGAATGACGCTTGGAATTCTCTATTTTTAGCCCCTGGGATCCCAAATCCGCCAGGGAATGGGTGGCTCAGGAAGGTTCCCATGGAATTCCAGCCCAGCTCGGCTCCGGTGTCACCCTGGGAGCCTCCGGAGCCACCCAAGCTGCAATTTTCATTCCAAACCTGGAATTTTGGCCTGCCCCGAGCCCTGGGGATGTTTTTCCCTGCTCCAAGGCCTCGTTGTTTGTGCATTCCCAGCCTTTTGTGGAAAAAAAAGAAGCTTTTTGTACACCAAAACTGGGGATTTTGGGGTGTCCAGGGCTGAATTCCAAGCACTGGGATTGTGTTTCCCCACTGGGAGCAGCAAAATTCCAAAGGTTTTGGAGGAATGGGGGGAAACAAGGCCCTGCCATCCATTTTTTCTGAGATAAATTCCCAAAAATCCCAAATTCCCAGCGGGAAAAGGCAGAGTGCAGCCACTTTGTTTACCTCTCCCTTTCTAAAAGCAGCTTTTAGTTCCTGGGGCTGCAGTCAGAGGAAATCTTGAAGATTTTTACCCAGATTTTATTCTTTTACCCATTTTTAAATATTTTACTTTATATTTTACTAAATACTTTATTTGATTACCCATATTTGATATTTTAACCTATATTTGACATAGTTTACCCCTACTTAATACTTTTTTTTACGCAGTTTTGATATTTTTTACCCACTTTTTTATCTGAGTGTTGGCCTTGGGCACTTCCAGGGATGGGGATGCAGCCACAGCTTTTCTGGGAATTCTATTCCAGGGCCTCACAGGGAGGAATGTCTTCCCAATATCCCATCTACCACCTTTTGCCTGGGAAACCCTGGCTCTGGGAAGATTCTGATCGTTTTTCCTCGGAAGTTTCTGGCCTTGACCCTTTGTCCTTGGGATATTTTGGCTCCGACCCTTTACCCCAGGAAGATTTTGGCTCTGACCTTTTGTCCTGGAAGGTTCTGACCCTTTTTCCTCGGAAATTCTGGCTCTGGCCATTATTCCTTGGAAGGTTTTGGCTCTGCCCCGTTGTGCTGGCAGGCTCTGACCCTTTTCCCTGGGTTATTTTGGCTCTGACCCTTTGTCCCGGTGGCTCCACGTTCCCATTCCACTGTGGTTTCCCTGCAGCTCAGGGTTGTCATTTTCAGGCTCCTTTCTCTGTGTCCTGCAGCGAGAATTCCTCTCCCTGCACACCCAAAATGTGCTCGGGCCAGTTCTGCCAGCAAAGCCGGGCTTAGGGCGGCTGGGTTTAAACCACACGGCCCCAGCTCGGGTTTATTTTGCTGCCGGGGGGGTTTCTCTGTAATCCTGCAATCCTTCCACCTTCCTGGTCTTAAAAATCCCTCTTTAGACCCAAAAACCTTCTTAAACCTACAGGCTGGGCTGGGCTTAGAGCAGCCTGGTTTAGTGGAAGGGGATCAAGCTGGGTTTAAGGTCATTTCCCCCAAACCATTTTGGGATAAACCCTTGGGTGTTTCCCTGGGGGAAATTTTCCTTTTCCAGCAGTGCCTGAAGCTCCCAGCCCAGCTGATGTTCGGAGCATCAGCCAAACCAGCAGGAATGGAGCCCAAAAAGGGTTTCTGTCCCTTTTCCAGGAGGAGCATGAAGAGGAAGGCCATGTTCACCTGTCCCTTCAGCGGGGAGTGCCACATCACCAAGGACAACCGGCGGCACTGCCAGGCCTGCCGGCTGAAACGCTGCCTGGACATCGGCATGATGAAGGAGTGTGAGTGTGCGAGGGCTGTGAGTGTGCACAGCTGTGAGTGTGAGTGTGCGCGGCTATGAGTGTGCACGGCTGTGAGTGTGAGTGTGCGCGGCTGTGAGTGTGAGTGTGTGAGGGCTGTGAGTGTGCACAGCTGTGAGTGTGAGTGTGCACGGCTGTGAGTGTGTGAGGGCTGTGAGTGTGAGTGTGCACGGCTGTGAGTGTGCACGGCTGTGAGTGTGAGTGTGCACGGCTGTGAGTGTGTGAGGGCTGTGAGTGTGCACAGCTGTGAGTGTGAGTGTGAGTGCGCGGCTGTGAGTGTGCACGGCTGTGAGTGTGCGCAGGGCTGTGAGTGTGCACGGGCTGTGAGTGTGAGTGTGCACGGGCTGTGAGTGTGAGTGTGTGAGGGCTGTGAGTGTGCACGGCTGTGAGTGTGCACGGGCTGTGAGTGTGAGTGTGCGCGGGCTGTGAGTGTGCGCGGCTGTGAGTGTGTGCACGGCTGTGAGTGTGTGCGGCTGTGTGCTGTGCGTGTAAGTGTGCTGTGCGTAGCACAGCTGTGAGTGTGAGTGTGCACGGCTGTGAGTGTGCACGGCTGTGAGTGTGAGTGTGTGAGGGCTGTGAGTGTGCACGGCTGTGAGTGTGAGTGTGCGCGGCTGTGAGTGTGCGCGGCTGTGAGTGTGAGTGTGGGCGTGAGTGTGCACAGCTGTGAGTGTGCACGGCTGTGAGTGTGATGTGCACGGCTGTGAGTGTGCACAGCTGTGAGTGTGCACGGCTGTGAGTGTCCAGCCCCAGGGAATGCTCATGGGGCTGGGGCCGTGCCTCTGCCACCTCCCTGGTGCCACAGGGAACCTCCCGGGGATGCAAAGGGCAGAGGAAGCAGCGGGTAATGATTGAGAGGGGCTGGTTTAATGATTCCTTCCCATCCCAGAGTTGTGTTCTCATGGATTCTCCTGGGGGTTTTTTGAGGAAAATCAGCTCCATGGCTCCCAATGGCTCTGAAAATTCTCTTTTCCAGCATTTTCCAGGCTCCACGGGGAGAGGTGGATGAGCTTCCCCATCCTCATGGAGCTGGGTTGGGTTTTCCTCTTCTCCCTCTGGGATTTTTTTTTTCTGACCCTATTTCCATGCGGGATAAAGCAGGGACTTAAGTCAACAGCAGAGGGAATTAAAGCGGTTTTTAAGCCCAGTCCAAACACACAAATGTGGCCCAAATGTTTGTTTTCTCCGGGTGTATTTAGAGATAAGTGGCTTTTAAAAATAAAGCGTGTTTGAGGTGCTGGGGAGGAGCTGGGTGCTCCTGGACAGCTCCAACCAAACATTTTCTGCTGGGAGATTGTGGCCAGGGTGTCCATGGAGCTGGAAATTCAGGCTATGGAAGCAGGGCCCTTTCCCTGATGTGCTAAACAGCGTGCAAACAGAGCCTGATGTCACCCCAGGGCCTCCAGAAAATCAGAATTTGGAGTGTTTGTGAGGCAAAAAATGCTTACATTTTCAATGATCCTGATGGGAATCCCTGGATTTTATTCTTTGGGATTGGCAGGTTGATGAGGGAGGAACAGGCCACATCCCACCCTGGCTGTCCCCAGATTGTGGGGAGCTGTCCCTGTTTTGTGAGGAGCCCCTAATGAGGGAAGTGCTTTAATTTGCACCAGCAGCCAATTAATTACCCAGGAAGGGCTGGCAGGTTGCTGGGCAGCAGTTCCAGGGGGTTTTCTCCAGGTTTTCTCCACGTTTTCCCCACAGGAGTTAACGTGTAAACAGCCCCGTTAGCAAATCCTGCGTGCATTAACCAAAACTGACCCAGACAGGCTAAAAATAGCTAAAAATGGACTTTGCCGCTGGAAAAATGAGGGAGGACGAAGGGTTGGGGTTATTTTTAGGTGGAAGAAGGGAATCAGGAAGGTTTTGAGGCCTTGTTTTCCACAGCGTGCTGGAATTCAGGGCTGGGAATGTGGGGTAGGGAGGAAGAAGAGGAAGACGAGCAAGGCAGACCCTTGAGCTGGGGATAATTTGGACTCTTCTCCACCTCTGGAATTTGGGGTTTGTCCCAGTTTGGGGCAGGAGGAGCTGGTTCTGCCCAGCTGAGGGGTTTGGCGACCCCAACTCTCCCAGCCCTGTGCCAGGCCCAGGTCACCACGTGGCGTTTCCAGCCCCCAGCCTGGGCAAATATTTGTGGTTTTCTGCCTGTCTGGGGACAAGCAGGGCAGAGAAAATCCCCCCAGGCCTTGGGATTTGGGAATTCTCAGCCAGGGCCTGTCCCCTCCTCACAGGGTGGCCTGGGAAATCCGGCCTTTCCCACCTGCTGGGACGCCAAAAAATGTGGAATTACCCCTTCACTGCCTTCTCCCAGCTGCCTGTCCCTCAGCGATGTCAGGGCTCCCTTGGATCCTTCCCTAATAATCCCTAAAAATGGGATTTCTAGCAGCTCCTGCTCTCTGTGCAGAGCCGGGTGGGTGACCCCGAGCAGGCCCCTGATGCTTTCTGTGGTAAAAACTGGCAAGGGGAAATGGCAAAATCCTGATTTTCCTCCCCGATGGTGGAGGTGGGAGCAACTTTGCAGCCCCTCCTGAGGTGTCCCAGGCCCCTGTGAGGTTGTGCAAGGCTGGGGAATGGAAAATGGAGAATGGAAAATCGCCCTCGGCCAAAGGAGCCGGCGAGGCCGAGGCCTCCTTGCCTCGAGCTCCTCCCGCTGACCTCTCGCCCCAAATTCCACCTTGGCCCTCCCGGCACGGGGTCCCTGCGCCAGAACACTCAGAAACAGCCCCTGGGGTGTCCCTGCAGAAAGGGCTGAGGAAAGGGAACTCCTTTTTCCTTTCCTCCTCCTCCAAACAGAGCTTTGAGGAGGCTCTGCTGTGGCCCCAGAGATTTCTGCAGCTCCCCGCTGCCTTTGTCCCTCCCAGCCCCTCTGAGGCTGCTCAGGGCTTGCAGTGGTTGATCAAAAAGTGAAGATTTGAGCCCAAATTGCCCTCAGCTGCTCCTTTTCCCAGAACAAACAGGCCCAGCCTTGCGTGGAGCCCAACCTTTGGCCGCTGCTGAGCGCCGCCACCCCAATAAAAGCCATAAATCCCCAGCCCTGAGTGCCTTGACCTTAAAAATGAGATTAAATCTGCCCTGAAGCAGCGCTGGACACCGCTGGTGGCAGCTGGGAGCCGAGGGTTTGGGGATTTGAGAGGGCTGAGCAAACAGGGAGGGAGCAGAGCGGGCACGGCTGGCGCGGCCTCGGTGCCCCCAGAGCCTCCCCTGAAAGCACCAAAAACCTCCTGGGCACGGCAGGAAACCGGGGCCAAGCTGTTGTAGGGGCACAAAGGGATTTTCCAGGGGCTGGGTGTGGCATCCAGCAGCTCCAATCCCTACTTCTGCCCCTCTTCCTCTCCCAGTCATCCTTACTGACGAGGAGGTGCAGAGGAAGAGGGAGATGATCCTGAAGAGGAAGGAGGAGGAAGCCCTGAGGGAAAGCCTCAAACCCAAACTCTCAGAGGAGCAGCAGAAAGTCATCGACATCCTGCTCGAGGCCCATCGCAAAACCTATGACCCCACCTACGCTGACTTCACCAAATTCCGGGTACTGACGCCAAAAAATCTCTTTCATCCCTCAAATTCCCCCTGCAAAATCCACAGACCCCTCTGCCAGCCCTGTTCCTCAAGAAGTTTTCTCTGCTTTCTCCCCCAGCCCCCTGTGAGGAGCCACCCCAGCAGCAGAGGGGCCACAAAATCCTCGTCCCTGCTCACCCAGGACCTGTCCTCGGAGGATTCCTCGGATCTCTTCAGCTCCGAGGCCTTCAGCACATTCCCAGGTGTGCCCCAGCTCCTCCTGGCCCCAAACTGGGACTGGGAGCCAGGGAGGGACCCCAGGACTCGGCTTGGGCTGGAGGTGACACCTCAAACCTCCCCAAATCCCAGGGGAGGTGAAGGGCTGTGCCAGAGCCCAAATTAACCCTGGCACGAGGCTCTGCCCTGCTCCTCTTCCTCCTCATCCCACATTCCCAGACCGGGATCCCAACCCAACACCCTGTGGAGAACCTGGCCTCAAAAGCCCCCAGATTCCCTGCCCCCACCCCTCCAGGGGTCAGAAATGCAGCCCCTCGACCCAGATTTGGGGTTCCGGAGCCTCTGTTCGGCTCTGGGGGGCTCACCGGGGTGCTCAGAGCGCTGTCCCCGCAGACCCCGCGGAGCCGCCGCCGTTCCCCAGCCTGGCGCTGCAGGAGGAGCAGGACGAGAGCTCCTCGGTCAACCTGCAGTTCTCCCAGCTCTCCATGCTCCCACACCTGGCTGACCTGGTCAGCTACAGCATCCAGAAGGTGATCGGCTTTGCCAAGATGATCCCGGGATTCAGGTGAGGCTGCGGATCCCAGATCTGGTATTTCCTGCCCCTGGGAATCCTGTGCTGCCCTTCCCAGCCATTCCTCAGCCCTGTTCCCTTCCCAGCTCTGCTCTCTGTCTCTCCCTCTCCCCGGGGTTCTCCCCTTTTTCCAATACCCTGGAAAACACACACAGATTCCACCCAGAGCTCCTGCAGCACCCAAGGGGCCCAGGAGGGGCCTCAGGCTCCGCTCATTCTAAGATTTGGGACAAAAACGCACCTTAAATAACCCCTGGAATGGGAATTCCTGGGGAGGGAGCCTCAGCTGAGGGCCTGGTGAGCACGCTGGGGGTGGCAGCTCCTCCTGGCCCTGTCCTGTGTCCCCTCTGTCCCCTGAGCAGCCCGACCCCCACCCAGAGGGCACATCCTCCCGCAGGGATCTGTCTGTGGAGGACCAGATCGTGCTGCTCAAGTGCAGCGCCATGGAGGTGATCATGCTGCGCTCCAACGAGTCCTTCACCCTCGAGGACATGTCCTGGACCTGCGGCAGCAATGACTTCAAGTACAGGGTCAGCGACGTCACCCAAGGTGAGGGAGCCCCAGCCCCAAATCCTGAAATGCCCTACTGTCCCCGTTGGGCCTTCTCTCTGCACCTGCCTGAGAATGGGGGTGGCTCCTGCCCCAAATTCTGGGGGTTTGGGAGGTGACAAGTGGTGCTTCAAGGTCTGCAGTGGCACCTCAGTGGCTCCAGTGCCACCTCCTCAATGGCTCCAGTGCCACCCCAATGTGTCTGAAAAAATCCCCGTCCAAAGGGAAAAATCCCCTTCCAGAGGAGAAGAGCCTTTTCCAGAGCCCCCCTGAGGCCCTGTTCTCTCCACAGCCGGGCACAGCATGGACCTGCTGGAGCCACTGGTGAAGTTCCAGGTGGGGCTGAAGAAGCTGAACCTGCATGAGGAGGAGCACGTGCTGCTCATGGCCATCTGCATCCTGTCCCCAGGTAGGGACAGACCAACCCCAAACCCTAAAAACCCACAGAAGGGAGGGGGAAAACCCCAAACCCTAAAAACCCACAGAAGGGAGGGGGAAAACCCCAAATCCTAAAAATCCCACAGAAGGGAGAGGAAAAACCCATAAGTACGGCTGACTCTAAAAAGGGATGAAAGGAAGGGAAAACCCCTAGACCATAAAAAGGGACAAAAGGGAAGGGAATTATCCCAAACCCTAAAAAGGGGTGAAAGGGAGGGAATCCCCCCAAACCCTAAAAAGCCCCAAAAGGGTTGGAATCTGCCCAAACCCTAAAAAGCCCCAAAAGGCACGGAATCCCCCCAAAGCCCTAGAAAGGGGTGAAAGGGAAGGAATCCCCCCAGACCATAAAAAGGGGTGAAAGGGAAGGGAATCAGCTCAGACCACAAAAAGCCCCAAAAGGCAGGGAATCCCCCCAGAGCCCTGCCCTGAGCGCTGCCCGTCCCGCAGACCGGCCGGGCGTGCGGGAGCCGCTGCGGGTGGAGGCGCTGCAGGAGCGGCTCTCGGAGGTGCTGCAGAGCTACATCCGCGCCCGGCACGCCGCGCCCGGCGGCCGCCTGCTCTACGCCAAGATGATCCAGAAGCTGGCGGACCTGCGCAGCCTGAACGAGGAGCACTCGCGGCAGTACCGCTGTCTGTCCTTCCAGCCCGAGCACAGCATGCAGCTCACGCCGCTGCTGCTCGAGGTCTTCGGCAACGAGATCTCCTGAGCGCCCGCCCGGCAGGAGCGGCCCCGCAGCCCCGCGGGACGGGGAACCAGCGCTGGGTGTGCGGGAGGAGCTGAGCCCGGGCAGGGGTCGGGGTTTGGGGTCGCTGCTCCAGGAGCAGCTTCCCCGCATCTCCGCGGCTGTTTGGGGGCCGAGCTGCCTCGAATCCCTTCTTTTTGCGAATGTACGGAAGGGCAAGTGCCAGGAGATGAACTGGGATGAGCCAGAAGCAGCTGAGAAAGCCCCGAGGGGGGAAGATGTTGTCCTCGACCCTCAAAGGGAAGAGCAGGACGAGCTTTGTTTGCACTCCCTGGGAATGAGGGAGCAGGGGCATCTCCAGGAGACGCCCCCACTTTGGAGCGGAACCCCTCTGCGGGATGGGGTGACAACTCCTGGGCTGGGACAGGGACCCCGGGGATGAGGCAGGGACCCCAATTCCAGCTTGGCCTCCTCCCATTGCCATGTTCTGGAGGCCGGAGCAAACCCTGGCAAGGGGGATTTGGGAGCTGGGGGGCTCCAGAGCCCTGGGAAGAGCCATCACAGCCGCCCCCCCGAGCCACGAGCAATGGCCGCAGGGTCCCCGGCTCGGGCCAATAAACTCCTGCTTGGGCAAATCAACTCAGCCCTGGGCTTTTGTGTCCGTCCATCCATCCCGGTGTCTCTGGCCATCCCGGGCACCGTGTGTGTCTGTCCCGGAGGTGTCCGTCTGTCCCTGTCCCTCTGTCCCTGTCCCGCCCGCCAGAGGGCGCTCGCCGCACCGAACCGCCGCTTTGGCCCCGCCTTCTGCGCGTGCGCACTCGCTGGGGGGGCTGGGCTGAACCCGAGCAAGCGCGAGACAAAATTGGCGGGAAGGGCTGACGATAAGGGGGCGTGGCCCTGTGGGGGCGTGGCCTCCCGGCGCCATGCGCGGTGCCGTACGCGCCGCCCGGCTCGTGGTCATGGCCGCCGCCGGAACCGGCACCGGGACCGGCCACAAGCGGCCGCACCCCGAGCCCGCCGCCCGCATCGGCACCCACGACGGCACCTTCCACTGCGACGAGGCGCTGGCGTGTTTCCTGCTGCGCCTCCTGCCCCGCTACCGGGTACGGCGCCGGCAGCGCGCCCGGGGCATGAACGGGACGGGGGGCACCGTGCGGTGCCGGGTCCTGGGCTCTTCCTCCGGGCCGCTCTTCTCTCGATCCCATGTGGGGACACTTGAGCGCACCCAGCGGCCGCTCTTCTGTCCCCGGTCCCACCTGGGGGTCACCCTTGTGTCCCCAGTCCTTCCTGGGGGTCCCCAGTCCCACCTGGGGGTTCCTGTTCTGTCCCCGGTCCCACCTGGGGGTCACCCTTGTGTCCCCCACCCCCTCCTCGAGGTCCCTCCCCGTTGTCCCTCGTCACCCGGAGCCGCTCCCGGGGGTCCCGGTGGCCCTGGGGACCCTCACCCGGTGTCCCCTGCAGGACGCGGAGATCGTGCGGACGCGGGACCCGCAGCGCCTGGCCGGCTGCGATGTGGTGGTGGACGTGGGGGGCGAGTACGACCCGGGGCGGCACCGCTACGACCACCACCAGAGGTGAGACCCCCGCCGGGGACAGCGGCACCCCCGGCGTGCCCGCGGTGACCGCGTGGCCCCGCAGGTCCTTCACGGAGTCCATGCGGAGCCTGCGGCCGGACAAGCCCTGGAGCACCAAGCTGAGCAGCGCCGGCCTCGTCTATTGCCACTTCGGGGCGCAGATCCTGGCGGGGCTCCTGGGGCAGCCCGAGGACGGGCCCGTGGTCGCAGCGCTCTATGACAAGGTGACAGCGGTGGCAGGGCGTCTGTCACCGTGCCGGGGTGACGGTTCTGCCCGGGGCTTGTCCTCGCTGGGGAAAGGGGAGCAGTTTGCGGCAGCTGCTGGGACAGTTGAGCTTCCAGCCAGGCTTTGCTCTGCTGTTCCTCCTGTCCTCCCTTGCTGTCCCCTCACTGCTCCTCATGTTTCTGTCCCCTCGCTGTCCCCAGCTGTACGAGAACTTTGTGGAGGAGATCGATGCCATGGACAACGGGATCGCGCCGGCGGCGGGGGAGCCGCGCTACGCCCTGAGCACCACCCTGAGCGCCCGCGTGGGGCACCTGAACCCCCGCTGGAACGACCCCGACCAGGACACCGAGGTGGGGACACCCCTGGGGACAGACCCTGGGGACAGACCCTGGGGACACCGCTGACCCCCGTGTCCTCAGGCAGGGTTCCGGAGGGCCATGGAGCTGGTGGGCACCGAGTTCCTGCAGCGCCTGGATTTCTACCACCAGGCCTGGCTGCCGGCGCGGGCGCTGGTGGAAGAGGCCGTGCGGCGCCGCCTCGAGGTAAAGCCGAGCTGCTCTGGGGGAATCTCTGATTTTGGGGGAGAATTGGGGCGCGGGGAGGTCAAATCCCTTCGGTGGAAACCTCCCGGGGGGCCCTGCACCCCATATCCTGCACAGCCCCTGCAGGACGGCACTGGCAGGTTCCGGGGCACGGAGCCCAGGGTGGTGTCGGGGGTCACCCCTGTGTCCCCAGTGTGTCCCCAGCATGTCCCCCCTGCAGGTGGACAGCAGCGGGCAGGTCCTGGAGCTGTCCCAGGGTGGCTGTCCCTGGAAGGAGCACCTGTTCCAGCTGGAGCAGGAGCTGGCCCTGCCTCGGCCACTGCTGCTTGTGCTGTTCCCGGACCGGGGCGGGCAGTGGCGGGTGCAGAGCGTCCCCACAGCCCCCCACAGCTTCCAGAGCCGGTGAGACCCCTCCCCTGCCCTGCCAGCGCCCCCCAGTGTGGCTGGGGTCACTCTCAAGCCCGTGTCCCCCCCAGGCTCCCCCTGCCCGAGGCCTGGCGGGGGCTCCGGGATGAGGCGCTGTCCGAGCTGGCCGGAATCCCCGGCTGCGTCTTCGTCCACGCCAGCGGCTTCATCGGGGGCAACCGGACCCGGGAGGGGGCCCTGGAGATGGCCCGGAGGGCACTGGAGCTCGGGGGGGCCACCGAGAGCACGTGAGCCCCCTCCCCAGCGGGGTCACCCCAAAAGGGACCCTCTGGCCCAGTGTGGGGTCCAAGGGACGTGCAAGCACCGTTCCCGCTTGGACCCTGGATTCTCCGAGGGATCTGCTGTGCTGGGGGGGCAGCAGCCCCTCCCGGGGGTCTCAGAGCACCCACCCCCCGTGCTGGATGGGTGCCAGCCCAGCCAGAGGCGTTTTGGCTCCGTTTCCTGGGAGTTTGACCCCGTTCCTGTCACATCCCTGCTCCGAGGCACTGCCAGCACCAGTAAAAAACAGTGTGTGCCCAGTGCAGTGGCTGTTTGAGGGGTCCCGGGGGGCTGCGTGTGACACTGGGGGTGCTGTGGCTCAGGGACAGCCGTGACCCCCTCGGCACGGGGACAGCAATGGCCGCACGGCGCTGCTGCCACCCTGCGTGTCACCAGCACGGTGTCACCAGCACCGCGGGGGGGTCACGGCGTCCCGTCCCTCCCGCTCGTTCCGGGGCCATGCAGGCGGCCGGGCTGCTCCTGCTGCTGCTGCTGGGGCTGCCCCAGCAGCCCCGGGCCGGTTCCCGGTGCCCCGGGGGGGCTCCGCCGGTGCCGCTCCCACCCAGCGGCCACAACGAGACGCTGGGGAGGGGCCCAGGGACAGCGCGGGCCCCGGACGTGGCGGCGCTGGTGGCCCTGGGGGGGTGGCTGGGCTTTGTCCTGCTCTGCGTGCGCCGCTTCGTGCGGCGGAGCCGGGAGGAGACGCGGCTGCACCTGCGCTACCTGCGGGCCCTGCCCTGCGGGCCGGGGCGGCACCGGGAGCGGCACGAGGAGGAGGAGGAGCCGCTCAGCGGCGGCACCGGGAGCCAACCGGGCAGGCCCGGGGGGTGACACACCCCCCCAGGCTGGCCCCACCAGCTACGGTGGGTTTGGAGCCAGGGTCACCCCTGGATCACCCCAGATCCCCCCGGACCCTCCGGGGTCACCCCGGATCCTGCCCAGCCTCAGGAAGGGGCTGGATGCTCTGGGGGGGAAGGGGGGCTCTCCCCCTTGCTCGGGGGAGGATTTTGGGGGTCCTGGGGTTGTTGGGATGGGGGGAGAAGGGACCCTGCGCTCTCCCCATCCTCCCTGCCAGTGCAGTGTAATCCTGGAATTAAGGGTGTATAATCCCGGGATTAAGGGTCTGTGATCCCGGGATTTGCCTGTGCCACCCCCAGCAGCAGCAGCAGCGTTAATCCCCTCGGGGGGGGCCCGGCTGCTGCCCCCACCCTGCAGGGCCGGGGGGGCTCCCAGGGCTGGGATTTGGGGACCCACTGAGGGTTTGGTTCATTTTGGGCGGTTTGGTTCACTTTTGTTCACCCTCAAGCCAAAGCTGGGGGTTGTGTGTGTGGCCAAACCCTGCCCCAAACCCCTCCAGCCATCACCTGTCCCCAAAACAGGGCTCTTTGATCCCAAAAGAGCAACCCTGGCCCATGGGCTGCAGTGGGATCACACCAACAGCTTCTGTGAGTCCACTCCAAGCTCTTCCTGACCCCAAAATCAACTCTGGAGCCCCCAGAACCCCTCCAGACCCACAGGACTTCCCAAATTCAGCCCCAAAAATCTTCCGGTCCCATCGGGGTGAGGAAAGGAGACGAGAGGGAAGGAAAATCCACCTTTAATTGGGGCAGGATCAGCACTGGCAGACCCTGAGCAGGTGCGGGGGGCTCCTGCGGGGAGAGGAGGCTGAGCAGGAGGGAGAGGAGGCCTGGGGTGCCCCAGGAGGTTCTGGGGTGCCCATGGAGGCCCCGGGGTGCCCCAGGAGGCCCCGGGGTGCCGATGGAGGTTCTGGGGTGCCCCGGGAGGCCCCGGGAGCCTCTCAGAGCTCGGAGAAGAGCGGCTGCTCCCGCACACTGCCCAGCACGGGCGCGGGGCTGCGGCGGGGGCTGCCGCGCGGCTCCAGGGCGCTGACGAAGAAGAAGGGGATGTGGGAGATCCTCCCCGAGGACCAGCACTGCAGGGGACAGCGTGGGCAGGGCTCAGCATCCAAACAGCACAGAAATGGGGAAAACCCTTGGCGTGGAGCCCAGGCCTTGATACAGGAACTGATGAGGTTCCCCCCCGAGCCCCCTTCTCTCCAGGCTGAGCCCTTTCCCCAGCTCCCTCAGCCCCCCAGAGCCCCAGGCCCTTCCCCAGCTCCATGCCCTTCTCTGGACATGCCCCAGATCCCAAAATCCTTCCTAAATTGGGGGGTCCAGACCTGGACACGGCACTCGAGGTGTGGCCAGGGGGAGAAACAATCCCCTGCCCCTGCTGGCCCTGCCAGCCCTGAGCCAGGCCAGGATTCCACCAGACTTTTTGGCCACCTGGGCACACCTGGCTCATGTCCAGCACTGCCCCTCAGTCCCTCCAGGTCCCTTCCCAGGGATCAGGGAAGGTCCAGCCCCTCTGTCCCCAAAACACAGCACCCAACCCTTGGCCTGGTTAAACCTCCTCTCCATGGAGCCCCCCATGGCTTACCCCGGTCCCAGCCCCCTTCCCAGTGCCACCAGTGTCCCCTGGGACTGGGAATGCCCCCGGAGGGACTCACCACGGTCAGGAGGGCGCCCTGAGGAAAGCAGGGGTGGAAGGAGATGAGCTGGGGCCGGGCGCCGCGCTCACCCCGCACGAAGCCGCTGTGGGGCGGGGGAACAGGCAGGGTTATGGGCTGGGAAACAGCACATTCCAGGGGACTGGGGCTGTCTGGGGTCTGAGGGGGAAACAGCACATTCCAGGGGACTGGGGCTGTCTGGGGTCTGAGGGGGAAACAGCACATTCCAGGGGACTGGGGCTGTTGGGGGTCTGAGGGGGAAACAGCACATTCCAGGGGACTGGGGCTGTTTGGGGTCTGAGGGGGAAACAGCACATTCCAGGGGACTGGGGCTGTTTGGGGTCTGAGGGGATGCACTGGGAAAGAACAACCCAAAGCCAAGGGGGCAAAGTGAGGAACCCAGTGAACCCAAACGCCCCCCCAAGCCCCCCTGCAATGAACCCAAACCCCCCCCAAGCCCCGAGCCCCCGCTCACCAGGGCAGGAGCTCAAAGACGGGGCTGTTGCGGGTGCGGAACACGGCCACGGCCGGCTGGCTGCCCGCGCACTCAGGGTGTCCTGTGGGGGGACAGCAGCACGAGGGCTCTCCCTTGTCCCCCCCGTCCCTTCTCCCAGGGCAGCAGCAGTCCCAGGCCAAGCAGGGAACAGGGCAGGACTGACCTCTGATGATCACAGCCAGCCTCTCCCCGGTGGGGTCCCACACCATGGAATGAACCTCTCCTCCGATCCTGCAACAGCACAATTCCCAAAACTGGGGGGCAGAGACCCCCCCTGTGCCCAGCAGCGAGGGGTGGCTGCCAGGAGGAGCAGGGACCCCCCTGTGCCCCCCAGCCAGACCCACCTCTCCTCCCCATAGAGGGTCTCGAAGGTGGTCTCGGACAGGTCTGCCACGATCGAGGCCGTCTTGGAGCCTCCCACCTGCCCCTGCATCTCCCCTGCAAGGGACAAACTCCACCAATCCCACTGCATTCCCCAGGTGATCATGCCTTTATTTCTTTCTCAGAGCAGCTGTGGCTGGGATGGAGGACAAGGGACAGCAAACACCAGGACCCCCAAGCTGGATCTGCAGCCACCAGAGTCTCCCTGAAATCCCCTCCAGACCCCACAACTGTGACTGAGGAGCAACGTGAGGGATGGAAAAACCTGAACTCCAGAGATTCCGTGCTTGGGGAGCCCAACACACCCCCTGTGTGTCCCAGCTCCTCACCCCAAAGCTGTGGGGTGGTTTGGGAACCCTGTCCCAGCCCCCAGGAAGCTCCAGGTGGGACGAACTCACCGCGGTACTCGGAGAAGGACAAGGAGTAGATGACGGACTCGCCCAGCACGGTGAAGAGCAGCCGGCTGCCATCGGGGCTCCAGCACCCTGTCTGTGGGACAGTGTCATTGTGCCACCCTGTCACCCTGCCTCTGGGACAGTGCCACCCCTGCCTGGAGTGTCTCAGACTGGAGAAAAGGAGGCTCAGGAGGGACTTCTCCCTCCACAAGTCCCTGACGGGAGGGGACAGCCAAGGGACAAGAGGACACGGCCTCAGGCAGTGCCAGGAGAGGTTCAGCTTGGATATTGGGAAGATTTCCACACAATCAGGGAAAATTTCCACAATTTCTTGGGCTGGCTGCCCAAGGCAGGGGAGGAGTCCCCGTACCTGGAGGTATTTAAAAGCCTTGTGGATGTGGCACTTGGGGACAGGGGTCAGTGGTGGCCTTGGCAGTGCCAGGGGTTGGCCCGGGTGGTCCCAGAAGGCTTTTCCAGCCTAAGTGATTCCCTGGGAGGGAAATATCCCACCCTACCTGGCAGCGTCCCTTGATGGTGGGCCAGCGCTCACAGGTCCACATCTGGGCCTCCCACACCCTGCAGGAGATGCAGGAGGCTTTAGGGAGCAGAATTCCTGGGAATCTGCCCCAATCCTGCTGCTCTGGGAATCCACAGTGTCCAGCTCCATCCCCCAGCCATTCCCCACTCTGCCCCCGCAGCAGGAGCAGGAGCAGGGGGGAGGTTTGGGATCCAGATTTTCTGCAGTGAGGATGGGGATGGGGATGAGGAGCTCACCGGAACACGGCCGAGGGGGTGGCTGCCAGCACCTTGCTGCCATCGGGGGACCAGGCCAAGTAGGTGACACCGCCACCCCCAAACCACTGCAGCTGGACACAGGTCTCGGTGGACACGTCCCACACCTGCAGGGGACACGGGGGACAACGGTGACACCGGGATTAGGGGACACAGAGGGAACATTTCAGGCCCAGGTGGCACTGCCTGTGTCCAGCCTGAGTGTCCCTGGGTGTCCCTGGGTGTCCCCAGAGGGTCCTCACCAGCATGGCCGTGTCCACGGGGGACGCCGAGAGCAGCCGCTCCCCGCTGGGTGCCCAGGCCAGGCTGGTGACAGGGCTGTGCCCGGGGCAGGACAGCACCTGGGCACAGCCCGACGAGGGCCTGCACAGCACGAGGGAGAAGCCACCAGGATTTGGGATTTGCTGGCAGGATGGCAGTGCTGTCCCAAAGCCAGCCCCAGCAGAGTGACAATGGCCGGGAAGGGAAGGGAAGGGAAGGGAAGGGAAGGGAAGGGAAGGGAAGGGAAGGGAAGGGAAGGGAAGGGAAGGGAAGGGAAGGGAAGGGAAGGGAAGGGAAGGGAAGGGAAGGGAAGGGAAGGGAAGGGAAGGGAAGGGAAGGTGGGAGCTGTCACCTGGTGGAGAGGGAGGTGGGGTCCAGGTGCCACACGAGGACACAGCTCTGGCAGGCCACAGCCAGGATGGAGGCACAGAGCGGCTTCCAGGCCATGGCAGCCACGTTCCTCTGCAGGCGGTGCTTCAGCGAGGGCACGGTGGCACTGCGGGGAGGGGACAGGTGACACAGCTGTGGGACACAGAGCCCGGGTGCAGCCACAGTGTCCCCTGCCAGCCCTGAGCGCAGTGAGGGGGGACAGCAGCGTGGGGAGGGGCTGTGCCCTGCCGTGTGCTTCCCGGGGAGGGGACAGGGATTCCAGCCAGGTGACACCGGGGCGAGCCAGGGCACACCTGCTGTGACTGAGCCGAGGTGTCCCCAGTCCGGACAGGGCCCAGCTTGGGGACACCTGCGGGGGCTGCAGGAGCAGCCGGCAGAGTCTTCTCCTGAGCAGGGACTGGCATTCCCTGGGGGAGCAGGGACACCTGGGGGACAGAGGACACTCAGCCCCTGTCCCCCCAGCTCTGTCACCACCCCCAGGGCTGCGTGAGCCCCGGGATGTCCCCAGAGGTAGAGCAGGCAGCGAAAGGAAAGGCAAAGCTCTTGAGGCTCAGGGCAGAGCGGGGAAGGAGCAGGGAGGGCTGAACGGGAGCCCAGGTGTGCCCAGGTGGGCGAGGAGGCCCCGGGCAGCGGGCCCAGGGCAGTGCCCGCCCCAGGCTGCCCAAATCCTGGACAAAGCCCCACCTGTTGGAGTTGTAGACACGGATGGAATCGTCCAGAAGAGCCACAGCGAATTTGTTGGTGTGGGGGTGCCAGGCGAAGGCCCTGACTGTGCAGCCGGCCCTGGAGGGGGCACAGGGCAGGGTGAGACCCCCCCAACACCCCCTGGGCTGGCAAAGACCCCGCTCAGAGTCCCCAGAGAAATAAAACTTCTTTTTGCTGCCCAACGGGACCATTTTCTTTGAGAAATTCCCTGTTTCTGGGAATTATTCACAGGGCTCTGCTGAGGGGTTGGTGACCACAGCCTGGGGCTGGAATTGGAAGGAATTTTCCAGGCTCTGATCTCCTTTAACCCTGATCTCTCGCCAACCAGGGCACAAAAGCAGGGCAGCCAGAGCCAGTGGGGCAATACCTGCCTTTAATGGCTGAGCCCACCCAAACGGGGCCATGCTGTCCTTGTACTCCCACCCCGGGGGGGTCCCAGACCCCAGCACGGTGATTTTGGGACACCCAGGACTCACCAGTCCACGGCCTGGGAGAAGGCTGCGATCATGTCCTCACTGGTCAGCTGCAGGGACAGGAGAGCACTGAGCTGGCAGCAGGGACCCCCAGTTCCCAGCCCTTTCTCCCTCTCCCCCACCTGGATTTGGGCCCCTCTTGGAGCACCAAACACCTTCCCAGCGTCCATTTTCCACCAGTGCAGGAAGGAGCAGCGTCTGGAGCTGGGCATCACCAGGAGGAGCATTTCGGGGGGTTTTAGTGGGGAAGGGACCACCCCCCACCCCCAATGGCTGCTCCCGTTGCCCCCGGCTCCCTCAGCAGCAGCGGTCAGGGGAATGACTCACGGACAGGTGTGGGAACAGGGACCCGTGCAGCGAGGACAGCCAGCGGCACACGGCCAGCGCGTGGCTCGAGCCCGTCCGCAGCCACTGCAGCCCTGGCAAAGGGCAAAGGGAACCTCAGCGTCCCTGCAGCCCCGCGGGGGACAGGGCAGGGACAGCAGGGCCCAGCCAAAGCATCGCAGAGAGACCAGAGACCCGCGGGCGGCCCAAACTCACCCTCCTCGTCGGCGCTGGCCAGCTCCCGGAGCAGCCCGCAGAGCCCAGCATCGCGCCTGCGGCGAGAGCGGGGTCACTGCCCGGTCCCTGCCTGTTCTGGGGACACGGCGGGCTCTTTGGGGCCAGCGGGGCACTCACCAGGCGCTGAGGCAGCGCTTCCAGAGGGACTCGCGGTGGTGGATGAAGGGCGGGCGGGCGCTGGGCTCCAGGCGGCCGTGGGCCTTGAGGGGCTCCTTGGGCAGGGTCAGCACGGGCAGGTCGGGCACCTGCAGCACACGCAGCCCCCCTGAGCTCCCCTGAACCCCCGGGGACAAAGAGACCCCCAGGGCAGCGGGCAAACGGCGATGGGAGGAAAGCAGGGGCGCAAGGAGCGAAGGAGCAGCCTGAGGGTGCCTGGAGAGACCCCAGCAGAGGGGACAGAGCTGCAGCCGCAGCTGAGCGGGACGAATGCGGCACGCCCAAGGCTGGAGGGGGCTGGCACGGCTCTGGAGCGAGGAGGGCTCACCTGGCTCTGGAAGGCCAGCGGGAGCTGCTCGCTGAGGCGGCCGCAGACCAGGGCGTTGTTGAGCTCGTACAGGGTGACATCCCCAGGGGGAGGCGGCGGCGGGAACAGCCCCAGGGAGCACATGGCGGCGCCGAGCCTGGGGGCAAGACCGGGCCGGGGGGCGACAGCTGAGACCTCCGCTGCCCTCGGGATGCGCCGGCTCCAGGCCGGAGACCCTCCCTCCGCCCCTCACCCGCTCACAACCCCCGGTGCCCCCCGGCTCTCCCCGGCTCCCCCTCGCCCGCTCCCCGCCCTCAGCCCCCGGCGCCGCCATCTTGGCTCCCCTCACCCCTGCCGCTCCCGCTTCGCGCCAATCGCCGCCGCGCGCCGCCCTCGCGGCTCCGGGCGCGTGTGGGAGGGGAATTAAAAGGGCCGTGGCTCGCGTGGGAAATACGCGGGGTCCTCGCTGAGGGACAACGCCACGCTCCCCGATTTTCCTCCGCGGAGGAGAGAGAATATCAGCGTCCCCTGCACAGCCGCGCTCCACCGGTGACTTAATGGCTCTCCGGTTGTAACGAGGACTGATTAAAATGAGGGCCACATTTCTTTTTTTACTGTCGCTGCCCCTTTAAGAAAGGCGGAGCCTTCCTTGAGGGGCGGGGCGAGGGGCGTGTGCGGCTGACGGGTCATGTGGTGTCCGAGCGGGGCTGCGCTGGGACCGGGAACGGGGCCGGGAACGGGGCCGGGACCCCCGGGACCCCCTCGGGGCATTCCCGTGTCCCGCACCCCCGTGTCCTGCGGCCACCCCCGGTCCCGGACCCCCTCTTGGGCTCCTGCGGCATCCCGGTGTCCTGCGCTCCCGTGTCCCCGGTGCCGCCTCTCCCGGTGTCCCCTCTCGCGGGTGCCCGTGTCCGTTCTCCCCGTGTCCCCTGGGTGCCGCTCCCGCCGCGTGCCCCCCTTGGCTCGCTCCCAGCCCCTCTCCCGGGGCTCCCGCTTTTCTCGTGTTTATCCCCGTGTTTTCCTTAGCGGCCGCAAGAGTTATTTTAATTTTCTCAGGATATTAAATAAAGGCGGCGGGGGGAGCTGCGGCGGGGGGCCCCACATTCCTCGCCCGTTACGGAGCGAGCGGGGTTCGATAGGAGACGACGATTTGGGATGGCGCCGACATCAGAGCCACCGCAGGGCTGGCGTGGCCTCGTGGCGTCCCTCGGACCCCCCCAAACGCGGCTGATGGGGCAGCGAGACAGGAAAAAAGGCGGTGGCGGCGGAGGGGGGGTCCTCGGTGGGGCTGGGGGGGTCGCTGGATGGGGTTGGGCTCTGTGGTTTGGGAGGCTCCGGGCGGTCGAGCCCTCGGTGGCCGCCGGGCCGGGGTTTGGCTCCGGGACGTGGCTCGCTGCCCTGCTTGGCACTGGCCCACCCACGGCGAGCAGGGGGGAGTTGTGGGGGAAACCCCGAAATCGGCGAATTTGGGTCGGGGAGGGTGTGGGGCTTGGGGGGCTACATGGAGAGGTGGCACTGCCGCTGTAAATCCCCCCGGGAGCCACCCTGGGGACAGCTCTGGGTGGTGGCACTGAACTGCGGCCGCTCCATTGCCGCCTCAGTGCCTCAGTTTCCCCGCCCTGTGTCCCCCTTTCCCTGGGGACAGCTGGGTCCCGGCCAGCCCGTGGCCACCGTGACTCACCCGGGGCTGGCACGGGACCTGCTGCCACCCTGTCCCTGTCCCTGTCCCTGTCCCCCCGCGGGGCCCTGGGTACCCGCAGCTGCCCCCCCGCTCCGTGCTGGCGCTGGAGCTCGTTTCCGCCTCCTGTTGCCTTTTTCCGCGGCTTTTTGGGGTTTTTTTTCAGGAAAAGCCCCAAACCAGGGCTGAGCGCATCAAAGGGCTGGCGGGAGCCCAGGGCAGGGGGAGGGGGAGCGCAGTGGGGTCCCCGCCAGCCCACAGCGTCCCAAATTGGGGTGTCCTCGGGGACACGTGGCCCCGCCGCGTGCCCGGGGCTGCCACGTGGGCCCTGGGATGGGGCCTGGGGAAACTGAGGCACGGGGCTGTGCACACGATGTCCCTGGGAGTGGGGACACGGCTGGGCAGGGTGAGGCTGGCAGGGGACAATCCTGCCAGCCCCCTCTGCCTGCCCCTCTGGCTGTCCCTGAGGCTGGGGACATGAGGAGGGACACGGGGACAAGGAGAGATGGGGACAGGGTCTTGGGGACACAGGGCCGTGGGGACAAGGAGACATGGGACAGGGTCTTGGGGACAAGGAAGCTGTGGGGAGCACAGGGGCCAGGGTCCTGGGGAAGGGAAGAGGCACACGATACAGCACCCCAGGGGCTGAGGACAAGGGGACAGCCCAGCTTGTCCCCAACCCCGCTCAGCTCCTGCCACCCCCAGAGAAGGGGGACACAGCAATCCGGAGCAGGCCCATGTCCCCCCCGTGCCTCAGTTTCCCCTGGAGCCCTGCAGGGAGGGGGCAGCCCAGCACATCCCCGTGATGAAGCCGCCCGGCCTCAGCCGCAGAAGGGGGGCCCGGCTCCACTCTCAATCCTTTTATTGCTTTTTTTCCAGGGGGCAGGAGGGGCAGGCAGCTAAAAAAGTGGGGGGGACATGTTACATGAGCACTGATGAACCAGGCCGGGGGAGGGGAGGGGGCAAACCCTGTCCCTGAGTGCGGGGGGCGAGGCGAGGGCTGGGGGGCAAGAAGGGCTGGGGGAGGTGGAAGGGAAAACAGAAAGGGGAGGGGGGTCTCACCTTGACACCCCCGTGAGCCCCAGAGCGCTCGGAGAGCCCCCCCCCATAATTTAAGACATAAATTAGAATGGCTAACGAGGAGCTGGGGAACTGAGGGGGAGGGGGCTCGGGGGGAGCAGCACCCCGTAATAAATATCCCCAGCGGCGAGGAGGAGGAGGAGGAGGAAGATGAAGGCGGAAAGGCTCAAATCTCCAACAAACTGCCGGCCTCGGGGCTGCCGCCGTCCTTGGCGGGCGAGGCGGGCCGGGGGGACGCGGGGGGCTGCTCGGCGCCGGGGGGCGGCTTGGGGGGGCCGGGGTCGGCGTGGGTCTTCTGGTGCTTGCTGAGGTGGTCGCTGCGGGTGAAGCGCTTGCTGCACAGCAGGCAGGTGAACTTCTTCTCGCGCGTGTGGGTCCGGACGTGGCGCTCCAGCTCGTCGGAGCGGGTGAAGCGCTTCCCGCAGAAGAGCCAGTTGCACACGAAGGGCCGCTCCCCCGTGTGCCAGCGCAGGTGCGCCTTCAGGTGCGAGGCTTTGCCGTACACCTTGCCGCAGCCCGGGATGTGGCAGCTGTGCACCGGCTTCCGCCGCGACCCCGCCGGGCCCCCGAGCCGCTCCAGCTCCTGGCAGTTGGGACAATCGCACGCCGGGCGTCCCCCCAAGGAGCCGCCGCGGGGACCCTTCGGGGTCTCGCCCGGCGCGGGTTTGGGGGCGGGGGGCGCCGCGGGGGCGTTGGTGTAAGGAGGGGGGTTCAGAGCGCCGAAATCGGAGCCGTAGGTGGGCAGAGGGGGGCTGAGGGCGGGCTGGCCCTGCAGCGAGCCCTGCAGCCCCTCGGCGCCCGCCGGCCCCCCCAGCCAGCCCCCGTTGGGGTGCACATCCCACCAGGACGGGGCGGCGGGCCCGGAGCCCCCCGGCAGCCCCCCGCCGATGCCGCCCTTGTACCAGGAGCCGTAGGGGTGCGGCATCTCCAGCGAGGGGTACACGCCGGGCAGGCACTCGCTCGGGGGGTGGCCCTTGGCCGCCACCACCACCGGCGCCCCCAGCACCTCCTGCGCGCCCGAGGGCGCGGGGAAGGGGTGCCCGAAGGGGCCGTAGTCGGGGCCGTAGGGGCCGGGGGAGGCCTGGGGGCTGGCGGGACGGCGACAGCAGCCCCGGGGCGCTGGGGAAGGCGGCGGCGTAGGAGTCACCCATGGCTGCGGCGGCGGCACCCCGAGGCGCGGGGGCGATGTCAGCGGCGGCACCCCGAGGCGCGGGGGCGATGTCAGCGGGGGCTCGCGGCCATGGCCCTTGGCAGCCTGTGGAAAAGGGGAACGGGGCTTGAGGGTTCCGAGGGGCGCCGTGTGCCATGGGGTGACCCGTACTGGGGGGTCAGCACTGCGGGCAGCTGTACTGGGGTGTCGGCCCATTGGGGTGTCGGCCCCACCACCCCCAACGTTCCCAATCTCCTGTGCCTCAGTTTCCCCCCACAGAGTTGAGGCCACCCCATCACCCCCCAGCCCAGCATCCCCCCCAAAGGGGCTTCTCTGGGGGCTGCTGTGGGGTTGTGCTGGTGGCAGGGCCTCCCCCCACCCCCAATCTCGGCTCCTTCTGCCTTTATGGCCTTTTAATCGAATTATGCTGTGGCCTCCCCCTCCCCGGGTGACTTCCTCTGCTTTTATACCCGTCATGGCTTTCAGCTGCGCGGGCTGGCCCGGGGTGTCGGGAGCTGGCCCTCACCCCCATCACCCCGGCCGTTCCCTATACTTTAATTGGTTTTTTTTTAATTAATCTCTTCACCCACTTTGGTGCATTTCCACTCTTTTTTTGTTTGGGAGTTTTTGTAGGGTGTTCCCCCCTCGCCCCCCTTTCTTTTTTTTTTTTTTTTTTTTTTCCGTGGTTTTTGCGCCTATTTTTACGCCAGCCCCGGCCGTGGCCGCAAGCGCGCTCCCGGTTTTCCAAGGATAACAAGGGCCAGGCCTGTGCCCCGGGAACGCTGCCCTGCCGCGAGAGCCGAGGTAATTAAAACCAGGGTGAGCGGCAAACGGAGGCGCACGCTTAAAATAGTGTCAAACTCCCATAAATCAGCTCCGCTTGCGCCGGGAAATTAAGGAGCAGGGAAGGAGCCCCGGGAGCTGCGGGCTGAGCGCAGCACGAGGGTGACAGTCCCTTTGTGGCTGGCTCAGGGATCTTGACCCCTCCCATGTCCCCTCCCGGCCTGGGGAGGGGTCCAGCCCCGGCTCTGGGGGTCTGCAGTCCCAAATTCTGGGTCCCAATTTGCCGGTCGCTTGTCACTGACCACCAGTGTCCAGTTCTTGATGCTCAGTTCCCGTTCCCCATTCCCTCTCCCCTTGTCCCCCAGTCCCTGGTCCCCTAAGTCCGCAGTTTTTTGGTCCCCAAACCCAGTCCTTGTCCCCAACAATCCCCAAACCCCATCCCTGGTCCCCAGTGCCCGGTCCCTGGTCCCAAGTGTCCCCACAGCCCTTGCCTCAGTTTCCCCCACCCTGTCAGTGCCACCCCCTGTCCCCTGAGCCCGAGGACACCTGGGCCTGGCTCCTGTGCAGTGGTGCTGTCCCCAGTCAGAGGGACAGTTCAGGGTGACAGTGGCACGCCAGCACCATCCCCTGTCCCTGTTCCCCCTCTGGGGATGGCAGGGCAGCCCCTGCTGGGACAGGGGACACACGTGTCCCCCGGCACAGAGACCACAGGGTGATGCTTGGGGCCCACACAGGTCCCTGTCCTTGGGGGGGGTCCCATATCCCAGGGGGCTCCCCCATCCTGGAGCGACTCTGCCACCCCATGGCTCCCAAATCCTGGGGTCCCTGTCCCAGAGCAGGGATCCCCCATCCCACAGGGTCCCTGTCCCTGCAGGGGGATCCCCCATCCCAAACGGTCTCTGCCCCTTGTGGGGGAACCCCCATCCCACAGGGTCCCTGTCCCAGAGCAGGGATCCCCCATCCCAAAGTCTCCCTGTCCCAGAGGGGGATCCCCCATCCCAGAGGCTCCTCTCTCCCGGGGTCCCGGGCCAGTGTCCCCCATCCCGAAGGGTCCCGCTCCCGGGGGTCCTTACCGGGATGCCGGGGCTGGGCCCTGCCCGCGGGGGTGCCGCTGTCGCGCTGTGCCGCTGTCCCGGGATGCCGGTGTCCCGGGATGCCGGGGCTCGCTGCGGAGGGAGGGACGGCCGGAGAGGGAGGGACGGGGAGGGACGGAGCACCGCGGCCGCCGCCCGCCCCGCTGTGCCGCTGCGGCGGGGCTGGGCCGGGCCGGGACCGGGGCCGGGAGCGGGAGGCGGCCCCGAACCGCCCCCAGCCGGGGGGGCCGGGGGACCGCGAGAAGGGGGGCAGGGGAAGGGGAAGAGGAAAAGGAAAGGAGGAAGGAAAAGATGAGAGAGGGGAAAAGAAAGAGAAAAGGGGGAGAGAAGAGAAAGGGGGGGGGGGAGAAGGGAAAGGGGGAAAGAACAAGGAATTGGAAGAGGGAAATAAGTTAGAAAAGGAGAGAAAGAAAAGCTATGAAGAAGGGAAAAGTGAAAAAGGAAATGAAAAGGGAGGGAAGGGGAAAGAAAATTAAATAAGGAAATGGAAGAAAAATTAAAGAAAAAGTTGTGAAGGGAGGAAGATGAGGAGGCTGAGAGCTGGAGGAAGGAGGGGAGAGAGGGGACAAGGACCAGTGTGGGGAAAAGGAAAGAGAAGAGTGGGGAGAGGGAAAGGAGGGAAAAGGAAAGGAGAAGAGAGAGGAAATAAGAGGAGGGGAAGGGGAAGGGAAAGGAGGGAGAGGGGGAAAAGGGAGGGACAGCAGGAAAAGGAGGAGGAAGGGGATGAGTAGGAAAAGGGCTGGAGAGGAGAGAAGGAAAGAAGGAATAGATGGATGGGCAGGGGAAGGGGGACAAAGGGACGAAGGAGGACGGGGCAGCTGGGGCACCCAGAGGCTCGTGACCCCAGAAGGTGCCCGGATGGAGCAGGGATGGGGATGGGGACAGGAGGGGACAACTGATGGGGATGAGAGGGACGTGGGCTGGAGCTTCAGGAATGGGGTCAGAGGTGTGGGGATGGGGACAGGAGTTGGGAATGGGGCTAGAGGGACCCGGGATGGGGGTCAGAGCTGGGTTCTGAAGGAACAGAGCTGGGGACAGGGACAGGGGACACGTGCGGTGGGACAGGGACACGCATGGCTCTGGCGATGGGGCCCCCCTGTGCCTCAGTTTCCCTCCATGAAGGAATTGTTCCAAGCGTTCTTTTACCCCCCTCCCTTTCTTAATTTTATTACTCCCTATAGTTCCCGTTTTCTCCTCGCTTTCCCCCTCGCCGTTTCCCCCGGCGGGGCCGGCCGGAGCCAGCGGGGCCCTTTCCCAGCCCTGAGTCAGGGCTTTCCGCTCCGCAGCCGCCGGCGCCGCCGAGGGCCACAACCGCCGGCCCCCCCTCGCTGGGGCTTCCACTGCCCACAAACTGGGAGCAAACTGGGACGGCCACTCCAGCCCTCCTCCTCCTCCTCCTCCTCCTCCTCCCTCAGCCAGCCCGGCGTGGGCTGGGGGGCACCCCATGGATTTCTGGGGGGTTTCACTCCCCCCAGGTGCGGCTCACGGGGGGTTCTGGCGCTGCCCGAGCGGCCGGGCTGGGCTGGGGGTGTCAGCTGGGGCGGGGTCTCTCCCCAGCTGGGGGGCGATGGGGACCCCCCCGTGTGCCCCGGGACCCTTCAAAGCGCGGCGGGCGCGCGGGGGGGCGGCGGCGGGGGCTGATTACAGGGCGGCGCCGGGCTCGGCCGCCCACGGCCCCACGGCCGCGCCGGGCCCCCGCAATTACCCGGTATTTATACCCGGCCGGACGCCGGGACCTCGCCAGCGCGGGGGGGACACGGAGCGGGGGGGCTCCGTCCCCGGGCAGCGCGCCAGCCACCGTCCGTCCGTCTGTCCGTGCCTCCCCGCGTCCTCCTCTCGGTCCTTCCTTCCCATCTCTCCCTCCCTCCTCTGCCTCATTCACCCCATCCATCAGCCTGGCTCAGGAACTGACACGAATTTGAGGGGGCTCAGCCCCTCTGTCCCAAATCTGGGGGGATCTCAGCCCCACCATGACGCGGGTTTGGGGGGTCTCAGCACGACAGAGGCTGCAGGGCTGGAGGTGTCCCTGTCCCCATCCCGGTCCCCAGGGCCAGGAACGCCCCCAGCCCAGCGCGGGGGTCCCGGCAGCGCTGTCCCCCCGACCCCCGCGGTGACCCCGGGGGCACCGCAGCCCCTCGGGCTCGGGGGAAGGAAGCGGACCCGGCCCGGGGTGACCCCCGCGCCCCACAGCCCTCACCTGGCGCGGGGTCCCCCGTGTCCCCCCGGCCCGGCCCGGCCCGGCCCGCCCTCTCCGGCCCCCGGATGTTTCCCTTGCGGTCGGAGGCCCCGAAATAGCGCAGCCCCCGCGCTGGGTGCGCCGGCCACGGCCGCCCACGGGCCCCGCGGGACCGGGGGGGCCGGGCGAGGCTCCGAGGGCTCGGAACGGGGCTGAGCTCCCCCCCAGCACCGCCCACGGGGGGCACCCCGGTGTTCGGAGCCCCCGACATCCCAGAGGTGGGGGACAGGGAGGGTCCGCGGGGCAGGAGGAGCCAGGGGACGTGCGGGGACACGGGGGCGGATGGAAGCCAGGGACCTGCACGGACAGAGGAGCGCCCGCAATGGGGCTGGGGGCTTCCCACCCACGGGGAAGCCAGGGCAGGGTGGCCCCAGGGCTGAGCTGCGCCCACGGCCCCGGTGTTTCCTCCCGCCCTTTAATTATCCCGGAATTATCCCTGGAAATAACCGCGGGGGCCGGGGGGGGGACACGGGCAGCGAAGCCGGGACGGAGCCCGGGGCGGGGACAGACGGACCCTGGGCCAGCCGGACAGACCCCGCGGGACGGCGGTGCCCCTGGGGGGACACGGGTGGCCGTGGGGGGACAGGGTGGTCCGCGTTCCCCCCGGGTCCCCCCGCCATGTGGCTCCCATTGCGCTGCGGTGCCGCAGCCACATCAGAGCGGCGGCAGCGGCAGCCGCGGGGGCGGCACCGGGGGCCCGACCCCCCCTCCGGCTGCTGAGAGGACCCCCCCAAGCTGCCACCGTGCCCCGTGTCCCCTCCAAACTGCCAAAGACCCCCCCCCCGCCAATCTGGGGTACCCCGCGTGCCCCCCAAGCCCCGGGATCACCGCAAATTGTCCTGGGACCCCCCCCCCCAAAGCTGCCAGGGTCCCCCCGGGCCCTGTGACCCCCCCGGTCCCCCCGCCCGCCGCTGTCCCCGGGCCGGTCCGCCCTGGCTCGCGCCGCGCTGCATTTCTGCGGTTCCCAACCCAAAATTGCTGGGAGTCGCCCGGCGTCGCCCTGATTCCTCCGCGGCCGCGACCTGCCGGGGGGGGGGACCCAGAGGGACAATCGGGGGGTGGCAGCGGGGGTGGGGCACCCCAGGCTGGCCCTGCTGCCCCCCCGGGGCTCGCCCCAGTGCTCCCAGTTTGCCCCCAGTCCAAGGCTGAGGGTTCCTCTGTCCCCGTCCCGTGTCCCCGCTGGGAGGTGGGGACAGGACAGGCTTGGGGACAGCAGCAGAGGGAGCACAGGGACAGTGACAGGCTTGGGGACACTTTTGGGGACACGGGACAGGACAGTACCCTGATGAGAACCCTGGGGACAGGACAAGGTTGAGGACAGGGCTGGTTGGGGACAGAACAGGGCGGGGATGGGGGCACTATTTGGGACAGGACAGGGCGGCTTTGGGGACACTCTTGGGGGCAGGACAGGGTCAGTGACAGTGTTGGTGCCAGGGCAGGACTGGTGACAGTCGGTGCCCAGGCCCCGCCATGGCGGGTGACAGGACACTGTCGGTGACACTGTCGGTGACAGTCGGTGACACTGTCAATGACAGTCAGCGACACTGTCGGTGACACTGTCGCGACAGTCGGTGACAGTCGGTGACACTGTCAATGACAGTCGGTGACACTGTCGATGACAGTCAGTGCCCAGTGTTTTTACAGGACACTGTCAGTGACACTGTCAATGACAGTCGGTGACAGTCGGTGCCCAGGTCCCGCCGTGGCGGGTGACAGGACACTGTCGGTGACACTGTCAATGACAGTCGGTGACACAGTGGGTGACAGTCGGTGACAGTGGGTGACAGTCGGTGACAGTCGGTGACAGTTGGTGCCCAGGCCCCGCCGTGGCGGGTGACAGGACACTGTCGGTGACACTGTCGGTGACACTGTCAATGACAGTCGGTGACACTGTCAGTGACAGTCGGTGACACTGTCGGTGACACAGTTGGTGACAGTCGGTGACAGTTGGTGACAGTCGGTGACATTGTTGGTGACACTGTCAATGACAGTCGGTGACACTGTCGATGACAGTCGGTGCCCAGGTCCCGCCGTGGTGGGTGACAGGACACTGTCGGTGACACTGTCAATGACAGTTGGTGACAATCGGTGCCCAGGTCCTGCCGTGGCGGGTGACAGGACACTGTCGGTGACACTGTCAATGACAGTCGGTGACAGTCGGTGACAGTCGGTGACAGTCGGTGCCCAGGTCCCGTTGTGTAAGAACTGTCAGTGACACTGTCAATGACAGTTGGTGACAATCGGTGCCCGTGCGGGGTGACAGGACACTGTGGTGACACTGTCAATGACAGTGGTGACACAGTGGGTGACAGTGGGTGACGTGGTGACAGTCGGTGACAGTCGGTGACAGTCGGTGCCCAGGCCCCGCCGTGGCGGGTGACAGGACACTGTCGGTGACACTGTCGGTGACACAGTTGGTGACAGTCGGTGACACTGTCAGTGACAGTCGGTGACACTGTCGGTGACACAGTTGGTGACAGTCGGTGACAGTTGGTGACAGTCGGTGACATTGTTGGTGACACTGTCAATGACAGTCGGTGACAGTCGGTGCCCGGGCCCCGCCGTGGTGGGTGACAGGAATGTGGTAACTGTATATAAATTTATATTGTTGTGAACGTAAATCGTGACAGGATGCGGTGACAGTCGGTGCCCGGGCCCCGCCGTGGCGCCCCCGCCAGGCGGCAGCAAAGCCGCGGGCCCGGGGGTGGCACCGCCCGGTCGCGACCACCGGGGGGCGCCCGGGGACACTGGGGAGGGGTCCCACACGTCCCCGTGGGGGACAGTGAGGGGTTAACTGGGGGAGGTCTCATGGGAGGAAATGAGAGGTTAATGGGGGGTGTTAATTGGGGGAGGCTTTGGGTGCTACTGGTGGGAGTCACTGGCGGGGACAAGGACCCTGCTGGGACTAACGGGGTGAGGGGGCTTAACCAGGGGGCGTCTAACGGGGGCAGGTCCTGCCGTGCCCCCCTCGACCCGGCCAGCCCAGGGCAGGAGCCCGGGGCTCAGGGCGGTGACAGGGCAGGGCAGTGCCGGTGTCCCCCAGCTCTGGGGCACGGCCTGTTGGGCCCTTTCCCCCCTGGTGCCACCACTGCAGGTGACGAGGGGACACCGAGCGACCCCAATGGTCTGAGGGGAGCAGGACAAGGACGTGCGGGGGACAGGACAGGGACAGGGGGGGACAGGACAGGGACAGGCTGTCCCCAAGCCCCATCGGGTGCGGGGGCGAGGCCGCGGGACCTTCCCGAGCTGCGGGGCAGGAATTGGGCCGAAAACACCGGGAAATGGGAAGGTCACGGAGGGGGGGGCGGTTCTGACGCTGGGAAGCGAAAGCAGCGCCGCTGCGTGTCCCTTGCTGTCCCCTCCCCGGTGTTGTCGCTCGCCGCGGTCCCGGGACGCGCCCAAACCGCTCGTTTTGCTGCGAAATGAAGGATTTTGGCCCCAAACCCCTAAATCTCGCAACGCCTCCAAACTCCCCAAGCCGCGTTCCCAGGGCAAGGGCGGCCCGGGCTCCCCGCTGTGGCCCCCGCTGTGTCGGGACCGGGCTGAGCGATGTCGTGACAGGGCTCTGGGGTGTTCACACAGCGCGGCGAGCCCGTGAGGACGTGTCGCACCGCCATGGCGGCGGTCGCGACACGGCCGAGCCGGCTTGCGGCATGGAACGGGGACTCAGGGAGGGAAGAGCCGCACGTAACCCGCGGTATCGAGGGCGAGGGTAGCCCCAGGAGTGCGCGGGGGAGGCGGGCCGGGTCTGAGGGACTCGAACACAACATGGCGCCGGTCCGCCATTCGCCGCGCCGTCACCCCAAGGGCGCAGCTCGGCCGCTGGCCTCGCCTCCCCGCGGCGCCCATTGGCTCGTTTGAGACCGACCGGCGCGCTGATTGGCTCCGAGCCGCGCCGCGGCTGCCGCCTCCGCGCTGGGATTAGTCATCGCTTCCATCAATATCCGTTCCTCTCCCGCCCCCCGGCGCGGCCCGCGCAGCCGGTTGGTGACGGGCGCTGCCAGTTTCCACCACGCCCCGCCTCCCGCACCCCATTGGCGGCGGCACACGTTCATCACGCCGCGGCCCGCGCCGCCGCGGCCGCGCCCATACGGGGTCTCCCTGCGAGCCCGCGCGGGCGCCGATTGGCTGAGCCGCCGCCCGCCCCCTCTGCTCCGCGCCCCCATTGGCCACCGCCCCGCCGGGCTCCCCCTCCCCCACGGGGCGGGGCGCCGAAGGCGGGGCCCGCCCGCCCTCTTCTCCCCCGCGCCGCACCACCCTCTCTTCCCATTGGCCGCGCTGCCCGTCGCTCCGCGGCCCGCGCGGCGCCCATTGGCTGCGGGGGCGGCGGGGGCGGGGCGCGGGCTGCGGCCGCGGCGCGCGGCCCCTCCCTCGGCAGCCCCTCGGCGGCACCGGCGGGTTCGGCCGCTCGCCCGCCCGCGCCCCGCCCGCCCCGCGCGCCCGGCCCGGCCCCGGCACCATGAGCGGTAAGGACGGGGCCGGGGCCGAGCGCCGCGCGGGGCCCCGGGCACACGCAGAGGCGGCGGCGCCCGCCCGCTCGGAGGGGCCAGAGGCGGCCCCGCCCCGCCGGGCCGGGCCCCGCCGGGCCGGGCCTCGCCGCGCCGTGCCGGGGGACCTGCCGGGGGAGGGACCCGGGGAGGGGGAAGGCCTCGGGGAGGGACCGGCGGCCGCGCCGGGCAGGGCTGGAGCGGAGGAGGGGGCGGCGGGGAGTGATGGGGAGGCCTCGGCAATCGGGGCTGGGGGCGGCGGGGGGGGGCGAGATCCCGGGGGATCGGGCGCGGAGATGGCGGGGGAGGCCGGGGGGGTGGGCGGCTGCGAGCGCAGGCACCGGGGGGCTTTCCCCCGTTCCCGGGCGCGGCGCCCTGCGGGGGCGGATGCGGGGCCCGGGGGCGGGGGGGCCCTGCGGGAGGGCCGTGGGAAGGAGCGAGCGGGCGGGGGGCGCTCCGCGTCTCCTGCCCGGGGCAGGCCCCGGTGCGGGGCGCTGGGGGTGAGGGCAGGAGCGGGGGGCGCAGGATGAGGCCGGCGGAGGATGAGGAGGCTCCTGAGCGCTGGGAGAGGAAGGACTCGGTGCGAGCGGGGACCCCCGCGCCGGGGCTTGGCGGGAGGGCAGCCCCGGGCAGGGCATCCCGCGGGCCGGACCCGCGCGGGGGAATCCCGGGGTGGATCCGCGGGAGGTGTGTGCCCCGCGCCGCGGGCAGGGCGAGGGGGAGGCCCGGGGAGCGCCTCGGCGGGGCCAGGGAGTGTCCCGGGCGGCCGGGGAGGAGCCGCGCCTCGAGCAGGGCCGGGTCCTGCCCCCCTGTCCCGCTGCCAGCTCCTCCTTGGCAGCTCCCCGCTCCTCGCAGCCCCTTCCCGGCTGCGCCAGGAGCGCACGGGCCCCCCAGAGCCGGCCCGCCGTGCCCGCTCCGGCCCTGCCGAGCCTCGTGCCGCTGCCCTGCCCCAAAATGTCCCTAACCGAGGCTGTCACTTCCCTCCCGCGCAGACCAAGAGAGCACCGAGGAGATGTCGGCTGTGAAGCCCGACAAGGGCGAAGGCGACGCCAGCAGCACGAGCAGCGCCGGCGGTGGGGAGGCCCAGGTGAGCGGGGGGAGGATCGGCCCCGCTGGCCCCAGGGATCCCGTGGCAAAGTCCAGGCCGGGGCCGAGCTGTTTGCTGGGCCCAGGCAAGCGTTTCAGCAGGGCAGGAAGAGGAGGGTGAGCGCTGCCAAGCAGCGCCCGTGGCTTCCCCTCCTCCCCGGCTCTCCTCGGAAACACGCAGTTCCCCTGCTCCCCTGACAGCACGGGCCCCCTGGCCCTTGTCCAGCTCGGGAACCCAGGAATGAGCCTCCTTCCTGGGGTTTGTCCGGTCTCAGAGGGATTCCCCGGCTTGGGGGTGGAGGAGCCCTCTCCTCTCTTGGCTTTCGCAGGCAGGCTCGCTCCCAAAAGGCTTTTCCCTGTGGGTTCAGGCTGTCCCGACCTGACAGCCTTGTGCCTGGCAGTTGTATTTTTCCGGCTGTGGGTGGGTTTGTTCAGGAAGGAGTGTTTATCTTTTCCGAGTACACTCCTCCCTGTTTTCTCTTATTAAGTTTTTTTTTTTGCTTCCCCGTTTGGTTTTTTCTCCTCACTCCGGGCCTGCCCCTCGGTCCGCCTCCCACCCCCGTAACTCCTCCTCTCGCGTCCCCAGGAGTCACAGCCGTCCCCGCTGGCCCTGCTGGCAGCCACCTGCAGCCGCATCGAGTCTCCCAATGAGAACTCCAACAGCTCCCAGGGCCAGCAGGGCGGGAGCGGCGAGCTGGACCTGAACGCGGCCGCCGCCCAGCTCACCCAGTCGGCCAACGGCTGGCAGATCATCTCGGCGGGCTCCAGCACCCCCACGGGCTCCAAGGAGCCGGGCAGCAACGGCAGCAACGGCGGCGACGCCTCCAAGAGCCGCCCGGTCAGCACCGGGCCCTACGTGGTCACCTCGGCGTCCGGCCTGCAGAACCAGCAGGTGCTGACGGGCCTGCCGGGCGTCATCCCCAACATCCAGTACCAGGTGATCCCCCAGTTCCAGACCATCGACGGGCAGCAGCTGCAGTTTGCCACCACCCCGGCGCAGGTGAACGTGCAGCAGGATGCCTCGGGGCAGCTGCAGATCATCCCCGGCTCCAACCAGCAGATCATCACCAGCCGCGCGGGCGGCAGCAACCTCATCGCCATGCCCAACCTGCTGCAGCAGGCCGTGCCCATCCAGGGCGTGGGGCTGGCCAACAACAGCCTCTCCGGGCAGACCCAGTACGTGGCCAACGTGCCCGTGGCCCTGAACGGCAACATCACCCTGCTGCCGGTCAACAGCGTGGCCGCCAGCCTGGCCCCCACGTCCCAGACGGGCACCCTGAGCAGCTCGGGCTCGCCGGACAGCAGCTCCCAGCCGGCCACCTCGGGGGCTGCCAGCAGCTCGGCCAGCACGGCCACGTCCCAGGCCAGCTCGGGCGCCTTCTTCACCAACGCCAACAGCTACTCCACCACCACCACCACCAGTAACGTGGGCGTCATGAATTTCTCCACCAGCGCCACGGTGGGCACCAACGTGCAGGCGCAGACCCCCCAGAGGGCCAGCAGCGTCCCCAGCTCGGACTCTCTGCAGACCCCGGTGTCGGGGGTGGCCCTGCAGCCGGGCCAGCAGAAGGAGGGCGATCAGAGTCAGCAGTCGCAGCAGCAGCAGCAGCAGATCCTGATCCAGCCGCAGCTGGTCCAAGGAGGGCAGACAATCCAAGCCCTCCAGACCACCCCGCTGTCTGGCCAGACCTTTGCCACTCAAGCCATCTCCCAAGACACCTTGCAGAACCTGCAGCTCCAAGCCGTGCCCAACTCCGGGCCCATCATCATCCGCACGCCCACGGTGGGTCCCAACGGGCAGGTGAGCTGGCAGACCATCCAGCTGCAGAACCTGCAGGTGCAGAACCCGCAGGCGCAGACAATCACGCTGGCCCCCATGCAGGGCGTGTCGCTGGGCCAGACGGGCAGCACCAGCACCACGCTGACCCCCATCGCCTCCCTGCCCAGCGGCACCGTCACTGTCAACGCCGCCCAGCTCTCCTCCGTGCCGGGCCTCCAGACTATTAACCTCAGTGCCTTGGGAGCGTCCGGGATCCAGGTGCACCAGCTGCAGGGGCTGCCCCTGGCCATCGCCAACGCCCCCGGTGAGTGCTCGGCTCCCCGCGGAGGAGACACGCCGGGCCCGGGCCGGCTGGGCTGGGCGTGGTTGGTGTCAAATGGTGTTGGTGGCCGGGGTGGGGCTTGTGCTGGCCCTGGGGAACGAGTGTGTTGGTCACCAGAAGACACTAAAGGTCTTTTTGGGGAGTTTAATTCTGGAAATGAAGGGAGGAGGTGGCAGCGGGGGGGGAAGTGGAGAGGAAAGGAGACACCTGGTTTTGTGCCACTGTCCTGCTCTAGAGGCCACCCAGGAGCCTCGGGTCAGGGCTGGGCTGAGGACCCGAGTGCAGCTCGGCTCCTTGGCTGGGCCTGTGAGGAGTCATGGCCATAAAACACAGGGATTAACTGAAAAACCCAAGAAAACAAACAGTCACGGAGCCGCGGGGAATTTCCTCCCAGGGGCGGAAGAAAGGGCTCATTAAGTGTCTGGGTGCGGGACAGCGTGACCTCGGCGCGGCCCAGCCGGTCCCGTGGGCACGGGCACCACGCTCAGATCCCCAGGGATCCACCCCACCGTGTCCCACAGCCTGGCAAAAGCAGGCTATGGAATGTGGGAGCTGAGCTGGAGCCTGCTCGGCTTCTGCCGCGGAAGGGATCGGCTCTGGGAACGCTCTCCGCTTGCTTTTCCACTGTTTTCCTTGGGGTTTTTTTTCCGTTTTTTTTTTTTTTTTTTGTGTTCTGGCTCTGGCTAAAAGGGGCTGTTGCTGGATTTAGTCACAGCTGAGAGGCAGCAGAAAATGTTGCTCAATCCAGCCCGAGCTTCCCTCTCGCGAGAGGCGGCGGCTGCTTCCCCGGGCTTGTTTTGCAGCATTATTTTGGGCTGTTGCTACAGCAGCTTGGCTCGCAGGCAGGCCACGGGTCACTCTGGCCTGGGGATTAGCCTGATCCTTGGATTTCCCCGAGCGCACGGACCCGCGGGGGCTCCCACCGGCGGGGCTGGCGCCGGGGGGACACACGCGTGACCCGCGGGGTGTGCGGGGTCCCCTCGCTGCCATGCCCGCTCCGAGGGCGGCGCCTGCCCGGCCGGGGCTCGTTCCTCGGTGCTCCCGGGCTCCTTCCTTGTTTTGAAGGCGTTGGAGAAAGGCATGGGCGAGCCCAGTTCCTGTATTCGTGCCTGGCTCTGCCCTCGGAGGTGGAACAGGGAGGAACGTTCTAGAGACCACCCATGCAACCGCCTCCTCCTCCTCCTCTTTCTCCTCCTCCTCTCCTTTTTTTTTAGCTCAGCAGCTCTCAGCCCTTGATGTGCCGTGGAGAATTCCCCATGAGCAGCAGCAGCAGCAGGGCCTCCTGGCTCTGTCCCCAGCCCCGAGTGATGCTGGCACTGTCACCGTGACACGGGGACATTTTAAAAGAAAAGCCAGAGCAGGGTTCAGAGCGGTTTTTTGGGGAGCCCCAGCTCAGTGGGATGGTCCGGGAGGCTCCTGGGGTGAAATGGGCAGAGCTGTGGCCAGCACGGAGCTGCCTGGCGCCCATCCAGGGCCAGGGTTTGACTCCAGCTTTCCCTGGCTGTGTCCCTCAGACGTGGCAATGGGTCCCTTTGTCCCCCCAGCCCCTCTCCGGGGGGTGCTGAGCCCCCCAGGCCTGCGTCCCTCTGCATCCGAGCCCTCCCATGGAATCTGAGGGAGGGGTTTGTTCCCAACGCTCCCCGAATCCCTGGGAGTTTTCCAGGCCTCCACGTGTGCTGGAATTTTCTGCTGCAGGCAAGGAGTTGGGAAGGGAAAAACTCCTCTGCTTCCGGGGGCAGGCGGATGGAAAACGAGCCCTGCCCGGGGAGGGCACTGCGGCTGGTTCTCCTTGGGTTCCTGGGGAAGGAGGAGGTGCCCAGCCAGGGCTGTGGTGGCCCCGCTGTCCCCGGGCTGGCAGCCCTGCCTGTCCTGCCCCTGCCAGAGCTCAGCTCGGCCTCCTGGGGGGCTCCGTGTCCCCTCCTGAGCCCCACGCGTGGGGGCTGTGCCTCCCAGCCCCTCGGGTCTGTTGCCAGTGAGGTTTTCTCCTGTTTTTTGACAGGGGGAAAATCCCTCAGGGAGAAAAGAACACCTGAAAAGGTCTTTACAACTCGGATTGTTTTGCTGCTGGGTGGGAGGCAGAGTCTGCGCAGTCTGACTCTGTGTTAGTGGGGTGGCTCAGAGGCTGTTTCCTCCTCCTCCCTGGCCGGGCTGGGAAGGAGCAGAGGCAGGGGCAGGTCTGTGGCCACCAGGGTTGGCATGTGGGCAAACAGGCTCTGCTTCCACTGGCTGCGCCCCTGGGGAGGGCACCCCAGAGCCGGGGAGGGGGCATTTCCTCAGCTGGCAGTGCCCCAAAACCCTCCTGGGGTTTGCCCATGGCTGGGCCGGGGTCTGCGGCTCAGGTGGGCGCTGTGACACCTCAGTGGGGTCTGAGAGCCCCCTCAGTGTCACCCCAGCCCGCCCAGGGAGGGGACATCCTGTGTGAGAGGGATGATGGTGGGGATTTTGTGACATCGAGGTTTCTCTTCCTCTTTTGCCGTAGGGAGGGACTGGTCTGAGCTCGGTGTCCTTATAGTGGCTCTGTCCCCATGTCCTTGTCCCTGGCGGAGCCCTGCTGTCCCCACATCCCTGTCCCAGCCCTACCCGGCTGAGGAATGTGCTGGCTAAACAGGGGGCCACCAGAGAGGTCAGCACTGGAATTAAACCCCCTTGCTCTGGGGGCACGCGAGGGATACCCCTCCTTTTGGGATGTTTGATTCCAGGGCTGCACGGGCTGTTGGGTGGGATTGGGGTTTTCTGGGCAGCACGAGCTGCCTTCCAGCTCCTTGGGTGGAGGATGTGGGGGAATGGCGCAGTCAGGACCGTCCCTGGTGGGCACAGGAGCCCCCGGCCGCGTGTGCCCCGATCCCCTCCCGGCTCCCTGCTCCCTTCCAGGGTCGGGCCCGTGGCACAGAGCCCTGATTGTGTCCTGTTTGCTGGGTTTTAAGGGCAGCTTTGTAGCAGGGCCCGGATGAGGCATCCCCATGGCACGGGGAGGGCAGAAGGGAGCCGAGCCCGCCCGCGACGCGCGGCCCTTGTTTGTCTCACCGCAGCCGTGACATCAGGGCACAGAGCAGCGCATTGTGAAACTTCCTGCTCTGAGTCCCGGCCAGGCTGGACTCTACATCCGCTCTGGGTTCCTGGGCTGACCTCCGTCCCTGCCGTTCCCTGGGCACCGACACAAAGCCCCAGAGAGCCCCGGGTTCCCCTGGGAGGAAGGGCAGCGCCCCCGGCACAGCCTGCGTTGCGGCGGCTTTGTCCGGGTGCGGCTGTGCCCCACACAAAGTCCCCGTGCGGGGACACCCTGTGGGTGCTGGGCCCCTTGGGGCAGCCCTGCTCCTGCTCCTTTTCCTGTCCGTGCTGCTGCTCCGGGCCCGGCTCGTGGGGCTGGGCAGGGCTGGTGGCTGCGCCGGTCGGACGGGTCGGGTGCGCGGCACCCACCCCGTGACTCCTCCCGGGACAGGTCCCGGCTCCAGACCCGTCTGCTGGGCCCTGATGTGCCTCTCTCTTTTATCTGGGCCAGCCCCAGCCCTGCTGGAGCCCCGTCCTTATCACGCCACACAGGAGACTCGGCCTGGCTCCCGGCTTTGGAGGAGTCTGCGCGTGGCTCCTCTCCAGAGCGTGGGCTCCCACCTTAGCCCGGCTGCAGCCTCCAGACGGCTCCTCATCCCCTCGCAGCCCACCCCAGCATGCCTGGGTTAGATCCTGGGGCTGATACAGCCTTCCGTTCCTCCTCGGGATCAAACACTTGGGATCTGTGGCTCCGGAAAGCTTCCACTCCTGGCTGCTGTGAGGGAGAGGCGCGCAGAGCTCGGGTGAGGTGGGAGGCGCCGGCTGGGGCTCCCCGCCTGGGGAATTGCCCTTCCCTGCCTCAGCCAGGCGTTTTCCTCCTTCCACACAGGGATTTCTGCCCGTGCTGCAGCGTGAGCTGCTCTGGCTGCTTTCACCCCAGCCAAGGCAGGACTGGAGGCTTCATCCCGCTTTTCTGACAGTTCAGGCGGGATTTGAAGGGCACAGGGGCTCTGTCTGTCAGTGTGCAGCACAGCAGGCATTTGGCAAATCCTGGGGGATTCGGGGATCCGGCAAAGTGGATGATGAGGTGATTCCCTGCCTCAGCTCTGTCCCCTTTTACAGCCCACCTCCCTCATTCCATTGGCTCCATCCCAATTTATCCCCTCTCCAAAGGAAGGGCCGCTCGTCCTGATGCGCAGAAACCTCCAGCAATTACAGGAGCTGCCCCAGGAGTGGCTTCTGGAGTCGTCAGAGTCCAAATTAAAGCCCAATTACTCACTGGGCTGCCGGCTTCCAGCCTGCCCCATCCCCTGGTTCCCTCTCCACGGCCCTGATCTCCAAGGAATTGCTGAGCCAGAGCTTGGCTCATTTGCATGGATGAGCTCCTGGTGCAGATTAACTCGTTTGGCAAACCAGGGAGGGAATCAGATGGGAAAAAGCCAAGGGGACATCGTTCCAAAGCCACTTTGTCCCTTTGTGCAGCTCTTTGGTCTGGAGCAGCTGGGGTTTGTTCTGGGCAGGGCAGTGACCCCAACAACCAGGCAGGAAATGGGGAGAACTCGAGTTGTGAGCTGGAAAATGTGGATTTTGGAGGTGTTTTCAGGAACACACCCAGACAGGTTGGGGCTGCGTGTCCCCAGGTTTTGCTTTTCTTTCTTTTCACCTGAAAACTTCCTCGTGCCAGGCGGCCACGTCGTGCCTGGTGCCAGCTCTCCCCCCTCACCCTCTGCCCAGAGGCGCAGAGTTTGCACAATCAGCCCTGGTTTGTTGGTTTTGGGTTTTATTTCCTGCTCTTCCCCTAAAAATGAACACGGGGTCTGTTCCCCTGCCTGAGGTTGGCCGGGGTGGCTGTGAGAGCTGCTCTCTCCTCCCTGCCGGGCCTTTCTCACCTCCTGGTAGTTTGCTAAATAAAGCAAACAAACCCCAGCTTTTTCCTGCACAAGGAGCACCTTGTCTGCAGAGAATCCCCAAGCCAAGATTCCAGGGTTTGGGGTTTTTTAGTGGGACACCAGAAACTGCCCCATTCCTGGGGGGGCTCAGAGGTCGTGGTGGAGCTGGGCCAGGGGCAGCTCCCCTCTCCTGCCTCCCCAAAATCCCTCTTTCTCCCTAGGCTTTTTCCAGGGATTAAACCTCCTCTTGCTCTATTAATGATGTATTTTTGAAGGCTTTGCTGACCCCAGTGTGGAGCCTCTGGGGAAGCTTTAGTCTTAGCAGGGATGTGTATTAGGGGGGATAATAAACGCGAATCATCCTCTCTGCCCGCTTTTCCCCTGAACCTGTCATAGCCCAGAGATTTCAGAGCTCCTGCCTGGGGCGGGATGATCCCTGCAGGTCCGGGATCTGCTGCCCTGGGTTTATGCCTTGCTGAGAGGAGGCCACAGATCTCCAGCAGCAGGATTTGGGTTTGTTCCCCCGGTGCCAAAAGGCCAGGAAACGCCGCGGAGGCTTTTGCCTCTTGGAGGATTGAAGCCATTCCAAGGCATCCTGGCTGGGTTCTCCCCGTCCCTGCTGTATTTTTTCTCCTGGTTTGGGATTTTTCTGGGGAGAATTGTGCCTTTTTTTTTTTTTTTTTTTTTTTTTTTCCTTTTTCCTTGCTATTATTTTTTTTTTAATTATTATTATTTCCCCAGCAGCTCTTCCCGTCTGGGGAAATCTCTAATCCGTGGCTGGAGCACAAAGCTGTTGGTGCTGGCTTAGGGAGCTTAAAAACCCCTCCCAGGCTGGCTGCGTGCAGGGCTGGGAGTGCAGACACGTCCCAGGAGCTGCAGGGAGGGACTGGGGAGCTCCTGGCGTCCTCAGCCTGGCAGGGAGCTCGGGAATGCAGCGAGGGCCAGCCCTCAAACCGTGTCACCTTTGGAGGAGGGGACAGCTTCCCTCTGCCGGCCTGGCTGGGACAGGGGCCAGGGCAGAGCCCGGGTCCCAGGCTGGATGAAAGGACAATCCTGGGGATACCTGGGGTTTGTGTGCCGGGTGACAGCCCCTGGTGACATTGCTGGGGAAAAGGTGAATTTGCCTCAAACCTGCCACGTTCAGGTGACAGCACGTCCTTCCTGTGAGGAGATTGGGGTGAAAAAGGTGGGTTTGGGGCTGGAATCACAGCCTCTGGAAATAAATTAAAGACCTGGACCAAAATGGGGGAAATGTGGAGGCCCAGGGAGAGCCCCAGGCTGGGTAACGTCAGGAAAGCCGAGGGGAAAGGGGGGCATTCCCCTTTGGCAGAGGAGACCCCCGCTCCCAGGGGAGGAGCCTGCTGTAACCGCCGTGTTCCTTGCCTTGCAGGTGAGCACGGGGCCCAGCTGGGGCTGCACGGCGGCAGCGGGGACGGGCTGGGCGACGAGAGCACGGCCGTGGAGGAGGGGGAGACCAGCCCCGACCCCCAGCCCCAGCAGGGCCGGAAAACGCGCAGGGAAGCCTGCACCTGCCCCTACTGCAAGGAAGGAGAGGGCAGGTGAGGCTGCTGCCCGCGGCTCTGCCACCAGCAGCACCCCCGAAGGGCCTCGTTTTATGGAGTTCTTTGGGTTGGGAAGGGTCCCTCAAATCATCAGCTCCAGCTGTTCCCCCAGCCCTGGCAAGGCCACCCATGTCCCCAAGTGCCACATGCACGTGGCCACCTGGGCACCCCCAGGTCCTTTCCCAGCTTTCCAGACCCAGTTCCCCGTGTCCCAGCAGGACCTGGCTCTTGACCCGGCTGAACCTCACCCCAAATCTGGCTGAACCTCACCCCAAACCTGACTGAATTTCACCCCAAACCTGGCTGAACCTCACCCCAAACCCAGCTGAACCTCACCCCAAACCCGGCTGAACCTCACCCCAAACCCAGCTGAATTTCACCCCAAACCCGGCTGAACCTCACCCCAAACCTGGCTGAATTTCACCCCAAACCCGGCTGAATTTCACCCCAAACCCGGCTGAATTTCACCCCAAACCCGGCTGAACCTCACCCCAAACCCGGCTGAACCTCACCCCAAACCCAGCTGAATTTCACCCCAACCCCATCAATCCCCCAGGTCCCATCCTAATCCCACAGCTCCACCCCCCCAGTCCGTGTCCCCTGAATTTCCCTCGTGTTTAACCCTTTTTTTCCTGCAGGAGCTCTGGGGATCCAGGCAAGAAGAAGCAGCACATCTGCCACGTGCCGGGCTGCGGGAAGGTGTACGGCAAGACGTCGCACCTGCGGGCGCACCTGCGGTGGCACACGGGGGAGAGGCCCTTCATCTGCACCTGGGTGCTGTGCGGGAAGCGCTTCACCCGCTCCGACGAGCTGCAGCGGCACAAGCGCACGCACACAGGTGGGGCTGGGGGCTCGGGGGGCTGGGGGTCTCTGGGGGCTGCAGCTGGAACTGCAGCATTGCCTTTGAGCCCCACACAGGTGGGGCTGGGGGCTCGGGGGGCTGGGGGGCTCTGGGCTGGCTGCTCTGGCTCGTGGGGCAGCCTCAGGGATCCCCAGAGCTGAAATTGCGCTGTTGGCTTTGAGCTCTTGGGGCTGAGAGCCCCTCCAGAGCCTGAGCATCCTCACAGGGAGGAACCTTTTCCCAAGGTCCCAAACTATTCCCAAAATTCCAGCGTCCTGGAGCGTTGGCCTTCAGGTCTTTGCTCCAGGGCCTGACCCCTCTCTCAGAGGGCAGGAACCCCTTCCCAAATCCCAGTTCTCTCCCCTCCATCCCTCACGCCCCCGTCCCTCCCCCAGGAGAGAAGAAGTTCGCCTGCCCGGAGTGCCCCAAACGCTTCATGCGCAGCGACCACCTCTCCAAGCACATCAAGACCCACCAGAACAAGAAGGGAGGCGCCGCCAGCGTGGCCATGAACGTCTCGGCCGTCCCCATGGACACGGCGGCCTCGGCCGAGGGCAACGGCGGCGCCACGCCCTCGGCGCTGATCGCCACCAACATGGTGGCCATGGAGGCCATCTGCCCCGAGGGCATCGCCCGCCTGGCCAGCAGCGGCATCAACGTCATGCAGGTGGCCGACCTGCAGTCCATCAACATCAGCGGCAACGGCTTCTGAGGCTTCTGAGCGCGGGGCCGGCACCTCCAGCACTGCCCAGCCGCCACCTCCACCTGAAGGCCAGAGCTATATATATATATATTTTTTAATTTCGGCTTGATTTTTTTTCCCCCCCCTCTTTTTTTGTCCCTTTTCCCTCCCCTCCTGCCTCCCCGTCCCCCCACCCGAGGTCCCTTGGCGTCGTCATGCCTTGGTCCTTTTAGCAAAAAAAGCAAAAAAAAAACAACGCAACGACAGAAATACCAACAAAACAATATTAAAAAAAAAACCACACAAAAAAACAAAAAAGGAAAAAAAAAAAAAAAAAAAAAAAAGAAGAAGAGAAAAGATTCTATATTATTATTATATATATAAAAATATAAAATGTGTTCGTTTGAGAGAGGAGAGATGTTGCTGTGACCATGGCGTGGTCCCTTTGATGCCTTATCCTGGAGCAGGTCGGCCCCTCTGGGGCGCGCCGGACGATGCCCGAGCTCCCCTTCCCTCCCCGGCTCCCATTTCCCAGCAGAACCCCGACCCCTCCCCGGGCTGTCGGCGCTTTGCTTTGAGGTGGCTCTGTAATTCCTTTGGCATTCTCGGGGGGAGATCCCGCTGGATTTTTCAGCCTCGGACTCCCACTGCCCTCCCCTGCCTTGGCAGGTGGTGTTTTTATTTTTTTTCCTCGGATCTTGGTTTTTTTCCAGCCGTTTTCTTGGCAAGGCTCCCTGTCCCGTGGGAGTGGAGTTGCTCCATGGGAAGGTTGTGGACAGAGAGGGGCTGGGACGCAGCCCTGGGGGGACAGCTGGAGCCTCCTCAGGGGGGAAAAGTTGATTTTTTTTATTACAGCCAGCATTGGAATTAATAATAATTATAGTAATAATCGGGAAAAAGGAGAATCTGCGGAGCTCAGCCGGTCTGGAGCCAGGGGGAAGCACCGCAGGGACACGAGGGACACTCGAGGGTTTTGCTGTGGCACCGCTGGAGGTGGCTCCTGACAAAAAAAAATGGGTGCTGGAAATAGGGACAGCTTGGAGAAAAAACCCCCAAAAAGGGTTTTGCGGGATCCTGCTCCTCCCGCCGAGGGAGGGCTCGGTCCTTTCCGTTCTTCCTCCCACACCCTCCTCTTCCTGCCCCAGCTCATCCCCAGCCGGGGCTGTGCGTGCAGGGAGTGCGGCCCCAAAAGGAAATGTGGGATTGTTCCCAGGCAGCCGCTTCGGGGGGAGCCCCGGAGGGGACCCAGAACTTCCCTGCTCCCACCTGGGGGTCGGGAGGTGCAGAGGGGAGCCCCCGGGATGGCCGCTGATCCATGAATCCCACCTGCCCCGGGCATCCCCACCTGCCCCATCCATCCCCACCTGCCCCGGGCATTCCCCACCTGCCCCATCCATCCCCACCTGCCCCGGGCATCCCCACCTGCCCCATCCATCCCCACCTGCCCCGGGCGTCCCCACCTGCCCTGTCCATCCCCACCTGCCCTGTCCATCCCTACTTGTTCTGTCCATCCCCACCTGCCCCGGGCATCCCCACCTGCCCCATCCATCCCCACCTGCCCCGGGCATCCCCACCTGCCCCATCCATCCCCACCTGCCCGGGGCATCCCCACCTGCGCCATCCCCACCTGCCCGTCCATCCCCACCTGCCCCGCCATCCCCACTCCCCACCCACACTGCCCCGGGCATCCCCACCTGCCCCGGCCATCCCCACCTGCCCCATCCATCCCCACCTGCCCCATCCATCCCCACCTGCCCCGGGCATTCCCCACCTGCCCCATCCATCCCCACCTGCCCCATCCATCCCCACCTGCCCCATCCATCCCCACCTGCCCCGCCATCCCCCCACCCCCCCCACCATCCCCACCTGCCCCATCCATCCCCACCCCACCTGCCCCAGCCATCCCCACCTGCCCCATCCATCCCCACCTGCCCCATCCATCCCCACCTGCCCCGGGCATCCCCAGGGGAAACCGAGCGCTGTCCCCACCGGGGCAGGTGGAGAGCGGCCACCCCACACGCCCTCGGTGCTCCCCGCCCCTGTCCCGCTCCCCGTTGTCCCGGGAGAAGCTCCAGCCGCGCCAGGAGCCCGGGGAGGAGCCGGAGTCCCTCGGGGCAGGAGCCGCCCCCGCTGCCCCGTCGCCATCCCGAGCTTTGCCCCGCTCGGCAGCTCCGGGAGCCGGCGGGAAGCAGCGATCTTGTTTTGATTTGGAGCGGTTTTTTTGTAAAAAACACGCAAAAAAAAAAGGAAAGGCGGCAGAAGCTCCCCGGGGAGGGGGCGCAGGGCCCGGCCCCCCCAGCCCCCCCCGGCTCTCTCTCTCGATATCTATTTTTGCATTTGTATATTTTTATATAGGAAACTTTAAGCATTTGTATTTTAATAACCCTGTGAAGCACTATGAGCTCCCCTCGACCCCCCCCCAGCCCGAAATCCACAAAGGATTGGGACAAAAAACAGGAGGTTTCTTAATTTAATGGTCAATTTGGTGATTTTAGCCCCAGCCCGGCGCCGCCCCGAGCCCAGCTCTGTGCCCAGAGGGGATCAAGTGCCAAACCCCAGCCCGGCTCGGGCCTTGGGGTGTCCCCGGCCTGTCCCCTCCCGGGGGTGTCCCCGGTGTCCCCTCTGTCCCCATGGGTGTCCCCAGGGAGCTCGGCTTTCCTATGGAGACGTGCCGGGGGACCCCGGCCCCCCCGGGGGGCTCTGTCAGACCTGGGCTGCTCCCCCGCGGTTTTTGGGGGGGATCAGAGCGTTTTGGGAGGGGTCCGCACCACCAGCGCCGCTCCCAGTGCCGGGGGGGGGGGCAGCTGGATCCCACCGCCCCCGTTTTGGCTCTGTTGGCACCGGGGTCCCCACTCTGCTCCTGGCGCCCCAAATCCCCCCCCAGCCATTCCCGGGACACAAAACACAAACGTGCCTTGACAAGGGGGTGACGCGCTGGGGTGAGCCCCCCCTGCTCCGCTCCCACTCCCCACACGGGGGCTGGGGGGCGCTGGGGGCTGCCCCCATCCCCCAGCTTTAATCCACTGTCACCCCTTCATTCCGGGGGGCCGGGGCCGGTTCTCTATGCAGCGGGGGGGTCCTAGGGGGTCCAGCCCCCCCAAACTGGCAATAATTCTCTCCCTGTTTGATCTCGTCCCGTCTCTGTTGTTTTGATTTGGGGAAGGGGAGGGGAGGGGGGTTGGTTTTTACAAATCCGGTGGCTGATGTCATAAACCTTCCCCCCCAAAGGCGATTTTTTGGGGGGAAGGGGGTGGTGGATGATTTTTTTTTTTGGGTCCCAAAGTGCTATTTTTTTGTACAAAAAGACTTAGATGAAACTGTTAGTTTTGGGGGGCTCCTTTGTAAATGGGGAACGACGAGTTCTTTTTGTAATAAACACGAGTCGCTGGCGTTGTCTGGAAGTCTGAGGGGGGGTCCCTTGGGGGGCACAGCCGGTTTTTGGGGGGCGGCAGGGGGGACAGGGGACACTGAGCTCTGTTTGGGGGTCACAGGGTGGTTTTGGGGGGTGACAGGGGACACTGAGCACCATTTGGGGGTCACAGGCTGATTTTGGGGGCTGCAGGGGACACTGAGCTCTGTTTGGGGGTCACAGGGTGGTTTTGGGGGCTGCAGGGGACACTGAGCACCGTTTGGGGGTCACAGGGTGGTTTTGGGGGGTGACAGGGGACACTGAGCTCTGTTTGGGGGTCACAGGGTAGTTTTGGGGGGTGACAGGGGACACTGAGCACCGTTTGGGGGTCACAGGCTGATTTTGGGGGCTGCAGGGGACACTGAGCTCTGTTTGGGGGTCACAGGGTGGTTTTGGGGGGTGACGGGGACACTGAGCACCGTTTGGGTGATGCAGGGCAGGGGGCCAGGCCTGGTTCCCCCCCGCCCCAGACACCCCGGCTCTCTCCTCCCTGATGCGGGGGCAGCACCTTCCTCCTCCTCCTCCTCCTCCTTCTCCTTTTCTTCCTCCTCCTCCTCCTCCTCCTGCTGCTCCTGCTCGGCTCCTCTTCCCACCGGCCCCGCGGAGGCTCCCATGGGGCGCCCAGGTGGGTGCTGGGGGGGCACAGCCGGGGCTGGGGGTCCCTTTTGGGGGTGTTCAGAGCCCCCCCTGGTGCGAGGTGTCCCCTGGCAGGTCCCCAGAACCTGACCTGCGTGTCCTACAAGCACCCGAGCGTGCGGGGCGCGCTGGGGCACGCGGGGGCGGCGGCGGCCGGCGCCGTGCGCTGCCCCCCCGGGCAGTGCTGCGTGGGCATCTGGAACCGCAGCCACGCGCTGGTGCAGGGTGAGACCCCCGGGACCCCCGCTCTGGGCAGGGGAACGGGGGAGACCCCCGCCCCGGATCTGGGCAGGGGAACGGGGGACCCCCGATCTGGGCAGGGGAACGGGGGAGACCCCCGGGACCTCGGATCTGGGCAGGGGAACAGGGGAGACCCCCGGTCCCCCCGGATCTGGGCAGGGGAACGGGGGAGACCCCCGGGACCCCCGCTCTGGGCAGGGGAACGGGGGAGACCCCCCCGATTGGGCAGGGGAGGGGGACCCCCGGAACGGGAGACCCCCGGATCTGGGCAGGGGAACGGGGGAGACCCCCGGGACCTCGGATCTGGGCAGAGGGAAAGGGGGGGCTGCGGTTTGAGCCTGCCCCGGGTGGGGTTGGAGGGGCAGAAGGGGATGGGGGAGGATGGAGGGGACTGGTCCTGCCCTGGGAGGATTTTGGGGGAGGATGGAGAGGTTGCTCCTGCCCGGGGGAATTTGGAGGGACAGAAGGAGCTGGGGCAGGACTGAGGGCTTTGGTGCTGCCCTGGGGGGGTCTTGGGGAGGCAAAAGGGGTCAGATCCGGGCCGGGGGGCAGGAGCGGGGGCTGATCCGGGCCGGGGGGATTGGGGAGGTTCTGTTCCCTCCGCAGCGGTTCCCTTGGCCTTGGCCTTGAGCAGCGGCTGCGGCGGCGCTGGGGAGGAGCCGCTGCGGGGGGGGGACCCGCACGGGGGTCCCACCTGTCCCCTGCCCCCCCCGGGGACCCGCACGGGGGTCCCACCTGTCCCCTGCCCCCCCCGGGGTGACCGTGCCGCTGTCCCCAGGCTGCTGGGGGGGTCGGGGGGACGCGTGTCCCTCGGCCACGTGCGCCCCCAGCCCCGCGGGCCACCCCGGCAGCTCCGTGCTGCTGTGCCTGTGCCACGGCCACCTGTGCAACGGCAACGCCACCGGGACCGCGGCGGCCGCCGGGGGGCTGGGGGGGCCCCGCCAGGGCCCAGGTACGGGCTCGGGGGGGTTCTGGGGGGCACTCGGGGGTGGGGACACCCAGGGGACCCGCGGGGGATCCTGAGACCTTCAGGGGACCCATGGCGGGGGGCTGGGTGGGCCTGGGACTCACGGGGGGACACGGGGGGGGCGGTCCATGGGGGAACCTGGGATTCTCAGGGGACGGGGGAAGCCATGGGATCCCCTAAAGTGTCCCCCAGCACCAGCCCGGACACCTGGGGGGCCAGGGGGCTCCGTGTCACCTCAGTCTCTGTCGCCAGTGCCCGGCCGGGGGGGGTCCGCGGGGACCCTGTGGCTGCTGGGTGCCAGCCCCCTCCTCCTCATCCTCCTCATCTGTCTGGGCGTCCTCGGTAGGGACGGGGACACGGCGGGGCGGGGGGACCCCCGGGCACAGCCACCCCCTACCCCATGTCCCCTGGGTGTCCCCTGAGTGTCCTCAAAGGCCGCATCTCTGATGTTCCCAGAGCGGGGGCCGGGGGGGTCCCCAAGTGTGGTGTCACCCTGTCCCTGGCGTCCTTGTGGCCCCTGGGGTGGGCTGTCCCGGCTGGGGTGTCCCCCGGGGACCCCGGGATGCCACATTCCCCACGTGCCCTGCCTGCCGAGGGGGGCTGTTGGTCCTGATGCCCCCAGGTCCCGTGTCCCTGATTTGGGGGGGTTCCTGTGGGGGGTCCCCGGATCGGGGTGTCCCTGGTGTCCCCCATCCAGGACTGCGCCGGACGAGGGCCCGCATGGGGCAGCCACCGCGGGGGGGGCGGGGAAGCGGGGTGCCCCCCCCGGAGCCCCCCAGCCCGGACCTGCCTGCGCTGCACTTCCTGCAGGTGCGGGGCACCCCCGGGGCGGGGGACACCCATGGGACCGGGGACACCCCCGGGGCGGGGGACACCCATGGGACAGGGGACACCCACGGGGGGAGAGACACCCACGGGGCGGGGGACACCCACGGGGGGACACCCACGGGGCTAGGGACACCCATAGAGGGACCCCCATGGGCCAAGGGACACCCAACGGAGGCACCCAGGCGGAGGGGCAGGGAAGGGGGTCACGCTGGAAGGGGGCACCCACATGGGGAGGGGATGTGGGGACACCCATGGCAGAGGGGACATCAGTCCGGGGGGGACGCGACAGCTCTGAGGGACCCCCAGTTGTGCCCGGATACGGGGGTCCCTGTGCGGGGGTGCCGGGGCTCGGGGACGCGCGGTGCCAGCCGTGTCCCCTGTGTGTGTCCCCGCCGCGGGGCAGGTGCTGCAGTCGGGGCGCTTCTCGGCCGTGTGGCGGGGCACGCTGCGCCAGCGGCCCGTGGCCATCAAGGCGTTCGCGGCCGGGGCCGGCCGGAGGTTCGCGGCCGAACGCGCCGTGCACTCGCTGCCGCTGATGGAGCACGAGAACGTGGCCAGGCTGCTGCACACCCGGGCGGCCGCGCCCCGAGCCCGCGGGGGGCTCCTGGTGCTGCAGCTCTACCCGGCCGTGGGTCCCCCCGGGGGCTGGGCGGGACCGGGGGGACGGGGGGAGCAGGAGTTCTGGGGGCTCAGGGGGTAACAGGGGTGGTGTAACAGGAGTCTGGGGGGTTCGGGGGGTACAGGAGTAATGAGGGCTCGGGGGGCTCGGTTGTGACGGGGTTTGGGGGGCTCAGGGGTGTGCAAGGGATTGAGGGGGCTCGGGGGGGTGCGTGGGACGGTCGGGGAGCACAGGGGTGGGGATGGGGGCCCGGTGGGGGGAGATGTGTGGGAGATACTTGGGGGGGCCCACGTCCCCACCCGCGTCCCTCGCGTGTCCCCAGGGCTCCCTGCGCCACTTCCTGGGGCAGCACGTGGGCACCTGGGCGGGCAGCGTGCGCCTGGCGCTGTCCCTGGCCCGCGGCCTGGCCTTCCTGCACCAGGAGCTGTGGCGTGACGGTGAGCGCGCCAGCCCTGCTGTCCCCTGTCCCCTGCCCCGGGCTCCCCCTGCCCTGTCCCCGCTCTGTCCCCTGTCCTGTCCCCCTGTGACCCCGGTGTCCCCAGGGCTGTACAAGCCCAGCGTGGTGCACCGGGACCTGAGCAGCCAGAACGTGCTGGTGCGGGAGGACGGCACCTGCGCCATCGGCGACTTCGGGCTGGCGCTGGCGCTGCCGCCGCGCGCCCAGGACAGCGCCGGCAGCCGGCACAGCGTGGCCATCCGCAAGGTGACGGGGACAGGGGTGGGGTGGCACGGCAGGATCCATGGGATGGGATGGGTGGGATGGGATGGGGCGCCATGGCACGGCATGGGAAGGGGAGGTGACAGCCCTGGGTTGGGGATGGCAGCCCAGATGTCACTGGCAGTGTGGGCTGTGGCTGCCAGCTGAGCCCCTCCCTGGCCCTGGCGGCCCCAGTGGCCCCAGTGACCCTGGTGGCCCCGGTGGCCATGGCGGCCCCGGTGGCCATGGCGGCCCCGGTGGCCCTGGTGGCCCTGGTGGCTGTGGTGGCCCCGGTGGTCCCGGTGGCCCTGGTGGTCCCGGTGGCCATGGTGGCTGTGGTGGTCCCGGTGGCCCTGGTGGTCCCGGTGGCCATGGCAGCCCCGGTGGTCCCGGTGGTCCCGGCAGCCCGTGCCCCGCGCTCAGGGCCCGGTGTGGCGCAGGCGGGCACCCAGCGGTACCTGGCGCCCGAGATCCTGGACGAGAGCCTGGACCTGCGGGCCTGGGGCCGGGCGCTGCGCCAGGCCGACGTCTACGCGCTGGGGCTGCTGCTCTGGGAGATCCTGTCCCGCTGCCAGGCCCTGAGCCCCGGTGAGCCCCGGTGAGCCCCGCGGGTCCCCCCGCGCCCGGCCCCCGGCCCCGCTGACGCCCGGCCGCCCGCAGGAGCTCCGGTGCCGCCGTTCCGGCTGGCCTACGAGGCCGAGCTGGGCCCCAGCCCCAGCGGGGCGCAGCTGCGCCGCTTGGCCGCGGACGAGAGGCGGCGGCCGCTCATCCTCGCCGCGTGGCACCGCACCCCGCAGGTCAGAGCCCCGGGGCGGCCCGGGGGGCGGGCAGGGCTGACCCGGGGGGGGCCGGGGGTCCGGGGGTGTTTGGGGTGCCCGGGGTGCCGTGCCCGTGCTTTGGGTGTCACCCCGGCGGTCTCAGGGGCTGCGGGGTGACTCGGGAAACCCGAGGGGGGTCCCAGGGGTGTCTGGGGGGGGTCGCTGCCCAGGGGTCCCCTCCCCGCTGCCCAGCGGTGGTGCTGAGGACAGCGGGATCTGTCCCCGCTCGGGGGTGACAGCCCCGGGTGGATTCCCCGCTGACCCGGGGTGGGTGGGGGTCCCGCAGGCCGGGGGGGCTCTGCCGGAGCTGCTGGAGGATTGCTGGGACCCGGACCCCGAGGCGCGGCTCTCGGCCGAGCGGGCGCTGCAGCGGCTCCAGCGCTTGGCCGCGGGGCCCGCACCGGCCCCGGGGGACCCCGGCCCGGGGGCTGCGCCCCGCCAGGTGCGTGCGGGGAAACTGAGGCACGGGGCGGCCCGGGGGACACCGGGAACCCTCCGGGGATCTGCGGGGAAACTGAGGCACGGGGCGGCCCGGGGGACACCGGGAACCCTCCGGGGATCTGCGGGGAAACTGAGGCACGGGGCGGCCCGGGGGGGGGGAGCAGGGCGGGAGGGGCAGGACCAGGCCCCGCCCCCAGGGAGGAGCCCAGCCCAGCCCCGCCCCCGCTTCCTGCCGGGAGGGGCCGCGGCCGGAGCGAAGGTGGGAGCGCAGTCCCAGCCCCCCCCGCCCCCCAATCCCCCCTGCACCCCAAACCCTCCGACTCCCCCGCAGCCCCCCCGCCGCCCGGCCCGAGCCACTCCCGGGGGGCGCCCCCCGGACCCCCGGCTCCGTTTCCCCGGGGCGCCGGCGGGGTCCCCGCAGCGGCGGGGGGCTCGGGGGGTCCCCGCTCACCCCCCGTGCCCCCCCCCAGGTCCCGGAGTCTCCCACCATGTGGAACCCTGGCGCAGGTACAGGGGGACGCCCCGAACTGGGGGGGCTGCCTTGACCCCCCCTGGGGTCAGGCCCCCCCTCAATCCCCGCCTTTTTCTCCCCAGGACAGCCGCCCCCCCCCAACCCCGTGTACCCCCCGAACCCCACGTACCCCCCGCAGGTCCCACCCCCCAACCCCGTGTACCCCCCGCCCGCGGCGCCCCCCAACCCGCTGGGGGGGCCGGGGCAGCCCCCGTACCCCGCTGGCCCCCCCCCGTACCCCCCGGGGCCGCCTCTGGCCCCCTCGGGCCCCCCCTTGGGCCCCCCCCTGCCGCACCCCCACCCGGGGGTGCTTCCCCACCCGGGGGTGCTCCCCTCGCTCTCCCCCGGGCTGGACAAGAAGGCGGCCAAGAAGATGAAGAAGAGGATGAAGAAGGCTCACAAGAGGCACAAGGTGGGGAGGACCCGGGGGGGGGACACGGGGGGTCACCCCCAGCCCCCCTCAGGGGCTTATGGCTCTGCTGTTCCCCCAGCGCTCTTCGTCCTCCTCCTCCTCCTCCTCCAGCTCCGACTGAGGCACCCCCAGGACCCCCCAGAATCACCTGGGACCCGCCAGGACCTCCTGGAAGGCCTGGGACCACCAGGAACCAACTGGGACCTTTTGGGACCTGCCAGGACCCCCATCCTGTCCCCGTGTCCCCCATCCCCTGCTGCCGGGGGGGTCCCGGGGTGTCCCCGCTGTCCCACAATAAAGCTCTGGGACACCCCGATTTGCATCAGCGTCTCCTTCGCGCCGAGGGGGGCTGGGTTTGGGGGGGACACGAACCCCAGTGCTCCTCGGGAGGGGGGGGCTGCCCTGTGCCCCCATGCCCTATTGCCACCCGTGCCCCTATTGCCCCCCAACACTTCCTGTTGCCCCCCAGCTGCCCCATAGCTCCCATACACAATTCCACCACACCTTTATTCGCTCCCCTTTACCCCCATTTCCCCCATTTCCCCCATTTCCCCCATTTCCCCCATTGCCCCCCATTGCCCCCCATTGCCCCCGTCCCCTCCCGGACCTCCCCGCCGCCAGGGGCGCTGTGCGGGGCGGCGGCCGCTCCGTCCCGCCCCGCGCGCGCCGTGCGTTTCCGGGTCGGGGCGGGTGTAAATCGGGCCGCGCCCGCCGCCCCCTCCCAGACCCGCGGCCGCCGCAGCCGGAGCAGCCGCGCCCGCGCCGCCGCCGCCGCCATCCCGCGCGCCCGCCCGCCGCGCTCCCTCCCCGCCTCCCCCTCCCTCCCGCCCTCCCTCCTCCCGCTCCGCCCGGAGCGCCTCTTCGCCCAACGCCGTTACCGGCGCCGACACAGGTAGGCCCGACCCCCGACCCCCCCATCGCCCCCCACCGCCGCCCCCGGCCCCCCCCGCGGGCCCCCGCGCCCCCCCGGCCGCCATCCGGGTCCGATCCCCCGGGCCGGGCCTCAGCGCGGCCCCCCGCCGCCCCCGCCGGCCGCGCCCTCACGGCGCCCGCGGCCTGCGCGGCCTGTGCGGCCTGTGCGGCCCGCGCGCCCCGCGCCGCCGGCCGGGAGCGCAGACGGCCCCGGGGAGCTCGGGGGCCGCCGCTGCCGCCTCCCGCCGCCCCCCGGCTCCCCCGCCGGAACCGGGCCGGGGGGGTTCGGGGCGCCGCGTGCGTCACATGGCGCCGCCGCTCCCCGCCCGGGCCGCCTGCGGGGGGGCCCCGAGGGGCGTGGGGAGAATTTTTTTTCTTTCTACTCCCGTTTTCTAGGGAGTTTAATTTTTGGATTTTTTTTTCTTTTAGGTTTTTTTCTAATTTTAGGAGTTTTTCTTTTCTCGCCCGGGCCCGGTTTTTCCGCCATCCCGCGCTGTTGTTTTCCCCCCGCCGGAGCGGGAAGGGGGCGCACGGACGGGCCCCGGACGGGCCCGCGCGGCGCCGCCGCCTCCCCCGGGGATCCGGGGTCTTCCCTCCGGGCCTGCCCGGAGCGGAACGGTGATCCCCGGTCCAGAGTGGGTTCGGAGCCCCGGGCCGGTGCCTGCCGGCCCGGTCCGAATGCAGAGGCCCATTTCCCCGCCCTGAGCCCAGCTCCCCGCGGCTCCCCTGCTCTCCCGGCGCTCGGCCGGTTTCCCCCGCCGGGCTCCGGATCCCGTTCGGAGCCGCCGGGCCGGGATCCCCCTCACCCGCCTTGTGATCGGGCCCCATCCGGGGGCTCTGCGGCGGCCCGGGGGTCGCTCCGGGACAGGCGCTCCGCTCCCCCCGGCCCGGCTCGGAGCCGGGACCCCCGGCCCGGTTCCCTCCCCGCAGGGGCTGAGCTGGCGCCGGTGCCGCGTCCCCGCCTCGGGGCCGGGCTCGTTTCAGAGCCGCGTCCCCGCCGCAGCAGCCGCGTCCCCGGCTTTGGGACGGAGGTCCCGGGGGCGGCGGGATCCGGCGCAGGGCCGAGCTCGGGGAAGTTTCCCTGCGGAAGGGCCTCACCGGGAACCCGGCCCGGGCCCGCCTCACCCCCGGCGGGGCCGCTCGGCCCCTTTTGTCCCCAGGGCGGGCGGGCTCGGGGCCCGTTCTGCCCTCGCCCCGCTGCCGGGGCTGCGATCCCGGGCTCTGCTCCCCGCTCCCGGTTGGATGCGGGGGAGATGCCGGGCCGGGCTCATAGAGGCCGCGGCAAAGCCCTCGGGTGCCAGCGAGGCAGCGCGGCCCCGGGCCTGCCTCGGCCGTGGTTCAACTTTGATGGGGCACAAGCGGTGGCCGAAATGGGAGTTTATTTACCGGATTCCTATGAAAAGCTCGGCTGGGGCCGGCCGGGCTGTTTTGCAACGCTGCCGACTCAGGTGGTTTGAAACCTGATCGTGCGCTCATGTGGCCTTATCTGGGTCTGAGGGAATCGCCTCGGAACCTGCTCCGAGGGGCCCCGCGCGGGCTCGGGAATGTCGATGCCGTTTATTTTCCCCACAATCCCGGCTGTCCAGCGGGCCAAACCCCCAGGACTGGGGTGCCCGCTCCCATCAGCAGCTGCAGGAAGACTTGGGCTGGGAAGAGTGTGGGGCTCGCAGGGAACCGCGGCTTCCCCGGACCTGTAGGGACCACGATTAGTCCTCAGTGTCCCCTCGGCATCCCCGGTTGTGTCCAGGAACCATTTGTGTCCCCAGTGCTACCGGGGGTCACCCTGAAGTATTCAGCTGTCCCTCAGGGAAACCCCTGCAAGGAGCAGGGCTGGGAGGAGGCAGGGCTGAGCAGGACCCTCATGCCCCCAAGAGTTGCTGGATCCAGGTGGGATTGGGCCAGGTCAGCTCTGGAAATTCATAGGAGGAGGAGCCAAACCACCGCGGATCGGCCCAACACTTCAGGGGGCGATTTGAAGGGAGAAGAAGCACAGGGAGGCTGGAATCCTGCGTGGACAGGCTGGGGGGGATTGGCAGAGCCCCTCAGGTCACAGCCCCCCACTCACGCAGCCCCTCTCCCCCCAGCCGAGGCCCGAGCGCTGCCGCAGCCTGAGCCGACCCCGCGCTGCCCGCCATGGACACCGGAGTCATCGAAGGGGGTCTCAATGTCACGCTCACCATCCGGCTACTCATGCACGGCAAGGTTCGTGTCCCCAGCCCCCTGCCCCGAGCCCTGGCCTGGCACGGGGTGGGCTCGGAGCTTCCCTGGGGTCTCCTGGAGCTGCTGTGGGGCCAGGAATGTGCTGCAGGTGCCCGGGCAGATCCTGGGGTGCAGCCAGCAAAGGAAATAATTATTGGGGGGGGCAGAACAACCCGATGGGAGCTAAGGTGGGGGGAACAAGATCAACACAACTGAGATAAACCCCAGTTTTCTCAGGGGCAGAACTCGAGTGCTCAGGAGCTTGTTTTGACTGTGAAAAGAGCCGAGTTTAGGCTTGGGGCTCCAGGAGTTTTTAGAACGCTGACTAACGGTGCTTTTTTTTCCATCCCAGGAGGTGGGAAGCATCATTGGGAAGGTAAGTGAGGAACAAACTCCCCTAGCCCTCCCTTTCCTCTTCTCCCTGTCCCCCCCCTCCCTCCCCGCCTGCCCGCCGCGGCGCTGACGCCTCTCTCCCTTCTCTGTTGCCTCACAGAAAGGGGAGTCCGTGAAGAAGATGCGTGAGGAGGTGAGTGCGGGGCGGGGAGCGGGGCAGGATGGCGGGCCTGGCGCGGGCTCCGCAGGCGGCGCGGCGGCGGCATGGCGCGGGGAATGCCGGGAGCTGTGGGCAGGCGCGGCAGGAAGCCGAGGAGGAGAAGATGGCTGCCCGAGCCGAGGGAGGGGAGGAGGAGGAGGAGGAGGGAGGGCTCTGTCCCCGGCGGGGGATCCGCAGGAATCCCGGAGCACTGAGGTGGCGTTTGCCTCCCCGCAGAGCGGAGCTCGCATCAACATCTCGGAAGGGAACTGCCCCGAGCGGATCATCACCCTGGCGGGACCCACCAACGCCATCTTCAAAGCTTTTGCGATGATCATTGACAAACTGGAAGAGGTGTGTCCACGGCCCCCTGCAGTCACTGCCCGGTTTATCCCTTCTCTCTGGCAGAGCTGACCCCGGCAGGGCCCCGGGGGGCCCAGGGCCGCTGTTCCGCTCGGGCAGCCGGCGTCTCCCTGCCCGGTCCCGATCTTTGTCCGGCGCCGTGCTGGGGCAAGGTCCAGGCAGTGCTGGAGCCAGGGCCCCACAGCGTGGGGCAGAGCAGGGCTTGGAATCCCCCTGGCTCTGCTGGCGCTGGTGCCACTTCCCCCAGCACACGCCAGGGCTCGGCTCTCTCCCCAGCCCTGCCAAGGAGGAGCTGGGGCTGCAGCTGTGTGGGGCTGGAGGAGCTGCATCGCGTCCCTGGTGCTGTTAAATCAGTGACTTCCAGGGGCGATTTTGCTGCTGCATAACCTGGATCTTGCAGGTGTTAGAGCCTGCTCTCAGGGCTGTGATGTTGAGATTTCTACATTGGAGGGAGCAGGAGTTGGGAGTGCTCCTCACCTGGTGTGGGGCAGAGCTCTGTGGCCCTCACTTTGCCTGCGGGGGTGTGAATTCTGTTGCCCTTTAGATTTGGGACACTACCCAGGGACAAACAAGCCTGTGCTGGCAGCTCTGTCCCCAAACCCCCCTGCCCTCGCTGCAGCGTTAAGGGCTGCAGCGCTTGGAGCTGTTTGTGCCGCACGCAGGGAGCCGGAGTCCTCCACGGGCTGCACGGCTCTGCAGCGCTCTGGGCACCGGCCTTGGAGCTGAAGCTTTGCTTTTAGTAGGTCAGTTGAGCCCTGGCCTTGTGCCTCCCCTCCCCCTGCCAGCACATGACCGCTGTAATCGGCGCCGGGATTGTTTTTCCCAGAGCTGCTGCCTTGATCCCTGGTGCAGTGGGAGGCTCCGCGCTGACCCTGGAGCCGTGGAGTCCCCCGGCCCCCCCTGCCCAGACCTTGTCCCCCTCCAGCGCCGGTTCCTGCTTGGCTGAGGTGGCACCCAGCCTGGGCCAGTGTCTAAACCCATTTCCATTGAGGCAGCAGAGTTTGGCTGCTGCTTCCCCAAAACGCATCTGTATTTTTTTCTGGGCTGCTGAGGAAGTCCTGGGAAAGCCCCGAGGTCACCTTGGCCTCAGCCGCCGGTGCCAGCGTCACCTCCCTGTCCCTGTGCCGGGCACGGCCCCAGCAGGGCTGAGCCCTCAACACCTCCTCTTCCTCGCAGGACATCAGCAGCTCCATGACCAACAGCACAGCTGCCAGCCGGCCCCCGGTCACCCTCCGGCTCGTGGTGCCCGCCAGCCAGTGCGGGTCCCTCATTGGCAAAGGAGGCTGCAAGATCAAGGAGATCCGAGAGGTGCGTGCTGCCCAGCCTGGGGGACCCACGGGGGGTTCAAGTGTCCCCAGGGACAAATCCCCGTGTTGTCCCTGCCCGAGGGATGTGGCATCACTGGGAGTTTTTGGTGCTCCCTGTATTTTAGTGCTTGGCAAACTGAGACTCGGGCCAGACCCTTCTCTGCCCTCTGCTGTCTCTCACAGCCTGGGTTCCTGCTCCCCGCTTCCCATGGCTTCTGATCGCCCTCTCCCCAACCTTTTCCCAGATTTTGGAGAGGGAGATGGGCTCCAGGCCAGCGCTGCCCTTGGCCATGCCATTTAGCACTGGGTGCTGTGGGATTAACTGCTGGCGTGGAGACTGGCTTGTCTTGGGTTACAGGGACAGGCTGAGGCCAGGTCCCCCTCTGCTGCCTCAGGCTCCTGGTGACCGAATTGTATCCAGCTGGGATTAAAGGACTTTATTTTGGGGGACAGGAGGAGCTGGGGGGGCAGTTTTGGCTATGTATAACCATGCACGGGGCTTGTCACGGAGGTCTCAGCCCTGCCCGGGGTCTGACGGGCTATTTTTAACCCTCGACTTGGCAGAGCACGGGGGCACAGGTCCAGGTGGCAGGGGACATGCTGCCCAACTCGACTGAGCGAGCCATCACCATCGCTGGGATCCCACAGTCCATCATCGAGTGCGTCAAACAGATCTGCGTCGTCATGCTTGAGGTAGGGCCCCTCCCTGGGCCTGTCCCCGGGCAGTTGGGTGCTGGGGGGGATCCTGCTGCCCTTGGAGGGGTGGAAATGCTGAGGAAGGAGAAGAAAGGAGCTGCTGGGGGATAAAGGGATAGCTGGGGATTACAGCCTCATCCAGGTGAGGCTTGGAGCTGCTTAAAACCAGGGTCGAGCAGGGCCTCGAGAGCAGCTCATGGTGTCACCCACGGCCCTGCTGTGCCGCTGGGTGTCCTCCCTCGGCCCTGTGCCCAGGGTGAGGAGGAAGTCCCGCTGCCCTGGGTCACCAGAGGGCCGGCTGGAAGCGCAGAGCAGAGCCCCGGGGTATGGGCTGTGGGGAGGGGGCTGTCGGTGCCAGCGGCGCTCGGTGTCTGACCTGTCCTCCCTGCCTGTCGCGCAGTCTCCCCCGAAGGGTGTCACCATCCCGTACCGACCCAAGCCATCCAGCTCTCCCGTCATCTTTGCAGGCGGCCAGGTAAGGCCTCTCCTCTGCTCCCGGGGTGCGGGGTGGGCAGGGAGGGCGGGGGTCGTTCCAAGCTGCCAGCGCGCCCCGGCCGCTCCGCGTGCCCGTCACCCGCGCTGTGCCCTCGGCCCCAGGGGCTCTGCTGGGCCTCGGGCCCCTCCCCTGCTGAGGGGGGGCAGCAGGGAAAAGAAAAGGGCCGACTGGGGAGGAGAGGGTGCTGGAAAACACTCCTGCAGTGAACCGGCCAAAAAAGTCCGTTTGCCAGCGGTGTGGCGGCCGTGGGGGTTTGAACGGGGCCGAGCTGCCTAACCCAGGCTCTGCCCCTCTGCCTCGGGCCGGCTCCAGGGACTCTCTGTGACCTCTGTGGGTGACTGGCCCGGAGGTTGGGGCTTCTCTGCTCTCTGCCACTGGTTCTCGGGGTGCAAAGGCTCAGCCTGTGCCGTGGGTAGGGTTGGGGTGTGCAAAGGCTTCGGCTCTCAGGAGGGGAGGGTGTCAGATAGGAGTAGTGTCAGGTGACTGGGCTTTAGTCCCTCCTGCGCTGAGCTGGGCAGTGGCCCGAGCCCTGCCCTGAGCCACCTTACAGGGGACAGGTGTCCCTTGGGATCCCGTCCCGCTGTAACGGGCTCGGGTGCGGGTCAGCTGCTCCCACCCTGCGCCCCCGGGGCTGCCCCAACGCTCGGAGAGACCACGGCGACAAGCATCTGCTGCCTACCTGCTGCCAGGGACGCCCCTCGGGGTGGGCAGGGCCTGGCTTTGTCAGTGGGGGCCTCGGTAGGCAGGGAAGGGGGTCAGGGAAGGGCTGTAGCTGCCGCCGGCCTCCCCGAGAGCCAGGCCTGACTCTGCTCTGCCCCCTCCCAGCCCCGCCACGCTTGTTCTGGGGACGGACCTGCCGCCGTCCCCTTCCTCCCCACCCCTGCCCCTCTCCCTGCCTCTTCCTCCCCACCTGAACCCGGTCAGCCCCCCCTCCCGCCTCCCCGACAGCTTCTCCCGCCGCTCTGCTCCCGGGGGCAGCCCCCGCGCCCGGCCAGCGGCGGGGCCGCCGTGCGGACCCCCGGGGCGGGAGCGGCCGCCTTCCCCGTTAGAGCAGTGAGGAGCAGGCTTCCCACAGCCACGCATCTCTTCCCTCCCCTTGCCCCTCTTCTCCCCCTTCCTTCCTTCTTTCCGCCCCCGGCCCCGGCCCAGGCCCGCAGCAGCCCCCGGGCCCCGCTCCCGGTGGGCCTTGCGCTCTCTGTGTGCAGCTCAGAGTCGCGCGTAGAGCAGGGCGAGCCCTCGATCAGCACTGAGCTAATGTGGATGTTGAGTTTGGTGTTAGCGAAAGGTTTCGGATTGACAGCCCTGGAGACTGAAGTCCTCTAATTTATCCACAGGACAGGTACAGCAGCGGCAGTGCGAGCTACCCCCACACCGCCCCATCCATGTGCCTCAACTCTGACTTGGAGGGACCACCTCAGGAGGTGAGAGGGGAGTTCAGTCTCCACGGCCCGTTCAATCCTTGGCCTCTCTGAGACTGCCAACAAGGGTGGCATCCCTGTCCCCGTCCCCCAAAACCGACAACGGTGGCTTTTTGTGCTGTGGACTCCTGTCCACTGGGAACTGGACTCTGAGCCCACCAACCTCTCCTCACGCAGGCCACCCGGCAGCCACTGCATGGCAACGAACTTGGGCCAATTCCAGCCTGGGCTGCAGTTCTTCCGGTGACCTGGAAGTGAGGCTGTGTACCCCCCTCTCCCCCTCCTCTCCCACCCGCCCCCACCTGCCCGGCCCCCCCAGACCTCCCCAAACCTTAGCCAGCCAGGCCCCAGCCAGTGCCTCGCCCTCTCTGGGTAGCTTCAGGAGGAATCTGAAGTGTGTGGCTGTCCCCCGTAACCTCGGGGACACGGAGTTGTGGCAGGTCAGGCCCTCGCCTCGTTCCCCTCCGAGCACTGGGCCGTGTGAGCAGTGGTAGCCAGCGCCAGCACTGACCTGTAGCTTGCCCGCCAACGTTGTCCTAGGCGTGTGGAGTGACGAGAGGACTCGGAACGGGGCAAAACCTTTTTTTTGGGGGTGGAAGGGGAGGCGGGGGAGCTGCCGGGCCGGGGCAGAGAGGGGCCAGGAGCAGCAGCAGGGCCGGCGGGGGCGTTGGATCCTCCCTGCCTGCGCGGGGGCGCAGGGATAGCAGCATTGTCGGACTCACCACACCATAACATCTTCATCAAGATCCCAGCCGTTCTCTTGTTGGTTTTTTTTTTTTCCTTTTTTCTGTTTTTTTTTTCCTTATTTTTTTGTCTGCCACCTTTTTTTTGGGGGGGGGACGGCACCGATTCTGCCCACCCCCTCCCCGTACCCGCCACGTCAGGCCAATTCGAGTAACCGCCAGCCTAGAAACTGCTTGTGACAGCATTTATCCGTCCCCGCCTCTCCTGCCCCACTTCCCTCGCCCCGGAGAACTCTCCACCTTGGCTCTCTGACTTCCTGGCTAGTTGAAATCTGTCTGTCCCTGGGTGGCTGTCCGATGGTTGTTAATAGGACTGTTTTCCTCCTTTTGTAGGCCTATACCATTCAAGGACAGTATGCCATTCCACAGCCAGATGTAAGTTTTTATTTACAACTTCTTGTCTTGAAATCCACCCTTTTCCTCCCCCACCTTCCAAAAAATTTTCTCCGTGCTTTCTCCACTCGAGCTGGCTCAGCTTGGGGCTGAATACTCGATCTGATCTGAGCTCCCCAGAACCTCCCCCCCAAAAAAAACCACTCACCCCCCTCAGCTGGCCCTCCTGCAGCCAGCTCCATCCGGCCTCAGATCTCTCCTTGCATCCTCCCCCACCTCCTCTCTGACACTTCCCTCCTCCTTATATTATATTTTTTTTCCAAACCCACCTCTCCCTGGCTTGGCATTTCACACCAGCTCTGGCTTTTCCTTTGCCCCCCGGCCCCCCCTCAATTTGGCACGAGAACCGCCCCCCCCAGCCAGCCCACGGTGGCTGTGTCACCACGGTGGCTCTCCCGGGGCAGGGGACAGCTGGCCCGGCGAGCGGGCGCAGGTGGCAGTCGGGGAGGGGGGCTGGCCCCGGCCCAGCCCGGCGGGAGCGGAGGGACCATCCCGGCAGCGGCCGGCGCTGTCGGACACCTCCATCCTCTGGCACCCATCCTCATCCCGTAGGGGCTGCTCTCTGCTCCTGGCACCCGTAGGGCAGCTGGGGGGGTCTGCAGGGGGCTCCGCGGAGGCCGGGCCGGCGCGGCAGAGCCGAACGCGCTCCGTGCCCGGGCCCTGCGCTCCCCCGCCGTGCCACGGGCACCTGCTCCCTCCTCCCGCTCCTCTCTGCTTCCGTTCCTGCGCTGCTCCAGCCCTTGCTGCACCGGGGGGTGGGCACGGCCGCCAGCCTGCCGTGGCAGGGCCGGGCGCGGGGCCGCGTCCGTGCGGGTGCGCGCGGCGAGTGCTGTCCCCGGCCCTGGGAAATGGCTAACGCCAGCCTCTCTCTCTCTCTTTCTCCCTCTCCCTATCTTCCCTTGTCCCTCCTTTAGCTGACCAAGCTGCACCAGTTGGCAATGCAACAGTCACACTTTCCAATGTCTCATGGCAACACTGGATTCAGTGGTATGGAAACTCCTTCTCTCCGTGTGCGTTCGCGCGCGGCCGCAGCCCAGCCCCGTGTGGGGCCAAGCTCACACAAACCTAACCCCAAACGCTGCCCGGGCCCGGCCAGGTAACCGCTGCTCCTGGGGTGTGTCTGGGGCCGCAGGGACAGGGCCTCCATCCGTCCACCCACCCTCCCTGCCTGCCTGGTGCCAGCGCGCTGGGAGCCCCCTGCCTGCAGCGCCCGCTCTCTCCCCTCCGGCTGCTCCAGGCCCACAGCAGGCCACTGCTGACTCTACCAAATCCACTGCAGATTTGCTAAGATGGCTGGAAAAAAACCAAGCCAGCTAAAAAAAAAAAAAAAAAAAAAAAAATCAAAATTACCCATTTGGGGCTCTAAACTAAACTTGAGACAGCCAAACTCATTGTGACTTGTATCTTAACAGGCGTTGACTCCAGCTCTGCAGAGGTGAAAGGCTATTGGGGTAATGATCCAAACACACCATCTGTAGTTACTCTGTTGTGTATTGATGCTGCCCGGGGTCTCATTCTCCCTGATAGATGCTGCCCGGATGGGGGGAAAGGGGGTTGAGGGGAGCTCCAGGAGGGCTGGAGGTGCAGCCTGGCCCAGCTGCCTGGGCCTTGGAGCACAGCTGGATAGTGGAGAGCAGCAGGAGCGGCTGGAGGCTCGGCTGTCCCAGCGAGCTGTGGGCCCCGAGCTTTGACCCCCCCACCCCAAAAAACAGCACACACAGGGGAGCAGCCCCCGGCCGAGGAGGTGCTGGAGCTGCCAGGAGCTGGAGCTGCCCCTGGAGTCAGGGAACAGCCCTGGGTGTCACCTGCTGTGTCCCCTGCCAGAGCCCTGGTGTGAGGGCTCGAGGCCACCGCCGCTGCTCCCTCTCGCAGGGAGCGAGCTGGGGAAGGGGGGAGAACTGGAAAAGTGTGTTCAAAACACCCCAGGCACATGAGCTCAGCCCCGTGCGGGGTGCGAGCAGCTCCCAGCCAGTGCCTGCCTTAGGCAGCCCTGCAGGGCAGCAGGGAGGAGGAGGAGGAGGAGGAGGAGGAGGGGAGCTGCGGCCTTGGAAAGCCGGACCCGGAGCGGGAGTGGAGGCGAGTGCCTGGCTGGAGCCGCCAGTGCCAGCGCCCTGCTCTGGGGCTGTCCCGCCCTGGTGGAGGGGACGCGCAGGGAGAGCCCTGGGGGTGACACCGAGGGAGGCAGGGCTGGGGAGCAGCGGGGGCTGGAGTGGCATCCCGGCCTGCTGTGCCCTCCCTGGCAGCACGTGGGGTGCTGCACCCCCAGCTGCCCCCACCCTCACCTGGGCCCCCTCTCTCTGTCTCCGAGCAGGTTTGGATGCCTCTGCCCAAACCACCTCCCATGAACTCACCATTCCAAACGATGTGAGTATCCCGGGGGGTTGGGCTGGGGGTGGCTGCCCAGGCGCTGCCCCTCTCACAGGGGCCCTGGGGTCACTGTCCTTGCCGCTGAGGCTGTGGAGGGCTTGTGCCTGCGTCCCAGACCCCTGCTCAGGCCATGCTGGCTGCCACCACGTCCCTTGTCCCCATTCTGGTGATCTTCAAGGCAAAAAAGCCCTTTTTTCAATCCCTTAACTCCCCCTTTTCCAACTAAAACCCCGCTCCCAGGAATCCCATAAGCATGGAGCTGTTAAGGTTGGAGGAGGCCTTTAAGGCCACCAAGTCCAGCTGTCCCCCACCACTGAGCTGTGTCCCCAAGGGCCACATCCTCACCGTTCATTTTGGACTCCTCCAAGGACGGTGTCCTCCCCTCGTGCCCTGGGCAGCCTGTGGGGCTGGCGCAGCCCTTTCCCTGCAGGGATTTCCCCGGTGTCCCCCCAGGAGGTGGCAGAGCGGCATGAGGCCGAGCTAACCCGGTTTCCTGTCCCTCCCCAGCTGATTGGCTGCATCATCGGGCGTCAGGGCGCCAAGATCAACGAGATCCGCCAGATGTCCGGGGCTCAGATCAAGATTGCCAACCCCGTGGAAGGCTCTACTGACAGGCAGGTGACCATAACTGGATCTGCAGCGAGCATCAGCCTGGCCCAGTATCTAATCAATGTCAGGTGAGTCCCGCTGGCCTCGCCGTGCCCGCCCTCCCTCCCTGCCCGTGCCCCGCATGAGGGGAAGGCCTGTCCCCTCTGCCTGTCCCCTCCCCGTGCCTGCTGTCCCCGTGCCCGCTGCCCCCAGGGATGCTGCAGGGTGAGGAAGGGGCTGGGGGGAGCCTGGCTCTGCTGTGCCCCCCGAGGGGCGCCAGGAGGGGCTGCCCAGCCCTGTCCCCGCTGCCCCCCCAGAGCTGCCGGTGCTGCTGGCAGCGCCTGGCTCCGCTCCGGGGCCGTGCCTCGGGCTGTCCTGTTGCTGTCCCCTGTCCCTGTTCCCTGCCTGGAGCTGGGAGTGGCGTCTCCTGGCTGGGTGGGGTTTGGGGTCCCCGGGCTGTGTCCCTGCTCCCTGGCAGCAGCTGCCGGAGGTTTGCTCGGGACTGTGGCTCCTTCCTGGCGCACGGGGGATCCTCTGGGGGGTGTGGGGGTCCCGTGTGCGGCTGGGCCAGGCCTGGCAGCACCATCCCTTCCCTCCCTCCCTCCCTCCTTCCCTCCCTTCCTCCTCCTCCTCCCCAGCTCGGCTCCTGCGCCGTTTTCGCTGTTTGTCCTGTGCTTTTTTTTCGCATTTTGTGCTGTTCCTTCCCTCCCACCCACACCCGTGTTTTTTTTTTTTTTTTTTTTTTTTTTTTTTTTTTTTTTTTTTTTTTTTGTTGTTGTTTTTCCTTTTCTCCTCTGTTACAGTTTAGAAAGCGCTAAACCCTCCTCCCAGGCAGCCTCCGTCACGATCCCTGACCACCTCAGCATCAACCTCTCTCAACCCTCCACCCCTTCTTCTTCTTCCTCCTCCACCACCACCCCCTCGCTCGCCACCGCGGGGGCCTCCGACGCGCCCTCCAGCCTCCCCAACCCTCTTCCGACCGCCCCTTGTGTCTCCAGTCTGCTTGGCATGAAACCTGTCCCTCTCCTGGCGCTAAATGTCGTGTCTGCGGCCAAAGGCGCCGCGGCGCCCGCCGTGCCCTGTGTCACTAACAAACTCAAAGCCGAGAAGCAAAGGTTTTCCCCGTACTGAGCCTGCTCCAGGGGGTGGCAGCACCAGGACCCCGGAGAGGAGACTTGGAACACCAGTTTTTTTCCTCCTTTTTTTTTTCTTTTTTTTTTTTTAATTCTTTTTGGGTTAGTTTTTTTAAATTTTCCTTCGTACCGAGCTCGCGCTGCCGTGGCAGCAGCAGAGCTTTTCTTGCCGGCCGAGAGACTGTGTCCCCTTGTCCTGTGAGCGGTCACAACTCCTTCTCTGCCTGCTCTAGTTGTTGCTTGTTTTTTTTGGTTTTTTTTTGTTTTTTCCATTTCTCCTCCTTTTCCCATTTTTTTTTTGAGTAGTTTGGGTGCAGCTGTGGGGTTTGGGGTGGGCTAGGGGGGTGGAGGGAGGGAAGGGACTCTGTGATTTTTTTGGGGGAGGGGGAACTGCATCCCCGGTGCCCTGGGGGCCTCACCTGTCCTCTCTTAACTGTCTGTACCTGTAATAAAGTTGCCACGGTGAGAATCTGCTCTGGTAGATGTGTGCCGCAGCGGGGCCCGGCCCGGGGGTCCCCTCTGCCTGCCCGGGGGGGGTCTCTGCCCCCCACCCAGCCACAGCCCCAGACCTCAGCGAGGGCCGAGCCCGGCGCCGCCATGGCAGGGCTGGGGGGTGGGCTGCCCCGGGGGTCCCTGCTGGCCCAGGGCCCCTGTGCGGTGTCTGTGTGTCCCCTGCTGCCCCGGGGGTCCCTGCTGGAGGTGCCCCCCTTCCCTGCACTGCCCCTCGTGTGCTGCCTCCTCCCTGCCCCGCCTGGGGGTCCCACGGAGCTCCCCCTGCCCAGGCTCTGGGAGCAGAGCCCGCCGTGCTCAGCGCAGCCCCCCCCGGGGCGGGGGCGCCTCCCTTCCCTGGCTGCTTGTGCACCCCCTGACCCTGCCGCGGGGGTCCTGCCCCCTCCTGCCCCCCCGAGGGCGTCCCTCCCACCCCGTCTCGGTGCTGGGGGGTCCCTCTGACGCCCTTTTCTCGTTGCAGGCTCTCCTCGGAGACCGGGGGCATGGGCAGCAGTTAGGGGGGCCCCGGACCCCCCCGCCTCGCCATCCATCTGCGGCCCCTTAGCACCGACCCAGGTTTTAAACTAGTTTGTACATTTTCGGTTCCTCCAGCCTCGCGCCACCACTCACCAGGTTCAGTTTGTTTCAATTTTTTTGTTTTTTCGTTTTTGTTCTGTTTTTCGGGGTTATATTTTTTTCCCCCCCTTCTCAAATTAAAAGCATTTTAATTCCTTCGTTCAGCTCTTAAAAATTGCTGAACCCCAAATCTTAGTTTTATAAAGCTTCTCTCTCTCCTCTCCCCACCCCCCAGCACCTTCTCCCCTCCTTTCCCCGTTTTTTCGGCTCATGAAGTTTCTGTTTTTGTCATGAAATGTAAGAGTGGAAGAAAAACGAAAAAAAAGCAAAAAAAAACAAAAAAAAAAACATTTCAGTTTAGTTCTGTAACGTCAGGAAATTTTTCAAAAAAAAAACTGAATAAAAAGATGGACTGGAGCTTTTCCTTGTGAATAGAACCTGCAGGATATTTTGGTTAATGGATCTGCCTGTCTCAGTCTTTATTTGAAGCCCCTCTCTCTGGCTCTTCCCAGTGCTCCCAGTATGGTCCAGTTTGGTTCTGGAGAGGGATGAACCACCCCAGCTGGTGTTTGGGATGCTTCCAGAGGGTGGAGGACCAACCCAGTGCTCCCAGTATGGCCCAGTTGGGTCTTGGAGTCCCACTGGACTGGGATGAACCAGTCCTGGGGAGGGAACTTTGCCCCTCCAGATGAATTTTTGGGGGATCCTTCCCATTTCCCTCCCGACTGGTTTCACATGGGAACCTGCTGTTGGTTCCGTTCCCTCTCTGCTCTTCCCCCCTAAATCCCCTGGCACCTCCAGGAGTGACAAACCCCCCTCCCCATTTCCCCAGTCTGAACTGGGGGGCAGCTCCCTGTGCCCCCGGGGTGCTGCCAGCAGGACCTGCACGAACAGAGGGGGCCAGGAGCCCCCTGCCCCTTCCCCCCATTCCCCCAAGGCAGCAGCCGCAGTAGAGAGCGATAGATATTTATATAAATATTTGGGGCTGTACAAGTGAGGGAGTGCAGGGTGGGGCTCTGGGGGCACACAGGTCACAGGCCCGGGGGGGCTGTGGGCCGGGGGGGCCCCTCGCCGCTGCCTGAGTGATCCAGCTCTGCGCTGTCGCAGTCCGAGTCCTCGGAGACCTGGGGACACGAACGGGGCTGGGACATCCTGGGGGACAGCGACCCCCCTTCCCTTTGCCACCCCCACCCCACGGGGGCCATTCCTGGGGGACAGGGACCCCCCTTCCCTTTGCCACCCCCACCCCACGGGGGCCATTCCTGGGGGACAGCGACCCCCCTTCCCTTTGCCACCCCCACCCCACGGGGGCCATTCCTGGGGACAGCGACCCCCTCCTGGGGGCTCATTCCTTTTGCCGCCCCTGTCTGGGGGCTCACGGCCCCCCCCACCCCATGGGCACCATTCCCTTTGCCAAGCCCATCTGGGGGGCTCCGGGACCCCCAGCCCCGGGGGTGTCCCTGGGTGGGGGCCTCACCTTGGTGGGGCTGAGCCCCCCGTGCCGGCGGCCGGGCCCCTCGGGCGGGGCCGCGTCCAGCGGGATCTCGGAGCCCTGGGACAGCAGGTCCTCGGAGCGGTCATCGGGGCGCTCGTCCGTGTTGGTGCTGCCCACGTCGGGGGTGGCGCTGTGCGACGGCTCGCTCGTGTGGCCCTCGTCGCCGTCGCCGTCCGAGAAGTTCTCCGAGCTGAAGGTGGACAGCGACTGGCGCTTGCTCATCCCCGGGGGCCACCTGGGCAGGGGGCGAGGGCGGTGAGGACGGGGGGCTCCAGCACCCGCAGCCCTCCCGGTGTGCACGGGCGGGGGTCGCACCCACCTCTGCCGCAGCGGCAGCTCCACCTCGCTGTCCACCTCGCCCTCCTCTTCCTCCGACGAGACCCCCCGTTTCTGGGGGCGCAGGGAGGGGGTCTTGGGGTCCTCCTGAGGCCCTCGGGAACGACCCTCGCCCCCCACCCCGCGAGGGACCCGGCAGTGCTGACGTCCCCCCCCCGCCCCAAGGAACCATCCCCCTCCCACTTTGGGACGGCCCTGGGGTCCCCCCCCCCCCCAAAAGGGCCGCGGGGGTCTGGGGTCTCACCTGCCCGCGGGTGACGGCCGCCCGGTACAGCAGAGCCGCGGGGGTCAGGTGCTGCCCGGCGCCCCCTTTGCCCCCCCGGCCGGCGCCGCTCTCCCGTTCGGGCTCCCCGGGCGTGGGGGGCTGCGCCGGGGGCGACCCCTGGCTGCCCGCGGCGCCCTCGGGCCCCGCGTCCGGTTCCGCGGCCGGGGGCGCCCCCGCGGCCTCCAGGGTGCCCCCGAGGATGTCGGGGCTGGCGGCGGTGGCGGGGGGCCCCGGGGGGTCCCGGCCTCGGGCCCCGGCTCCCCGCAGCCCCCGCGGGGCCCCGCCTTGCGGTGGCGGCCCTTGGCGCGGCGGCCGCGCCCGGGGGACGGGGGGCCCTTGGGACCCCCCGGCAGCGCCACCTGCGCCATGGCCGCGTCCAGCTTGGGCAGCAGCACCTCCGGCTTCAGGATGTCGGGGCTGGGCACGGGAGGGACACGGGCGAGGGCTGTGGGAGGGGACCCAGGCACCGCGACCCCTGGCACATCCACAGCCCCCAAGAGCCCCCCGCCCTCCCCGGGACACCGGGGTCTGCAGCCCCAGAACTCCCCCAAAGGACCCGGACCCCCACTCCGAGGTCCCCACTCGGAGCATTTCTCCCCTCAAGAACCCAGACACCCCCAGTTCCCGAAACGACCCCAAATCCAGATTTCCCCACATCTGCACACCCAGAGCATCACCCCCCTCCCCAAAGAGCCCAGACACCCCCACCCCAAAGAACGCCGTCCTCCCAGTCCCCTAAACCACCCCACGGCCAGGTCTCCAGTCCCCCCCACCCTGCTGGACCCACACATCCGTGCCCCCCAACCCAAATCTCCGGCACCCCCATTTTCCCCCCATCTCCCGCCGCCCCAAACGCCCCAAGGTGCCCCCCGAGGGACCCCAGCCCCCGCTCACCGCTTGCCGTGGGGCGAGAGCTTCTGGGGCACGTTCCGCTTCTTGATGAGGGTCTCGACGGCGTTGCCGTGCAGGAGCCCCCGCGGCACCCGCGGCTTGAAGAGCCCGGGGTAGCGCTTCTCCAGCGCCTGCTCCCGCCTGCCACGGGCCACGCGTGGGCACCCAGCCGGGGCAAGCGGGGCCGGGGGAGCGGCCACGGGGTCAGGGGAACCACGGCAGGGACAAAGGGCTGTGACCGTGGGGTGGGCACAGAGGGTTCTGGGGGTGCTGCTTGGGGGGTTCTCTTTGGGGGTGTTATTTCGGGGGTTCTGTTTTGGGGTGTTCTTTAGGAGGGGGTTCTGTTTGGGGGTGTCATTTGTGGGGGCGCTGTTTGGGCGCTGCCCACCCACCTGAGCAGCTCCTTCTCCTTGAGCTCCAGCTGCAGCATGAGGGCGCTCAGCTCCATGTAGAGGTTGTTGGCTCGCTCCAGTTTCCGCTCGTAGTGCTCCCGGATGTCCAGCGCGTGCCTGGGGACACGCGCGGCGTCAGAGCCGGCCGGGGCACAGGGACACGAGCTCATGGGGCAGCGGGGACAGGGACAGCGACCCAGAGCCCTCCCCGTGCCCCATCAGCCCCTGGCGCCCCCCCCGCCCCTTCCCAGCGCTCCCGGTGCCCCCAGCGCGGCCCCACCGCAGCTCCTCGCGCCGGCGGTTGATCAGCTCCTCCTCCAGCCGGTGCAGACACGTCCCCTCCGACTTGATCTTCTCGAAGTGCAGCTTCACCTCCTCCCGCCACTCGGCCTGCGGCACAGGGACAGCGCCGCCGCTGCCACCGGGCTCCGCACACCCCGGGCTCCGGCCACACCGGGCTCCGCACACCGGCTCCGGCCACACCCCGGGCTCCGGCCACCGCTCCGCCCCGGCTCGGACATCACCGCTCCGGCATCACTGCTCGCCCTCCCACCCCTACCCCTCCCGCCTCACCTATCTCCCGCCCGGGGCTCCGGCCACCCCGGGCTCTGGACATCACCGGGCTCCGGCCACCCCGCACATCCAGGGCTCCGGCGGTGCCGGGCACTGCGGGCACTGCCCAGCTGGAGGAAGGGCATCCTGGGCTGCTGGGCTGGTACCTGGGATTTGAAGTAGGTCTCCTGGGGGGTGGAGAGGACGTCGGCCGAGGCGATGTCGAGGTGCAGCAGGATCTGGCGGAAGGACGGCCGGTTCCGGGGTTTGCTGTTCCTGGGGAAGGACACGGCCCTCAGGGGGGGCTGGGGGAGTCCTGGAGGTGCTGGGGGGGTCTGAGAGGTCTCGGGGGGGTTCTGGGAGAGCCTGGGAGTGCTGGGGGGTCCTGAAGGTTTTGGGGACCAGGGGCAGAGAAGGGTGCACAGGACACAGGGGGGGCACAGCTACAGCCAGGGGTCCCCCCTGCCCTGCCCACCCCGTCTGTGGTGGGGTGCCCCGTGCCACGGGCGCCCCCAGAGCGCCCCCAGGGCGTCCCCAGCGCGGGGTGTCCCCATGGGCACTCACCAGCACTGGCGCAGCAGCACCTTGAAGCCGTCGGGGCAGCTGGAGGGGACGGGCAGGTGGAGGCTGTTGCTGCCCACGCCCCAGATGATGGCCGACGAGTCCACGTCCTTGTAGGGGATCTCGCCCGTCAGCAGCTCCCACAGCACCACCCCGAAGGACCTGTGGGCACCCGTGGCCCTGTCACCAACGGCGTCCTCCTGCTGTCCCCTCACTGCTTCCCCCTCCGCTGTCCCCACTCCTGCGGTCCCCAATGTCCCCTGGCCCTGCCATGTCACTCCTGGTACCCTGGTGTCCCGATCTCCGTGTCCTCGGTGTCCCCACAATGTCCCCAGTGCCTGCTGCTGCAGTGTCCCCGGTGTCCCCGTGGCCTCACCAGATGTCCACCTTCTCGGAGACGGGCTCGTTGCGGATGACCTCTGGGGCCATCCAGGCCACGGTGCCGGCGAAGGACATCTTGGTGCTCTTGTCGATGAGCTCCTTGGAGGTGCCGAAGTCCGAGATCTTCACCACGTCGTCGTAGGTGATGAGCATGCTGGGGACACGCGCTCAGCGCCACGCCAGTGACACGCCAGTGCCACGCCAGTGACACGCCAGTGACACACCAACGGCACGGGCACAGCACCACCGCGGGCATGCAACTGCTGCGGGCACCAGCGCGTCACAGCACGGCGGGGACTGGCAGGGGATGGCAGACATGGGCAGGGGACAGTGGTGACATGGACAGGGGATGGCAGACATGGACAGGGGACAGCAGTGACATGGGCAGGGGACAGTGGTGACACGGACAGGGGATGGCAGACATGGACAGGGGACAGTGGTGACATGGACAGGGGACAGCGCAGACATGGGCAGGGGACAGCGAGACATGGGCAGGGGACAGTGGTGACACGGGCAGGGGACAGCCAGCATGGACACAGACAGGGGACAGCACTGGCACAGACACAGAATGAGACAACACCAACACGGACATGGCACTGGCGTAGGACACCAATAAAATGGGACAATGCCACCATGGACATTGCCCTGCCGTGGGACAGCACCAAGGACACGGCCCCACCACGGACGTGCAATGGCACCAGCGTGGCCCTGGCTGAGGGGACGCCAGCACTGCAGGCACAGCTCGGCCACCAGCACGAGCAGGGCACTGCCACGGGCATGAAGGCGCCAGGAGCGGCATTGCCAGGGTCACACAGCTCACGGACACAGAGCAGCACAGGCACGGCACCAGGAGAGACAGGGCACGGCCAAGGACACAGCACCACAAGGACAGGGCACGGCCAAGGACCATCCTGGCACCGCCCTGCCACGCGCCCACCCCACGCACGGCCCCACGCCCGGGGTCCCCGGGGTGCCCCGAGCCCCGTCCCGGCTCACTTGGGCGATTTGAGGTCGCGGTGGATGATCTTGTGCAGGTGCAGGTAGTTCATGCCCCCGGCGATGCCCATGGACCAGTCGACCAGCAGGGAGGGGGTGACCTTGCGGCCGGCGCGCAGCACCTCGTAGAGCTGGCCCTGGGCGCAGAACTCCATGATGATGCAGTAACAGGGCGCCTGGGTGCACACGCCCCTGCGGGCACAGCGCCGCCTCAGCGCCCGCCGCGGCCACCGGGGCCCCGCCCCACGGGGACACCCCAGCACGGCGCCCTGGGGGCCGTGACCCCTGCGGCCGTGGCCGTGCTGGGCACCGCGTCCATGCCGTGCCCATTCCATGTCCATTCCGCATCCATTCCATGTCCATGCTGTGTCCATGCTGTGCCCATTCCATGTCCATTCCGCATCCATTCCATGTCCATGCCGTGCCCATTCCATGTCCATTCCGCATCCATTCCATGTCCATGCTGTGTCCATGCTGTGCCCATGCCGTGCCCATTCCATGTCCATTCCGTGTCCATGCCGTGTCCATGCTGTGCCCATGCCATGTCCATTCCATGTCCATTCCGCATCCATTCCATGTCCATGCTGTGCCCATGCCATGTCCATGCAGTGTCCATTCCATGTCCATGATGTGTCCATTCCATGTCCATGCCATGTCCATGATGTGTCCATTCCATGTCCATGCCATGTCCATGCAGTGTCCATTCCATGTCCATGCCGTGTCCATTCCGTGTCCATGCTGTGCCCATGCCATGTCCATTCCATGCCGTGTCCATTCCATGCCATGTCCATGCTCATGCCATGCCCATGTTCCAGCATGCTCCATGCCCCATGCCGTGCCCATGCCCCATTCCTGCAGTGTCCCCATGCCCATGCTGTCCCCATGCCCATGCTGTCCCTGTGCCTGTGCTGTCCCTTTCTGTGCCGTCCCCCTGCCCACACTGTCCCCATGCCCATGCTGTCCCCCCCCATGCTGTCCCCCTGCCCATGCTGTCCCTTTCTGTGCCCGCCCATGCTGTTCCCATGCCCATGCTGTCCCTGTGTCCATGCTGTCCCCATGCCCATGCTGTCCCCCCCCATGCTGTCCCCCTGCCCGTGCTGTCCCCGTGCCCCGGTGCCGGCAGCCCCCTCTCACTTGAAGGTGATGATGTTGGGGTGCTTGAGCTTGCGCAGGTGTTTGATGTCGGTCTCCTTGAGGTCCCGCACCTTCTTCACGGCCACCTCCTCGCCGTGGAAGCGGCCCAGGAACACGGCGCCCTGCGCCCCGCTGCCCACCCACTGCAGGTCCAGGATCTCCTCGAACGGCACCTCCCAGGGGTCTGCGGGCACCGGGGCATGGCAGCGCTGCCCCGGGACCCCCAGCCAGGGCAAACACAGCCAGGGCACCCAGAGCCCCCCGGGACCCCCACCATGGCACCCAGAGCCCCCCGGGACCCCCACCATGGCACCCAGAGCCCCCCGGGACCCCCACCATGGCACCCACAGCCCCCCGGGACCCCCACCATGGCACCCACACACCCACACCCCTCCTTTCCCCCCTCAGCCTTGCTTTTGTCCTTCACTCCCCTCTTTTCTCCTCTCGCCCCCCGTTTCCCCCTTGGGCCCTGCTTTGAAGCTCCTTGACCCCTTCACTCCCCTTGACCCTTTTCCCCCGGCGCCCCCGGCCCCCGGGCGCTCACCCTCGGGCGGGTGTTTGTGCTCGGCCGCGTAGGCTTTGCCGATCATGGTCCACACGGGCTTGAGGCAGCCGAAGAGCCCCTCCAGGAAGCCGCCCCCGGCCTGGCAGCGCAGGTGGGCGGCGTCGGCCGCCAGCGGCCCCGCGGCCTCGGGGCCGAGCTCGGGGGGCCGGGACCCCCCCCGGCGGGGCCAGGCCTCGGGGGGGGCGCTGGGGGCGGGCAGCACATCGCGCAGCACGCACTGCGTGGGGGTCAGCTCCTGCTCGGGGGTCCCGTCCGACGGCAGCGCCAGCGACGGCGACGGAGTGCGGGTCTCGTGCAGGCAGGCCATGGGGCTGGGGGCGAGCGGTCAGCGGGGCCGGGGGCAGCCCCGGACCCTGGGCTTGACCCCCCGACACGCGTGTGACCCCTTTGCACACGTGCGTGCCCCCCCCGCGCCGGGTCAGCCCCGGGCACGCTCGGGGTAAACTGAGGCACGAGGGGTCCCCGGGGCGGGGGACGGTCGCCATGGCAACAGCGCGGCCGGCGATGATGTCATCACTGAAACTGGGGGGGTTGGGGCGGCGGGGGCGGGGCAGGGCCCGAGCGTCACCCCGAGGGACCCGCGGGGGAGGGGGCGCCCCCCGCCCCTCCAGGTGTCGCGCGTGTCCCCCCGCGGTGACATCACGTCACACGGTGACGTCATCCCGGTAAGGGATGGGGCCTCCCGCCCTCCCCACCCCGGGGAAACTGAGGCAGGAGCGGGGGCGCGACCCGGGGGGGCCGGGACAGAGCGGGGGGAGGGCGGCTCTCGCGACAGGCGACAGCGCCGGGCCCGTGTCGCGACAGCGCAGCGCGGGAGGAGGGGAGCGGGGGCGAAACAGCGCCCCCGCCGGCGCGTCATGTCGGGACATGGCGCCCTGTCGCGACATGGGGGGCGGGTGCGGGGGACGTGGCGTGCCGGGGGCTGGGGGGCTCACGGGTGCGCGCTCACGGGGGGGCCCCGCGGGCACGCGCAGGGACCGGCGGGCGCGCGCGCACGCACCTGCCGCCGTTTGCACGCGCGCGTGCAAGGGGTCACGAGGCGCGCGCACGGCCGGGGGGATGGGAACGGGGGTCAGGCGCGTGCACGCGCGTGTGCAAGGGGGGTCACGCGCGTGCAAGGGGCCGCGCGCATCCCCTCCCCCAGCCCCCCGCGCCGAGGGGGAGGGGAGGGCGCGGCGCCCCCGGGCCTGGGGGGTCCCGGTGATGGGGGGCCCCGAGCCCCCCGGCCCCGCCGCCCCCTCCCCATCCCGGCGCATCCCCGGCCCTGCCCCCTCCCCCATCCCGGCGCATCCCCCGAGCGCTGCCGGTACCTGGGGGCTCCGGGGCCCTGCCCGGGGCCGCCGCTGCTGCCGGGGGTCCCGGGGGTCCCGGGGCCGGGGGGCCCGGCGGTGCCGGTGCTGCGGGGCTGGGCCCGGCGGGCGGGGCCGGTACCGGGGCCGGGGCCGCGGTCGGGGCGAGCGGCGAGAACGGCCCCGCCCGACGGGAACGGCCCCGCCCCGGCCCCGCCCCGCGCACCGGAGAGACCGGCACGGGCACCGGGAGCGCCCCCGGCAGCGCCCCGGGACCGCGATGCTGCACCGGGACCGCACTGGTACCCCACCGGAACCCCGGTACCGGCCCGGGAACCGCCGCAGCGGAGAGACCGGCACCGGGACCCGGATACCGCACCGGGACCCACAGACCGGCACCGGGGAGCCCCCCGACACCGCACCGGCACCCCGAAACTGCACCGGGACCCCAACACTTCACTGGGACCCCCACTCGGCACCGTCAGGAACCGGCACCGGGACTGCCGTGGTTCCGCACCGGGACCCCGATCCTGCATCAGGACCCTGATTCTGCACCGGGACCACCCCCCGGTACCGGAGAGGGCGGCACGGGCACCGGCACCGGCAGCTCCCGGCGTCAGCACCGGGACTCCAACACCCGCCCCGCCGGTGTCCCCGTGACCCCGCCGGTGTCCCCGTGACCCCGCCGGTGTCCCCGTGACCCCGCCGGCACCGGCACCGGCCCCGGCCGGGCCCAGCAGCGCACGGGGCACCGGGGCCATCCCAGTGCCGCCAGTACGGTGTCCTTGGGTCCCAGCGCTCCCGGGGCCATCCCCGCGCTCCCATTCTGACCAGGGCCACCTCTGCCCCGCTGTCCCCATTGTCCCCATGTCCCCATTGCCCCCATTGCCCCCGCTGTCCCCACAGTCCCCACTGTCCCCATGTCCCCACTGTCCCCATTGCCCCCCGCTGTCCCCATTGTCCCCATGTCCCCACTGTCCCCATTGTCCCCATGTCCCCATTGCCCCCATTGCCCCCGCTGTCCCCATTGTCCCCATTGCCCCCACAGTCCCCACTGTCCCCATTGTCCCCACTGTCCCCATTGTCCCCATGTCCCCACTGTCCCCATTGCCCCCACAGTCCCCACTGTCCCCGCTGTCCCCTGACCCCTTTCGGGGTAAACTGAGGCACGGCCCCCTCCCCGCCCCTCCAGCACCACGTGACCCCGCTTCCCGCGTCCTCCTCGCTCCCGCCCTCCCCTTGGCGCGGGGGGTTATGGGAAGCGTAGTCCGCCCGCGGGCTGACGGTGGCCGCGCGCGCTGCGGGCGGACTACAGTTCCCATCGCCCCCCGCGCGGCGCGGCGCTCCCGTGATGCCTCGCGCCCCCTGGCGGCGCGGGCGGCGGCCGGAGCGGCGGGGATGAGCGAGGAGGGGCGGGCGGGGCCCGGCGGAGCGGCGGCGCCTTCCCCAGGTACCGGGACCCCCGGGGCTGCCCAGGCCCGCCCGGCACCGCCCGGGGCCTCCCGGGGCCTCCCGGGGCTTCCGGCCGGGGCGCGCCGGCGGCGGCCGGGGGGAGGGTGCGGCCTAGGCCGGGCTCGGGCGGGGAGGGGCGGGGGAGGGGAGGGGGGCGGTGCTGTCCCCGCGTGCGGCACCGCCACCCCCTGCCACGCGTGTCCCAGCTGGCACCGCCACCCCCTGCCCGTGTCCCCAGGCTGTGGGGCAGTGCCACCTATGTCCCCACGCTGTGCCGGGGCTCCATGCCTGTCCCCGTGTCACCACGTCACGCACAAATGCCACCCCATGTCCCCACACTCCGTGGCAGTGCCACCCCTGTTGCCGTGTCCCTATCCCTGCCCTGTCCCTGTCCCTGTCCCTGTCCCTATCCCTGTCCATGTCCTGTCCCTGCCCTGTCCCTGCCCTGTCCCTGTCCCATCCCTGTCCCATCCCTGTCCCCATTGCTGTCCCTGTCCCTGTCCCTGTCCCTGCCCTGTCCCTGTCCCTGTCCCATCCCTGTCCCTGTCCCCGTCCCTGCCCTGTCCCATCCCTGTCCCTGTCCCTGCCCTGTCCCTGTCCCTGCCCTATCCCATCCCTGTCCCATCCCTGTCCCTGTCCCCCTGTCCCCATCCCTGTCCCATCCCTGTCCCTGTCCCTGCCCTATCCCATCCCTGTCCCATCCCTGTCCCTGTCCCCGTCCCAGCCGTGTCCTCACGCTGCCGTGTCCGTGTCGCAGCCTGGAGCAGATGGTGGCGGCCAGCCCCGGCAAGACGCCCATCAGCCTGCTGCAGGAGTATGGCACTCGCCTAGGCCGCACCCCGGGCTACGACCTGCTCAAGGCCGAGGGCCAGGCCCACCAGCCCAACTTCACCTTCCGCGTCACGCTCGGGGACATCAGCTGCACCGGTGGGAGCCTGGCCAGGGACCCCCTGGGGAGCCCCCACAGCCCCCCTGTCCCTGTTCTCCCCTCGGGGACATCGCTGTCACGGGGGGACCCCGAACCCCCCAGGGCCCCCCGGTGTCCCTGAGGGGTCCCTGAGGGTCCCCCCGGTGTCCCCGCGTGCCCCTGACGTGCCCGTGTCCCCCAGGGCAGGGGCCCAGCAAGAAGGCGGCCAAGCACAAGGCGGCCGAGGTGGCCCTGAGGCTGCTCAGAGGGGGGGGGGCCATGCTGGAGCCCCTGGAGCACAGGTGGGGGCTCGGGGGCGTCCAGAGGAGTTTGGGGGTACCCAGGGGGATCCTGTGGGATGTGAGGGCTCTGCTGAGCTTGGGGGTCTGGGGGGGGTCTGGGGGGGTGTGGGGGTTCCCAGGGGAATCTCGGGGCTCCTGGGGAGTTTGGGGGTGCCTGGGGGGCTCTGGGCAGTCTGGGGGTCCCGGGGGGGGCTGGGGGGTCCCCTCAAGGCCTCGGGGGTGTCTCTGACCCCCCCCCCCAGCTCTCCGTTCCCCCCGGAGCCCCCCGCAGAGCCCGGCCCCGCCGCGCCCCCCCCGGCCCCCGCCGCGCCCCCCCCCTCGCCCAGGTAAGGGGGGCCGCCGTGTCCCCTCCCCCCAACGCCCCCGGCCCCTCGGGCCCCCCCGGCCCTGGGTGCCCCCTGACCCCTGTGCCCCGCAGGGGGCCCCCCCTGGAGATGAAGACGCCGGTGTCCCCCCCCCAGGCCGAGTGTAACCCCGTGGGGGCGCTGCAGGTGCGTGCCACGGCCGGGAGGGGACACCAGGGGACACCGCCCCGCCCCTGCGCCTGGCCGGGGGGGGGACACGGCCCGGGGGGACCTCACCCGTTTGTGGGGTGGGGGGAGCACGATGGCATCTGGGGCCTCCTCCTCATCTGGGGACAGTTGTTCCTGTTTTGGGGACAGTCACCTCCTTCTGGGGACAGTCACCTCCTTCTGGGGCTGATTATCCCCGTTTAGGGACAGTTCCCTCCATTTGGGGCTGATTATCCCCGTTTAGGGACAGTCATTCCCCTTTTGGGGCTGCTCATCCCCGTTTAGGGACAGTCACCTCCATTTGGGGCTGATTATCCCCGTTTAGGGACAGTCATTCCCCTTTTGGGGCTGCTCATCCCCGTTTAGGGACAGTTCCCTCCATTTGGGGCTGATTATCCCCATTTAGGGACAGTCATTCCCCTTTTGGGGCTGCTCATCCCTGTTTAGGGACATCTATTCCTGCTTTGGGTGGGTTATCCTTCTTTTGGGGACAGTTATGCCTGTTTTGGGGCGGGCTGATTACCTCCATTTTGAGGACAATTATTCCCATTTTGGGACCGGTTATCCCCGTTTGGGGCCGGTATCTCCATTTTGGAGCCTGTTACCCCCTTGTGGGGCCGCTGATCGCGGCTCAGGGCCGTGTCCCCATGTCCCCCTGTGTCCCCATGCCCCCCGTGTCCCCATGGCCCCCCGTGTCCCCCTTTCCCTCTGGGGGCGGCCGTGTCCCCATGTCCCTTTGGGGGTGTCCATGTCCCCCCGTGTCCCCATGTCCCTCTGGGGTGGCCGTGTCCCCATGTCCCCCCGTGTCCCCATGTCCCCCCGTGTCCCCCTGTCCCTCTGGGGGTGTCCGTGTCCCCATGTCCCCCCGTGTCCCCATGTCCCCCCGTGTCCCCCTGTCCTTCTGGGGTGGCCGTGTCCCCATGTCCCCCTGTGTCCCCCTGTCCCTCTGGGGTGGCCGTGTCCCCATGTCCCCCCGTGTCCCCATGCCCCCCCGTGTCCCCCTGTCCCTCTGGGGGCGGCCGTGTCCCCGCAGGAGCTGGTGGTGCAGAAGGGCTGGCGCCTGCCCGAGTACACGGTGACGCAGGAGTCGGGGCCGGCGCACCGCAAGGAGTTCACCATGACCTGCCGGGTGGAGAGATTCGTGGAGATCGGTGAGGGCAGCACCAGGGGTCCCGGGCGGGGCTGGGGGTCCCAGGGGTCCCGGCTGACCCCCGGCCCCTCCCCAGGCAGCGGCACTTCCAAGAAGCTGGCCAAGCGCAACGCGGCCGCCAAGATGCTGGTGAGGATCCACAACGTGCCCATGGAGCCGCGCGACGGCAGCGAGGCCGAGGGCGAGGAGGACCAGTTCAACATGGTACTGGGGGCACTGGGAGGGACACGGCCACCCCGAGCCACCCCGAGCCACCCTGGAGTCCCCAGAGCCACCCAGCGCCACCCCCGAGTCCCCTCCGTGGCGCTGCTCCGGGCCGTGGGGAGCGCACCCCTGGGTTGGGGGCTGTGGGTGGTCCCGGGGGTGTCCCGCCGTTCCGGGGGGGTCGGGACAGAGCCCGGGGGCTGGGCAGGTCCCGAGCCCCCCGTGCCCCCTCCCCAGACGTGCCCCCGGCTGGAGGGGCTGCGGGGCCGCGCCCCCGGCTGCACCTGGGACTCGCTGCGCAACTCGGCGGGCGAGAAGCTGGGCCAGCTGCGCAGCCGGGGGGGCAACCCCGCGCCCGGGGCGCTGCGCCCTGCTGCAGGAGCTCCGGAGGAGCAGAGCTTCGCCATCAGCTACCTCGACATCGGTGAGCCCGGGCCCCCTCCAGCCCTGCCCGGGCCCGCGGCGCCCCGGCTTCGGCCGGGGGTGCCCGGGGGCGATGGGGTGACCGCGCTGTGCCCCCAGACGCGCTGAGCCTCAGCGGGCTGCACCAGTGCCTGGTGGAGCTGTCCACGCAGCCGACCACGGTGTGCCACGGGACAGCCCCGTCCCGCGACGGCGCCCGCGCCCAGGCGGCCCGGAATGCGCTGCAGTACCTGCGCATCATGGCCGGGGGCAAGTGAGCCGTGCTGGGGCAAGGGAGCCCTGCCCGGGGCAAGGGAGCCCTGCCCAGGGCAACCGAGCCCCGCCTGGGGCAATCGAGCCCTGCCCGGGGCAATCGAGCCCTGCCCGGGGCAATCGATCCCCGCCCGGGGCAATCGAACCCTGCCGGGGCAATTGATCCCCGCCGGGGCAATCGATCCGCCTGGGGCAATCGATCCCGCCGGGGCAATGCTGATCCCGGCCCGGGGCAATTGATCCCCGCCCGGGGCAATCGATCCCCGCCTGGGGCAATCGATCCCCGCCGGGGCAATTGATCCCTGCCCGGGGCAATTGATCCCGCCGGGGCAATCGATCCCTGCCCGGGGCAATCGACCCTGCTGGGGCAATTGATCCCGCCCCGGGCAGTGATCCCCGCTGGGGCAATCGATCCTGCCGGGCAATGATCCCCGCCGGGGCAATCGATCCCCGCCAGGACTCGATCCCGGGGGCATGGAGCCGGGGGAATCATCCCTCGATCCCGCGAATCGATCCCGCGGGCAATCGATCCCCGCCGGGGCAATCATCCCCTGGGGACCCCACATCCCCGCCCAAGCCGCCTGGGCAACACCCGCCGCATCGATCCCCACCCAGGGCAATCAATCCCTGCCCAGGCCAATCGATCCCTGCCCGGGGCATTCGAGCCCCGCTGGGCACGCACAGCTGCCCCCGGAACTCTGGACGCCGCCCCCACCCACTGTGGGTGGACAGACAGACAGACAGACAGACCTCAGGGCCTGGGCCCCCTCCGGCCCGGCCCCCCCGTTCCGGAGGGTCCCGGAGCCATCGGCCCCCACAACAAAGCCGGGGGTTGAGCTCCCGGTGTCGGTGTCTGCGTGGGGCCGGGCAGCGCACGGGGCACCCTGCCTGACGTCTCCTCGCTCTTCCAGTACAGTTCTGGTATCTCATTTTCTTTCAGCATAATAGAGATCATAAAATAATAAATCATAAAATAATAAATCGTTCTGAACGGGGGAGTCACAGTTCTCATCTCTTCCCTCGTCCTGGGGACCCTCAAACACCACCACAATCACCGGCTTGAGCTGGGCTGGGCAGCACCAAATAAAATAAAAAGCTTTAAAAATAGAAAACTTAGAAATAAAAATGAAATAAAAAACAAAATTTAAAACATAAAATTATTAGAAGTAAATAAAAAAATAAAAACCGCAAAGTGCTGCAAAGTGAAGTGCTGTAAAGTGCCGTACAAGCTCAATAAAAAAAGTGCCGTAAAGCACGACGGTCATAAAACTGCCCTTAAGCGAGACTGTCGTAAAGTGCAGGAAAGCGTGATTGTCGTAAAAGACTGCTGTAAAGCACGACTGCTGGAAAACTGTCGTAAAAGGTGACGTAAAGCGTGACTGTTGCAAAACTGTCGTAAAAGGTGCTGTAAAGCGCAGCTGTCGCAAAACTGTCGTAAGTCGCGACTGTTGTAAGAGGTGTCGTAAAGTGCAACTGCCCTAAAAGGTGACGTAAAGCGCGACTGTGGCAAAATTGTCGTAAAAGGTGTCGTAAATCGCGACTGTCGCAAAACTGTCGTAAATCGCGACTGTCGTATAGGCTGCCATAAAGCGCGGCTGTCGTAAAAGGCGCTGTAAAGCGCGACTGTCGTCGAACTGCTGCCGCCGGGGTCCCGGACAGGCGCGGGCGGAGCGCGGGGTCCCCGCCGGCAGCAGCAGCCGCACGGCGCCCGCCACCGCCCCGCCGCCCGTTATTGAAACCCATTTAGCTGCCCCGACAGCCGCCCGGGGACGGACGGACAGACGGGGAGCCGCGCACCTCCCCCCCGCCGGGCCCCGCAACCGGCGCCGCTGGGGCTGCGCAGCGAGAGCCCCGGGACCCCCGAACTGCGCCGGGAGTTCCCGAGGCCGCGACCCCCCCAGACCGGGACCCCCCGCACCCCCACCCCCGGCCGTTTCTCGCTGCCGCCCCCCGGTGGCCGCTGCGCGCTCCTGCAGCCCCGACGGCGCGGCCGCGGCTCCCCTGACCCCAACCCAGCCGAAATCACCCCAAAAACGCAGCCGAGGGCGCCCCGGGACACTGCGCTGCCCCTCTGAGGGTGGCAGTCCCACGCTGTCCCGGGTCCAGCCGGTGTCACCCTCGCTCCGGTGCCACCCACGCCCTGAACCCCGGGGACACCCAGGGGTGTCCCCAGCCCGCAGCCCCACAAAGCGCAGCAGCCGGCAGCTCCTGGGTAATAGTTCACGTTATATTTGCAGCATAAATAAAAGGCACGTTACATGTTTGGTATGACACGGCCGAGGGCGGGGGAGGCTGGGACGCGGCCCCCGGGTCCCCCCGCGGCCCCGGGCCCCGCGGGGCTGTGAGGACCCGCTCACAGGAGCCCGGTGGGGCGGGGGTCCCGCGGGGCCGGCTCAGACCCGCGGCGGCCGCTCTACGATACATGGGTGCGTATACGCGTCGATATGGACTGATAAGATACTACACAGGTACTCGGGGTCCTTTTTTGGCTTCTTCCATTATTGATCGTCAAAGCTCGTGGCACAAAGCAGCTGGGGGGTGGGGGGCGCGCCCGGACCCTCCTGCCGCGTCCCTCCGGCACCTCCCGGGCTCGCCCTGGGGCGAACAGAGCAGGAACGGCTCCGGGAGCCCCAAAATGTCACAATTCCCGGCCGGGCCAAGAACCCCGGACCAAACACCGGGGCCGGGGGGAAACGGGACCAACCCCGCCCGATCCGCGGGGATTTGGAGGCTGAAGAGGGAGGAGGAGGAGGAGGGAGCAGCAGCTCCCCGCCGCGGGGCTCCCCGGGCTCTGCACCCATCCGTTCCTATTCCACAATTCCCATAAAATCCACAGACCCCCGGAGCCCGCAGAGCCGCGAGGAGCCCCCGGTGTGCCCGGGCCGCGGTCCCGGCAGGGAGGGGACAGGAGAGGGGACAGGAGAGGGACAGGAGAGGGGACAGGAGAGGCAGGAGAGGGGACAGGAGGGGACAGGAGAGGGGACAGGAGAGGGGGCAGGAGGGGACAGGAGAGGGGACAGGAGGGGACAGGAGAGGGACAGGAGGGGACAGGAGGGGACAGGAGAGGGGACAGGAGAGGGGACAGGAGGGGACAGGAGAGGGGACAGGAGGGGACAGGAGAGGGGACAGGAGAGGGGACAGGAGCAGGCTCGGCCCCCCGGCATTCCCGGGGCGGGCAGAGCAAAGTGCAGGCGCCCGGCGCTGCCGAGCGAGCGGGGCCGGGGAGGGTTCGCCCCAAAACTGGTCACCAAGCGAGGAGGGGCTGCCTTTGGGGTAAAGCACACGCGGAATGGGCACGGGAAGCTCCAACCCTGAGTGACCCAGGTACAGCTGAACCCGCACCCAGCTCGCTCCCGCTCGTCCCTGACCACCTTCGGAGCTTTCCTTCTTCGGGATTGGCAGAGTTTTCAAGGCACTGGCGATGGGGGATGTGGGGATGGGGAGCTGCTCCTGCACCCCCATCCCGAGGACAGCCCCATCAGACAAAACCCAGGCGCTCTCGGTGCCCCGAGGGCAACACGAGGGGCTGGGGGAGCCGCTGCCCTCCCTGGATTTCCCTGGTTGTGCCGGCGAGGCCCCCACAGCAAACGGGGAACCAGAGGGGACCAGCCCAGAGCTCAACTCACCTCGGCTCCCCCAGAGCACGGGAGGGGCTGCTGCACCCCCTGGGACCCCCAGGATCCCCCCTGGCCTCACCTGGGCCCTCAGCTGCAGCTGAAACATCCCGAGTGCTGGAGACAGCTGGGAGCCGGGACTGGGCTTCAGGAACAGCTTTAACGGGGGAAAGGGGCTTTGGGGGATGTGTGGGACCCCAACAGGAGATTTCCAAGGCTGGAGCACGGAGAGGAGCTGGGATGAGCAAGAGGAAAAAGGGGAGCAGCCACACAAACCCACCCTGACCCCGACGCCAGCTGAGGAAGAGCTGCACTATGGGGAGGGGGAGAAGCCGGATTCCACGGCTGGGAAAACCCCAAACCTCAGGGCTCCCCCATCAGTGCTGAGACCCCAGTCCCCTGCTCAGCCTTGGCTTTGGCTTCCGCTGTCCCTGGGAACCGACCAAAATCACCTGGACCAACCAACCGGGCTCCAAAGTGGCGAGTGCGACCTGAGGGGGGCTTGGCTGAGGAGGGACCCGAGGGGCAGCAGCTCCAGGGGCTGCAGCGGTTCCATGGACCGGGACAAGATTCCTTCCACATCCCAAAAACACGCAGCAGCCCTTCCCATTCCCCATTCCCATTCCCCATTCCCCATTCCCATTCCCATTCCCCATTTCCCATTCTCCATTATTCCCCATTCCCCATTCCCCATTCCCCATTCCCATTCCCCATTCCCCATTCCCCATTATTCCCCATCCCATTCCCCATTATTCCCCATTCCCATTCCCATTCCCCATTATTCCCCATTCCCCATTCCCATTCCCCATTCCCCATTCCCATTCTCCATTCCCCATTCCCATTCCCATTCCCCATTATTCCCCATTCCCCATTCCCATTCCCCATTCCCCATTATTCCCCATTCTCCATTATTCCCCATTCCCCATTCCCATTCCCCATTATTCCCCATTATTCCCCATTCCTGGCTCCACCTGTGGTTCCTGGGGAAGCTCTGGAGCCACCCAGGGGCACAAGGGACAGAGCCCAGCGCCCCCCAGCAGGACAGGGACCCGCTCCCTCCCTCGCCCGGGGGACATCCCGCGATTCAGGGCCATTTCTGAGGCCATCGGGGTCCCTGAGGGGCAGCTGATCCCGGGGCTGGGGCCGGGAGGAGCCCTCGGTGCCCGAGCTCAGAGCTCCGGGAGGCTCCAGGTGAAGGTGCCACGGTCTGGGCAGCGGGGACAAGCCTGGGAGCAGCACGGGGACAGCACGGGGACAGCACGGAGTGTCAGGGGGACAGCAGGGAGTGTCACCAGTGTCACAGCCCCTGCCCGGGACAGCACAGAGTGTCACCAGTGTCACAGCCCCTGCCCAGGGACAGCAGGGAGTGTCACCAGTGTCACAGCCCCTGCCTGGGACAGCACAGAGTGTCACTGGAGTGTCACAGCCCCTGCCCAGGGACAGCAGGGAGTGTCACCAGTGTCACAGCCCCTGCCCAGGGACAGCAGGGAGTGTCACCAGTGTCACAGCCCCTGCCTGGGACAGCAGGCAGTGTCACCAGTGTCACAGCCCCTGCCAGGGACAGCAGGGAGTGTCACCAGTGTCACAGCCCCTGCCCAGGACAGCACAGAGTGTCACCAGTGTCACAGCCCCTGCCCGGGACAGCAGGGAGTGTCACAGCCCCTGCTCAGGGACAGCAGGGGTACAGTGTCACAGCCCTGCCCGGGACAGCACAGAGTGTCACTGGAGCCGAGGGACAGCAGGGTGTACCAGCCCCCCCGTGTCACCAGTGTCACAGCCCCTGCCCAGGGACAGCAGGGAGTGTCACCAGTGTCACAGCCCCTGCCCGGGACAGCACAGAGTGTCACTGGAGTGTCACAGCCCCCGCCAAACAGCCCAGTGTCCCAGCCCCTGCCCAGGGACAGCAGGGAGTGTCACCAGTGTCACAGCCCCTGCCTGGGACAGCAGGCAGTGTCACTGGAGTGTCCCAGCCCCTGCCCAGGGACAGCAGGCAGTGTCACTGGAGTGTCACAGCCCCTGCCCGGGACAGCAGGCAGTGTCACCGGAGTGTCACAGCCCCTGCCAGGGACAGCAGGCAGTGTCACCGGAGTGTCACAGCCCCTGCCCAGGGACAGCAGGGAGTGTCACCAGTGTCACAGCCCCTGCCCAGGGACAGCAGGCAGTGTCACCGGAGTGTCACAGCCCCTGCCCAGGGACAGCAGGCAGTGTCACCAGTGTCACAGCCCCTGCCTGGGACAGCACACAGTGTCACCAGTGTCACAGCCCCTGCCCGGGGCCAGGGCCAGCACTGGGGCTCCCCAGATTTAGTGTTTGCCACAGGGACCCTGAACCCGCCCTCCCCGGGGGCTCCATCGGGGGAAAGCGCCAGAGCCGCCCTTAAACCAAACCGAACCAAACCGAACCAAACCAAACCAAACCAGAACCGGAACCGGAAGAACAGAACCCAGACAGGAGAGGGGAGGACCCAGGCCCCGTGGAACAGACCCCAGACAGGACAGGGAAGGTTCCGGAACCCCTCAGCACAGACCCCAGACAGGACAGGGAAGGTCCCGGGCCCCGCGGTCGGGGCCGGCCGTGCTCAGTCCGTGCGGCTGCCCCCGGCCCGGGGCCATCATCTGCCGGCAGAGTGCGACTGTGGGGCCATGATGACGGGCGAGGCCGCGGGCACGGCCAGCTCTGTCCTTTGCCCGGCCATGTGGGCCAGCACCGAGCTGGCCACGGCCTCGGCGGCCGCGCGGAGCCCGTTGGGAGCGGCCGAGGCCGAGCTGTGCTGGATGACGGGCGCGGGCGAGCCCGAGGGCTCCGAGCTCTCCTTGGGGCTCTCTGCGGGACAGGAGCGCGAGAGGAGCGGGTCAGGGACGGCCGGGGCAGCGCCGGGGCACAGGGATGGGCTGGGGGGAATGGGGCTGGTTTGGGAATGGGGCTGGTTTGGGGTTGGGAATGTCGCTGGTTTGGGAATGGGAATGGGGCTGGTTTGGGAATGGGGCTGGTTTGGGAATGGGGCTGGTTTGGGAATGGGAATGGGAATGGGGCTGGTTTGGGAATGGGAATGGGGCTGGTTTGGGAATGGGGCTGGTTTGGGGTTGGGAATGGGGCTGGTTTGGGTTTGGGAATGGGGCTGGTTTGGGAATGGGAATGGGGCTGGTTTGGAAATGGGTTTGGGTTTGGGTTTGGGAATGGGGCTGGTTTGGGTTTGGGAATGGGAATGGGGCTGGTTTGGAAATGGGTTTGGGTTTGGGTTTGGGTTTGGGAATGGGGCTGGCCCAGAGGGGGATCAGGGACCAGCAGGAAGGGGCCGGACACTCCGGGCCCCTCCCTCGGGGCAGGACTGGGCCAGGACCGGAGCTGGGACACGGGGACGCTCCTCCCAAGCAGAATCAGGCTGGATCTCCTGAACTGCGGGCAGGAAGCAGCGCAGCTTCCCGAGGAGGGCAGCACCGGCACAGCCTGCCTCCACCGCTCGCTCCCAGCCCATCCCTTCCTCGCTAACAGGAATTCATTTCCCCCCAGGCTCTGCAGCCGAGGCTGAGCAGCCCCTTCCCCACCCGCCAGGGGCAGCAGGATGCCCCCGCAGGCCCAGGAGCTCGGCTTTTGGGGGTGCTTTTCACCTAAATCACCTGCTGTGCTCTTTACTGCTCCCCAAGCCCTTGGAATCAATCAGAGCCCATCTCGAGGCTTTGCCTGCTCCGCTTTTTGGGGAATCTGCAGCCCCATGAGGGGACGGGGGCACACAAAGGCAGAGCCTCCTTCCCTTTGTTCTGTGGCTTCCAGAATTTTGGGAGGCAGAGCTCCTGAGCCAGGGCATCACCTGGGAGCTCGCAGGTGCCCCGGGGGCGCCAGCAGGAAATTCCATTTCCCCTTGCAGGGGCAAACAAAGGCAGAGCTGGGGTGTTCGTGGCACATGAAACCCCCACAAAAATCAGGAGTGGGGCTCAGCCCCTCGCCGGGCTCCTTGTCCAGGGCTGGGAAGGAGGAGCACCCCAAGGCTGCGATTTACAGTGAAGCCCAGAGCAGCTGCGATGCCACCAGCGCCCTGGGGCTCTGCGCAGGACCGGCCTGGCCGCAATCTCGGCCACAAAAAGGGGCAGAGGGGAGGGGGCTGTCTCGTTCTCAGCCTGCAGATTGCGATGAATTCCTGCTGCTGAGGGGAACTGGGACCGTGGGGATGAGCAGCGAGCAGCAGGGACCCCACCTCTGCAGGATTTGGGGATCTGGGGACGTCTGAGGGGCTCTGAGCCACCCAGGGGTGACAGTGGCTGTGCCAGGACATCCCTGTGCCCACCAGGCAGGGCAGAACCCCAGAGACCCCGACAGGGGGGCAAGGCACAGCCCCCAGAACGCTGAATTTTCAATTTCTAGGTATTTTTCCCCTATTCCTCCCCGTGTTGCTGCAGTTTCCACTCTGTCGGCCCACGCTCCCGTTTTTGCGAGGAACGCTAGGGGACTCCAGCGTCCTCCCAAAGCCTCGGGGCAGCCGGGAGTGGCACTGCAGGCCGGCAGCAGGACCCAGAGCGGGGTTAGCTCCCGGCTGGGTTACCACGAAACCGCCAGCATTAAAAACAGAGATGGGAAGAGAAGGAGATAGAAAAAGAGCCTTTTCCTTCCTTTTTGTGTTTCACTGCCAAGCCCAGGCGGGAATGGCAGAGAATGAGCAATGGAGCTCCAGGCTGGCAGGGGGCGAGTCTGGCCTTCGGTGTGGGGGGCAGCAAATCGGGAACTCCCGAGGGGTGATCAGGGCTGGGCTGGGGCAGAGCAGGGACACACACCTGGGGGCACAGGGACACACACCTGGGGGGCACAGGGACCCTGCCCTGGGGGCACAGGGACAGGGACACACACCTGCGGGCACAGGGACACACACCTGGGGGCACAGGGACACACACCTGGGGGGCACAGGGACAGGGACACACACCTGGGGGCACAGGGACACACACCTGGGGGCACAGGGACAGGGACACACACCTGGGGGGCACAGGGACATGGGGGGCACAGGGACACACACCTGGGGGGCACAGGGACACACACCTGGGGGCACAGGGACAGGGACACACACCTGGGGGGCACAGGGACATGGGGGCACAGGGACACACACCTGGGGGCACAGGGACACACACCTGGGGGCACAGGGACAGGGACATGGGGGGCACAGGGACAGGGACATGGGGGGCACAGGGACATGGGGGGCACAGGGACACACACCTGGGGGCACAGGGACATGGGGGGCACAGGGACAGGGACATGGGGGGCACAGGGACATGGGGGGCACAGGGACACACACCTGGGGGCACAGGGACACGCACCCTGCGCTGGCCCTGCCCTCATGGCAGCAGGTGCCACCCCAAGGTCACAGGGTGACAATCTGGGGGATCCCCGTCAGCAGCAGGAGTGGCAGGAACGCTCTGGGGGCTCTGAGGGGATTTCGGGGCGTCCTGGGCCCAGCGCGGGCACTCTGCACTCCCTGCTGGGTCCTGTGCTGTGCCAGCCCTGCCCTGCAGGGACCCCGCGGGACAGGGGGTGACAGGGGGGACAGGGGGGACAGGGGGGACAGGGGGGACGGGGGGGTGACGGGGGGACAGGGGGGACAGGGGGGACAGGGGGGACAGGGGGGACAGGGGTGACAGGGGGTGACAGGGGGGACAGGGGGGACAGGGGGGACAGGGGGGACAGGGGGTGACAGGGGGGACAGGGGGACAGGGGTGACGGTCCCCTCCCTCCCGGCCCGGCCCGGCCGCCACTCACCCAGGTAGCCCTGGGTCTTCTTCTGCAGGGCCGTGACGGGACAGTCCTTGTGCGCCAGCAGCAGCTGCTTCAGCTGAGCCACCTCGTTCCTGAGCAGCGTCACCTCGTTCTGAGGGGACACACACACCTGAGTCACTCCTCAGAGCCTCCCAAAAACCCTCAGAGCCTCCCAAAAACCCTCAGAGCTTCCCAAAAACCCTCAGAGCTTCCTAAAAACCCTCAGAGCTTCCTAAAAACCCTCAGAGCATCTTAAAAACCCTCAGAGCATCTTAAAAACCCTCAGAGCTTCCCAAAAACCCTCAGAGCTTCCCAAAAACCCTCAGAGCTTCCCAAAAACCCCTCAGAGCATCTTAAAAACGCCTCAGAGCTTCCCCAAACTCTCAGAGCTTCCCAAAACTCCTCAGAGTGTTCCAAAAACTCCTCAGAGCTTCCCAAAAACCCCTCAGAGCTTCCCAAAAACTCCTCAGAGCTTCCTAAAAGCGCTCAGAGCTTCCCCAAAAGGGCCGTGTGCCAGCCCCATGGCAGGGCCATGGCAGGGCCGTGCCGCACTCACGCTCAGCTGGATGTTCTGGCTCGTCAGCTCCTCGGCTTTCTTCTCCAGCGAGGACACCCAGAGCTTGCGCTTCTGGCGGCAGCGCGAGGCGGCCGCGCGGTTCCGCTCCAGGAAGCGCTGCCGCCGCTCGTCCGGGTCCTCGTCAGCCGCGCCGCCGGCGGCCGCCGAGGGCTGGGCGTGGGCTGGGCCGGGGACACCTGGGGGGACACGGAGAGATGGGCTGGGGACACCTGGGGGGACACGGGAGAGATGGGCTGGGGACACCTGGGGACACCTGGGGGGGGGGAGTGGCTGGGGACACCTGGGGACACCTGGGGGACACGGGGAGATGGGCTGGGGACACCTGGGGGACACCTGGGGGGACACGGAGATGGGCTGGGACACCTGGGGACACCTGGGGACACGAATGCTGGAGACACCTGGGGACACTGGGAGGATGGGGACAGGACACTGGGGACAAGATGGGCTGGGGACACCTGGGAATGGGGAGAGATGGGCTGGGGACACCTGGGGACACCTGGGGACACGGAGAGATGGGCTGGGGACACCTGGGGACACGGAGAGATGGGCTGGGGACATGGACGCGGAGAGATGGGTATGGGCCGGGGACACCTGGGGACACCTGGGGACACCTGGGGACACCTGGGGAGGAAATGGGCCGGGGACACCTGGGGACACCTGGGGACACCTGGGGACACCTGGGGACGCGGACAGGGAGAGATGGGCTGGGGACACCTGGGGACACCTGGGGGGACACGGAGAGATGGGCTGGGGACACCTGGGGACACCTGGGGACACCTGGGGACACCTGGGGGGACATGGAGAGATGGGCTGGGGACATGGACACGGAGAGATGGGTATGGGCCGGGGACACCTGGGGACACCTGGGGACAGGGACAGGGACCAGGGGACAGGGATGGGGACAGGGGACAGGGATGGGGACAGGGGACAGGGACAGGGACCAGGGGACAGGGATGGGGACAGGAGACAGGGATGGGGACAGGGGACAGGCTCAGCAGTGGCTCTGGGACAGGCAGAGCGGAGCGGAGCTCGGTCCCGCTGCCACCGCCAGGCACGGCCGCTGCTCAGGGCAGCAGCAAATCCCGGGTTTTAAGAATGCAATTTGCTTTAAAAATTCACTTTCCCCTCAAAACCTCCAGCCAAACAAGCCCTGGGAGGCGATGGGGAACGGGAGCATTTCTAGGGCCTTGGTTTTATTGGGGAGAACAAAGGGAGAGCAGCCACGGCTGGCAGTGGAGCAGCCCCAGCCCCCACAGAGCCAGGGGCCAGCCCAGCCCCAGCCCCACAGAGCCAGGGGCCAGCCCAGCCCCACAGCAGGGCCAGCCCAGCCCCAGCCCCACAGCAGGGCCAGCCCCAGCCCCACAGCAGGGGCCAGCCCAGCCCCACAGCAGGGCCAGCCCCAGCCCCACAGAGCCAGGGGCCAGCCCAGCCCCAGCCCCACAGCAGGGCCAGCCCCAGCCCCACAGCAGGGCCAGCCCAGCCCCACAGCGGGGCCAGCCCCAGCCCCACAGCAGGGTCAGCCCAGCCCCAGCCCCACACCAGGGCCAGCCCCAGCCCCACACCAGGGCCAGCCCAGCCCCAGCCCCACAGCAGGGGCCAGCCCCAGCCCCACAGCAGGGCCAGCCCAGCCCCAGCCCCACAGAGCCAGGGGCCAGCCCAGCCCCACAGCGGGGCCAGCTCCAGCCCCCCACAGCAGGGCCAGCCCAGCCCCACAGCAGGGCCAGCCCCAGCCCCACACCAGGGCCAGCCCAGCCCCAGCCCCACACCACGGGCCAGCCCCAGCCCCACACCAGGGCCAGCCCAGCCCCAGCCCCACACCAGGGCCAGCCCAGCCCCACAGCAGGGCCAGCCCAGCCCCAGTGCAGCATATGGAGATGGAAGCGAGCAGGCCCAGCCGCGCTGGAGCAGGTGGCCAGGCGGATGGAGGCTGCTGGCACTCGGCTGCTGCAGGAGCCAGCCCGGCTGCCTGCCCGAGCGGGGAGCAGAGAGGGGAAATGTTCCTTCCCACCCCCAGGGCTGCCAGGCACACGGAGCAGGGCTGGAGCCCCTGCCTGCTGGGCTGGGAGCGCCTCCGTGCTGGAGCAGCCCTGGAATGAACGGGTTTTAACCCATTCTGCAGTGCGGGGAGGACGCGGGGAGGTTTTGTGCTCCTTGCCGAGCCCTGGGAGCCGCAGCCCAGCTCCAGGGAGCAGCAGCAGCAGCAGCAGCAGCAGCGCGCAGCAGCGGCAGCAGCAGCACACACACCTGGGGCTGGGCTGGCGAGGGGGTGTCGGGGTGCTGGCCGCCCTGGCTCTGCTCCGGCCGCGCGGTCACCATGGTGCTGGCCGAGCCCACGGCCAGGCTGCTGCCGTTCAGCGAGGAGGATGCTGCCAGGCTGGCCTTCAGCCTCTGCCAGGGAGAGAAAGGGACATCAGAGGAGCTGCCAGGGCCCCCGGCAGCCCCTGCCGCCCTGCAGCCGCCCTGCAGCCGCCCCACCGGACAGCGGCACCAGCAGTGTCCAGTCCAGCCCAGTGTGCAGTGTCCAGTCCAGATGGCAGCGCCCAGTCCAGTCCAGCCCAGTGTGCAGTGCCCAGCCCAGCCCTGCTGCTGGCACTGGCAGCAATCCCCTGCCCAGCTGGCAGCCCCAGGGGCTGGGCAGGCTGCAGAGCCCAAGTGTCCCCGAGTGCCCGCAGCAGGATCTGGGGGTGCAGAGGGACCCAGGGGTGCCCGGTGACAAATCCCTTTTCCCCGGGGGAGGGGAGGCCCCTGAGGCAGGGGTGACAAATCCCCCGGGTCCGCAGGGGAGAAGCGCTGCTGGAGGCTGGGGGGACCCCCTGACCCGTCCCTGCCACTCACCAGTTTGGCTTCGGAGTGCACTGGGAGTGCTGAGGGCGACAGGGACCCGCTGCTGCTGCTGCTGCTGCTGCTGCTGCTGCTGCTGGGGGGCCCGGGGATGCCAGGGATGTTGGGCACCATGGCCACGGGCCGGGCCAGCTGCGGGGAGCAGGACAGAGGCGTTGGCACGCGGAGCAGCTCTGCAGGAGCTCCGGACGGAGCAGGGACGCCAAGCCTGACAAACGCCCGGCTCCCGCCACCCCCGAGCGCCGCTGGCACCCACGGCGGCTGTGCCGGAGTCGCCAGCACCGAGCACAGCGCAGGCTCTGGAAGGTTCTCTCACCGAAATGACTGACGGCATCTGCACGGGCGGCCCGGGCAGCACGGGCATGGTCTGGCCGTTGGCGAGCTGCACGACGAGAGGGAGGGAGGAGCTGGGAGACCTGCAAAACACAACAGCAGCTCTGCAAAAACTGCACCACTGCACCACTGCCCTGGGAGAGCTGCAGAACACAACAGCAGCTCTGCACCACTGCCCGGGCCATGGCAGTGCCAGCCGTGCCAGCCCCGCTCTGGCAGCTCCCCCTGGCTCCCAGGGAACTCCCGGATGGAATTCCTGCCCCTGCAGCTCTCCGTGCCCGCACTCACCCCAGCTGTCTGTCTGTGTGTCTGTCTGTGTGTCCTGTCTGTGTGTCCATCGCCCCGCGCACTCACCCCAGCTGTCTGTCTGTCTGTGTGTGTCTGTGTGTCGCCCCCCCCCCCCCTGTGTGTCTGTCTGTCTGTCTGTTGTCCGGCACCCCCGCACTCACCCCAGCTGTCTGTCTGTCTGTCTGTGTGTCTGTGTGTCCGTGTGCCCGCCGCGCACTCACCCCAGCTGTCTGTCTGTCTGTCTGTGTGTCTGTGTGTCCGTCGCCCCGCGCACTCACCCCAGCTGTCTGTCTGTCTGTCTGTCTGTCTGTCTGTCCGCCGCCCCGCACCCCAGCTGTCTGTCTGTCTGTCTGTCTGTCTGTTTCTGTGTGTTCCGCGCCCGCATACTCACCCCAGCTGTCTGTCTGTCTGTCTGTGTGTCTGTCTGTGTCGCCCCACGCACTCACCCCAGCTGTCTGTCTGTCTGTCTGTGTGTCTGTGTGTCCGTCGCCCCGCACTCACCCCAGCTGTCTGTCTGTCTGTGTGTCTGTCTGTGTGTCCGTGCCCACTCACCCCCAGCTGTCTGTCTGTCTGTCTGTGTGTGTCTGTGTGTCCGTCGCCCCGTGCACTCACCCCAGCTGTCTGTCTGTCTGTCTGTCTGTGTGTCTGTCTGTGTCGCCCCGGGCACTCACCCCAGCTGTCGGTGGGCGGGCGGCGCCTGGGTGATGACCGAGGTGGGCGAGGGCAGCGTGGCCGCGGCGTGCAGGGCGTCGTAGCCCAGGTGCAGCGGCAGCGAGCCCGGCCGCACGATGGTGGGCGTGGGCGCGGACAGGATCACGGCCTTGGGGGCGCCGTCCTGCGGGCACAGCACACGCGGGGGCTGCGGCTCCTCAGCGCCGCCGGGGCCGCTCGACCCGCAGCCTCCAGAACCCCACCACGGAAACGCAGGGGAGCACATGGCCCACGTGGGGAGGGGGATTGGCTCCCGCCCCTCAGCTCGGGGTGTCTGACACAGAGCTGAAGCTCCAGCCCCTCCATTTGGGGTGTTTGGGAGGGAGCTGAAGCTCCAGCCCCTCCATCCAGGACAGTTTCGGAGCTCCAGCCCCTCCATTTGCGGTGCTTTAGGAAGGGGTGAATCTCCAGCCCCTGTGTCCCTTCAGAGACCCAACTCAGGTCTCGAAAAGCCCAGATCAGGGCCCAGGAAAGCCCAGATCAGGCCCCAGGAAAGCCCAGATCAGGGCCCAGGAAAGCCCAGCTGAGGCCCCGCGGAGCCCAGGCGGGTCCCCACCTTGTCCCGGTGCCGGCGCTGCGGCGAGCGCGGCCGCGCCGCGGGGCTCTCGGGCGGGGACGAGTCCACCTCCAGCGGCTCCTCCTCCTTGATCCTGACCTCCGGCGGGGAGGGCAGCGACATGTCCAGGGCCCCCGAGCCCTGTGGGGAGGGACGGACAGTCAGCCGGGACGGACAGACAGCCAGGAGGGACAGCTCTGGGACGGACAGGTCTGGAGGGACAGACAGCTTGGGAGGGACAGACAGGTCTGGAAGGACAGACACCCTGGAAGGACAGACAGCTCTGGAGGGACAGACACCCTGGAAGGACAGACACCCTGGAAGGACAGACAGCTCTGGAGGGACAGACACCCTGGAAGGACAGACAGCTCTGGAAGGACAGACAGCTCTGGAAGGACAGACACCCTGGAAGGAACCCCCGTCTCACAGTGTCTGTGAAACGCTCGCTGCTCCCTGAGTCAGAGGCTCAGGCCCCCAGCCCTTGCCAATTTATTATCATTATTATCACTTATTATTATCACTATTATCATTATCATTATTGTTAATTTGCACCGGAGCAGCATGTGGGAGCCCGGGGCAGAGCCCGGGGCTGCTCCAGCCGGGCCCAAAGGAGCTGCGGGCCCGGGAACACCGAGCAGCGCAGACCCCGGGGCTCGCAGGGACGCACAGGGCGTTATTGGCATTCCTGGCGTGCAAAGGGCCCTGCCGAGCAGAACAGGTACCCCAGCCAACTGCCTGCGAGTTACACGAGGCACTTCCATTCACAGAAGAGCTGTAAAACATTGTATAAATCAGCCTGAATTATTTTATTACCCGATTATCAAAAGCAAACAAAGAGCCATGCAAGTTATTAAATATCTATGAGCGCCCCATTAAAATAAAACCCAACCATATGCCTGGAGTTGGCCCCTTGCCACCGCCCCGGGATCCAGCAGCGCCACGTGGCCCAGTGGAACCAGCCAGGGACGTGCAGGGGACAGCCAGGCCAGGGGACAGCCGAGCTGAGGGCTCCCACACCCGCAGGGAGGCCGTGGCAGGGCAGGGATGCTGCTCCAGAGCTGCCAAATCACCTGCGCCCTCCTCCTGCCCGGGCAGGGCAAACTGTCCCCAAAGCAGCCCTGGCAGCTGCTTGTCCAGCCTGCTCTGCATGCCTCCCTGCTCCCTGTCCGTCCGTCCGTCCCTCCCTGCTCCCTGTCCGTCTGTCCATCCCTCCATCCATCCATCCATCCATCCATCCATCCATCCATCCATCCCATCCATCCATCCATCCATCCATCCATCCATCCATCCATCCATCCATCCATCCATCCATCCATCCATCCACCCATCCATCCATCCATCCCTCCATCCCTGCTCCATCCATCCATCTCTGCTCCACCCAGCCCCTCATTTTGGGGTATTTTGAGGGGGGCGCAGCTCCAGCCCCTCATTTTGGGGTATTTTAGAGCTCCAGCCCCTCATTTTGGGGTATTTTAGAGCTCCAGCCCCTCGGTTTGGGGTATTTCCCAAAGGACACAGCTCCAGCCCCCTGGGCGGCTCCCCCGGGCGGCTCTGCCCGCGGTAGGTGCAGCAATAACCAAATTACCTGCCCTTATACCCATTTTCCTGCCCTTATACCCATTTTCCTGCCCTTTCAGAGCACAGCCCGGCTGTAGGTGCAGCAATCACCATTTTCCTGCCCTTATACCCATTTTGCTGCCCTGTTAGAGCTCAGCCCGGCTGTAGGTGCAGCAATAACCAAATTACCTGCCCTTATACCCATTTTCCTGCCCTTTTAGAGCTCAGCCCGGCTGTAGGTGCAGCAATCACCATTTTCCTGCCCTTTCAGAGCACAGCCCGGCTGTAGGTGCAGCAATCACCATTTTCCTGCCCTTTCAGAGCACGGCCGGCTGGGGGCAATCACCATTTTCGCTTAGAGCTCAGCCGGGATTAGGTGCAGCAATCACCATTTTCCTGCCCTTTCAGAGCCGCGGCTGGGGCTCACGGGCCGGGATTAAGCTCACTTCGCAGCGCCCCGGGACGGTTGTAATTAACGGCGCTGGAGCGAGACCACCCTCGCAAAGGGGAGGACGAACACAAAACTGGATGCTGGGAGCTCGGCCCGGCCGGGGAGTGACCAGCTGGCCTCGGCTGGACAGGGCTGTGAGCAGGGACAATCCCCTCCCCAAAACCCGAGCTGCCCGTGCGGGGAATAGCAGGAGGAATATTTCAGAATCGTTTCTCAGGACTGTTCAGGCCGATCCGTGTCCCGGCAGCACAGCCCGGGGCCGCGGGGCTGGGTGGGCTCCCCGGGGCTGCTGTGGGTGCTGCGGGTGAACATCCCCGGCCGTTCCTGCCCCCATCTCGGGCTGTTCCTGCCCCCCATCTCGGGCTGTTCCTGCCCCGCATCTCGGGCTGTTCCTGCCCCCCATCCCCGCCTGTTCCTGCCCCCCATCCCTGCCTGCTCCTGCCCCCCATCCCCGCCTGCTCCTGCCCCCCATCCCCGCCTGTTCCTGCCCCCCATCCCCGCCTGTTCCTGCCCCCCCTCTCGGGCTGTTCCTGCCCCCCATCCCTGCCTGTTCCTGCCCCCCATCTCGGGCTGTTCCTGCCCCCCATCCCCGCCTGTTCCTGCCCCGCATCTCGGGCTGTTCCTGCCCCCCATCCCCGGCCGTTCCTGCCCCCCATCCCCGCCTGTTCCTGCCCCCCATCCCCGCCTGTTCCTGCCCCCCATCCTCGCCTGCTCCTGCCCCCCATCCCTGCCTGCTCCTGCCCCCCATCCCTGCCTGTTCCTGCCCCCCATCTCGGGCTGTTCCTGCCCCCCATCCCCGCCTGTTCCTGCCCCCCATCCCTGCCTGCTCCTGCCCCCCATCCTCGCCTGCTCCTGCCCCCCATCCCCGCCTGCTCCTGCCCCCCCATCCCCCCGCCTGTTCCTGCCCCCCATCCCCGCCTGTTCCTGCCCCCATCTCGGGCTGTTCCTGCCCCCCATCTCGGGCTGTTCCTGCCCCCCATCCCCGCCTGTTCCTGCCCCCCATCCCTGCCTGCTCCTGCCCCCATCCCCGCCTGTTCCTGCCCCCCATCCCCGCCTGTTCCTGCCCCCCATCCCCGCCTGTTCCTGCCCCCCATCTCCGGGCTGTTCCTGCCCCCCATCCCCGCCTGTTCCTGCCCCCCATCTCGGGCTGTTCCTGCCCCCCATCCCTGCCTGTTCCTGCCCATCCCCGCCTGTTCCTGCCCCCATCTCGGGCCGTTCCTGCCCCCCATCCCTGCCTGTTCCGCCCCCCCACCCGCGTTCCTGCCCCGCATCCCTGCCTGTTCCTGCCCCCCATCTCGGGCTGTTCCTGCCCCACATCTTGGGCTGTTCCTGCCCCCCATCCCCGCCTGTTCCTGCCCCCCATCCCTGCCTGCTCCTGCCCCCCATCCCCGCCTGTTCCTGCCCCCACATCTCGGCCTGCTCCTGCCCCACATCCCCGGCCGTTCCTGCCCCCCATCTCGGGCTGTTCCTGCCCCCCATCCCTGCCTGTTCCTGCCCCCCATCCCTGCCTGCTCCTGCCCCCATCCCTGCCTGTTCCTGCCCCCCCATCCCCGCCTGTTCCTGCCCCCCATCTCGGACCGTTCCTGCCCCCCATCCCTGCCTGTTCCTGCCCCCCATCCCTGCCTGCTCCTGCCCCCCATCCCTGCCTGTTCCTGCCCCCCATTCCCGGCCGTTCCTGCCTCCCTTCCCCGCACCAGAACAAAGGGCAGGAGCCTTTGCCGCAGCCGCATACCAATGAGAGAGATCAATTTCGGTTTAAAGAGCCTGTTATTGGCGAGGGGGGGAGCGGCTGGGAAGGCAGGTTTCAGTTTTAATTCTGAATTCCTCCGTTCCCCATCTCGGGAAGATTTACGCGGCTCGGCTCCCGCAGTTTATTTCCGAGCAGCGCCGCTGACTGCGAGCGTATGCACGGCCATAGATCAATTTAGTAAATGTATGTGCCAGGCTGAGCGCCCGGCACGCATCTGCTGCTGCTCCCGCCCGGCGAGCGGGGAGGGCGGGGGCTGCAAATGTCCTTAATTAGCTGCTTTCTGATGAGATCCCCTTGTCCTTCAGCCCCCGGCGCTCGCCGGGCTGCGGGGGCAGCCTGGATCGATGGCGCTGGCGGAGCGCAGAGCTCTTTGTTAGCGAAAGCGGCTCCAGGCGCGCTGCGATGAACGCCCCGGCGCCCCCAGCCCGCGCCGGCCCCTCCAAGGCTCGATCCCGCCGGATCCCGGCCCCCAGAGGGTTCTGCTCCCACCCCGGCTCCTGCAGCTCCTTCCCTGTCAGGTATTTTGGGTACTGCCGCTCTCTATTTCCCCCGCTTTTTCCGGAGTGCAAAGCCAAAGGAACAATAAACCACTAGATCTGCTCTCGGCAGGCCAGGGTCGGCGGGAAAAGCGGCCAAAGCACCCGAGGTCCAAAAACAAGAGCCCACAGGGCAGCAGATCCTCGCCCAGGGCCCGTGCCTCCCGCAGGAGCGGCCCCAGTCCCTCCCAGGGCAGCCGCAGCCTCTTGCCTTTTTCTCATCATCCTCGGCAGCTTTCTTGAACTCGTGCTCGAAGGAGCTGGCCAGCTCGTTGAACAGTCCCACCTCCTCACAGTTCTTCAGGAACCGCGTCGGGGTCGGGGTCTGATCTGGGTCGGGTTGGAACACCGAGAATTGGTCAGGGAGAGCAAAAAAAACCCCATTTTACCGTCCCAGCCCTTCAGTGGGAGCCCCGGGGACCGTGGGTGTCACCCTGGGGACAGCCAGTGACACTCTGGAACCGGGACAATCGTTTTGTGCTGGTTTTGTTTCTCTGTGTTTAAGGGAATAATCACCGAGGGAGAGGATTCCTGTCAATTCCTGGCTGTGGGATCCCCGTCCCTCCCACCCCGGGGGTCGGCTGGACACGGAGGGAAAATCGGGAGTGGGATCTCCCTGAAATCATCAACACGGCGAGTGAGGAGAGGGGAGAGCCGCCCCAGGGCTGGGCAGAGCCTCTGCCCTCCCCGTGCCAGCTCCGAACCCCAAAGTGATTCCTGGGATCATTCCTCTCCCCTGTGCCAGCTCTGAACCCCAAAGTGATTCCTGGGATCATTCCTCTCCCTGTGCCAGCTCTGAACCCCAAAGTGATTCCTGGGATCATTCCTCTCCCTGTGCCAGCTCTGAACCCCAAAGTGATTCCTGGGATCATTCCTCTCCTGTGCCAGCTCTGAACCCCAAAGTGATTCCTGGGATTTCTTTGCTCTGAACCCCAAAGTGATTCCTGGGATCATTCCTCTCCCCGTGCCAGCTCTGAACCCCAAAGGGATTCCTGGGATCATTCCTCTCCCTGTGCCAGCTCTGAACCCCAAAGTGATTCCTGGGATCATTCCTCTCCCCGTGCCAGCTCTGAACCCCAAAGCGATTCCCTGGGATCATTCCTCTCCCCGTGCCAGCTCTGAACCCCAAAGTGATTCCCTGGGATCATTCCTCTCCCCGTGCCAGCTCTGAACCCCAAAGGGATTCCTGGGATCATTCCTCTCCCTGTGCCAGCTCTGAACCCCAAAGTGATTCCTGGGATCATTCCCCCTCCAGCTCTGAACCCCAAAGTATTCCTTCTCCTCCCTGTGCCAGCTCAACCCATTCTGGGATCATTCCCCTGTGCAGCTCCCCCAAAGTGATTCCTTCTTCCTCTCCTGGCCAGCCCCCAAAGTGATTCCTGGGTCCCCCCACTTTCCCTGGATATCCCCAGCTCCCCCAAGTGTCCCGCCTCACAGCCCCCGCTGTGCCCAACCCTCCCTACGGGACCATTCCCCCCCCATTCATATCCCAGTCCTGTCCCCCCCATTCACAGCCCTGTCCCCCATTCACAGCCCTGTCCTGTCCCCCCATTCACAGCCCTGTCCTGTTCCCCTCGCCCCACAAGCGCCCATAAAAATCTTCATGATCCACCTGGGCCGGGTCCTGCTCCTGCCACACAGCTCGGGAGGCAGGGAGGGAGCAACAAATGCCAGAGAGAAAATGGTCCCAAAAATCCCAGGGGAAAAAATGGTCCCAAAAATCCCAGAGAGAAAATGGTCCCAAAAATCCCAGAGAAAAATGGTCAAAAAAATCCCAGAGAAAAAATGGTGCCAAAAAAATCCCAGGGAAAAAATGGCCCCAAAAATCCCAGAGAGAAAATGGCCCCAAAAATCCCAGGGGAAAAAATGGCCCCCAAAAATCTCAGAGAGAAAATGGTCCCAAAAAATCCCAGAGACAAAATGGTCAAAAAAATCCCAGAGATAAAATGGTGCCAAAAAAATCCCAGAGATAAAATGGTCCCAAAAATCCCAGAGATAAAATGGTCCCAAAAAAATCCCACAGAGAAAATGGTGCCAAAAAAATCCCAGAGAAAAAATGGTCCCAAAAAAAAAAATTCCAGAGATAAAATGGTAAAGAAAAATCCCAGAGACAAAATGGTGGCTCAGAAAAACGTGGGATAAATGGAATTTCAGGCAATAACAGGCCCAGAGCTCACTGCTCACAGGCAGCAGGGTTTTACAGCCCTCACACCCCCTGTCTGTGCCAGACACGCTGGTTTGGAGGGTTTAGCTGGTCCTGGACAAATTGATTTTTGGGGGGGTTTAGCTGGTCCTGGACTGGCCGTGGATAAATTGATTTTGGGGGGTTTAGCTGGTCCTGATCTGACCATGCATAAATTGATTTTTGGGGTTTTTTTGTGTTTCACCCCAGAGCAGCCCCCTGAGCTCAGGGGTGACCTTGTTCCTTGTGCTCCTGCAGTGTTTCATGCTTGGCAGCGAGAGAAATCGTGCAATTCCCGCTGGGAATGAATTCTGCCCACAGCCACAACTCGCCCAAACCCTTCCGAGCCCCGCTGAACTCCATTCCCTGGGGGTTCTCTGGGCTGGAGAGGAGCGGGAAGGAGGTGCCAGGATGCTGCAGCAGTTCTGTTCTGGTTTGTTCTGTTTTGTTCTGTTTTCCCTAAAACCCCTCCAGGGTGTCCCCGCGGGTCACCCAGCAGGGACGCAGAGGGACAGGGGGGCTCTGGGGGTCTCTCTGCTCTGCGATCTCTGGGGTTTGGGGTTCCCCATTTTACAGGGGCCGCGGGAGCTCCTGCCTGGGGCTCTGCAGAGCTCCTGGGCTTTAATTTATGAACTGCAGCTTCCCAAAAGCTCGGGGAAACTGACACCTGGGCTGAGAGGGGAAGCTGCTCTGTCAGGGCTGGCTCATCGCCCTCAAAGCACACGCAGAGACGTGAAAGCCCTTCTGGCCATAAATCCTCCAGCCTCTAATAAAAAAGGGCGAGAGCTTAAAAAAAAAAAAAAAACCCCACCCCAAACCCCACAAAACCTGATACTACCATAAAAAAAAAAAAAAAAAGCTTGGAAGCCTCTGGCTTTGCTCTCGGCCTGATTAAATGCAGATCACGGGAGGGTTTGCGGGGTTTGCAGTGCAGCTGGTGCCTGGCCGGGCTCGTACCTGCGATGATGACGGAGTCGGTGCGAGCGGGGCCGAACTTCAGCGTCAGCTCGTGCTTGTGTTTATGGACCGCCAGGTGGTCCTCGTTTGTGAACCTCTGCAATGAAAGCGCTCACAAAATGGGGAATAAACGCGCGCGGGGCTTTACAGCCCGTCCTGCGGGGGGAGAGGGGACGGGGCTGATGGAGGGGGGATCTGGGGGGGACAAGGGGACAGAGGGGACAGGGCTGATGGAGGGGGGATCTGGGGGGACAAGGGGACAGAGGGGACAGGGGCTGTGGGAGCAGGGATGTGGGACAAGGACAGAGAAGGGGACAGGGCTGTGGGACAAGGGGACAGGGTATGGGACAAGGGGACAGAAGGGGACAGGGCTGTGGGAACAGGGGACAGAGTGTGGGACAAGGGAACAGAAGGGGACAGAAGGGGACAGGGTATGGGACAAGGGAACAGAAGGGGACAGGGCTGTGGGAACAGGGGACAGAGTGTGGGACAAGGGGACAGAAGGGGACAGGGCTATGGGACAAGGGGACAGAAGGTGACAGGCTGTGGGACAAGGTGACAGGCTGTGGGAGCAGGGATGTGGGACAAGGACAGAGAAGGGGACAGGGCTGTGGGACAAGGGGACAGAAGGGGACAGGGCTGTGGGAACAGGGGACAGAGTGTGGGACAAGGGGACAGAAGGGGACAGAAGGGGACAGGGCTGTGGGAACAGGGGACAGAGTGTGGGACAAGGGGACAGAAGGGGACAGGGCTATGGGACAAGGGGACAGAAGGTGACAGGCTGTGGGACAAGGTGACAGGCTGTGGGAGCAGGGATGTGAGACAAGGACAGAGAAGGGGACAGGGCTGTGGGAGCAGGGTAAGGGTTGGGGTTAGGCGCACGGAAATTCTGAATCCCCAAATCCCCACTCCACTGCTGCCTGAGGCAGAGGGGAATTTGGTGCAATTTGGGCAACCTTTCCTGCGTGGGGCGAGGCAGAGCCGGCCGAGCCTGCAGATCCAGCTCCCGAGCTGTCATGGAGCGAGGCGGGGGGAGCATCTGCGCCCACCCAAACCCCAAACGCCGGGGAGAGCTGCAGGATGGACCCCGTCCCTGGGGGGTGAAACCCCCTGGAGGGCTCTGGGGCCAGCAGAGGCAGACAAAGGGGCAGGGAGGCTGAGCAGAGGGGCAGCGAGGCACGGACGGGGTTAAAGCACAGCCCCATAAAGCGCACGATGGATTGCGTCTCTCCTAATAGACTGCGACAAACGGGCCGGGCTCTGCAGCGCTCCGGGCGCCCAAACGCTGCAGCAGCAGCAGCAGCGCAGCAGCAGCGCAGCAGCAGCGCATTCCTGCCCTTTCCCCTTCCTTCCCTCCCTCTCAGGCATCCCGGCCCAATCCCACCCAGAGCCACCCGCTCCTGTGGGGCTGCTCCCGTGTCACACCCACCGGGGGCCTGTCCAGCCTTCATTTATGGCTCTGCTCTTGGGGCAAATAAACCCGATTTCTGAGCTGAGCACGGGGGGCACCATCCCTCGATGGCTGGGGACCATCCCTCAGTGGAAGGGGACAATCCCTCGATGGCAGGGGACAATCCCTCGATGGCAGGGGACAAGCCCTTTGGTGGAAGGGGACAATCCCTCCCCTCGGTGGCAGGGGACACCCAGACCTGGGCACACCCAGACCTGGGCACACCCAGACCAGGGCACACCCAAACCTGGGGACACCCAAACCTGGGCACACCCAGACCTGGGCACACCCAGACCAGGGCACACCCAAACCTGGGCACACCCAGACCTGGGCACACCCAGACCAGGGCACACCCAAATCTGGTGACACCCAAACCTGGGGGACACCCAGACCTGGGCGCAGCCACCCCAGCCCCTGTTGCCCGGGCTCAAGGACATGGGGGTCACACAGAGCCAGCGTCCTTCGGAGCTCACCAGGTGCTCAGCTGGCCGCCCGTGATCTGGGCTCAGATTTAGGGAAATCGGAGCTGGCGGGAGAAGAGCCAAGAGGTTTTTGCCAGGCACAGACTGAACCCCGTGTCCCCCAGCTCCGCTCCGTAACCAAACCCTAAATAAACCCTAAATAAACCCCAAATAAAGGTCCTCGGCAGCTCGGCCAGAATCTGCCTGATCTGGGCAGTTTTTCCTCCCCGCTGCTCTGCTCCAGCCTCCCACAAACCTTTTTTGTCCAAGGAGCTGTCGCAGATCCCTGCGACCCCAAACGCTCAGAACAAAGGAGCAGGAGCGAGGGAATTCGGGAATTCGGGAATTCGGGAATCGCCCGGCTCGGCGGCCCAGGGGCCCTGCAGGGGAAGGGACACCCGCGCTTCTCCGTGGGTTTGGCCCCAAAATCGCCGGGTTTATGGAATTCGGCCGCCCGCGGTGGGACCCTGCTGGGATGGGGTGAACGGAGGGAAATAATCCCGGCTTTTGTGCGGGGCTGGGATGAATATCTGAATACTGAGCAGGCGGGCGGCGTCGGAAATCTGAGCACCTGAGACGGGGGTGGGGGAAACTGAGAAAGAAGAAAATTCCCAATTCTCCCGCTCCGTTTTGCGCTAAATAAATGTGATTTTCAGGTCAGGGAGGGAAGAGCGGGAGGCGCAGAGCAGGGCCGTGTCTCCCCCACCAGCCCCAGCCCGGCCTCGCCAACGCCAGGTTTATTTTAATCTTTCATTTTCCTTCATTGCCGGATTTTTTTTTTTCCCCTAATCTTTTTTTTTTTTTTTCCCGGCACTTTGGGTGCGTCGGGCGCGCGTTACAGCTCTATTTAACATCTTTATGTGGGCTCACAGCTCGGGAGCTCTCTCCTTTCCCTGCGCAGAAATGCTCACAGACACAATATATCTTTCTGCACACATTTCCAAACGTCGAAACCCAGAGGCTGAGTCTGGCACTTGGGTTCTAAATCATGTCATTTTACACAGAGAGGGGAAGCAGAGGGGGAGAGCAGGGGGGGCAGAGTAGGGAAAAAAATGGAATGAGTTAAAGCCACAGCACCGGCTTTAATATTTAATCTCCTTCCATCAGCAGCTGACATGCAGCAGGGTTATTTCAGCTGCTATTTTGCGGGTGTCGGAATTAAAAAGAAGATGTTGGCTGTAAAGTCTTTGGGGCGAGGGACAGCGGCGGCGGCGTGAGCTGCCAGCCGGCCCTCGGGCTTTCCCGGCCTGGAGCTGTTCCTGCAGCCCCGAACTCGGCGTTTTCCCCACGGAAAATGCACGGAGCCGAGCCGGGCCGGGCCGGGCCGGGCCGGGCCGGGCCGGAGGAACCCGCGGTGCCCCCGGGCAGTGACAGCTCCGGGATGGACGCGCTCGTTCCGAGCCGTTCCGAGCCGTTCTGAGCCGTCTGCAGCGCGCACACAATGCTGCCAGCTGCCGCCACAGCCCCGGGCGGGCGGGACGGGATTTCTGCCGCTGTAACGAGCGCGACACGAGCAACGCGGGCTCGCTTGGCTGCTCGGGGGCTCCCCTGCTTTTGGAGAGCCGGGCGTTCTGCGGGGGGGTCGGGCGAGCGCCGGAGGATGGCGGAGCCTGGGCAGGGTTCGACCTCGCCGGGCCCGCTCCGAGCCCGGCACCGACGGAACCGGGCCGGAAATCCCGGGGCAACCCCGGGCCGGGCTGCGCGGCACCGACGGTACCGGCTCGGGAGGGCCGGGGGGGCTGCGGGGCCGCTCAGGGCGGAATGAACGGGATGAATGACCGAGCTGTCAGCACCGCGGGCAGGCTGAGCCCTGCTCCGAGCGCCACTCGGCACTGGAGCCACCCTGGCCACGGGGCTGGGGCTGCCATGGTGACAGCGCGGGGGCCACCCTGGTGACAACACTGGAGCCACCCTGGTGACAGCGCTGGGGCCACCCTGGTGACAACACTGGAGCCACCCTGGTGACAGCACTGGAGCAACCCTGGTGACAGCATTGGAGCCACCGTGGTCACAGGGCTGGGGCCACCCTGGTGACAGGGCTGGAGCCACCGTGCCCGCGGGGACAGTGGCCTGCCACAGCTGAGCGCGGAGGGCACACGAGGGAGCAGCGGGAGGCTGCACTGCGGTGCGGGAGGGAAACGATGCAGGGCGAGCACGAGCTGCGCTCAAAGTCACCGCCTCTAAACGCCGCCACCCTCGGGCTCTGGGTTTGCAGAGACGTTCCCAGCTCGTTCCCATTCCCTGCTCGGCAGGCGCGGCGGGGCCGGGGAGGGGCACGGGGACCCCGGGCGGCTGTCCCGGGTGAGCAGCGCCCGGTAATTCCCTCCTCCCCGGCCGCGCGGATTAATTAATCAATTCGCTAATGTGCCCCAAGTGCCCCGGCCCGCGGTGATTCACGGCCGAAGGGCCGGGGGAGCGCGGCAGTCCCCCAGCCCCGTTCCACCGGAGGGAAGGAGCGCGGCAATGCCCGAGCCCCGTTCCACCGGAGGGAAGGAGCGCGGCAATGCCCGAGCCCCGTTCCACCGGAGGGAAGGAGCACGGCAGTCCCTGAGCCCCGTTCCACCGGAGGGAAGGAGCCCGGGGTGCATTCGGAGCCATTCCTGCCCTGCAGCTGCCCTCAGCTAAAAGTGCAGCGAGATTTAAACCCTGAAATGGCGATTTTGGCTCGGGCGGCTCCAGGGACGCTGCTGTGTCTCTGCCTTTCCCTTTAAAACGCTGCTCCCTCCTGCCCCGTGATTGATTCCGGGTCCTTCCTTGTGTGGGAAAAAAAAAAAAAAAAAAGGAGGAATAACAATAATAATCAAGCTCTGGGCAGCGCTGGGTGAGGAATCCCCGGCCCAGCAGCCGCACGGAGCATTGTGCAAAGCACCACAACTGAGATATTTTTTCCCTTTTCCCCTTGTTTGCTCAGATAATTTTTTTTCGGTAGGTTACTCCCCAAAGTTCCCCGCAATTTTACACAAAGAGCCAAGCGGGTTCTGGAGCCCACGCCATCCCACCGCGATCCTCCTTGGCCAGAAGGGCAGAGCGTTTAACCGGGAGTAGGTAAATAATTTAATTTACATTTCTATGGCTTCGCTCATCCCAAAGGGCTTCTCCGGCGCAGCCCCCTCCTGGATGCAGGTGTTCGGGCAGGGGGAGGAAGCATCTGGCTCCGTACGTGAGGAGCCAAGGACGTCCGGGGCAAAATCCTCCACCAGCTCCGCATTCCGCGCCCTTCTCCATTTTCATCTTCCCCTTGAATTTCGTGCGATGCCCCCGGGCAGAGCCGAGCGGAGCCGGCACGGGGCGATCCCGAGGGATCCCTCACCAGCAAACCCAGGGAAGCTGCCGAGCCCTGGGCCTTGGGAAGGAGCAGACGGACGAGCTGGGTTGTGGGGCACCTGGGCAGGAGCAGCGCCGTGCTTTGCACACCTGGGCACAGCTGGGCACAGCTGGCCCCACGGAGCACATCCCCAAACCCCACGGGATGGGGTTTTGTCCCCCCAAACCCCACAGGATGGGGTTTTTATCCCCCCAAACCCCGCGGGATGGGTTTTTTATCCCCCCAAACCCCGCGGGATGGGTTTTTGTCCCCCCAAACCCCGTGGGATGGGTTTTTATCCCCCCAAACCCCGTGGGATGGGGTTTTTTGTCCCCCAAACCCCGCGGGATGGGTTTTGTCCCCCCAAAGCCCGCGGGCACGCCGCGATGCCCGGGCCCCGCGGAGCGCTCTGAGATGGCGCTTTCCCGTCCACCCGAGCGCGGCCATTAGCAGATTAACAGCCGGGTGTTAATTACGGCTGCCCGGGAGGCGAGGGGAGCGGCCCCGCGGCGCTCACCGGGCTGGAGCCGGCCCCGCGTCCCCCGGGAGCGCGCTCGGTGTGAATCACGGCGCCGGCTCCGGTGACCCCGGGCGAGCCGCGAATCCCCGGCGGGCGGGGACGGAGGCTCCGGTGACCTTGAGCGAGCCGCGGATCCCCGGCGGGCCCGGGGCTGCGCACAGAACGAGCCGGGTAACAAAGGCAGCTACGGCCCCTTCCCCAAATGCAGTCACGGCCCCTTCCCCGAACGTCGGCTCCACGACCCCAAAACAAACCCTAACCCAAATGTCAGCCCCACGACCCCAAAACAAACCCTAACCCAAATGTCAGCTCCACGACCCCAAAAGAACCCCTAAACCAAATGCCATGGCCCTAAAACAAACCCAAACCCAAACAAACCCTAACCCAAATGTCAGTTCCAGAACCCTAAAACACACCCTAACCCAAACGCCATGGCCCCAAAACAAACCCTAACCCAAATGTCAGCCCCACGACCCCAAAACAAACCCTAACCCAAATGCCATGGCCCCAAAACAAACCCTAACCCAAATGTCAGCCCCATGACCCCAAAACAAACCCTAACCCAAACGCCATGGCCCTAAAACAAACCCTAACCCAAATGTCAGCCCCACGACCCCAAAACAAACCCTAACCCAAATGCCATGGCCCCAAAACAAACCCCTAACAACAAGCCCCAAACCCAAAACCCTAACCCTAACCCAAAACAAACCCTAACCCAAATGCCATGGCCCTAAAACACACCCTAACCCAAACAACCCCTAACCCAAGTGTGGGTTCCACAACCCTGAAACAAACCCTACCCCAAACAAACCCTAACCCAAATGCCATGATCCTAAAACAACCCAAACTGGCTCCAGGACCCCAAAAGAGCCCCTAACCCAAACAACCCCCAACCCAAACTGGCTCCAGTGACTCAGCCTTGACCTTGGCACTCGCCCCAAGCACCCGGAGGATGCCCCGGCCCCACTCAGCTTTTTAAGGCCCTGCAATGGTGATTTCCTTCAATTCAGAGCAATACTGGGAATGCGCCCGCCCATTCACGGAGTGCAGCCTCTGCTGATGGCTTTATCGCCTGGAAAAGGGGTTTTTGTGTGGATTTATCTCCTGGGGAAGCTGCAGCAGCAGCAGCAGCTGCCTGGGAAGGGCAGCAGGTCAAACACAAAGAGAATTGGAGTCACTCAGAGCTTTGGGGTTTGTCCCCGGTAACGGCGCCATGGAGGGAAAAGCTGCGGGGACCCCGCAGATCCAGGGGTGCCTGGGTTAAAAACAACCCAAAAACGGGGAGAGGGAACTCCTGAGGGACCTCCTGTATAAAAAAATCACTTTTGTGCCTCAATTCCTGTATAAAAACTCATTTTTGTGCCTCCATTCCTGTATAAAACTCATTTTTGTGCCTCCATTCCTGTATAGAACTCATTTTTGTGCCTCCATTCCTGTATAAAACTCATTTTTGTGCCTCCATTCCTGTATAAAACCTCATTTTTGTGCCTCCATTCCTGTATAAAACTCATTGTTGTGCCTTTTCCTGGGGATTCTGGCCACCCTGCAGCTCCCTTCCCTCCGTCCCGCCGCATTCCCGGCTCCTGCGTGCCGGAGCCGCCAGCACTGCGGTAATTAAAGCTTTTACAAAAGGAGAGCAGCAGCAGCAGCAGCAGCAGCAGCAAACCCCCTCTCGGAAGAGCCACCTGTTCTATCGGAGCGGGGATTTATGGGCGCATTACGGCCGAGCTGCCGCTCCCGCCCCACGAGGCTCTCAGTGACCTCTTCTCCCCGCAGATTTACGGCTTCTCCCGGCACGCTCCCGTGCCCGGCTCCATCCTGCGGCTCCCGGGTCCCTCTTTCCTCCCCCAGAACCGCCCGCAGTGTGTTTCCAGGCGGGGCCAGGTTTTCCTTGCCTTTCTCCGTTTTCCCGTCGGGGACTCGCACCGGGAGGTTGAGCCCAGACAGGATCGGGCTCGGGGAGCAAACACTGACCCGATCCCGACGCCATTCCCGCAAAGCCCGAGCCTCCCGGCTGCACTTGGCTCCCAAATCACGTCCTGGCCGCCCCGAACCCTCCCAGCTGCCGCCCCTGAGCAGACACAGCCCTGAAAGCCTTTCCAGCAGCTTCCCCCGCATCCACGGCGAGGTGCTGCTGGTGCAGTGATGTGGAAACACAAAGCCAAGGTCACCTGAACCCATCCTCGAGGAGTCTGAGCCGCTCCTCCTGCCCCCGTTTGGGCTGCAGGCAGCAAAACCCCGCAGGGAGCATTGGAATTCTGCTCTGGAGCGCTGCAGATGGGAGCTCACACAGCCAGGCTGGGCAGGGAGCGGGGCAGGAGGAACTGCAGGGGTGATGCAGGGCAGGGAGAGCCCAGGGCCGAGCCCCGGGCACTGCAGGGCACCGGGAATGGCTCAGAGCTGAACCCCGGGCTCTGCAGGGCACCGGGAAGGGCTCAGAGCTGAACCCCGGGCTCTGCAGGGCACCAGGAATGGCTCATTCCCGAATCCCGGCACTGCAGGGCACCGGGAATGGCTCATTCCCGAATCCCGGCCGCAGGCACCGGCTCGCCCCGGGACGGAAGGGCTCAATCCCGGGCACTGCAGGGCACTGGGAAAGGCTCATTCCTGAATTCCTGGCTCTGCAGGGCACCGGGAATGGCTCATTCCCGAATCCCGGCACTGCAGGGCACCGGGAATGGCTCATTCCTGAATTCCTGGCACTGCAGGGCACCGGGAATGGTCAGGCTGACCCCGGACTGCAGGGCCCGGGAAGGCTCATTCCTGAATCCGGCCTGCGGCACCGGGAGGCTCATTCCTGTCCCGGGCCTGCAGGGCACCGGAAGGGCTCATTCGCCCCGGCCTGCAGGCCGGGGGCTCTTCTGCCTGGCCGCAGGGCACGGGAGGCCTTCATCCGGCCTGCAGGGCACCGGATGGCTCACGGCCTGGAGGAGGGCATTCCCGACCGCACCGCAGGGCACCGGGAACCCTCAGGCTGAACCCCGGGCTGCGGCCGGGGCTTCCCTCACTGCGGGCACCGGAAGGGCTCATTCGAATCGGCGGAGGGTCATTCTGATCTGCCCCCACCCTCTGCCCACGGGCGGGGGACGCTCCGCACCCTGGCGGGGAGCGTCACGGGCCCGCGGCGCTTCCCTGCTCCCGCCCGCGTCCTTCTCCGACCGAGGGGTCGAGCCACTCTGCCCCTTCTGCAAACGGGACCGGGTGGCCGCGCGTCCGGGACAAAACCCCCCCCGCCAACTCCTTGCAAACACAGCCAGGACAAACACCCCAAACCCTCGCAGACACCGCCAGGATAAACACCCCAAACCCCAAACCCTCGCAGACACCCCCAGGATAAACACCCCAAACCCCAAACCCTCGCAGACACCCCCAGGACAAACACCCCAAACCCCAAACCCTCCGCGGCTCCCCCCGCCTCGCAGCTCCTTGTGCGCTGCTGCAAACCCCCCCCAGCCCAGCCCAGCTCCTCTCGCACAAATCTTTATTGTCTGCATCTCTATTCCCTGCGGGAATTTTAGGACTTTAATGCTTCCATTGTTTTAATCCGGCATATAAAAATTAAAAAAAAAAATAAATCGCTTGAGCAGAGCAGCTGGGCCGAGCGCGGGCAGCCGCGGTGCTTTGGCAGGTGTTAAAGTGGCGCTGGGGCTCGGAGATCCGGGCAGGATCGAGGGGCGGGATGAGCCCGAGCCGCGCGCAGCCCCTCCCAGCCCGAGTTTGGCTTTTGTGCCGCGCACCGAGAGCCAAACGCAGCCCGGAGCCGGGGCAGCGCCGGCCCCGCTCGGCCCGGGACTGCGGGAGCCTGGCCCGGGCTCCGGGCCTCAGCAACAACGCCACATGTGGCTTTTGTTCCTCCGCTGAGCCCCTCCTTCCCCAGCCCTTTGTGCGGGAGGACGCGGAGCCAGCCCCGAGCGCCCACCCCGCTCCTGCCGGCACTTCAGCCCCCTCTGTGCATCCTAAACCCCCTTTGTGGATCCTAAACCCCCTTTGTGCATCCTAAACCCCCTCTGTGCATCCTAAACCCCCTTTGTGGATCCTAAACCCCCTTTGTGCATCCTAAACCCCCTCTGTGCATCCTAAACCCCCTCTGTGCATCCTAAACCCCCTTTGTGGATCCTAAACCCCCTTTGTGCATCCCAAACCCCCTTTGTGCATCCCAAACCCCCTTAACCAACCCTGAAACCCCTTTACCGACCCCAAACCCCCTTTATGGACCCCGAACCCTCTTTGCCAACTCTAAACCCCCCTTACTGACCCCAAACCCCCTTTATGGACCCCAAACCCCCTTTACTGACCCCAAACCCGGCCCCAAGAAAGGCTCTCACACACAGCACCAGAAACTGAGGGCGAAAACGTCAGCAACGAAAAAACCCCCAAAAGTAAAAAACACCCGGGTGAAAACCCCACGTATTTCTCTAGAAATACAGGAACTCAAGGTGCTTTTTCACCCTGCTGCCGACAGCTCTGCCCCTGGTGCTCAGGACACGCTGTGTCCTGTCTGCCCGCGCTCCAGTGCTCCCAGTGCTCCCGGTATTCCCAGTGTTCCCAGCGCTCCCGGTATTCCCACTGCTCCCAGTGTTCCCAGTATTCCCAGCATTCCCAGTATCCCCAGCGCTCCCAGTATCCCCAGCGCTCCCAGTATCCCCAGTGCTCCCAGTACCCCCAGTATCCCCATATCCCCAGTACCCCCAGTATCCCCAGCGCCCCCTGCATTCCCAGTATCCCCAGTGCTCCCAGCGCTCCCACTATCCCCAGTATCCCCAGCGCCCCCAGTACCCCCAGTATCCCCAGTATTCCCAGTGTTCCCAGTATCCCCAGTACCCCCAGTATCCCCAGCGCTCCCAGTATCCCCAGCATCCCCATATCCCCAGTATCCCCAGTGCTCCCAGTATCCCCAGTATCCCCAGCGCCCCCAGTATCCCCGGTATCCCCAGTACCCCAGTATCCCCAGCGCCCCCAGTATCCCCGGTATCCCCAGTACCCCAGTATCCCCAGTATCCCCAGCGCTCCCAGTATCGCCAGCGCTCCCGCAGCCGGAGCCGCACGGGCGCCGCGGCTGCCGCAGAGGGGCGGAGCGGCCCCCGCAGCCCACAAAGCATCCTCGGGAGAAAAGGGGCGGATTTGGGGCCGGGGGCGAGCGGGGGAGCTTTGGTACCCCGATTATCCGGGCGTCCCAAAGCCGCCGCGCCTCCTGCAGCCCGCGGAACCAGCGCGGCGAAGGGACCGAGCCCCCTCCTCCTCCGGACCGGGCTTTCAAACCGCCGAGTGACAGCTTGGCCGGGTTTTAGGAGAGAAGTTGACAGAAAATCCTGCGAACTCAGGCAGGTTTTTGAGGGCTGGATAAATCCTGCTCCCCCCCAGCCCCATGCGTGCCGCGGTGCTGATGCTGGGATATCCGCGATGCCGATAACGAGCTCTTTGTCAGAGCTGCTGCTCCCAGGAATAAGTGATTTGTTCTCACAGTAAAATAAAAAGGATTTACAGTTGTCTCAGAGCAGCAGGCAGGGAGCGAGCGAGGCTTCAAAACCAAACAGCCTTGACTCCAAAACGCCGGGTTTAACACCGGGAAATATTGCACTTGCCAGGAAAACACCCAGAGCTCGGGGAGGGGGAGGAAAAGCTCCGAGCTGAGGGTTTGGCAGCTCCGGCTGCACTCTGAGACCCGTCCCTCCCCGGCCAGGCAGGCCCCAGCCCCATTCCTGAGGGTTTAGGGACAGACAACACGCAGGATTTGCAGTTCCCGAGAGAAACCCAGCTCTGAGCCGGGCTCGGGCTCCAGCTTTGGTTCAGAGCCGCTTTCTGCTCCCCCCTGAGCCCAGGAGCACCAGAAACGCCTGAGCCTGGCTCAGCCCCAGCCTGGCTCAGCCCCGGCCTGGCTCAGCCCCAGCCTGGTTCAGCCCCGGCCTGGTTCAGCCCCAGCCTGGTTCAGCCCCGCCTGGCTCAGCCCCAGCCTGGCTCAGCCCCAGCTGCTCAGCCCCAGCTGGCTCCAGCCCCCTGTTCAGCCCAGCCCCAGCTGCCCCGGCCTGGTTCAGCCCCAGCTGTTCGCCCCAGCCCTCAGCCCCAGCCTGGTTCAGCCCCAGCCTGGTTCAGCCCCACTGCCCAGCCCCACTGCCCAGCCCCACTGCCCAGCCCCATTCCCAGCCCCATTGCCCAGTCCCAGCCCCACTGCCCAGCCCCACTGCCCAGCCCCACTGCCCAGCCCCACTGCCCATTCCCAGCCCCACTACCCAGCCCCATTCCCAGCCCCAGCCCCATTCCCAGCCCCACTGCCCAGCCCCATTCCCAGCCCCAGCTCTCCCTGCGCCACCCGAGGCCGTGTCCCGCACACGCTCCCACCACAGAACCCTTCCAAGAACTGCCAAGGAATCCCGGCCAGAGGAATGATAAAGATTTTAACTTACAGGAAATGCTGCTATTAAATAATATTTAAGTCTTAATTATATTTTAAACCGGCCATTTTAGAAAAAAAGAAGTTCTATTACGGTGCTTTTGTAGTTAAAGGTCTGTCAACATTTCCATTTTAAACCTTCATTTCTAGGGGGTTTATAATTTGGCCATAAAAATTCATTCTAGGCTGGAACTTGGCAAACAGGGGCTCAGCCTAGGAGCAATATTTTTTATTATCCAATTTGGTTTAAATTGGTTTGGCCGTTTTTAAGTTATAGGAGTGTAAAAAATAAACGTTTACTGGTTTCAGATGCCTTCTCAAGCTTATTATTATTCAAAATCAGCCTTCCCCCTCCCCACCTCCAAAAATACCTTGGGCGAGAGCTGGGGGAGCCGGCTGGGCTCTGCTGACAGCCCAGAGTTACGGCCCAAATCAATGCAGCTCCTCCTCGTGCTGCCAAGGGCCCCTCCAGAGCTCCTGAGCCAGCCCCGCCGCCCGGCAGGGCTGCAGCAGCTGCCCCTGCGCAGGGCCTGCAGCTCCCACCCGTGCAGCTCCCACCCGTGCGCTCCCAGCCCTGCAGGGCCTGCAGCTCCCACCCGTGCAGCTCACTGCAGCAGCTCCCACCCCTGCAGCTCCAATCCCTGCAGGGCCTGCAGCTCCCACTCCTGCAGCTCCCACCCATGCAGGGCCTGCAGCTCCCACCCGTGCAGCTCCCACCCGTGCAGGGCCTGCAGCTCCCACCCCTGCAGCTCCAAGCCCTGCAGGGCCAGCTCCCACCCCTGCAGCTCCCAGCCCTGCAGGGCCTGCAGCTCCCACCCCTGCAGGGCCTGCAGCTCCCACCCCTGCAGCTCCCAGCCCCGGGCCTGCAGCTCCCACCCCTGCAGCTCACTGCAGCAGCTCCCACCCCTGCAGCTCCTATCCCTGCAGGGCCTGCAGCTCCCACCCCTGCAGCTCACTGCAGCAGCTCCCACCCCTGCAGCTCCTATCCCTGCAGGGCCTGCAGCTCCCACCCCTGCAGCTCACTGCAGCAGCTCCCACCCCTGCAGCTCCCAGCCCTGCAGGGCCTGCAGCTCCCACCCCTGCAGCTCCCACCCCTGCAGTTCTGGACTGGGAGCAGGCACAGCTCAGGGGCCACAGCTGGAAACGCCACACTGGGAATGCCAAACTGGGAACCCCACACTGGGAATGCCAAACTGGGAATGCCAAACTGCAAACGCCACACTGGGAATGCCAAACTGGGAACCCCACACTGGGAATCCCACACTGGGAATGCCACATTGGAAACGCCAAACTGGAAACGCCAAACTGGAAACGCCACACTGCAAACCCCACACTGGAAACGCCAAACTGGAAACGCCACACTGCAAACCCCACACTGGAAACGCCAAACTGGAAACGCCAAACTGGGAATCCCACACTGGGAATGCCAAACTGGGAACCCCACACTGGGAATCCCACACTGGGAATGCCACACTGCAAACCCCACACTGGAAACACCAAACTGGAAACGCCAAACTGGGAATCCCACACTGGAAATCCCACATTGGAAACACCAAACTGGAAACGCCAAACTGGAAACCCCACAGTGCGAACCCCACACTGGGAACCCCACACAGGACACCCCACACAGGACACCCCACACAGGACACCCCACACTGCAAACCCCACACTGCAAACCCCACACTGCAAACCCCACACAGGACGCCTGGAGCAGCCGAGGCCGGGCACGGTGCCACCCCCCAGCGGTGCCAGGGGGAGCTCCCCACTGCCTGGCAAGGGCAAGGGGAGCTCTGCCCCTCTCCGACCCCATAATTCGGGGTGAATAAAGGGAATAACCGCCACGATCTGGGCTGTGCAGCCCCAAAGCCCAGCCCAGCCAATGGCAGCAGCAGGCCAGGGCCCCATCCATTACTGGGCAATAGAGATTTAAGGGATAATGGCCATGGCAGCAGAGTATACAAAGCAATAAACTGCTTTTGAGCTTGGTTAAATGCCAAGTGATGCTGAGGCTCGACGCCATAAACATTATTTCTATTATATGACAAGATAAGAGGATACAATAAACCAGCAAGAAGAGAGAGGGGAAAAAAATAAAAAATCATTTTCTGGCCTCGTGAAAAGTTCTGGGCTCGGCGTTTCCTGGACGCTGCACAAAGCAGCACCTCCGAGCAAGGGTTTAGGGGAAATAAATTGGTAAATTAAGGGGGGGTTTAAAAAGCAAACGATTGTCTGAGGAAATGGCCTGGATAACTGGAGCTCTGGAATTGGGGCTGGAGGACGATTTGTGTGCCCTGCAAAGGGAAACGCTGCGGAGGGCAGGGCTGGGGAAGCCGTGCTCCCTGCTCAGGATATTCAGTGTGTTCAATACAGCCAATATATTGAGTATATTCCGTATATTCAGTATATTCAATGTATTCAGTATATTCTGTATATTCAATATATTGAGTATATTCCGTATATTCAGTATATTCAATGTATTCAGTATATTCCGTATATTCAATATATTCAGTATATTCTATATATTCAGTATATTCAACTTATTCAGTATATTCTGTATATTCAATATATTCAGTATATTCTGTATATTCTGTATATTCAATATATTCAGTATATTCAGTATATTCTGTATATTCAATATATTCAGTATATTCTATATATTCAGTATATTCAACTTATTCAGTATATTCTGTATATTCAGTATATTCAACTTATTCAGTATATTCTGTATATTCAATATATTCAGTATATTCAGTATATTCTGTATATTCAATATATTCAGTATATTCTGTATATTCAATATATTCAGTATATTCTATATATTCGGTATATTCAATATATTCAGTATGTTCAGTATATTCAATATATTCAGTATATTTTATATATTTAGTATATTCAGTATATTGAATATATTCAGTATATTCAGTATCACGCCCTGCCGCTGTCCTGGGCAGCACGAGTGGCCAAACAGGTTCATTAACGGGGCAATTCCTCCAGGAGGACACCCGGGAGAGCCTGGAGCTCCCCAGGCTGGCACCTGCTGGGTCCCTGGGGGCTCTGGGGCCGTTTTCCGAGGGGGGAGACGGAGCCAGATGTGGGGAAACCTCCCGAGGCAGCAGCTGAACCCCCCCCCCCGGCTCCAGAGCTGTGCTCTGGGTGCCTTAATGAGCCAGATGAAGGTTTTAATTGCCTAATTAATGAGGTGGAGCTGTCCCACTGCACAGAGCTTGGGAACAGCTCCCAGTTCCAACAGCAGTGCCCCAATTCCCCCTAACCTGAAGTTTTAATTCCCCAATTCCCCCAAACCTGAAGGTTTAATTCCCAAATTCCCCCAAACATAAAGTTTTAATTCCCCAATTCCCCCAAACCTGAAGGTTTAATTCCCCAATCCCCCCTAACCTGAAGGTTTAATTCCCTAATTAATGAGATGGAGCTGGTGGAACACCCCCAGTCCCAGCTCTCAGCCCTTTCCCAGCTCCATTCCCAGCTCCATTCCCAGCTCATTCCCAGCTCCATTCCCAGCTCATTCCCATCTCTCCCAGCTCCACTCCCAGCCCCATTCCCAGCTCATTCCCAGCTCCATTCCCAGCTCATTCCCATCTCTCCCAGCTCCATTCCAGCCCCATTCCCACCTCATTCCCAGCTCCATTCCCAGCTCATTCCCATCTCTCCCAGCTCCATTCCAGCCCCATTCCCACCTCATTCCCAGCTCCATTCCCAGCTCATTCCCATCTCTCCCAGCTCCACTCCCAGCCCCATTCCCAGCTCATTCCCAGCCCCATCCCCAGCCCGGGGCCTGGGGAATTCTCCACCTGTCCCCGCGGGAGGCTGCAGACACCCGAGCCGGGCGGGACCCGCGGCTCTGCAGCTGCGCCAGCCCGACACGGGGCTGCAGAATCCCAAAATAGCCCCGCTGCAGCCCTGGCAACCCCAAACATGTTTACAGCCCAACGCTGCGCCCCGGCAGCTGCTCCTGCATGGAAACGGGAAAAGGGCGGAAAGGAGGGAAAAGGGGGGAAAAGGGAGGGGAAAAGGGAGGGAAAATGGAAAGAAAAAAGGAGGGGAAAAGGAGGGAAAAGGGAGGGAAAAGGGAGGGAAAATGGAAAGAAAAAAGGAGGGGAAAAGGAGGGAAAAGGGAGGGAAAAAGGAGGGAAAAGGGAGGGAAAAAGGAGGGGAAGGAAAAAGGAGGGGAAAAGGAGGGAGAAAAGAGGAAAAGGAGGGGAAAAAAGGAGGAAAAAAGGAGGGAAAAGGAGGGAAAAGGAGGGAAGGAGGGGAAAAGGAGGGGAAAAGGAGGGGAAAAGGAGGGGAAAAAAGGAGGGAAAAAGGGAGGAAAATGGAGGAAAAAAGGAGGAAAAAGGAGGGGGAAAGGGAGGAAAGAAGGAGGAAAAAAAGGAAGGGAAAAGGGGGAAAAAGGGAGGAAAAAGGGGGGGGAATAGGGAAGGAAAAAAGGAAAGAAAAAATGAGGGAAAAAAGGAGGGAAAAAGGAGAAAAAAAAGAGAGGAAAGAAGAGGAAAAAAGGAAGAAAAAATGAGGAAAAGGGAGGGAAAAGGGGTTTAAGGCATAACAGATGGGGCTGGTGTCAGCTACAGAGGGAAGGAAGCAGCTGCTGGGGCAAATCATGAAGGCACCCCAGGACATTGCCCCATCCCAGCCCCGCTGTCCCTGCCCTGCATCCCTGATCCCATCCCACGCCAGCCCTGGATGCCCAGGCCAGCCCTGCCCTGCTCTGAAGGACGTCCTGGGAAAAGCAGGCCCGAGGTCAGGCTGGATCCCCATGAATCACCCCGCTCGGAATTACCAGGATTCCAGCATTTCCATATTAACATGAGGAATTGTCGGAATTACCCATAAGCAGCAGGCTGGAACAGCCAGAGGAGGAAGCAGCCACCTTTATATGTCATTTGTGGGAGATTGTGGGAGATTAAATTTAAATACATTGTTGTTTGCCTTAATTGCTTGTTTGAAGCCGATTTTAGGGCTGTGTGATTGAAGGGCTCACACCATTAAGCGCTCAAACACAGCTAATACATTTTATAAATGGCCTGCACAATTTCACAGGCAAAGAAGTTTCAGATAAAAAGCAGCCTCCCCCAAAAAAAAAAAAAAAAAAAAAAAAGGCAAAAGGAGGAAGTTCACCTGCAAGGGGTGAGGGAAGGATTTGCCACAGTGACTAGAAAGCTGAGAAACCCTAAATATGTGCTTTTAAACCAGCAGAAATTCCATCATCCCTCAATGTCCAGCAGATCCCACTGCATCAGCCCCAGCAGCAATTCCATCGTCCCCCAGTTCCCCCCAGTACCAAGTGCCAGGGAGCCCCCGAGCTCAGATTTGGGACGTTTTCCCCAGAAACGGAAGGAAAAGGGGATGGGAGCAGAGTTTTCCCTGGAAACAGAAGGAAAAGGGGATGGGAGTAGAGTTTTCTCTGGAAAGAGAAGGAAAAGGGGATGGGAACAGAGTTTTCCCCGGAAAGGGAAGGAAAAGGGGATGGGGCAGGGTTTTCTCTGGAAACAGAAGGAAAAGGGGATGGGAGTAGAGTTTTCCCCGGAAAGGGAAGGAAAAGGGGATGGGAGCAGAGTTTTCCCCGGAAAGGGAAGGAGAAGGGGATGGGAGCAGAGTTTTCCCCGGAAAGAGAAGGAAAAGGGGATGGCAGCAGAGTTTTCCCCGGAAAGCGGAAGGAAAAGGGGATGGGAGCAGAGTTTTCTCTGGAAAGGGAAGGAAAAGGGGATGGGAAGGTGAGGCTGGAGGAGGATGAGCCTCCCCCGCCTCTCCTCTCCCACGAAGCTCAGCAGAGGCTCCAGGGAGGAGCCCATCCCAAAATAGCATTTTGGGGACCATCTCCATCACCTGTCACATTCCCAGCTGCTCCAGAGGGGGAACTCGGGAGCCTCCCGGCCCTGGAGGGCCCTGGGTTTATCCCTGGGAGCAGGACGGGGGCACAGGAACCAGCCCCGTGCCAGGGGGCTCTGCTGGGAGCCCCCAGCCAGGCTGTGCACCCCGCAGATCCCAGGGCTTGCTTTTCCCCCAGGGGCTGCTTTCCCCGTGGCATCCCCTGGAGCAGCAGCTCGGAGCGCTCTGGCTCGGGGATAAACCAGCCCCAGTCCCATTAAACCAAAATGCCATTGGACCCCAAAGCCAAAGCAGCCAAAATGCCATTAAACCAAACCCTGACCCCAAAGCCAAAGCAGCCAAAATGCCATTAAACCAAACCCTGACCCCAAAGCAGCCAGAATCCCCCCAGAGCAGACGCCAAGGCCGTACCTGTCCGCAGCCCGGGGCGCTGCACACGAAGGGCCGGTCGTCACCCATCCTGCAGCAGCCTGGGGAGCAGAGAAGGGACAGAAATCCTTAAACAGCCCCAAAAATCCCCACAGCACCCGCGGGAGCTGGGATGGATTGTTTTTATTAGGATTTGGGAGGGTTTTACAGCTGGAAGGGAACCTGGGAAGGTGTGGGAGCTTCCCTGGGCCGCAGCAGCACCCGGAGGTGTCACCACCGAGGTGGGGACAGCGCCCAGCCCTGCGGAGGGGCAGCAGCACAACCCCCCCAGCACGGGCCCCCCTCGGTGTTTAGGGGGTCAGGGGACATCCTGGGACCCCCGGGGATCCTCAGGGCCAGCCCAGGAATCCCCCCAACACAAACAAATCAGCAGGGACAGTGGCAATCCACAGAAAACAAAGTGCGAGCGAGCAGCCATCCAATAAATCCACGGCCTCTCTCTGCACCGGTTATATTTTCAATGGGAGAGAACTAAAATTTGTCATTTAATTAATTAAGGGATTATAGGAGTGGTGCTCCGCTTTACAAGGCAATAATCGGGCTCCCCAGTGGGTAAACTACAAGGCTGATGGCAGGGGCAGTTTATCACGGATTACAGCCAAGGATAACAAAACACTCACTCCTATTATGCTACAAGTGAAGCTGCTCTCATTAATAAAAAATAAGAGTAAATAAAGCAAAACCCTCCCCCCCAGTCTCAAACTCCGAAACAACGGTTCCCCCCTCCAGCCAGTGATATTTTACAGCAGGATTTCACAGAGCTGTGGTAAAGCAAACGCTGTTTCCTCGGGGGGCGCCTCCTGCTCCGAGCTGGGCTGCGCTGGAATGCCAGCGAGGGGCTGGGGGAGCGGGCTCTGCACTCGCAGCAAACCCCAGGGTCGGTATTTTTAGGAGCTGTGTGAGAAAAGAGCTCCAAAATGTGGCAGGGAGAGCGGCGGGAGCTCCTGCTCCGCGGGAAGGGAATCAACGAGCTGCTGAAAATGAACAGAGCCGGCGATCCTCTGCCGCAGGAGGGGAATCCCTCCCCACGGCCACGGCAGGCTGAGCAGCGAGGAGCTGCGATCCCACAGGGCAGGAGCCCCGCGCTGGGCTGGCTTTGGGGCTGGATTTATGGAGCCGAACTCCGGGCGCTGTGCGAACAGCGATGGGGATGAATGTCCCTGTCACCCACGGCAATGGGGATAAATGTCCCTGTCACCCACGGCAACGGGGATAAATGTCCCTGTCACCCGAGGCACGGGCTGGCAGCCAGAGCCCTGCCCGGCCCAGGGGGAACAAAGGCACCCAAACACCAGGAACGGCCCCAGAAATCCCAAAAGCGACACGGGAGACAGCAAGGACAAATCCTGGCCAGGCCCTGAGGTGACACCGGAACTCTGGATGGATCCCAGGAGGCTTCCCCTGTTCCCAAAGCAGGATTTAATGGATTCCCCCATTCCCAAAGCAGGATCCAGCTGATCCAGAAGGATCCCCCCGTTCCCAAAGCAGGATTTAATGGATCCCCCTGTTCCCAAAGCAGGATTTAATGGATTCCCCTGTTCCCAAAGCAGGATTTAATGGATCCCCCTGTTCCCAAAGCAGGATTTAATGGATTCCCCTGTTCCCAAAGCAGGATTTAATGGATTCCCCCGTTCCCAAAGCAGGATTTAATGGATTCCCCTGTTCCCAAAGCAGGATTTAATGGATTCCCCCGTTCCCAAAGCAGGACCCAGCTGATCCCCCTGTTCCCAAAGCAGGATTTAATGGATTCCCCCGTTCCCAAAGCAGGATTTAATGGATTCCCCCGTTCCCAAAGCGGGCGTGGACCCCTGTGTTCCCCAAAGCAGGATTTAAGGGATTCCCCCATTCCCAAAGCAGGATTTAATGGATTCCCCCGTTCCCAAAGCAGGATTTAATGGATTCCCCCATTCCCAAAGCAGGATCCAGCTGATCCAGAAGGATCCCCCCGTTCCCAAAGCAGGACCCAGCTGATCCTGGCTGTGTCAGGAGGATCCCCCCATTCCTAAAGGAGGATCCAGCTGATCCTGGAGGATCCAGCCATTCCCAAACTAGGATTTAACTGATCCCCCCGTTCCCAAAGCAGGGCCCAGCCACTCCCAGCTGTGCAGCACGCACAGCACACGCACACACGCGTGCTCAGATTTATGTCACGTTTAGCCGGGACAAATTCCCTCCATAAATCCTGTGCTCGGGAAGGGGCCGAGGCAGGAGCTGACTGGGGCTGGGAGCTCTGTCCTGGCATCCCCCTGGGGTGGGACTGGCACCGCTGGGGTGGGACTGGCAGGCTCTGGGAAGGGGGACAGGCACAGACAGATCGCTCTGGGGGAGCTCCAGGGGGATTTTTTCCTCCCCCAGGATTTGGGGTTTCTCCTCGAGGATTTGGGGATTTCTGCCCTAGGAATTCGGGGATTTCTCCCCCAGGATTTGGGGATTTCTGCCCTAGGAATTCGGGGATTTGTCCCCCAGGATTTCGGGTTTCTCAGCCAGAAATTTGGGATTTCTCCCCCAGGAATTTGGGATTTCTCACCCAGGAATTTCTCCCCCAGGATTTGGGGATTTGTCCCCCAGGAATTTGGGGATTTGTTCCCCAGGATTTGGGATCTCTCCCCCAGGAATTTGGGGCTTCTCCCCCAGGCTGGGGTGGGATCCCTGCCCTGCCCTGGCTGCAAATGTCACCTTCCCGAATCCCCTGGGCTCTGCTGTCCCGCCAGGGCGCTGCCCACGCCCTGCAGGGCACAGCGCTGTGTGGGTGGGCACAGCCCGGGGGCACAGGCACACCCGCAGCCGGGCTGGGGCCGGGCTGGGGCCGGGCTGGGGCTGGCGGCCAGGATGTGGCAACCTGCGGCTCCTCTGACTCGCCAAAGCCGGGAGCAGCGGGCCCCTGTGCTGTCCCGGGCTGCTGCGGCCGCTGCTCCCTCGCTGCAGACCGCTCTGCGTTCCTGCAGCACCTCAAAGCCCCGTGAGAAACACCACAAAACAGCAAAAAGTCACCTTTCCTTAAACCTCAGCGTCAAGACGGAAGGAACTCCCTGGACCTCAGCCCTGCTGAATGCCGGGCACCGAGCTGGGAAATGCTCTAAAAATAAAGTTCTATTGTTGTCCTGGCACGTGACCCCGCTGCAGGAATGCTGGTGCCCAGGGCCTGCAGCTGGGCACTGCAGGATGGGCAGGAATGCACTGGGAGCGAGCTGGGATTGCACTGGGAATTGCACTGGGAACTGGACTGGGAATTGCACTGGGATTGTACTGGGAATTGCACTGGGAATTGCACTGGGAATTGCATTAGGAATGAGCTGGGATTGCACTGGGAACTGCACTGGGAATGCTGCAGGCCCCAGAAAACACTCAGGGGGATGCAGACATTGTTCTGTGCCAGCCGGGATCCCTCTCCAGGACAGATCCCCCTGCAGCAGGGATCCCTTTTCCAGCCGGGATCCCTCTCCAGCACTCTCTCCCCTACTAGCACCACCACAATTCTGGGCTATGCCCGTAAACCACGAGGATAAACTTCACATTAACGCGACCACAAAATTAAAACTGAGGGCTGCACCGACCATGAACCAAACCCAGCAGGGCTGCGAGAGCCACCTCCTAAAAATAGGCTGGGCCTGAAGAGGCACAAAACCAGCAGGGAGGGCCAGGGGCTCCTGGAGCCGGGCAAGGCTCCCTCAGCCCACCCTCAGTGACTCCTGCCTGGGCTGAGCCCGTGCCCTGAGCTGCTGTGGAGAGCAGGAGGGGGACAGAACGAGCTGGCACAAAGGCTGCGTGCTTTTTGGGGCAGTCTGGGGATAAAACCCCGTTATGGGGCTGATTCTCAGAGCCCATCGAGCAGCCAGCCCAGCCCAGCTCGGTGGGGTTAACTCTTGGCCAGCCCAGCCCGGCTCCTCGGGGCGGCCCTGCCAGCCCGGGAGCCGTGCCAGGAGCACAAACAAACCCATTCAAACACAAACGGCGCTCCAGGCACCGGCCCAGCCCCGAGCACGGGCAGGGGGAGAGCAGGGAGAGCCACAATAAACGAGATTATTATGGATGGCTGCAGCTCGGGGCTGGAGCAGCCTCTGGCTTCCAGGAGAACACACAAAGCCCAGAGCCAGCCCCGAATCGCTCTGGGGGAGCAGCAGGGAGGGGAGGCAGCCCTGACTGCCAATTCCAGCCCGGGAGAAGGAAGCTCAGGGCTGTGTCCCCAGGCTGTGCCCCCGGACTGTCCCCCAGGCTCTGCAGAGCCTCCGAGGCTTCCCCTGAAAGCTCGAGGAAGGAAGCAGAGCGCTCCGAGGCCGGCCAGGAAAGGCTGCCGCGGTTTTCCTGAGGGCAGTCCTGGCCAGCCCTGAGCTCCCCGAGCCTGGGGTCAGCAGGGCCACCCCAGGAGGGCCGGGACACAGGGCAAGAACAGCTCGAGCTGCTCCTTCAAACATCTAAGGGAAAAGCGGGAGTGGGGTCCCACCTGCTTTGTGGGGCCAGGCTGGCACCTCATCCTCATCCTCATCCCTGCTGCTGTGGGACCTCGGGGCGAGCCCGGGGCTACTCCTGCCTGTCAGAACAATCTGCACACACCGGGCCCGGGGCTGCTCCTGCCCCTCAAAGATCCCGGGGCCGCTCCCTCCCCTCAGGCGATTCGGAGCTGTGGGCGCCGGGCCAGGGCTGCTCCCGTCCCTCAGAGCTGTTTGGAGCTGCCCACACCGGGCCAGGGCAGCTCCTGTCCCTCAGGGTGATCCGGAGCTGTGGGCACCAGCTCAGGGCTGCTCCTGCCCCTCAGAGCGATCCCGAGCTCCACACGTTGGGCTCAGGGCTGCTCCTGCCCCTCAGAGCGATCCCGAGCTCCACACGTTGGGCTCAGGGCTGCTCCTGCCCCTCAGAGCGATCCCGAGCTCCACACGTTGGGCTCAGGGCTGCTCCTGCCCCTCAGAGCGATCCCGAGCTCCACACGTTGGGCTCAGGGCTGCTCCTGCCCCTCAGAGCGATCCCGAGCTCCACACGTTGGGCTCAGGGCTGCTCCTGCCCCTCAGAGCGATCCCGAGCTCCACACGTTGGGCTCAGAGCTGCTCCTGCCCCTCAGGGTGATCCGGAGCTGTGGGCACCGGGCCAGGGCTGCTCCCGTCCCTCAGAGCTGCTTGGAGCTGCACACACGGGGCCCAGGCCTGCTCCTGCCCCTCAGAACAATCAGAACAATCCCGAGTTCCACACACCGGGCCCAGGGCTGCTCTTGCCCCTTGGGGCGATCCCGAGTTCCACACACCGGGCCCAGGGCTGCTCCTGCCCCTCGGGGTGCCCGCAGCTCTCCCTGCCTCTCCCCGCCCGGATCCACCCATGGAAATTGCGAAACTCTTTCAGTTTTGCAGGGAGAGGCCCCCCCAAGGCGGCTCTTGGGCCCAAACTCCGACTTTCAAGCTATTTTGGGGTGTGAGGGAAGGAGGGAGAGTGTTTGCTTTGTAACTGAAAAGCTGCGAGAGCTTAAAATTGTCGTGTGGAAAGGAGGCCAAGAGCCCGGGCTATAAAACCTGCTCTGGAGGCACAACACCCTCACGCTTCGTGGGCTTGACAAAGCAAAGCAAACCCAACTGTATAAACTGGAATATTGGCAGGGAATTCGCTGGAAACAAATCCCCCCCAGCCACAGGGTGTTTAACCAGAAACCTCAGCCAAGTCCCAGCAGCTCCCTCGGGCTGGGCCTTTCTGGGTGTTCGTGCTCTGAGACGATCCCCAAAAAGCCAAAACGCCATTGCCACCTCCGGGAGCTCCGAGTGTCCCCCAGGAGCTCCAAGTTACCCCCAGGAGCTCCGAGCCACCTTCAGGAGCTCTGAGTGTCCCCCAGGAGCTCTGACTGTCCCCCAGGAGCTCCGAGCCACCCCCAGGAGCTCCGAGACGCCCCCAGGAGCTCCGAGAGTCCCCCAGGAGCTCCGAGCCACCTTCAGAGGAGCTCCCAGCCCCGTTAGACCCGGAGCCCCGGCTGCCCCCAGGGCACGGCCTGTGCCTGACCCCGGCACAAAGCACACCCCAAAGCCCAGACTGCCGCAGGAGAATGTTTCCTCCCCGAGCAGCGATTTCCCGGGCAGGATCCGGGGTGGCCTCGGCGCCGGGCGATCCATCTCGGCTGCGCTGAGATCTACGGCAGCGCAGGGAAATAATTCAGCTTTAGGGGAGGAAGGGGAGGCCTCGGAGAGCCGCCGCTCCTGCCCGGCCCGGTAATTACAGCAAAGCCACACGGCCTCGCAGAGAGCAGTATTTTACCTCGGAAATGCCTGAGTGACCCAGAAACTGGAGTCCCATTTCCTGAAATTATTTCACCACTTCAGAGCCCTTGTTTCAATGAAAGCTGCTGCAAACGAGGCATGAGAGCCCCGAGCTGAGCTGGAACATATTTTGCCTGCCGACGTGCGGGGATGGTTTGAAGGGAAGAGCAAAGTCAGGGCTGCGAGGAGCGGGAGAGCCCGGGCTGAGCACCCGGATAAAAACCCTGCCCTGAACCCAAATAACGGAGCCAGGGCAGACAGGGAGCCCCCACACTGACGTAAAACACTCTGTCCCACCTGTTATTATCCCATCCCGCCTGGGCACCTCCCTTTATTCAGCTTTTGGAGGCTTTTAGGGTGCCACTGTTGGATGCACGGGCCCGAAAAATCTAAAACTCCAAGGGGAGAGAGAAATGCTCCAGGAAGAAGGGGTTTGCACAGGGCTCTGCAGAAAGCCCAGGTGCCGCAGCCACGGCTCGAGCTGTGCTCTGGTGGGCAGCAAAGCCCCCATTCCACCACAGCATCTCAGAACCCCAAGGGAAGCTTTATGGGATGGAGCACCAGTGCCCTAAAGGGATCCTGCAGCTTTTGGGGACAGGGAGACGCCAAAAAAAAAAAGGGAAAATAAAGGAAAGGTGAGGGACAAACCCAGGGATGGGGCGCATCCCTTGGGAATTCCTCACCACCTCCAAGCTTTCCTCCATGGCTGCAGCACGGCTCGGTGCTGAACGAGGGGGGAAGAGCGGCCTGGGAAATCTGGCCTCGATTCACAGTGCCAGGATCGGGAATAGAAAAAAAAGAAGGGGAAAGAAAAAAGAAGGGGAAAGGAAAAAGAAGGGGAAAGGAAAAAGAAGGGGAAAGGAAAAAGAAGGGGAAAGAAACAGAAGGGAAAGAAAAGGAAGGCCCCAAAACAGTCCGAGGGTAAATAAACCCAAACAGAGGCGCAGCAGCATCACGTGGGACGCAGCAGAAACGAGTCCAAAGCCAAAGGCAAGGCAGAGCTGCTTCCCTGACACACAGAACCACGCCGTGGGCACGAGCAGCCCCAGCAGTTCCAGCCCCAGCACGGCACAGCCCCAGCCCCAGCACGGCACAGCCCCAGCCCCAGCCGTTCCAGCCCCAGCCGTTCCAGCCCCAGCACGGCACAGCCCCAGCACGGCACAGCCCCAGCACGGCACAGCCCCAGCCGTTCCAGCCCCAGCACGGCACAGCCCCAGCCGTTGCAGCCCCAGCCGTTGCAGCCCCAGCCGTTCCAGCCCCAGCCGTTCCAGCCCCAGCCGTTCCAGCCCCAGCCGTTGCAGCCCCAGCCGTTGCAGCCCCAGCCGTTGCAGCCCCAGCCGTTGCAGCCCCAGCACGGCACAGCCCCAGCCGTTCCAGCCCCAGCCGTTGCAGCCCCAGCCGTTGCAGCCCCAGCCGTTCCAGCCCCAGCACGGCACAGCCCCAGCACGGCACAGCCCCAGCTGTTCCAGCCCCAGCCGTTCCAGCCCCAGCCGTTGCAGCCCCAGCCGTTCCAGCCCCAGCCGTTCCAGCCCCAGCCGTTCCAGCCCCAGCACGGCACAGCCCCAGCCCGGCACAGCCCCAGCCGTTGCAGCCCCAGCCGTTGCAGCCCCAGCCGCGCCCCAGCCGTTGCAGCCCAGGACGCCGCTCGCATCTCCGCGCTCACTCCCAGCACATTCCCCTCCTCAGGACGGCCACCACAGCTCAGCCAGAGCCCAGCCCGCAGCCCTGGTGCCCCCCAGCCCCGCTGGTGCTCCCCCTCTCCAAGTTCCCCGTTTCCCAACGCCAGGGGGATTCCCAGCCCAAAAACCCCCGGGATCCACCCTCCGGCCCGGCTCACGGGGATTTTGGAACAAACGGGAATAAAGACACGAATCAGGAGCTGGAACTGCGTTTTAGCCACATCCTTTGACTCCCTCCAGGGATCCCTGCCCAGGTGGGAGCACCTGGCACCTGCAGCTGGGCCCCAGCACAGCTCAGGGACCTGCCGGGAAACGGGGACAGCCCTGGGGAATGAGGAACCCCGAGAAAGCAGAAATAAAACAGAAACGCGCGTCAGGGCCGGGCCCCGGGCACGGCGAAAGAGGAATCTCAGAGGGAGCTCTGGCATTCATCCCCAGAGTTTGTGCGCAGCCTGCTCCTGCTCTGAGCACGGCCCAGGGGTGCAGGAAAGCACGAATGAATCCCGGGAAAAGGCTGGAATCCCCGGTGGACACCACCCACCGGGGAAGCGCCCAGGGTCCCACAGCTCAGCATCACCAGGGCACCCAAAACCAACAACTTTTCCACGGGAACAGGGCTGGGTTTGGGCTCCCAAAGCAGGCAGGCCTGTGGGAGAGCGACTGCCCGCTGAAACCCCAACCAACCCAGAGCAGCAGGAGCAAAACCCTTCCCTGAGCGGCACTGAGCCCTCGGGGGATGCAGCTGGAGCAGGGCTGGGACCCCCTGACCCCTCCTCAGGCTGGGACCCTGCCCCAAGAGCCCTGCTGCTCTGAGCCCCCTGCCCGCCCTGCAGCCGCTGCTGGGCTCTGCTGAGAGACCCCCAGCACAGAGCCCCCGGCCCGGTGGGCTCCTTCCTCCCAGAGCTGTTTTAGGGACAGCACCTCGGGAACGCCTCGGGACCACCCCCGCGGGGATGAACGGCAATGCCTGCAGCCCACACGGGTAACCCGGACAGGGACAGAGGGGACAGCTCCGGAGGGGCGGCCGGGCAGCGAGGAACGAGCAGCGAAGGAGGAGGCAGGACGGGGAGAGCAGGAATGAGCTCTGTGTGTGTGTGCTCACACCTGAGCTGTGTGTGTGTGTGTGCTCACACCTGAGCCGTGTGTGTGTCTGTGCTCACACCTGAGCCGTGTGTGTGTGTGTGCTCACACCTGAGCACTGCGTGTGTGTGTGTGTGTGTGTGTGTGTGCTCACACCTGAGCACTGCGTGTGTGTGTGTGTGTGTGTGTGTGTGTGGTGTCTACTTTGTTTCACACCTGAGCACTGTGCTCACACCTCGTGTGTGTGTGTGTGTGTGTGTGTGTGTGTGTGCTCACACCTGAGCCGTGTGTGTGTGTGTGTGTGTGTGTGCTCACACCTCAGCCGTGTGTGTGTGTGTGTGTGTGTGTGTGTGGGACTCACACCTGAGCCGTGTGTGTGTGTGTGTGTGTGTGTGTGTGTGTGCTCACACCTGAGCCGTGTGTGTGTGTGTGTGTGTGTGTGTGGGACTCACACCTGAGCCGTGTGTGTGTGTGTGTGTGTGTGTGTGTGTGTGTGTGTGTGTGTCTCACACCTGAGCCGTATGTGTGTGTGTGTGTGTGTGTGGGACTCACACCTGAGCCAGGCATCCCCTGCTCGCTCCCACCTGCCAGGGAAGGGGCAGGTACAGGTGCAGGTGAGCCCCGCAGCCCCCAGCCCAGCCCTCGATTCCCCGATGGAGAGCAAACTCCTTCAGCTCCGATTCCTGACGTGGAGGAAGAGCCCCCAGCCCCCCCTGCTGCTCCCTTCCCCAGTGCCAGGATCCCCCAGATCTCCTGACAGCCCCTCCACACCGCCCTGGTCCCCAGCAGATCCGGGGCCGCAGACCCTTCCCCACCCCAGAGCACCAAGCGCGGCTTTGGGGTCCCCAATTCCAGGACTCCCCTCAGCCTCCCTCATCCCCATGCCGGGGCTCCCCTGTGCCCCTCACAGTCCCCAGCCCCATTCCGGGGCTCCCCTCAGCCCCCTCCCCATGCCGGGGCTCCCCCCGGCACCGCCCGGGCCCCTCGCAGCTCCTCGGCCCCGCCCCGGAGGCGGGGCTTGGCCGCATAGCGGCGCCTCCCTCGCCCGCCATTGGCCGTTGCTCCCGCCGCTCAGGGGCGGCGCGCGATGTGATTGGTCGCGACGCGCTGTCACTCAGCGCGGGGGCGGGGCGGCCGGAGCTGCCGCCGCACGAAAACTCGGGGAGAGTTGTGGGGGGAGGGGCCGGCCGGGGCTCCCGCCGCCCCCGGAGCTGCCCCGCCGCCGCCGCCGCCGCGGAACCGCTCGGGACGGCCCCGCTCCCGCCGTGCCGGCGCCGCCGTTACCTGAGGGAGCCGGGCCGGGTCCTCGCGCTGGCGCCGCTCGCACTGGGGCTCCCGCCGCCCCCCCCCGCCCCGCGCGCCAGGCTCTCGCGAGACCCGCGCGGAGGTAACGGCGCGGCTGCCAATAGGACGCGCCGGGGGCGGGGCCTCGGAAGAGAAGGGGCGTGGTTACCACTCACAGTGGGCGTGGTCAGAGGTAGGCCCCGCCCGGGAGGCCCCGCGGGGACGGCGACACGTGGGGAGAGGGGACAGACCCGGGACAGGACAGACCCGGGACAGACCGGGACAGGCCCGGGATAGCCTGGGACAGACCGGGACAGGGCCGGGATACGGCCGCGACAAACTGGGACAGACCGGGACAGACTGAGATCGCCTGGGACAGCCCCGGGACAGTCCCGGTTCAGCCCGGCTCACAGGCGCCCCTCGAATCCCAGGCCCGGGCCTCTGGCACGCCCCAAAGCCAGGAGGCCACGGCTGGCACTGTCCCCCAGCACTGGGGCACCCCAAAGGCAGGACAGGGCTGGCACGCAGGTGACACTGGCAGGGCCACCAAGGAGACACGAGCAGCTCCGACTGTCGCCGAGCCGTGTTTATCGCCGTCCGGCGCCGCTGTCACATGGCGAAGAGGATGGGGCAGAAGAGCCCCATGGCCTCGGACAGGGCGAAGCCCCGGATGGCGGAGGAGAAGAGCTGCTGCTTCGGAGAGGGGTTCCTGGGGGGCACGGCCACCTCGGTCCCTGTCACCCCACAGTCCCGTGTCCCCCGCCCGAGCTCTGTCCCACCCAGGTGTCCCCTCCCGGCGGTGGCACCGTGCGGACAGGGACGGAGGTGCCGCTGCAGGTGTCACCCGCGGTGCGGCAGCGGAGCCCCCGAATCCCGGGCCGAGACGGGCCGCGGGGGCGTCGGGCACACCTGGGGGCTCCCGGTGTCCCGGGGCTCTCTCTCGGTGTCCCGGGGGCTCCCTGTGCGCATGCGCGGCCGAGACGGGACGGGCGCCCCCCTCCGGACGGGAGGACTCATAGCTGCGCCGGGGGGGCGGGGCCTGCAGCGGGGTGGGCGGGGCCAAGCCCTGCGCGCGCCCTCTGGCGGGAAACCGGGGGAGCGCAGGTGTGCGCGCCTGGGGCGAGCACGTGACACGTGAGCGCGTGTGCGACACCGTGTCCCCCCCCCCGTGTCCCCTCCATGTCCCCTCCGTGTCCCCGGGGCCGCGGGGAGGACACAGTGTCACCCCCGTGTCCCGTGTCCCCCCCCTTGGGGACACCGCCACCCCCCCGGCCGCGGCTCTCCGTTGGCGCTGCTGCCGTCACGGCCATTAATTAAAGCCGGGCCGTAATTAACGGCCATTAACGGGAAATCAATGCCGAGGAGCCGCGGCTGGGGGGGCTCCGGCTCCGGAGGGGGGGGGGACCCCGAACCCCGACCCCTCCCGGGCACCGCGGGCACCGATCGGGGCTCCCGGGGGGGGGACAGGGGCCGGGGGAGCCGCTCTGGGGCAATTTCGGGGGTTTTGGGTTGGGGGCAATTTCGGGGGGTTTGAGGGAATTTCGGGGGTTTTGGGTTGGGGGCAATTTCGGGGGTTTTGGGTTGGGGCAATTGTTTGAGATTTGGGGTTTTGTTGGATTTGGGGGGTTTTGGGTTCGGGGGGGAGGACGGGAGGAGCGGCAGGGCCGAGCTGTGAAAATGGCCAGAAACGGCCCCAAAAAGGAGCCAGAAGTGCCGGGAATGGAGGGTCTGGTTCCAAAATGGGGAGTCTGATCCCAAAAATGGGGTTCTGATCCCAATAATGGGGTTCTGATCCCGGGAATGGGAGTTTCACGGCAGAAATTGGGGTTCTTCCCCCAGGATTTGGGGTTCCTCCCCCAGGATTTGGAATTTCTCACTCAGGATTTGGAATTTGGGGTTTCTCACTCAGGATTTGGGGTTCCTCCCCCAGGATTTGGAATTTCTCACTCAGGATTTGGAATTTGGGGTTTCTCACTCAGGATTTGGGGTTTCTCCCCCAGGATTTGGAATTTCTCACTCAGGATTTGGAATTTGGGGTTTCTCACTCAGGATTTGGGGTTCCTCCCCCAGGATTTGGGATTTCTCACTCAGGATTTGGAATTTGGGGTTTCTCACTCAGGATTTGGGGTTCCTCCCCAGGATTTGGGATTTCTCACTCAGGATTTGGGTTTGGGGTTCTTCCCCAGGATTTGGGGTTCCTCCCCCAGGATTTGGGATTTCTCACTCAGGATTTGGAATTTGGGGTTTCTCACTCAGGATTTGGGGTTTCTCACTCAGGATTTGGGGTTCCTCCCCCAGGATTTGGGATTTCTCACTCAGGATTTGGAATTTGGGGTTTCTCACTCAGGATTTGGGGTTCCTCCCCCAGGATTTGGGATTTCTCACTCAGGATTTGGAATTTGGGGTTTCTCACTCAGGATTTGGGGTTCCTCCCCCAGGATTTGGGATTTCTCACTCAGGATTTGGAATTTGGGGTTCTTCCCCCAGGATTTGGGGTTTCTCCCCCAGGATTTGGGATTTCTCACTCAGGATTTGGAATTTGGGGTTTCTCACTCAGGATTTGGGGTTTCTCACTCAGGATTTGGGGTTTCTCCCCCAGGATTTGGAATTTGGGCTTTCTCCCCCAGGATTTGGGGTTTCTCACTCAGGATTTGGGGTTTCTCACTCAGGATTTGGGGTTTCTCACTCAGGATTTGGGGTTTCTCCCCCAGGATTTGGGGTTTCTCACTCAGGATTTGGAATTTGGGGTTTCTCACTCAGGATTTGGGATTTCTCACTCAGGATTTGGGGTTCCTTTTGGGGTGGGCTGTGCTCGCTGGCCCCGCTCAGCTCTGCCCACCCCAGGCCGGGATTTGCTTTTCCCGGATTTTTTTTCCCCCTTTTTTTTATTTTTAATTTTTTTATACGCTCTTTTCATGACAAACTTTCCCTCACGTCTGACATTTAAAGGCTGATCAGATCTTCGCTGCAGGACAGGGGAAATGGGGAGATTTATTGGGAAATTTACTGGGATATTTATTGGGGCCGGAGATCGGCTCCGACAGCCCCGGGAGCGGGGCGGGGACTGCGGGAATTGTTTGGGAATTTGGGAATTTGGGAATTCCGCGTGGGGAATGAGGCGGGGATCGCAGGAATTTGGGAATTCTGGGCCGGCCCTGTCCCCCAGGAGGTCCCAACCCTGAATCCCCAATTCCCAACCCCAAAATTCCCAACCCCGAATCCCCAATTCCCAACCCTCAATCCCCAACCCCAAATTCCCACTTCTCAATCCTCAATTCCCAACCCCAAAATCCCCAATTCCCAAATCCCCAATTCTCAACCCCAAATCCCCAATTCCCAACCCCAAATTCCCAATCCCAAATCCCCAAAATTCCCAACCCCAAATTCCCAATTGCCAACCCCAAATTCCCAATTGCCAACCCCAGATCCCCAACCCCGAATCCCCAATCCCCAACCCCAAAATCCCCAATTCCCAAATCCCCAATTCTCAACCCCAAAATTCCCAACCCCAAATCCCCAACCCCAAATCCCCAACCCCAAATTCCCACTTCCCAATCCTCAATTCCCAACCCCAAATTCCCCAACCCCAAAATTCCCAACCCCAATCCCCAACCCCAAATCCCCAATTCCCAACCCTCAATTCCCAACCCCAAATCCCCAAATTCCCAACCCTAAATCCCCAATTCCCAACCCCAAAATTCCCAACACCCCAAAATTCCCAACCCCAAATCCCCAACCCCCAATCCCCAATTCCCCCCCAACCCCCAATTCCCAACCCCAAATCCCCAACCCCAATTCCCTCCTCAAATCCCCCAAATCCCCAACCCCCCCAAATTCCCAACCCCAAATCCCCAACCCCCCAATCCCCAACCCCAAATCCCCAATCCCCAATTCCCAACCCTGAATCCCCAACCCCAAATTCCCACTTCTCAATCCTCAATTCCCAACCCCAAAATTCCCAACCCCAAAATCCCCAATTCCCAAATCCCCAATTCTCAACCCCAAAATCCCCAATTCCCAACCCCAAAATCCCCAAATTCCCAACCCTCAATCCCCAACCCCAAATTCCCACTTCCCCTCAATTCCCAACCCCCAATCCCCAACCCCAAAATCCCCAATTCCCAACCCCAAATCCCCAAATTCCCAACCCTCAATCCCCAACCCCAAATTCCCACTTCTCAATCCTCAATTCCCAACCCCAAAATTCCCAACCCCAAATTCCCAACCCCCAAAATTCCCAAATCCCCAACCCCCACCCTGGATCCCCAACCCCAAATCCCCAAATCCCAAACCCCCCAATTCCCCAACCCCAAAATCCCCAACCCCAAAATTCCCAACCCCCAAATCCCCAATTCCCAATCCCAAATCCCCAATTCCCAACCCTGAATCCCCAACCCCAAATTCCCACTTCCCAATCCTCAATTCCCAACCCCAAAATTCCCAACCCCAAAATCCCAAATTCCCAAATCCCCAATTCCCAACCCCAAAATTCCCAACCCCAAATCCCCAAAATTTCCAACCCCAAATCCCCAATTCCCAACCCCAAATCCCCAAAATTCCCAACCCCAAATCCCCAATTCCCAACCCCAAATCCCCAAATTCCCAACCCCAAATCCCCAAATTCCCAACCCCAAATCCCCAAATTCCCAACCCTCAATCCCCAACCCCAAATTCCCACTTCCCAATCCTCAATTCCCAACCCCAAAATCCCCAATTCCCAAATCCCCAATTCTCAACCCCAAATTCCCAATTGCCAACCCCAAATCCCCAACCCCAAAATTCCCAACCCCAAATCCCCCCCAACCCCCAAAATTCCCAACCCCAAATCCCCCCAATGTCCCCAATCCCCCCCTGCCCCCCGTTTGTCCCCCGTTTGTCCCCCGGGAGGCGGGAGCGCAGCCCGGGACGGTTTCCATGGCAACGGGCGGGGGAAAAAAAAATTAGAATTATGGAAGAAAAAAAAAATGAAAAATAAAAAAGCGGCGGCGCGAGCGGCTCGGGGGCCAATTGTGCGCAGCGAGCAAAACGCGAACTGCGGAAAATGCACCGGGCGGGGCAGGGGCCGGGGACACCGAGAGAGGGAGCAAGGGCGGGCCCGGGGAGGGAGAAATGCCCTGTTTCCCCTGTTTCCCCTTTTTCCCCTTTTTCCCCCTTTTTCCCCTTTTATTCCTCTTTTTTTTCTCTTTTTTTTCTCTTTTTTCCCCTTTTATTCCTCTTTTTTTTCTCTTTTTTTTCTCTTTTTTTCCCCTTTTATTCCTCTTTTTTTTCTCTTTTTTTTCTCTTTTTTTCCCCTTTTATTCCTCTTTCTTTTCTCTTTTTTCCCCCTGTTTTTCCTCTATTTTCTCCCTTTTTTCCCCCTTTTTTCCTCCTTTTCCCCGGTTTTTCCTCTATTTTCTCCCCTTTTTTCCCTTTTATTCTTCTTTTTTCGTCTATTTTCTCCCCTTTTTTCCCCTTTTATTCCTCTTTTTCTCCCCATTTTTCCTCTATTTTCTCCCTTTTCCCCATTTTTTTCTCCTTTTTTCCCCGTTTTTCCTCTATTTTCTCCCTTTTTCGCCCCTTTTATTCCTCTTTCTTTTTCCCCCTGTTTTTCGTCTATTTTTCCCCTTTTTTCCTCTTTTTTCTCCTTTTTCCCCGTTTTTCCTCTATTTTGTCCCTTTTTCCCCATTTTTTTCTCCTTTTCCCCCCGTTTTTCCTCTATTTTCTCCCTTTTATTCCTCTTTTTTTCGTCCTTTTTCCCCCTGTTTTTCGTCTATTTTCTCCCCTTTTTTCCCCTTTTATTCCTCTTTTTCCCCCTGTTTTTCCTCTATTTTCTCCCTGTTTTTCCTCTATTTTCTCCCTTTTTTTCTCCTTTTTTCCCCCTGTTTTTCCTCTATTTTGTCCCTTTTCCCCCATTTTTTTCTCCTTTCCCCCCCCTGTTTTTCCTCTATTTTCTCCCTTTTATTCCTCTTTTTTTCTCCTTTTCCCCCCCTGTTTTTCCTCTATTTTCTCCCTTTTTTCCCCTTTTATTCCTCTTTTTTTCCTCCTTTTTCCCCCCTGTTTTTCCTCTATTTTCTCCCTTTTTCCCCCCTTTTATTCCTCTTTTTCCCTCTGTTTTTCGTCTATTTTCTCCCCCTTTTTTCCCTTTTATTCCTCTTTTTTTCCTCCTTTTTTCCCCTGTTATTTCCTTCCTTCCTTCCTTCCTTCCTTCCTTCCTTCCTTCCTTCCTTCCTTCCTTCCTTCCCCCCCAAAATCCCAATATCACCCCCAAATCCCAGATATTCCCCCCCAAAATCCCAAATTTTCCCCCCAACAAAACCCCAATTTTCCTGCCAAAATCCCAATTTCCCCCCCAAATTCTCCCCAAAATCCCAAATGTTCCCCCCAAAAAAACCCAAATCCTAAATATCCCTCGAAAAAAATCCCAATTTTCCCCTCAAATCCCAATCTTCCCCCCAAATCCCAGATATTTCCACCCAAAACCCCAAATATCCCCCAAATTCCCAATTTTTCCCCAAAAACCCCAATTTCACCCCCCAAAATCCCAAATATCCCCCCCAAATTCCCAATTTTTCCCCCCAAAACCCCAATTTTTCCCCCCAAAATCCCAATTTCTGCCCCCAATCCCCAATCCCACCCCCCAAATTCCCAATTTTTCCCCCCAAAATCCCAAATATCCCCCAAAATCCCAATTTTTTCCCCCAAAATCCCAATTTTTTCCCCCCAAAATCCCAATTTTTCCCCCCAAAATCCCAAATTTTCCCCCCAAAACCCCAATTTTTCCCCCCAAAATCCCCAAATTTCCCCCCAAAATCCCAAATATCCCCCAAAATCCCAATTTTTCCCCCAAAACCCCAAATTTTCCCCCAAACATTCCCCCACCAAAATCCCAATTTCTGCCCCCAAACCACAATCCCACCCCCCAAATTCCCAATTTTTCCCCCCAAAACCCAAATTTTCCCCCCAAAACCCCAAAAACTTTCCCCCCAAAAATCCCGATTTTTCCCCCCAAAATCCCAATTTCTCCCCCCAAACCCCAATCCCACCCCCCAAAACCCCAAATTTTTCCCCCAAAATCCCAAATATCCCCCAAAATCCCAATTTCTGCCCCCAAACCCCAATCCCACCCCCCAAAATCCCAAATTTTCCCCCAAAATCCCAATTTTTCCCCCCAAAACCCCAATTTTTCCCCCCAAAACCCCAATTTCTGCCCCCAAAATCCCGTTTTTTCCCCAAACCCGCTGTTTTTCTCCCTCCTTTCCCTCTCCTGAAGGCTCCGCCGAGCCCGGGCCCTCGCACCCCTCATTTCTCATTTTTATTTCCCTCTGCAAGTGACAAATTGTTCCCGATTTTATATCGGATCCCTCCAGGCGCGGAGAGAGCTGCCGATGGGATTTTTTTCCTTTTTATTTTTTCCCTTTTTTTTTTTTTTGTTTCTACCCCAAAAAATAAAAGGAAAAGAAAAGCCATCAAAGGCAATAATAAAATTTAAAAAAATCCCCGTGAAAACAACCCGAAAGCAGCTCCGTGCTGGTAATGAGCGCCGCAGAGACGCTCCAGAAACAGAATTTCCCCCTCCCCAAAAATTCCTTTTATCGCCTCAAAATCACCGCGGGGAAATCCTGCCGCCTCGAAACATCCTTAATTCCCCCAAAAACGGCGCTTAGGAAGGGAAAAAATAGCGATTTTCTTTAAAAATCTGGGGTTTTTTCTCTGGTTTTTTTTTTTCTTTCCATGCGGAGCTTGGGGTTTTTTGTGCTGAGAATTTCCCATTTCCAGCGGGATTTTAATGCTCTTGGAAAAGGTCAGGGAATGTTCCTTGCCCCGCGTTCCAGCTCAATTTATTTATTTATCCCTCCCGGGAGGGATCCGCTGCTTTGGGGGGGAAAAATCCATAAAAATTCCAAAGAAATGGGGGGAAAAACAATAAAATTGGAAAGAAATGGGGGGAAAAAATCAATAAAATTCAGAATAAATGGGGGGAAAATCCATAAAAATTCCAAAGAAATGGGGGGAAAAACAATAAAATTGGAAAGAAATGGGGGGAAAAAATCAATAAAATTCAGAATAAATGGGGGAAAATCAATAAGATTCGAAAGAAATGGGGGAAGAATCAATAAAATTCGAAAGAAATGGGGGAAATCAATGAAATTCAAAAGAAATGGGAGGAAAAAATCAATAAAATTTGAAAGAAATGGGAGGAAAAAAAATCCATAAAATTCAAAAGAAATGGGGAAAATCAATAAAATTCAGAATAAATGGGGGAAAATCAATAAAATTCAAAAGAAATGGGGAAAAATCAATAAAATTCAGAATAAATGGGGGAAAAATCAATAAAATTCAGAATAAATGGGGAAATCAATAAAATTCAGAATAAATGGGGGAAAATCAAAATTCGAAAGAAATGGGGAAAAAAATCAATAAAATAAAATAAATGGGGAAAATCCATAAAATTCAGAATAAATGGGGAAAATCAATAAAATTCAGAATAAATGGGGGAAAATCAATAAAATTCAAAAGAAATGGGGAAAAAAAATCAATAAAATTCAAAAGAAATGGGGAAAAATAATAAAATTCAAAGAAATGGGGAAAAAATGAATTAGAAAAATAAAAAAAAATGGGAAATAAATTAAAAAAAAATAATAAAATTCAAAAGAAATGGGGGAAAAATCAATAAGATTCGAAAGAAATGTGGGAAAAAATCAATAAAATTTGAAAGAAATGGGAGGAAAAAAAATCAATAAAATTCAAAAGAAATGGGGAAAAAATCAATAAAATTCGAAAGAAATGGGGGAAAAATCAATAAAATTTGAAAGAAATGGGAGGAAAAAATCAATAAAATTCAGAATAAATGGGGGAAAATCAATAAAATTCAGAATAAATGGGGGGAAAAAAATAAAATTCGAAAGAAATGGGGGAAAATCAATAAAATTCAAAAGAAATGGGGGAAAATCAATAAAATTCGGAATAAATGGGGGAAAATCAATAAAATTCAAAAGAAATGGGGAAAAAATCCATAAAATTTGAAATGAAAAAAATCAATAAAATTCAAAAGAAATGGGGGGGAAAATCAATAAAATTCAGAATAAATGGGGGAAAAATCAATAAAATTCAAAAGAAATGGGGGAAAAAATCCATAAAATTCGAAAGAAATGGGAGGAAAAAAATCAATAAGATTCAGAATAAATGGGGGAAAATCAATAAAATTCAGAATAAATGGGGGAAAATCAATAAAATTCAGAATAAATGGGGGAAAACAATAAAATTCGAAAGAAATGGGGGAAAATCAATAAAATTCGAAAGAAATGGGGGAAGAATCAATAAAATTCGAAAGAAATGGGGGAAAATCCGAATTTCCCCCTTTTTTCCCTGCTCTGCAGTCCCCCATGGCTCCGTGCAGTGCTCCGGGTCCTTTTGCCCCAAATCCGGAGGTTTTGCCCCATTTTCCGTCCCTTTTTGGGGTCATTGCTGGCGTGGGCTCGGCCTCCACTCACCGGGGGTGTCCTTTGGGGCAAATTCACAATTTTGGGGGCAAAAATCGCTTTTTTGGGGAGGAAATTTGCCTTCTTTTGGGGAGGGAAATTCTCATTTTGGGGGGAAATTTGCATTTTGGGGGGAAATTTGCATTTTTGGGGGTGAAATTTGCATTTTTGGGGGAAATTTGCATTTTGGGGGAAATTTGCATTTTGGGGGGAATTTTGCATTTTTGGGGGAAATTTGCATTTTTGGGGGTGAAATTTGCATTTTTGGGGGGAAATTTGCATTTTTGGGGGAAATTTGCATTTTTGGGGGGAAATTTGCATTTTTGGGGGTGAAATTTGCATTTTTGGGGGTGAAATTTGCATTTTTGGGGGGAAATTTGCATTTTTGGGGGAAATTTGCCTTTTTGGGGGGAAATTTGCATTTTTGGGGGGAAATTTGCATTTTTGGGGTGAAATTTGCCTTTTTGGGGGGAAATTCACCCTTTTGAGGGAAAATCGCCCCATTTTGGGTGGGAAGAGAGAATTTGGCGGCCCCAGCTCCGCTCTCAGTAGCCCCATGGGTTTGTGGGTTTTTGTGGTTTTTGTGGGATTTTATTTTGAGGTTTTTATGGGTGAGTTTTTGTGTTTTGGGTTGTGTTTGTTTTGGGTTTTTTTGGGTTTGTTTTGTGGGAGTTTTTGGGTATTTTTGTGGGGTTTTTCTGAAATTTTCTAGGATTTTGTGGGGTATTTTGAGGGATTTTGCGTTTTGTGGGAAATTTAGCATTTTGTGGGATTTTTTGGGAATTTGATTTTTGAGGGATTTTGAGGATTTTTAGGGGTTTTTCTGGGGGATTTTGAGGGATTTTGGGTTTTTTGGGGTTTGCATTTTTGTGGGATTTTTGTGGAGTTTTTTGGGGGTTTTTTATGGGGTTTCTGATTTTCTAGTTTGTGGGAGTTTGTTTTGAGGTTTTGGGGGGTTTGGATTTTTGTTTGTGGTTTGGGATTTGAGGGAGTGGGGGTTTTTGGGTGTTTGAGGTTTTGGGTGGAGATGTGGTTGAGAGCATGGGTTTTTTTGGTTTGGTTTTTGTGGGTTTTTGTGGGAGTTTTTGGTTTTGAGTTTATGGGGTTTTGCGGGATTTTGTGGATTTTTGGGGATCGATTTTGAGGGATTTTTTGGGGTTTTTCTGGGATTTTCTAGGATTTTTGTGGGAGTTTGATTTTGAGGGATTTTGAGATATTTTTTATGGGGTTTTTCTGGGATTTTCTAGGATTTTGTGGGAGTTTGATTTTGAGGGATTTTGAGAGATTTTTTATGGGGTTTTTCTGGGATTTTCTAGGATTTTGTGGGATTTTTGTGGGAGTTTTGATTTTTAGGTTTTTTGGATTTTAGAGTGTGATTTTGTGGGAGTTTTGAGAGATTTTTTATGGGGTTTTTCTGGGATTTTCTAGGATTTTGTGGGATTTTTGTGGGAGTTTGATTTTGAGGGATTTTGAGGGATTTTTATGGGGTTTTTCTGGGATTTTCTAGGATTTTGTGGGAGTTTGATTTTGAGGGATTTTGAGAGATTTTTTATGGGGTTTTTCTGGGATTTTCTAGGATTTTGTGGGAGTTTGATTTTGAGGGATTTTGAGAGATTTTTATGGGGTTTTTCTGGGATTTTCTAGGATTTTGTGGGAGTTTGATTTTGAGGGATTTTGAGAGATTTTTTATGGGGTTTTTCTGGGATTTTCTAGGATTTTTGTGGGATTTTTGTGGGAGTTTGACTTTGAGGGATTTTGAGAGATTTTTATGGGGTTTTTCTGGGATTTTCTAGGATTTTTGTGGGATTTTTGTGGGAGTTCGATTTTGAGGGATTTTGAGGGATTTTTATGGGGTTTTTCTGGGATTTTCTAGGATTTTGTGGGAGTTTGATTTTGAGGGATTTTGAGGGATTTTTATGGGGTTTTTCTGGGATTTTCTAGGATTTTGTGGGAGTTTGATTTTGAGGGATTTTGAGAGATTTTTATGGGGTTTTTCTGGGATTTTCTAGGATTTTTGTGGGATTTTTGTGGGAGTTTGATTTTGAGGGATTTTGAGAGATTTTTATGGGGTTTTTCTGGGATTTTCTAGGATTTTGTGGGAGTTTGATTTTGAGGGATTTTGAGAGATTTTTATGGGGTTTTTCTGGGATTTTCTAGGATTTTGTGGGATTTTTGTGGGAGTTTGATTTTGAGGGATTTTGAGGAGATTTTTATGGGGTTTTTCTGGGATTTTCTAGGATTTTTGTGGGAGTTTGATTTTGAGGGATTTTGAGAGATTTTTTATGGGGTTTTTCTGGGATTTTCTAGGATTTTGTGGGATTTTTGTGGGAGTTTGATTTTGAGGGATTTTGAGAGATTTTTATGGGGTTTTTCTGGGATTTTCTAGGATTTTGTGGGATTTTCTGGGATTTTTTGCCCCTTCCCTGTTTATCAGTACCCGGGGCTGTAAACAGGGCCGGGAGCCGCAGGTGGATCGGTCCCGGAAAATGGGGAATTTCGGGGAAAATGGGGAATTTCGGGGAAAATGGGGAATTTCGGGGACAATGGGGAATTCCGGGATTTGTCCCCATCCTGCCGGGGAAGCTCGCTGAGTTTTGGGGTCAAAACGTCAATTAACGGGGAAATCGGCGGCCGGGGATGAAACGGGGGAACAGGAGGGGAGGAAAACCCGAAAAATCTGGGATGGGTTTGAACGGGGGTTCGGCAGAGTTCGGGTGGGTTCGGAAAGGTTCGGGACGGTTCGGAAAGGTTCGGAAAGGTTCGGCAGGGTTCGGAAAGGTTCGGCAGGGTTCGGAAAGGTTCGGAAAGGTTCGGGAGGGTTCGGAAAGGTTCGGGTGGGTTCGGAAAGGTTCGGAAAGGTTCGGCAGGGTTCGGAAAGGTTCGGCAGGGTTCGGAAAGGTTCGGGTGGGTTCGGGAGGGTTCGGGTGGGTTCGGAAAGGTTCGGAAAGGTTCGGAAAGGTTCGGAAAGGTTCGGGAGGGTTCGGAAAGGTTCGGGTGGGTTCGGAAAGGTTCGGGAGGGTTCGGAAAGGTTCGGGTGGGTTCGGAAAGGTTCGGGAGGGTTCGGAAAGGTTCGGAAAGGTTCGGCAGGGTTCGGAAAGGTTCGGCAGGGTTCGGAAAGGTTCGGGTGGGTTCGGGAGGGTTCGGGTGGGTTCGGAAGTGTTCGGAAAGGTTCGGGAGGGTTCGGAAAGGTTCGGGAGGGTTCGGAGAGGTTCGGAAAGGTTCGGAAAGGTTCGGGAGGGTTCGGAAAGGTTCGGGTGGGTTCGGAAAGGTTCGGAAAGGTTCGGAAAGGTTCGGGAGGGTTCGGAAAGGTTCGGGTGGGTTCGGAAGGGTTCGGAAAGGTTCGGGAGGGTTCGGAAAGGTTCGGGAGGGTTCGGAAAGGTTCGGGAGGGTTCGGAAAGGTTCGGGTGGGTTCGGAAAGGTTCGGGTGGGTTCGGAAAGGTTCGGGAGGGTTCGGAAAGGTTCGGAAGGGTTCGGAAAAGTTCGGGTGGGTTCGGAAAGGTTCGGGTGGGTTCGGAAAGGTTCGGGAGGGTTCGGAAAGTTTCGGGTGGGTTCGGAAAGGTTCGGGTGGGTTCGGAAAGGTTCGGCAGGGTTCGGAAAGGTTCGGGTGGGTTCGGAAAGGTTCGGGTGGGTTCGGAAGGGTTCGGAAAGGTTCGGGAGGGTTCGGAAAGGTTCGGGTGGGTTCGGGAGGGTTCGGAAAGGTTCGGGAGGGTTCGGAAAGGTTCGGGTGGGTTCGGGAGGGTTCGGAAAGGTTCGGGAGGGTTCGGAAAGGTTCGGAAAGGTTCGGGAGGGTTCGGAAAGGTTCGGGTGGGTTCGGGGCCGGCCGAACCCGCGGCGGCTGCAATGCGCGGAGCGGCCGCCAGGGGGGGAAATGGCAGCGCCGAGCGGCGGCCGCGGCGGAGCGGCCTAAGGTCCCCAAAGTGCCCCAAAGCGCCCCAAAATGGCCCAAAATGGCCCGAAATGGCCCGAAATGGCCCGAAATGCCCCCAAACGGGGCACCCCCGGGCGCAGGCAGAGCCAGCAGGAGCTCCGGTGAAAAGAGAGAGAAAAAACGGGGACGGGGCTGCTGGAGCGGGAACCGGGAGGGACCCCCGGGAATGGGGCCGGGCCGGGGTCGGGGTCTGAGGGGGATTTGGGGTCTGGGGGATTTGGGGTCTGGGGGATTTGGGGTCTGAGGGATTTGGGGTCTGGGGGATTTGGGCTCTGCGGGATTTGGGCTCTGGGGGATTTGGGGTCTGAGGGACTTGGGGTCTGGGGGATTTGGGGTCTGGGGGATTTGGGCTCTGGGGGACTTGGGGTCTGGGGGACTTGGGGTCTGGGGGATTTGGGGTCTGAGGGATTTGGGGTCTGGGGGATTTGGGCTCTGGGGGATTTGGGGTCTGAGGGATTTGGGCTCTGGGGGATTTGGGCTCTGGGGGATTTGGAGTCTGGGGGATTTGGGCTCTGCGGGATTTGGGCTCTGGGGCATTTGGGGTCTGAGGGACTTGGGGTCTGGGGGATTTGGGCTCTGGGGGATTTGGGGTCTGAGGGATTTGGGCTCTGGGGGATTTGGGCTCTGGGGGATTTGGGGTCTGGGGCATTTGGGGTCTGGGGCATTTGGGGTCTGAGGGATTTGGGGTCTGGGGGATTTGGGGTCTGGGGCATTTGGGGTCTGAGGGACTTGGGCTCTGGGGGATTTGGGCTCTGAGGGACTTGGGGTCTGGGGGATTTGGGCTCTGGGGGGCGCTTTGAGACGGCCCCAATCCCGACTTTGGAGAGTCGGGCATTGCACGGGGGTTTAGGGGCTAAAACCGAGATCTAAAGGGTAAAACCGAGCCCTAAGGATAAAACGGAGCCTGGGATCACTGATAAGGATCCTGATATGGATCAGTGACAAGGATCGCTGATAAGGCTCAGTGACAAGGATCCTGATATGGATCAGTGACAAGGATCGCTGATAAGGCTCAGTGATAAGGCTCAGTGACAAGGATCCTGATAAGGATCAGTGATAATGACAAGAATCCTGATAAGGATCAGTGACAAGGATCACTGATAAGGATCAGTGACAAGGATCGCTGATAAGGATCAGTGACAAGGATCACTGATAAGGCTCAGTGACAAGGATGGCTGATAAGGATCAGTGACAAGGATCGCTGATAAGGCTCAGTAACCAGGATCACCGATAAGGGCTGGCCCGAGGCAATAAAGCCGCACGTGCATTAATTCATTCATTAAATCTCGGCTCCAGCGCCCGGGGCCGTTTCCCCGAACCCGCAATTAATGTTTTCCATTTCTCCCCCGTGGCCCTGCCCGCCACAGCCGGAGCGGGGCTCAAACAAAAAAACCCCAAAAAAGGGAAAACCCAAAACCCCAAAGGGCAGGAGCCCGGGATCACCGCCCAGCCCGGCGCAGCGCAATTAGCCGCGTCGCTAATTGGCTCTCGGGGCCGGGCCTGCGTCCCTTGCGCAAGCGTTAATTGGCAGCGCGGGAGCGTTAATTGGCAGCGCGGGAGCGTTAATTGGCAGCGCGGGAGCGTTAATTGGCGGCGCTGCGGGGCCGGCGGGGACGCGGCCGCGCTTTGGGGTTCATCCCGCGGCTCCTTCGGCCCTTTCCGGGCCCTTTTCTCCCCGAACCCGGCAAATCTTGGAGGTTCCGCCGTCGTTCCTCGGCCCAGGCCTCCAGCTCGGACCCTTTTGGGTGAAACCACCAAAAAAAACCCAAAAACCAGCGCAAACCCCCATTTCCCACCCCTTTGTTTGCCCCTTTTCCTCCTTTTCAAATAAACGGCATCACAGCTTCCCTTAAAAATAAAAAAAAATACCAAAAGAAACAAAAAAAACCAATTCCAAACCCTCCCTCCCCTCCTGCTGCTCTTCCAGAATGCCTCAAAAAATTTAAAAAATTAAAAAAAAAGAAAAGAAAAGAAAAGGGAAATGGGGCCTGGTTTCCAAAGCTGCAGCTGGAAGGGGCAGCGCTCGCTGCTCTTGGCAGGAAAATGGGGCAAAACCCGGCGGGTTTGGGTCCCTGCTGCTCGGGGGGGAGGCCTGGAGCCCAAACTGCTGGGGAGGGAATTTGGGAAGGGGAAATTGGGAAGGGGAAATTGGGAAGTGAATCCTTTTGGGAGGGGGAGGATTTGGGGCAGGGGGTTTTGGGAACAGAATTCTTTTGGGAGGGGGTTTTGGGAAATGGAATATTTTGGGCAGGGAATTATTTTGGGCAGGGGATTTTGGGACGGGGATTATTTGGGAGGGGGTTTCGGGCAGGGGATTTTGGGACAGGGGATGATTTTGGGAGGGGGTTTGGGGCAGGGGATGATTTTGGGAGGGTTTTGTGCAGGGGTTTTGGGCAGGGGATGATTTTAGGAGGGGATTTTAGGCAGGGGATGATTTTGGGAGGGGGTTTTGGGACAGGGGATGATTTTGGGAGGGGTTTTGGGACAGGGGATGATTTTAGGAGGGGTTTTTAGGCAGGGGATGATTTTGGGAGGGGGTTTTGGGACAGGGGATGATTTTGGGAGGGGATTTTAGGCAGGGGATGATTTTGGGAGGGTTTTGTGCAGGGGTTTTGGGCAGGGGATGATTTTAGGAGGGGATTTTAGGCAGGGGATGATTTTGGGAGGGGTTTTGGGACAGGGGATGATTTTGGGAGGGTTTTGTGCGGGCTCGCGGCGCTGGAATGCGGCTCCCCCGGCGCTGGGGCGGACAGGCAGCAATTACGGCCGGACAGAAAATGGGGAATTTTCCCCTCCCCCGGCCGGCGGGGCCGGTCCCGGGGCCGGTGTTCGGTGCTCGGTGTTCGGTGCTCGGTGCTCGGTGCCGGTGTTCGGTGCCGGTGCTCGGTGCCGGTGTTCGTGTTCTGCTTTTCTTCTTTTTTTCGGTCTGCTTCCGGTGCTGTCGTGCGGTGTCGTGCCGGTGCTCGTGTTCGGTGCTCGGTGCTCGGTGCTCGGTGTTCGGTGCCGGTGCTCGGTGCCGGTGCTCGGTGCCGGTGCTCGGTGCTCAGTGCTCGGTGCCGGTGCTCGGTGTTCGGTGCTCGGTGCTCAGTGCTCGGTGTTCGGTGCCGGTGCTCGGTGCCGGTGCTCGGTGCCGGTGTTCGGTGCTCAGTGCTCGGTGCCGGTGCTCGGTGTTCGGTGCTCGGTGCTCGGTGCCGGTGCTCGGTGCCCGGTGCTCGGTGTTCGTTCGGGAGCAGAACGGGAAACGCTCCCGGGGCTCCCGAACCCCCCCGGCCCCTTCCCCTGCAGATTCCCTCTCTGCGCCGCACTAACGCAGCCCCGGAGCGGCACAAATTCGGGGTTTTCCCCTCAAAAATCCGAATTTTGGTGCTGCCCGCCCCGCCCCTGGCAGCCCAGCCGGACTGGGGGGGGACTGGGACGGGACTGGGACGGGACTGGGACGGGACTGGGGGTTCTGTGGGGTCTGGGGGTTCTGTGGGGTCTTGGGGGGCTCTGTGGGGTCTGTGGGGTTGGGGTTTCCCCCCCTCCCAAGGATTAAACGTGGATTTTGGGGCTGGGGGAGTTTTTTTCCTGGGAGGGGGAAAAAACATCTGGGAAGGGAAGAGAGGGGGGGAAAAAAAAGAGAAAAAAATCCCATTAAGCAAATTAGAGGGATCGCAGGGATCTCAGTTGTCATTTTCCCCTCCCCAGCTCCCGTTTCATTTTCATTTTCCCCTCCCCAGCTCCTGTTTTGTTTTCATTTTTGCCTTCTCAGCTCCCATTTTATTTTCCCTTCCCCAGCTGCAGACCCGGGGCTGGGCCGGGCCTGGGAAGGGAAGAATTCCCCACGAAATCCTCAAAAATTCCCCAAGAATTCCCCTGGGGGGGGTCCTGGGCTCCTTCCTTGCCCCAGCTGGAGATGGTGAATTTGGGGGAAAACGCTCCCGGTTTGGGTTTTCTGAGGATTCTTCCCAAAATCCCGGGCTGGGGGCGCAGCGCAGGCCGCGAGGGGAAAAGGCTCCGGCTTGGGGCTGGGATTGGGGATTTGGGGGATTTGGGGGATTTTGGGGATGTGAGGGGCGTCCTGGGATGTTTCCCTGCTCAGGTGTTGGGGCTGGGATTGGGGATTTGGGGGTGGGGATTTGGGGGATTTGGGGGATTTGGGGATGTGAGGGGCGTCCTGGGATGTTTCTGGAACTCCTGCTCAGGAATGTTATCGGGAATCGCTTTTCGGGGATGTTTGCTGGAATTGCGTTTGGGGAACGCGCCCAGAATCGCTTCTCGGAAATGTTTTTTGGAGTTGCTTCTTGGGGATCTTTCTGGAATCGATTTTCAGGAACGCTTTCTGGGATCCCTTCTCTGGAATGTGTTCCAGAACCGGTTTTTCGGGGGATGTTTTCTGGAATTGCTTTTCGGGAATGTTTTTAGAATTGCCTCTCAGCAATGGTTTCCAGAATTCCTGCTTGGGAACCTTTCTGGAATTGGGTTTTCGGGAACGTTTCCCAGGATTGTTTCTCAGGAATGTTTTAGGGAATCGTTTCTCAGGAATGTGTTCCTGAAGTGTTTTTTCGGGAATGTTTTCTGGAGCTGCTTTTTTGGAGATGGTTTTCCCCGGAATTGTTTCTCTGGAACGTTTTTCGGAATCGTTTTTCTCGGGTAAAACCCAAAGGGACCAGCCGAACGCCGTTTTCCAGGTTATCCCGCACTTCTTGGCATGAGGAGTTTTGGGATTAGGATTTTTTGGGATGAGGATTTTTCAGATGAGGATTTTTGGGATGAGGATTTTTTGGCATGAGGATTTTTGGGATGAGGATTTTTCGGGATGAGGATTTTTGGGATGAGGATTTTTGGGATGAGGATTTTTCGGGATGAGGATTTTTTGGGATGAGGATTTTTGGGATGAGGATTTTTCGGGATGAGGATTTTTTGGGATGAGGATTTTTTGGGAGCTCTGGGTCCCAAGCCGGACCCATCGCGAATCCCATCTCACTCCCTCCAAAATCCCAAATAAACCCAAACAAACCCAAACACACCCAAACAAACCCAAACAAACCCAAATAAACCCAAAGAAACCCAAAGAAACCCAAACAAACCCAAACAAACCTGTTTTCCCCGGCATCCCAACCGGAATCCCCCCAATCCCCCCATTCCATCCTAATCCATCCCATCCATCCCAAATACCTCTATCATCCCAAACCCGTTCATCCCCCCCCATCAGCCGTCCCGGAAGGGCCAAATCCTCCAAATCCCATCAAAGAATCCATCCAATCCTAAACTGGATGGATCCCCAATCCCATCCCAAATCCCATCCCACAACCCGAATCCCATCCCAAACCCGAATCCCAACCCAAATCCCATCCCAACCCCAAATCCCATCCCATCCCATCCCAAACCCGGAATCCCATCCCAAATCCCATCCCAAACCTGGAATCCCATCCCAAATCCCATCCCAAACCCGGAATCCCATCCCAAACCCGATCCATAAATCCCATCCCAAACCCGGAATCCCATCCCGAATCCCATCCCAAACCCGGAATCCCATCCCAAATCCCATCCCAAACCTGGAATCCCATCCCGAATCCCATCCCAAACCCGGAATTCCATCCCAAACCCGGAATCCCATCCCAATCCCATCCCAAACCCGGAATCCCATCCCGAATCCCATCCCAAATCCCATCCTGAATCCCATCCCAAACCCGGAATCCATCCGAATCCCACCCAAACCCGAATCCCATCCCAAATCCCATCCCAAAACCCCGAATCCCATCCCAAACCCGAATCCCATCCCAAAACTGAATCCATCCCAATCCCATCCCAAACCCTAATCCCATCCCAACCCAATCCACCAATCCCATCCCAAACCCGAATCCCATCCCAAATCCCATCCCCCAAACCCGGAATCCCATCCCAAATCCCATCCCAAACCCGGAATCCCATCCCAAACCCGATCCCAAACCCAAATACCATCCCAACCCCGAATCCCATCCCAAATCACCCAAATCCCAAACCCCATCCCAACCCGAATCCCATCCCAAACCCGAATCCCATCCCAAACCCGGAATCCCATCCCAAATCCCATCCCAAACCTGGAATCCCATCCCGAATCCCATCCCAAACCCGAATCCCATCCCAAACCCGGAATCCCATCCCAAATCCCACCCCAAACCCGGAATCCCATCCCAAATCCCATCCCAAACCCGGAATCCCATCCCAAGAATCCCATCCCCCCCAAACCCGGAATCCCATCCCAAACCCGAAATCCCATCCCAAATCCCATCCCAACCCCAGAATCCCATCCGAAATCTGACCCAAATCGCAAATCCCATCCCAAACCCGGAATTCCATCCCAAACTCGGAATCCCATCCCAAACCCGGAATCCCATCCCAAATCCCATCCCAAACCTGGAATCCCATCCCGAATCCCATCCCAAACCCGGAATCCCATCCCGAATCCCATCCCAAATACCATCCTGAATCCCATCCCAAACCCGGAATCCCATCCCAAATCCCATCCCAAACCTGGAATCCCATCCCGAATCCCACCCCAAACCCGGAATCCCATCCCAAATCCCATCCCAAACCTGGAATCCCATCCCGAATCCCATCCCAAACCCGGAATCCCATCCCAAACCTGAAATTCCATCCCAAATCCCATCCCAACCCCAGAATCCCATCCGAAATCTGACCCAAATCCCAAATCCCATCCCAAACCCGGAATTCCATCCCAAACCCGGAATCCCATCCCAAACCTGGAATCCCATCCCGAATTCCATCCCAAACCCGGAATTCCATCCCAAACCCGGAATCCCATCCCAAATCCCATCCCAAACCCGGAATTCCATCCCAAACCCGGAATCCCATCCCAAATCCCATCCCAAATCCCATCCTGAATCCCATCCCAAACCCAGAATCCCATCCCAAATCCCATCCCAAACCCGGAATCCCATCCCAAATCCCATCCCAAACCCGGGCCCCGGCGCCGCCTCCTCCTTTTCCCTCCCCGGGCCGGGCTCTGGTGGGATTTGTCCCAAATCTCCTTTTCCTGCCTCCATCGCCCCCCTCCCCTCCTGAATTTCTCCCTTTCCACCTTCCCTCCTCCCCAGTCCCTCGTTTTCCAGGGAATTCACCAAAAGCAGGCCTTGTTTTTCCCCTGCTTGATTATTTCTTTTTTGTTCCGTGTGTTTCTCTGCGCTCCTGATGGGCCCCTGGAGCTCCTCTGCGCGCGGGAGCAACGCAGGTCGATGGATTTTTAAATGGCTTTGATTTTATCGCCCTGCTTAATGATTTGTGCCGTTATTTATTAGGCACGGCCGTCTCCGCGGGGACCCGGCGCATTAACGGATAAATAATGTGGCAAATAGTTCAATAGAGCCGTAAAAAAAAATGGGATTTGGGAATCAGTTGACCCCTGGGTGCTCCATGGAGAGCGAGGTGCTGAATGGGAATTGGTGGGGAAACGGGAATCGGGAAATCAGGGGAAACGTCCCCAAAATCCTCCTGGGGTTTGGGATAAACTGCACTGAAAATCAGGAAATCCAGGGAAATGTCCCCAAAATCCTCCTGGGGTTTGGGATAAACTGCACTGAAAATCAGGAAATCCAGGGAAATGTCCCCAAAATCCTCCTGGGGTTTGGGATAAACTGCACTGAAAATCAGGAAATCCAGGGAAATGTCCCCAAAATCCTCCTGGGGTTTGGGATAAACTGCAGGGAAAATCAGGAAATCCAGGGAAATGTCCCCAAAATCCTCCTGGGGTTTGGGATAAATCGCAGGGAAAATCAGGAAATCCAGGGAAATGTCCCCAAAATCCTCCTGGGGTTTGGGATAAATCGCAGGGAAAATCAGGAAATCCAGGAAATGTCCCCAAAACTCTGGGGTGGGATAAACTGACTGAATCAGAAATAGGAAATTCCCCAAAAATCCTCCTGGGGTGGGATAAACTGCACTGAAGGTAGGGAAATGTCCAAAATCCTGGGGTGGGATAAATCAGAAGTGAAATGTCCCCAATCTGGGTTGGGATAAATCGCAGGGAAAATCAGGATAAGGGAAATGTCCCAAAACTCCTGGGGTGGGAAACCACAGAAAGGAGGAAATTCCAAATCCGGGGTGGGATAATGCAGGGAAAATCGGAAATAGGGAAATGTCCAAAATCTCTGGGGTTGGATAAACGCACTGGGAATAGTGTCCCCAAAACCCTGGGGTTGGGATAAACTGCACTGATCGGAAATAGAATGTCCCCAAAACTCCTGGGGTTGGGATAAACTGCAGGAAAATCAGGAAATAGGGAAATGTCCCCAAAATCTCCTGGGGTTGGGATAAATGAGGGAAATAGGAAATTCCCCAAAATCTCCTGGGGTTTGGGATAAATCAAAAATAGGAAATCAAGGGAAATGTCCCCAAAAATCTCCTGGGGTGGGATAAACCACAGGAAAATCAGGAAATCCAGGGAAATGTCCCCAAAATCCTCCTGGGGTTTGGGATAAACTGCACTGAAAATCAGGAAATCCAGGGAAATGTCCCCAAAATCGCCCTGAGCTTTGCCAACTGCTCCAGGGGGGTTTCAGTGCTTAAAAATGGGGAAATGGCCCAAAATCCTGGGGAATCCTGGGGCTGGTGGGATTTGGGGTCAGCCCCAGCTCCCCCCTGCCTCAGCAGGCCCAAAATCCTCCATCCCCAAATTCCCCGTCCCCGAAATTCCCCATCCCCAAAATCCAGGGGGGTTCCATCACCTCTCCCGGGCCCCTCCATCCCAAATTTTCCCCCCAAAAAATGAGCTGGAAACGACCCAAAGCAGCCCCAAAATCCAAAATTTACAGCGCGCCCTCAGGATGTGCCAAAACCCGGCCAAACCGCCCCAAAAGCGCCAAACGAACGGAGCCGAGGCCGAATTTGGGATTGCTTTGGATTCCTTTCTCCGTGCTCCATCCCGGGTGGGGTTTTTGGGTTTTTTTTTTGGGGGGGGGAGTTTTTTTTTGGGGTTCTTTTTGGTTTATTTTTTTAATTTAATTTTTTTTGTCCCCGCCGAAGCCCAGCCCGGGGAGGAAGAGGAGGGAGGGGAGGAAGGTTCCTTTGCCCGTTCCCTGCCCAGCTCCGCGTTTTCCTCGCCGCCCATCCCGGAGCAGCTGCGGCCCCTCATTAATGCCCCTAATTAGCGCCGGGGTCTCGCGCCTTCTCCAGAGGGTGGGGGGGAATCCAGCGGGAATTTCGGCCCCAAAATTTTGGGGTTTCCCCCCTTTCCCGACCCCAAATCCGCACGGGAATTCGGGCCAGTTTTGGGTTTTTTGGGGTTTTTTTTGGGGGGGTTTTTTTTGGGGGGTTCCCCCAGCGCAGCAGCGGCGCCCCAAACCCGGCGCGTCCCCCCCCGGCTCGATCCCGGAGCGGAAAATTCGGGAATTCGGGGATTTTCCGCCGTCCCCTCTTTGTTCCCGCGCGCACCTGAGGGCATCCCGGCGCGTCGCCATGGCAACGGGAATGTCGCGTTGCCACGGCGACGGGGGGGGAGATGTCGCGTTGCCATGGCGACGGGAATGTCGCATTCCCGCGGGATGCGGCCGGGAGCGGCGGAGGCGCCGCCCGAGCCGATCCCATAAAAACCCGAAACGGGGAGAAATAAACGGGAAAAAAACCGCGATGGGGACCGGGCCGGGAAGGGCTCGTATGCAAATGAGCTGCGGCTTAATTGCGGATTTTAATTGGGGCGGGGGGGAGTGGGGCAGCAGGGAGGGCGCTGAGCAGGAAAACCCCATTTCTGACCGTTAAAAAAACCGCATTTCTAACCCCAAAAACCCCATTTCTGACCGTTAAAAAAACCGCATTTCTAACCCCAAAAACCCCATTTCTGACGCCAAAAATCGCCGTTTGTGGGGTCGGAGGGGTTGGTGGGATGCAGGGGGGATTTGTGGGATGCAGGGATTTGTAGGATTTGTGGGATGAGAGGGGGGGATTTGTGGGATTGGTGGGATGCAGGGGGGCGATTTGGGGGATTTATGGGATTTATGGGATTTATGGGATTTATGGGATTGGTGGGCAGAGCCGTGAGGTGGCAGCGCGGGATTGGTCGGGAGAGGAGCTGGCAGAGCGGGATTGGCTGAGGGGCTGCGGGGTTGGGAATGGGATGGGAATGGGGAATGGGGAATGGGGAAATGGGGAATGGGGAATGGGAATGGGGAAATGGGAATGGGGAAATGGGGAATGGGAATGGGAATGGGAATGGGGAATGGGGAATGGGGAATGGGAATGGGGAATGGGAATGGGAATGGGAATGGGGAATGGGAATGGGGAATGGGGAATGGGGAATGGGAATGGGAAATGGGGAAATGGGGAAATGGGGAAATGGGGAAATGGGAATGGGAATGGGGAATGGGAATGGGGAATGGGGAAATGGGGAATGGGAATGGGGAATGGGGAATAGGGAAATGGGGAATGGGGAAATGGGGAATGGGGAAATGGGGAATGGGGAATGGGAATGGGGAATAGGGATGGGAATGGGAATGGGGAATGGGGATGGGGAATGGGGATGGGGAATGGGGATGGGGAATAGGGATGGGAATGGGAAAATGAGGAATGGGGATGGGGAATAGGGATGGGAATGGGAATGGGGAATGGGGAATGGGAAATGGGAATGGGGAATGGGGAATGGGAATGGGAATGGGGAATGGGAATGGGGAATGGGGAATGGGAATGGGGAATGGGGATGGGGAATGGGGAATGGGGAATGGGAATGGGGAATGGGGAATAGGGATGGGAATGGGAATGGGAATGGGGAATGGGGAAATGGGGAATGGGGAATGGGGAATGGGAATGGGGAATGGGGAATGGGATAAAATAGGATGGGGGTGCATCAGTGACCCCATGAGTGACCCCTCAAGGGGACAGGGACGCAGCCACCGTGTCCCCCCCAGTGACCCCAACCCCAGGCCTGGGGACCCCCCTCGGGCTCCCTGCCCTCGGGATCCCCAAATCCCCAAACCCCAAATCATTCCCAGAAATCCCCCCAAGATTTGGGGTCACCCCAAGATGTCCCTCCCCGGATTTGGGGTCACTCCCATGGATCCGGGGCCCATCCCAGCCCCGTTTCTGCCCCAATTCTCGCTGCCCCCCCCGGGCAGGCCGGGGCTCGATCGGAGCCTTCATCCCGAGGCAGACAAGGCTCCCTTTGTCTGCCCCCCCCACCCCGGGCCGGGACGGTAATTACGGTAATTACGGTAATTAACACCGCTGCCGCCCCGCCCCCCGCGCCGGGACGCTCCGCACCCTGACATTTGCACCGCGCTTCCTCCTCCTCCTCCTCCTCCTCCTCCTCCTCCTCCTCCTCCCACGGCCCCGGGGGGAACACCCGAGCACGGCTCGGCCTGGGCTGGGGCCTTTGGGGAGATTTTGGGAGCTTCTCAGGAGCTTTTTGGGAGCTCTTTGGGAGTTTTTGAGACTTTTTTTGGGAGCTTTTGGCAGCCCTGGGAGTTTATTGGGAAGTTTTTGGGAACTCTTTAGGAGTTTTTTGGGAGTTTTTTGGGAGCTCTCTGGGAGCCTTTCAGGAGCTTTTTGGGGGCTCTTTGAGATCTTTTTGGGGACCTTTCTGGAAGCTCTTTGGGAGTTTTTTGGCGGTTTTCGGGCACTCTTTGGGACCTCTTCAGGCGCTCTTTGGGAGCTCCTTGGGAGCTTTTCGGGATTTTTTCGGCAGCTCTTTGGCAGCATTTTGGGAGCCCTTTGAGCGCTCTCGGGCAGCGCTGGCGTGCGAGCGATGCCCGCGCGGCTCCGGGCGCGCCCTCGGTGCCGCCCCACGCCCGGCACCGCCCGAGCGAGCGCGGCTTTGGAGGCGCCGCCGCCGCTCCGGGCCGCTCCTGGCCCCGCTCCCGGCCCCGCTCCCGGCAGCTCCTGGCCCCGCTCCCGCTCCTGGCCCCGCTCCCGGCAGCTCCTGGCCCCGGTCCTGCCCCTCTCCTTGCCCGGCATCGCCCGCGCGGTGCCCCCGGCCAGGGCCGGGCCCGGCTGCGCCCCTATGCCAGGAGAATTCCAGTTGAGAATGCTCCGGGTTTGTGCCCCTTTTCCAGGAGAATTCCAGCCGGGAATGGCTCCGGGTTTGTGCCCCTTTGCCAGGAGAATTCCAGTTGAGAATGGCTCCGGGTTTGTGCCCCTTTGCCAGGAGAATTCCAGTTGAGAATGCTCCGGGTTTGTGCCCCTTTTCCAGGAGAATTCCAGTCGGGAATGGCTCCGGGTTTGTGCCCCTTTTCCAGGAGAATTCCAGTTGAGAATGCTCCGGGTTTGTGCCCCTTTTCCAGGAGAATTCCAGTTGGGAATGGCCCCGGGTTTGTGCCCCTTTTCCAGGAGAATTCCAGCCGGGAATGGCCCCGGGTTTGTGCCCCTTTTCCAGGAGAATTCCAGTTGAGAATGGCCCCGGGTTTGTGCCCCTTTTCCAGGAGAATTCCAGTTGAGAATGGCCCCGGGTTTGTGCCCCTTTTCCAGGAGAATTCCAGTTGGGAATGGCCCCGGGTTTGTGCCCCTTTTCCAGGAGAATTCCAGTTGGGAATGGCCCCGGGTTTGTGCCCCTTTTCCAGGAGAATTCCCGCCGGGAATGGCTCCGGGTTTGTGCCCCTTGGGTTCCCCCCCAGGGTTGATCATCCACGTCCGTTGGTCCCCGGGTTTGGCCCGGCTTTGTCTGGGGCTCCCCAAATCTGGATGAGCCCAAAAGGACCGGGAGAGGTTTCCTGGGGCTCCCCAAACCCAGGATGAACCCCAGAGCCGGGATTTTCCGGGATATTTGTGGGGATATTTCTGGAATAATTGGGGTTCTCCAAGGAGGCCCAGTGCCAGGATTTTCTGGGATATTCGGGTCTCTCAGAGGAACCCCAAATCTGGGATTTTCTGGGATATTTGGGGTCTCAGGAACTGGGATTTTCTGGGATATTTGGGGCTCCCCAAGGAATCCCAAATCTGGGATTTTCTGGGACGTTTGAGGCTCTCCAAGGGAAGGTTTGGGGCCCTCCAAGGAGACGTTTGGGGCCCTCCAAGGAGAGTTTGGGGCCCTCCCAAAAAGGGTTTGGAGGGAAGGGCTCTCCAAGGCGCGGTTTGGGGTGCTCTGGGGCGTTTGGGGCTCTCCAAATCGGGTTTGAGGCTCCAAAGGAGAGGCTGGGCCCTCCAAGGAGAGGTTTGGGGCCCCCCAAAGCAGGATGGAACCCCAGAGTTTGGGGCCCTCAAGGAAGGTTTTCTCCAGGGATATTTGTGGCCCCAAGGATATTTGGGGCCCTCCAAGGAACGTTTGGGGCCCTCCAAGGAGAGGTTTGGGGCCCTCCAAGGAGGCGTAGAGCCAGGGAGTTTGGGGCTGTCCAAGGAGAGGTTTGGGGTGCTCCAAGGAGAGGTTTGGGGGAACCCCAAGGAGAGTTTGGGGCCCTCCAAGGGAGATTTGGGGCCCTCAAGGAACGTTGGGGCCCTTTCTGGGAGTATTTGGGGCCCTCCAAGGAGAGGAATCCCAAATCTGGGATTTTCCGGGAGGTTTGGGGCTCTCCAAGGAGACGTTTGGGGCCCTCCAAGGAGACGTTTGGGGCCCTCCAAGGAGAGGTTTGGGGCCCTCCAAGGAGACGTTTGGGGCTCTCCAAGGAGAGGTTTGGGGCCCTCCAAGGAGAGGTTTGGGGCCCTCCAAGGAGAGGTTTGGGGTGCTCCAAGGAGAGGTTTGGGGCCCTCCAAGGAGAGTTTGGGGCCCTCCAAGGAGAGGTTTGGGGGCCCTCCAAGGAGACGCTTGGGGGCCCTCCAAGGAGACGTTTGGGGCTCTCCAAGGAGACGTTTGGGGCCCTCCAAGGAGAGGCGTTTGGGGCTCTCCAAGGAGAGGTTTGGGGCCCCTCCAAGGAGACGTTTGGGGCAGACGCGTTTGGGGCTCCAAGGAAACGTTTGGGGCCCTCCAAGGAGAGGTTTGGGGCTCTCCAAGGAGATGTTTGGGGCCCTCCAAGGAGAGGTTTGGGGCGCTCCAAGGAGAGGTTTGGGGCCCTCCAAGGAGAGGTTTGGGGCCCTCCAAGGAGAGCTTTGGGGCCCTCCAAGGAGACGTTTGGGGCCCTCCAAGGAGACGTTTGGGGCGCTCCAAGGAGAGGTTTGGGGCCCTCCAAGGAGAGGTTTGGGGCTCTCTAAGGAGATGTTTGGGGCGCTCCAAGGTGACACCCGAGGTGCGACCCCGCCCTGGGATCATCTCCCATTCCAGGCGCTTCCAGAGCCAGATCCCGGCCCGGCCTGCCCGGGCACGGCCGCCTGAGTCACCCCAAATCCCGGGATCCCATCCCGGGGATCCCGCACGGGATCGGGGCCGCTCCTGCCGCGGGCTGGGAACGGCCTGGAGCCCACAGAAATAGGAAAAATAGAAATTATAAAATTAAAAATTGAGAAAAGGGGAAGGAAAGTGGGGGAATGGAAAGGAAAGGAAGGAAAAGGGGAAGAAAAGAATAACAAGGAAAAGAAGGGGAAATAAAAGGGGAAAGAAGGGGAAATAAAAGGGAAAAGAAGGGGAAATAAAAGGGAAAAGAAGGGGAAATAAAAGGGAAGGAATAAAAGGGAAAAGAAGGGGAAATAAAAGGGAAAAGAAGGGGAAATAAAAGGGAAGGAATAAAAGGGAAAAGAAGGGGAAATAAAAGGGAAAAGAAGGGGAAATAAAAGGGAAGGAATAAAAGGGAAAAGAAGGGGAAATAAAAGAAGGAATAAAAGGGAAAAGAAGGGGAAATAAAAGGGAAAAGAAGGGAAAAAAAGGAAAAAAGGAAAAGAAGGGAAAAAAAAGGAAAAGAAGAAAAAAAGGGAAAAATAAAAGGGAAAAGAAGAAATAAAAGGGAAAAGAAAGGGAAATAAAAGGAAAAGAAAAGGAAAAGAAGGGAAATAAAAGGGGAAAAAAAGAAAAGGGAAAAAAAGGGGAAGGAAAAAAGGGAAGAAGGGAAATAAAAAAAGGAAAGAAAGAAAAGAAGGGGAAAAAAGGAAAAGAAGGGAAAAAAAAGGGAAGAAATAAAAGGGAAAAAAGGGAAATAAAAGGGAAAAGAAGGGGAAAAAAAGGGAAGGAATAAAAAGGGAAAAGAAGGGGAAATAAAAGGGAAAAGAAGGGGAAATAAAAGGGAAGGAATAAAAGGGAAAGGAAGGCAAAATAAAAGGGAAAATAAAAGGGGAAGAAAGGAATAAAAGGGAGAGGAATGGGGAAAGGGAAAGGGATGGGAAATTAAAGGGGAAGAAAGGGAAATAAAGGGGGAAATAAGGAAAAGAAATGGAAGGGAAAGGGGAAAAGAACAGGGGAAGAAAGGGGAGAACCACAGAGAAGTCAGGAATAGAACCCAGAGGGTGAAGGAGGAGCCGGATCCAGGCAGAGCCGGAATTCCCGCGGGAACGGCGGGACAACTGCAGCAGGAACGGAACGGGGCGGGGAATCGGTCCCGGAGCAGGTGGATCCTGCCCACCCACCTGGGGCACAACGGGGCCTCGGGAAAGCTGGAATTTATCCGGGAAAGCTGGAATTTATCCGGGAATGCTGGAATTTATCCGGGAACCTCGGAATTCACAGTGGGAATCTCGGAATTCACAGTGGGAATCCCAGCCTTTTCCTTTGGGAATCTCGGAGTTCCATTTCTGCGGGAATCTCCCCTGAAATCCCCCCAGAAAATTCCCGGTTTTCCCCTCGGGGCCTCCCGGAGCTGCTGCGGGTCCCTGGCGGGAGGATCCCAAATCGCCGGAATTGGGGCGTCCCTGCAGAATCCCGACCCCCTCAAATCCCCCAAATCCCAAATCCCCTGGATTCCTGGGCTGCAGGGCCTGGATTTGGGGTGGGCAGAGGGGACAAAGCTTGTCCCCAAATCCCAAATCCCCAATCTCAAATCCCCAATCCCAATCCCCTTCCCCAAATCCCCAACCCCAAATCCCAGCCCTTCCCCAAATCCCCAATCCCAAATCTCAAATCCCCAATCTCAAATCCCCAATCCCCAATCCCAGCCCTTCCCCAAATCCCCAAATCCCCAACCCCCAATCCCAAAATCCCCAACCCCAAATCCCCAACCCCAAATCCCACACCCCAAATCTCAAATCCCCAATCTCAAATCCCAGCCCTTCCCAAATCCCAAATCCCCAATCCCCAATCCCCCATCTCAAATCCCCAATCCCAATCCCCAATCCCCAAATCCCAAACCCCAAATCCCAAATCCCCAATCCCCAATCCCCAATCCCAAATCCCAATCCCCAATCCCAAATCCCCAACCCCCAATCCCAAATCCCCAACATCCCCAAACCCCAAACCCCAAATCCCACCCATCCTCCCCACCCCGCCATTCCCAGCGCCCCCTGGGCCCCCTCGGAACTCCAAACTCCCCCATTTATTCTTTCTTTCTTTCTTTCTTTGCATTTTTTTCTGGTTTATTTTGGATTTTGGGACGATTTCCGGGCGCTGCGGGGCTGCAGCAGACGGAGTTGGATTTACGATGGCAGGGATGATTGATTGATTGATGGATTGATTGATGGATTGATTGATTGCCCGCAGACTCCCCCGCCCCTCTGCTGTTGAAAGGTTTAAGGTTCGCTCCCAGACAGGCTCCAAAAATTGGGGAAAAGCAGAAAAAAAACCCCAAAAACAACCAAAAAAAAAAGGGATTTTCCTCCCCGGAGCGCGGAGCTGCGGCTGTAATTACCCACCCCATAATCAGCGCTGCAGATCCTGCAGAACTTTCCAGAAATCCTGCAGAGACAGGGAAAAGCTGCTTTATAGGGAAAAAAAACCTGTTTTATAGGGGAAAAAAAACTGTTTTATTGGGGGAAAAAACTCCTGTATAGGGGGAAAAAATCCTGTTTTACAGGGAAAAAATCCTGGGTTTTAGGAGGAAACCCCCCTGCTTTATAGGGAAAAAATCCCTGTTTTATAGGGGAAAAAACCCTGTTTTATTGGGGAAAAAAACTGCTGTATAGGGGAAAAAAATCCTGTTTTGAAGGGAAAAAATCCCTTTTTTAAAGGGAAAAAAAACCCCTGTTTTATAGGGAAAATATCCCGGGTTTTAGGGGAAAAATCTGCTTTATAGGGGAAATCCGGGCACGTCATGCTCCTTCCCCGGGGCTTTGGGAAAAGGGGAAATTTGGGGATTTTCTGCCGTTTCGGGCGCGGAGCTGCTGCTCCCAGATCCGGGGTTTTGCTCTCTGTGCCCGTTTTCCCGGGATTCGGCCCCAAAATTCCCCACGGATGGGGCTGGATCAGCCAAAGGGATTTCCTGGAGCTCCACGAGGCCCAAAATCCCACAAATCCCACAAATCCCACAAATCCCACAAATCCCAGAATTCTCACAGATTCCCACAATTCCCAGAATTCCCACTTTCCCGAAATCCCCGGAATTCCCGTATTTCCCAGGGATTTCCGTGTCCTGACCCCCGAGGATCCCAAATCCCAAAATCGCCGCGGGAGAAACTTCCCGGGATCCGCCGGGGACGGGGAAACCCCGCTGGGGTCGCGCCGGGATCGCTTTGGGATCATTTTGGGGAAATTTGGGGTCGTTTTGGGATCGCTCTGCGAGGCCTTGGGGAACACTTTGGGGTGGTTTTGGGATCGCTCTGGGGTCACTTTGGGGGACACTTTGGGATCACTCTGGGGATAATTTTGGGATCACTCTGGGATAATTTTGGGATCACTTCAGGGATAGTTTTGGGGTCACTTCAGGATGATTTTGGGATCACTCTGGGATCATTTTGGGGTCACTCTGGGATCATTTTGGGGTCACTCTGGGATCATTTTGGGATCACTCTGGGGATAATTTTGGGATCACTCTGGGATCATTTTGGGATCACTTCAGGGATAGTTTTGGGATCACTTCAGGATGATTTTGGGCCTGAATTCGGGGGTCACTTTGGGGATGATTTGGGGGATAACTTTTTGGGGTCGCTCTGAGATAATTTTTGGGATAACTCTGGAATTCCTTTGGGAACATTTTAGGGGTAATTTTGGGGAACACTTTGGGATCACTCTGGCTTCAATTTGGGATCACTTAAGGATCGCTCCGGGATCATTTTTGGGGTCCCTTTGGGGTCACTCCGGGATCATTTTTGGGGTCACTCTGGGATCACTTTGGGATCACTCTGGGATCATTTTTAGGATCACTCTGGGGTCACTCCAGGATCATTTTTAGGATCCCTTTGAGGTCCCTTTGGGGTCCCTTTGGGGTCGCTCTGAGATCATTTTTAGGATCCCTTTGGGGTCACTTTGGGATCATTTTTAGGATCATTCTGGGGTCATTTTTAGGATCCCTTTGGGATCATTTTTGGGATCCCTTTAGGATCACTCTGGGGTCATTTTCAGGATCCCTTTGGGGTCACTCTGGGATCATTTTTAGGATCACTCTGGGGTCACTCCAGGATCATTTTTAGGATCCCTTTGGGATCATTTGTAGGATCCCTTTGGGATCATTTTTAGGATCATTCTGGGGTCACTCCAGGATCATTTTTAGGATCCCTTTGGGATCATTTGTGGGATCCCTTTGGGGGCCCTTTGGGGTCACTTTGGGATCATTTTTAGGATCACTCTGGGATAACTTTAGGATCACTCTGGGGTCATTTTCCTTGGGGCCCTTTGGGGTTTGGTTAGATCACTTGCTTGTGGGGTCCGGGTCCTCTGCTGGGTCCAGGATCCTCATTCCCGGATTTCCCGGATTTGCTTTCCCCGTCCCGCCCGGGCTGGCAGCTGCAGAGTTCCCGGGTTTGGGATTCGGGACGGACCCGAAGCTCCGCGGGGGCGATGCCGGCGTTGGCAGCGGGGCCGGGGCTGAGTCACGGGCCGGGGCTGAGTCACCGAACGTTCGGGAACGGCCCGAGGGCGAAGGGCTCGGCCTGAGCCCCGGAACCCCGCCTCCCACCCAGGAACCCCGGGTTTTACCCAAAAACCCCATTTTCCCACCCAGAAATCCCATCTTTTTATCCAAAAATCCCATTTTTTTCCACCCAGAAATCCCATTTTTTTCCACCCAAAAATCCCATTTTTTTTCCACCCAGAAATCCCAATTCCTGCCCACAAATCCCATTTTTTTCCACCCAGAAATCCCTTTTTTTTCCACCCAGAAATCCCGTTTTTCCATTCAGAAATTCCAATTCCTGCCCAGAAATTCCAATTCCTACCCAGAAATCCAAATTTCTATCCAGAAATCCCGTTTTTCCACCCAGGAATCCCAATTCCTGCCCATAAATCCCATTTTTTCCACCCAGAATTCCCATTTTTTTATCCAAAAATCCGATTTTCCCACCCACAAATCCCGATTCCTGCGCACAAATCCCATCTTTTACCCCAAAAAATCCCATTTTTTGCACGCAGAATTCCCATTTTCCCTCCCTCCGCAGGCCCCAGGCCAAGCCGAGGGTGGATGAAGAGGATGAGGAGCAGAAATCCCCGGATTTGTCAGCCCCGAATTCCGGGGCGGCTCCGGGGATCCCGAAGCCAAGCGTGGCCCAAATCCCGGGAGCGGCCGGACCGGTTTGGGAATGTTGGGAATGAGGCACGGATCCCAAATCAACACATCCCCAACCCCAACCCCATCCCAAACCCCATCCCAAACCCATCCCAAACACATCCCAACCCCATCCCAAATCCCAAACACATCCCAAACCCATCCCAAATCCCAACCCCATCCCAACCCCATCCCAACCCCATCCCAACCCCATCCCAAACACATCCCAACCCCATCCCAAATCCCAAACACATCCCAACCCCATCCCCAATCCCAACCCCATCCCAAACACATCCCAAACACATCCCAAATCCCAAACACATCCCAACCCCATCCCAACCCCATCCCAAATCCCAAACACATCCCAAACACATCCCCAATCCCAAACACATCCCCAATCCCAACCCCATCCCAACCCCATCCCAAACACATCCCAAACACATCCCCAATCCCAACCCCATCCCAAACCCATCCCAACCCCATCCCAACCCCATCCCAAATCCCAAACACATCCCAAACACATCCCAAACACATCCCAACCCCATCCCAACCCCATCCCAACCCCATCCCAACCCCATCCCAAATCCCAAACACATCCCAAACACATCCCAACCCCATCCCAAATCCCAACCCCATCCCAACCCCATCCCAAACCCATCCCAACCCCATCCCAACCCCATCCCAAATCCCAAACACATCCCAAACACATCCCAACCCCATCCGAACAATCCCAAACACATCCCCAATCCCAAACACATCCCAAACACATCCCGAATCCCAACCCCATCCCAAACCCATCCCAAATCCCAACCCCATCCAAAATCCCATCCCAAATCCCCTCCCAAACACATCCCAAATCCCAAACACATCCCAGATCCCAAACACATCCCAAATCCCAAACCCATCCCCAATCCCAAGCACATCCCAAATTCCAAATCCCATCCCAAACACATCCCAAATCCCAAACACATCCCAGATCCCAAACACATCCCAGATCCCAACCCCATCCAAAATCCCATCCCAAATCCCCTCCCAAATTCATCCCAAATCCCAAATCCATCCCAATCCTAAACCCATCCCAAATCCCAACTCAATCCCAATCCCATCCCAAATCCCATTCCAAATCCCAAACCCATCCCAAACCCCAAATCCCATTCCAAATCCCATCCCAAATCCCAAACCCATCCCAAATCCCAAATCCCAAACACATCCCAAATACCAACCCCATCCAAAATCCCATCCCAACCCCATCCCAAATCCATCCAACCCCATCCCAAACCCATCCCAAATCCCAAACCCATCCCAAGCACATCCCAAACCCCAAATCCCATCCCAAACCCATCCCAAATTCCAAATCCATCCCAAACCCCAAATTCCATCCCAACCCCATCCCAAATCCCAAACCCATCCAAATCCATCCAACCCCATCCCAAACCCATCCCAAGCACATCCCAAACCCCAAATCCCATCCCAACCCCACCCAAACCCAAACCCACCTAACCCAAACCCAACCCAATTCCATCCCAACCCCATCCCTGGAGCAGAAGGAACGGGAATTTTGGGATTTCCCAGAGGGGGAAATTTGGGACCGGAAAACGGGTCGCTGGGTGGGGTCCTCCTGGGGAGGGAAAATGGGGAAAATCGGGAAAAATCGGGGGAAAAATGGGGAAATGGGGGGAAAAATGGGGGGAAAGGGGAAAATGGGGAAAAATGGGGAAAAATGGGGAAAATGGGGAAAATGGGGGAAAAATGGGGGAAAAATGGGGAAAATGGGGAAAAATGGGGGAAAATGGGGAAAAATGGGGGAAAATGGGGAAAATGGGGAAAATGGGAAAAAATGGGGGAAAAATGGGGGGAAAATGGGGAAAAATGGGGAAAAATGGGGAAAATGGGGGAAATGGGGAAAAATGGGGAAAAATGGGGAAAAATGGGGGAAAATGGGGAAAATGGGGAAAATGGGGAAAATGGGGAAAAATGGGGAAAAATGGGGAAAAATGGGAAAAATGGGGAAAATGGGGGAAAAATGGGGAAAAATGGGGGAAAATGGGGAAAAATGGGGAAAAATGGGGAAAAATGGGGAAAAATGGGGAAAAATGGGGGAAAAATGGGGAAAATGGGGAAAAAATGGGGAAAATGGGGAAAATGGGGAAAAATGGGGAAAAATGGGGGAAAAATGGGGGGAAAAATGGGGGAAAATGGGGGAAAATGGGGAAAAATGGGGGAAAAATGGGGGAAAAAATGGGGAAAATGGGGAAAAATGGGGGAAAATGGGGAAAAAATGGGGGAAAAATGGGGGAAAAATGGGAAAAATGGGGGAAAATGGGGAAAAATGGGGAAAATGGGGAAAAATGGGGGAAAAAATGGGGAAAAATGGGGAAAAATGGGGAAAAATGGGGGAAAATGGGGGAAAATGGGGAAAAAGGGAATATTTATCCCAAAAAGCTCCCCTGGAAATGATTAATCCCAAAAATGCTTTGGGTTTGGGAGGAGGGGCTGGGGCAATTCCCGGCTGGAATTTTTTGGGAATCCGGGGAAAAGCCGCGATCAAACGGAATCGGGGAGGTAAAGAAATCCCAAATATCGGGAAAGGGCAAAAATCCCCCCAAAAAATCCCGGGTGGGGATCTCGGATGGGACTTTGGGGTTTTCCCCGGGTTTTTAAAGGAAAATAAGTTTGGATTGCTCCTAAAATTTCCTGGCGAAGGCGGGGAGGGAAGAGGGAAAAATCGGGAAGGGGAAAAATCGGGAATTGGAGAGGGAGGGAGAGAAGGAGCGAGGAGGATCCCGGAGGGTCCCAGCAGCAGAACCCGGCGTTTTTCCAGGAAAAAAGAGGAATTTTCAGAGGAAAAAAAGTGGAATTTTCAGAGGAAAAAAGAGGAATTTTCAGAGGAAAAAAGAGGAATTTTCAGAGGAAAAAAGAGGAATTTTCAGAGGAAAAGAAGAGGAATTTTCAGAGGAAAAAAGTGGAATTTTCAGAGGAAAAGAAGAAGAATTTTCAGAGGAAAAAAGAGGAATTTTCAGAGGAAAAAAATTTTGGGAAAAGAATTTTCAGAGGGAAAAGAAGAAGAATTTTCAGAGGAAAAAGTGGAATTTTCAGAGGAAAAAAGAGGAATTTTCAGAGGGAAAAAAGAATTTTCAGAGGAAAAAAGTGGAATTTTCAGAGGGAAAGAAGAGGAATTTTCAGAGGAAAAAAGTGGAATTTTCAGAGGAAAAATGAGGAATTTTCAGAGGGAAAAAAGAGGAATTTTCAGAGGAAAAAAGAAGAATTTTCAGAGGAAAAGAAGAGGAATTTTCAGAGGAAAAAAAGTGGAATTTTCGGAGGAAAAAAAGAGGAATTTTCAGAGGAAAAAAGTGGAATTTTCAGAGGAGTTCAGAGGAAAAAAGTGGAATTTTCAGAGGGAAAAAAGAGGAATTTTCAGAGGAAAAAAGAGGAATTTTCAGAGGGAAAGAAGAGGAATTTTCAGAGGAAAAATGAGGAATTTTCAGAGGAAAAAAGTGGAATTTTCAGAGGGAAAAAGAGGAATTTTCAGAGGAAAAAAGAGGAATTTTCAGAGGAAAAAAGTGGAATTTTCAGAGGAAAAAAGTGGAATTTTCAGAGGAAAAAAGAGGAATTTTCAAAGGAAAGGAATGAGAAAAAGAGAGGAAAAAAGAGGAATTTTCAGAGGAAAAAGAGGAATTTTCAGAGGAAAAAAGTGGAATTTTCAGAGGAAAAAAAGAGGAATTTTCAGAGGGAAAAAAGTGGAATTTTCAGAGGAAAAAAGTGGAATTTTCAGAGGGAAAAAAGAGGAATTTTCAGAGGGAATTTTCAGAGAAAAAGAATGAGGAATTTTCAGAGGAAAAAAGAGGAATTTTCAGAGGGAAAAAGTGGAATTTTCAGAGGAAAAAAATGAGGAATTTTCAGAGGAAAAAAGAGGAATTTTCAGAGGAAAAAGAGGAATTTTCAGAGGAAAAAGTAGGAATTTTCAGAGGAAAAAGGGAATTGAGGAATTTTCAGAGGGAAAAAGAGAGGAATTTTCAGAGGAAAAAGTGGAATTTTCAGAGGAAAAATGAGGAATTTTCAGAGGGAAAAAAGAGGAATTTTCAGAGGAAAAAAGAGGAATTTTCAGAGGAAAAAAGAGGAATTTTCAGAGGAAAAAAGTGGAATTTGCAGAGGAAAAAAAAGTGGAATTTTCAGAGGAAAAAAGAGGAATTTTCAGAGGAAAAAAGTGGAATTTTCAGAGGAAAAAAAGTGGAATTTTCGGAGGAAAAAAGTGGAATTTTCGGAGGAAAAAAGGGAATTTTCAGAGGAAAAAGGAATTTTCGGAGGAAAAAAGTGGAATTTTCGGAGGAAAAAAGTGGAATTTTCGGAGGAAAAAAAGTTTTCAGAGGAAAAATGAGGAATTTTCAGAGGAAAAATGAGGAATTCCGGGGCTCGGGAATGCCTCTGGACAACTCTTCCCATTCCCGTTCCTTTCCTGCCCCTTTTATCCCGATTTTTTTTCCTTTCTTTTTGGATTCTCATCCTGATTTTCCCCTCCTGGGAAAGCCCCGCGAGGATCCGGGATCGGTTTTTGCCCCCCCAAAAAAATAATTTAAAATAAAAAGATTTAAAAAGCCTGGGAAAAGGAGAGGGAAACGCTGGGAATGGAAATGGAAAAATCAGAATGAAGCTCGGAGGGGAAAATTCCCTTCCCTAAACAAATAATCCCTAAATAAATAAATTAAATTAGTCCCTAAAATAAACTATCCCGAGAGAAAATATCCTTAAAAAATCCAATTATCCCCAAATAAATTGGATAATCCCTAAATAAACTGGCGTATGCCCAAATACATTGGATAATTCCCAAATAAATTGGATTATGCCCAAATAAATTGGATAATTCCCAAATAAATTGGATTATGCCCAAATAATGTCAAATAAATTGGTTATGCCCAAATATTGTATTCCCAAATAAATTGGATTATCCCGAAATAAACGGTCCCTGCTCCAAGCTGAGAAGGAAAGAAATTCCTGAGATTATTTGGGATTTCGGTGAGCTGGGAATGAACCCCGTCCTCACGGAAAATTCACAATTTTCGGCTTTTCCAGGTTTTTTTTTTTGAGCTGAATTTCTCATTTTTGGGTTTTTTTTTTCCCCCCTCTTCCCGATGCTTTTCCATGGATTTTTATGGGGGAAAATTGATTTTTCTTTTCCCCCTTCTCTGCTCTCCGCCCTCCAAACTCTCCCCAGAATTCCCAAATCCAGGAAAAAACAGGAAAATAAAAGGAAAAACCCAAAGCCGGCGACTGAACCCCAATTCCAGCAGGGAAAATTTCCTTTTTTAAGCCCCAAAATCGCCCGAAAAAAAGAGGAAAAATCTCCCTGGAATTCCCAGCAGGGGAACAATGGGGAGTTCGGGATCTTAGGGTGGAATTCGCGTCAAAAATCTTCTTTTTTGGTCAATTTTTCCTTTTAAAAACCCGAAATTTTTCCCATTCCAGGCGCTTTTCCATGAGGAGAAAATCCCTTTGGAGCAGCCTGGAAATTCCCCGAGCGGGGCGGGGAAAATCTCGGGAATTTTTTGGGGTGGGATTGGGGAGGAATTTTTTAAAAATTGAATTTTTATAATGGGGAAAAAAGGGGAATTTTAGCGGGGAAAAGGCACCCAGGCCGCTGCTCCTGGGGCCGGGAATGCTGGGAATCATTAAACAATTCATAAAAATCATAAAAAGGGGATTTAAATTAATTAAAATTAATAAGAATGAAGGTGTTCAAGCAATTAAAATTAATAATATCCTGGTAAAATCATTAAAATTAATCGCATCCACGGAAATAATTCCTTTTTCCCGGGATTTTTGGCCTCTTTTTTTCCCAAGGAAAGGGAGGAAAAAGCGGAATTAATTACGGGAAGAATTAATTGAGGGAGGGATTAAAGTCGCCAAACGACACGCAGGGAAAATCCGGGGTTTTTCATGGAAATTTCCCTTTTTTTCCATGGAAAATCCCCTTTTTTAAAATGGAAAAATCGGAATTCTTGCTCGGTTTTGTGTGCGCGGTCGGGAGCGGGATCTCGGTTTCTTGGGAATGGTTTTAGATCCCCAAATTTTGCTGCTTTGAGGGGGTAAAACTTGATTTTTGTGGGGCTGGATTTTCGCCCAAAAAGTCCCCGATTTTCCCCCAAAAATCCCGATTTTCCCCAAAATCCCGAACTTCCCCCCGCAAATCCCGAATTTCCCCGCAGTTTTCCAGGTGCCAGTGCCAGAAATGGGGCGCAGGACGGAAAAACGGGAAAAATCCCGATCCCGATGGGAAAATGAGGGAATTTCCCGCCTGGGATTGGCTCCGGGTGAGCCCAAAAAATTCATTTTTCTCCCAAAAATTTCCGATTTTTGAGCTCCCGGGACAATTCCCGAGCCCCGGGAGCCGCTGGGGAAATCCGCGATTGAACCGAAAATTGCGGAATTCCACCCAAATCCCGCGCGGCTTCCCGGGGGTCATTAATTAGCGGGGGTCATTAATTAGTTCTAGGGGGTCACTAATTAGCGGGGAGCATGAATTCCCGGCGATAATTAACGAATTCTTTCCCCTCCGCGGCATTTGCGGCTTTTCCAGGGACATTTCGGGAGCGGAAATTCCGCTGGAAATTCGGATTTTTCCGCCCTTTTTCCCCCCCCGGTCCCGCTCACCAATAATTTAAATTTATTTCATAATAAAAACCCCAAATTTGGCAATTCGGGCTGGTTTAGGGCCATCCTCTGCCTCTGGAAATTCCAATTTTCGGCAGAAAAATTCCAGTTTTTCCTCTAAAAATGGGAATAAATTGGGGAAATCCCTCCCAGGACCGAAATATTTGGGCATCAAGGGATGAAAAATTGGGATTTTTTTGGGAGAAAGCGCCTGGAATATTCCGGACTCTGGGTAAAGTTTTTGGGGGAAAAAAGGGAATTTTTTGCCGCTGGCCTGGGAGGAGAAAACATTCAAAAAAAACCCCAAGAGAAACAGCGGGAATAAATCCCATTTAATTAACAAATAAATTTAATTTCATTAACAAATAAATTGGGTTTAAATCAGAAAGAAATTTAGATTAAATCAGAAATAAATCCGGCTTAAATAAAAAAAAATAATTCCGTTAAAGTTAAAAAGAAATGAAGATTAAATGAGGAATAAATTCCATTTAAAGAAGGAATAAATTCAATTTAAAATCAGAAATCAATTCAGTTTAAATAAAAAATAAATTCAACTTAACATCAGAAATCAATTCAGTTTAAATTTTAGAAAATCAAGTTAAACAGGAAATAAATGGAAGTAAAGCAAGAAATAAATGCAAGTTAAATAAGAATTAAATTAAATTTCAATTTAAAAAAAAAATCAGTTCAAACCAGAAATAAATCCAATTTAAATAAGAAATAAGCGAAATTTCAATAAAAAATAAATGAAATTTCAATTAAAAAATAAATGAAATTTAAATAAAAAATAAATGAAATTTAAATTAAAAAAAAATAAATTTAAATAAAAATAAATGCAATTTCCATCAGAAATAAACTCAATTTAAATCGGAAATAAATTCCATTTAAAGAAGAAGTAAATTCTTTTTTAAAAATCATTTTAAACCCGAAATGAATTCGGTTTCAAGGGGAGGAAACGCCGAGGCGGCGGACCCGGGGTCACCTTGGATTTGAACTTGGACTCGAGCGGCGCCGCCGGAATTTCCTTTGTCTGGAACGGCCCCGGAAAATCCCGGGAAAGGCAAAAAAACAACGGGAGGGGCGGGAGCTGCGGGGATGGGGAAAAAATCGGAAAAATGGGGAAAAATGGGGAAAAATGGGAAAAATGGGGGAAAATGGGGGGAAATGGGGAAAATGGGGAAAAAATGGGGAAAAAAATTGGGAAAAAAGGGAAAAATGGGGAAAAATTGGGGAAAAAATGGGGAAAATGGGGGAAAATGGGGGGAAATGGGGAAAAATGGGGAAAAAGGAAAAATGGGGAAAAAATGGGGAAAAATGGGGGAAAAATGGGGAAAAATGGGGAAAAATGGGGAAAAATGGGGGAAAAATGGGGAAAAATGGGGGAAAATGGGGAAAAATGGGGAAAATGGGGAAAAATGGGGAAAAATGGGGAAAAATGGGAAAAATGGGGAAAAAAAATGGGGGAAAAATGGGGAAAAATGGGGAAAAAATGGGGAAAAATGGGGGGAAAAATGGGGGAAAAATGGGGAAAAATGGGGGGAAAATGGGGGAAAAAATGGGGAAAAAATGGGGGAAAAATGGGGGAAAAATGGGGAAAAATGGGGAAAATGGGAAAAAAAAAAATGGGGAAAAAAATGGGGGAAAAAAAATGGGGAAAATGGGGGAAAAATGGGGGAAGAAATGGGGGAAAAATGGGGGAAAATGGGGAAAAATTGGGAAAAATGGGGAAAAAAGGGGAAAACATGGGGGAAAATGGGGAAAAAAAGGGGAAAAAATGGGGAAAAATGGGGAAAATGGGGAAAAAATGGGGAAAAATGGGGAAAAATGGGGAAAAAAAGAGAAAAAACGGGGGGAAATGGGGAAAAATGGGACAAATGGAGAAAAACATGGGGGAAAATGGGGAAAATGGGAAAAAAGGGAAAAAAGGGGGGAAAATGGGGAAAAAATGAGAAAAAATGAGAAAAAAGGGGAATAAAAAAGGAATAGAAAGGGGAAAATGGGGATTAAAAAAAGAAATAAAAGGAATTAAAAATGGGGGAAAAGGGAATAAAAATGGAATAGAAAAGGGAAATAAAAAAGGGGATAAAAAGGAGAAAAAAGGGGAATCAAAAGGGAATAGAAAGGGAGAAAATGGGGATTAAAAAAAGAAATAAAAGGGAATTAAAAATGGGGAAAAAGGGGGAATCAAAATGGAATAAAAAGGGAATTAAAATGGGGGAAAAGGGAATAAAAAATGGAATAGAAAGGGGGAAAAGGGGAATAAAAAGGAGGGGGAAAGAGGAATAAAAAGAGGGATTAAAAAGGGGAAAAAGGGAATAAAAAGGGGATAAAAAGGAGAAAAAAGGGGGAGAGAAATGGGGGAAAAGGGGGGGAAAAGGGAAAAATATTAATAAAAAGGGGGGGAGGGAATTAAAGGGAATAAAAGGGGAATAAAAATTCTTTTTTTTTGCCTCAAAAAGCGGTGTCGGTGGGAGAAGAAGAGGAAGAGGATGCGGGAATTTGGGAATTGCTGGAAAAACTCCTTCAGTGGGGAATTGATCCCGAATTTCGGCTTTAGGAGGGGATTAAACTGGGGAGGGGGGTGGAAAAGCGGAATTTGTTGATTCCCATTTCTAAAGGAATTTTTATTTTTATTTTTATTTTTATTTTTATTTTTATTTTTATTTTTATTTTTATTTATAATTTTATTTTTATTTTTATTTTTATTTTTATTTTTATTTTTATTTTATTTTATTTCTATTTTTATTCTATTTCTATTTTTATTTTTATTTTTATTTCTATTTTTATTTCTATTTTTATTTCTATTTCTATTTCTATTTCTATTTCTATTTCTATTTCTATTTCTATTTTATTTCTATTTCTATTTCTATTTCTATTTCTTATTTCTATTTTTATTTCTATTTTTATTTCTATTTTTATTTCTATTTCTATTTCTATTTCTATTTTTATTTTTATTTCTATTTTTATTTTTATTTTTATTTTTATTTTTATTTTTATTTTTATTTTATTTCTATTTCTATTTCTATTTCTATTTCTATTTCTATTTCTATTTCTATTTCTATTCCTATTTCTATTTCTATTCCAATTTTTATTTCTAATTTTATTTCTATTTCTATTTCTATTTCTATTTCTATTTCTATTTCTATTTTTATTTCTGATTTTATTTCTATTTTTATTTCTAATTTTATTTCTATTTCTATTTCTATTTCTATTCCTATTTCTATTCCTATTTCTATTTCTATTCCAATTTCTATTTTTATTTATTTCTGTTCAGTCTGAGTTTACCTGGGTAAAGTCCCGGCATTTACGGAACATCCCTCCCTATTTATACGGAAATATATTTCTCTATTTGCGTCTTTATTTGCCGCCTTTAGGGGCAGAAAAATGCGGGGAAACTCCCCCAAAATCCCTCAAATTTTGGGATCAACCCCTCCCTGAACCGGGCTGGGAATTCAAAACTAAAAAATCGAGAAAAAGATGGGGAAAAATGGAATTTTGGGGGATTTGGGGCAAAAAGGCTGCGGGAATCTGAGAGATTCCCATCTGGGCGAGGCAAAAATGCAGGAAAATGCAGAAATTGAGGGAAATTCGGATTTTTTTTTGCGGGGTTTGAATGGGGGTTTTTGGGATGAGGCAGGAAAAATGGAATTTCATCTTTTCCCAAGTTTTTCCTGGAATGTCTGAGGCAAAACCGAGCTCGGGCTTGGCCGGAGGGATGGATTCAGCTCGGAGTCGCTTTTTTGTCCTGAAAAAATCAAAATCAGCGCGGAAAAATTGGGGGAATAAAGGTGAGTTTGGGGGTTTTATTTGTCCAAATATTTGGGACAAAAATCGGGAAAACTCAGCCGGGAATGGGCGGGAAATTCCCTCTGAGATTGGAATTTCGGGGGCAAATCCGCCCGGAGTTTGGATTTCCCTCAAAAAGAGAATTCAAACCGCGGCTTTGTTTCCCTCTCTCATTCCCCAAAAAATGAAAATCATGGAAAATCCTTTTCTTTTCCCCATTTCGGGGGAATTCCCCGGCGCTGGAGCCGATTTTCCTGCCCGAAAAATTCCAATTTGGGCGATTTTCCTTGGAAGGGGAGGCGGGAAGAGGCAGAAATTCCCATTTGTCCCGGAGGAAAATCGAATTTTGGGGATTTTTCCTTCATTTTAGGGCAAAAATCAGGGAGGGAAACAAAGGGAAAATGGAAACACGGAATGACCCGGCAATTATCCGATGAAAATCGAAATTTCCCTTTTTCCCTTTGTTCTCTCGCCGCCGTTTTTAATCCTTTTTTCCCCAAAACCGCCGCTTTCCCAGGAAATTCCTTTTCCCAGGATGGGAATTCCGGCCTGGAAAAAAAACCAATCGCAGCTCCGGGGATTCGCGATTTTGGGGCAGAATTTCCTTTTTTGGGGGGCAGAATTCCCTTTTTTCTTTAATTTGGCCTCTGTCCCTGGAAAATCTCCCGGCCAAATTCGCTTTTCCCAAGGGGAATTTGTGGAAAACCTCAAATCCGCTCCACCTGCGAAAACTGGGCTCAATCCTGAATTTTTTGGTTTTTTTTTTTATAAAGGAAAACCCGGGAATAAATTTCTGAAATAAAGGGGGAAAAAAATAGGAAAAATTCCTGAAATCTCGAGGGGTGAAGCGCTGCAGAGAAAATGTTGGGAGAAGCGGGAACGGAGCTGAAAGCGCCGGGAAAATGGGAATTTTCCTCTTGGATTGGGAGAGAAATCTGATTTTTCTGCCTTTTTTTTTTTTTTTTTTCCTGGCAGGGATAAAAAATAAGGGAAAAGACTTTAAAATGGGAATTTTCCCCGGGATCTGCCTTCGGAAAAAAGGGATAAGGGGAAGAACAGGGGATGCGGGAGAGGAAAATTCCGATTTTTCTCCTCGCTAAAAATCTTTTATCAGGAGGGATCCGCGCAGCCGGGACGAGCAAAAAAAAAAAGGGAATTTCCCGGAATTCCTCAATTCCCAAAAACCGCGGGGATTTGGGGGATTCACCCCTGGAATTGCGGGGATTCGCGGCTTTTACCCCAAAAATTCCCCAACCCGGGAATTTCCCACCTGGAGAAGCTCGCGGGGATTTCCTCCCGCTCCCCATTTTTTGGGGTCTCCTTTTCCCAATTTTTGGTTCCCCATCCCCGGAGCCCTGAAAAGCCCCCCCCCAAAAAAAAAAAAATTCCTGGAAACGCCGATTTTTAAAATTTATTTCTTCATTTCTTTTCGGGAATTCTCATTTCTCCTCCCCGCAGGTTCCTTTGTTCGGCTCCCGAGGCTCCCCCGGGAATTCCCGGCCCGAAATGCGAATTTCCTGCTCCTTTGCCTCCGCAAAACGAGAATTTTTTCCTCCTTTTCCCCTTTTCTTCTCCTTTCCCCCCATTTTCCTTCCGTTTTCTCCCATTTTCTCCCCTTTCCCCCCTCATTTTCTCCGTTTCCCCCATTTTTCCCCTCCTTTTTCCCCTTTTTCCCCTCCTTTTCTCCCATTTTTTCCCCTCATTTTTCCCCTTTTTCCCCTCCTTTTCTCCCATTTTTTCCCCTCATTTTTCCTCTTTTTCCCCTCCTTTTTCCCATTTTTCCCCCTCATTTTCCCCCATTTTTTCCCTCATTTTCCCCCATTTTTTCCCCTCATTTTTCCCATTTTTTCCCTCATTTCCCCATTTTTTCCCCATTTTTCTTTTTCCCCTCCTTTTCTCCCATTTTTCCCCTATTTTTCCCCTTTTTCCCCTCCTTTTCTCCCATTTTTTCCCCCCCTTTTTCCCATTTTTTCCCCCCCATTTTTCCCTTATTTCCCCATTTTTCCCCTCCTTTTCCCCATTTTTCCCCAATTTTTCCCCTTTTTCCCCCCTTTTCTCCCTTTCCCCTAATTTTCCCATTTTTCCCCTCATTTTCCCCCATTTTTTCCCCTCATTTTCCCCCATTTTTTCCCCTCATTTTCCCCCTTTTTTCCCCTCTTTCCCCCTTCCCCGACCCCCGAACCCCCTCAATTCCCACCCCCAAATTTTCCCCTTCAATCCCCGCGATTTCCGCGCTCCCCAAACCGCCCCAATTCGCCTTTCATTTGAATTTTCGGGCCATTTCGGGCCGCTCCGCGCCCTCGCAGCTTTTCCCCATAAATCTCGGCGATTTTAGGGGCCGCTCCCGGACGTGCTGCCCGATGTTCAGCACTTCATAAAAATTAAAAGCGAACAAAAATCAAAAATCAAAGCGAGGCCGCGTTTGGATTTCATTTGGGAATTTGGTCCGGGCGCGGATCGGGAATTTTCCTGCACAAAGGAGGAGAATTCCCGGCTTTTCCTGCATTTTTTGGAGGATTTTTAGTTGGTTTTATTTCATTTATTGACAGGGTTTATTCCCCGTCGGTTTTTATCTTATTAATCCATTCCTTTCATTCCGCTGCCTTCCATTCCAAGCCTGTTTTTCCTAATTTAATTCCATTTTCCCCCACAGAATTCTTTTATTTTTCAGCGTTTAATTCCATTTTCCCCCATTTCAACCCATCCATCGCCACTTCTCTCCATTTAATTAAATTATTTCCCCATTTAATTCCATTTTTTGCCCATTTTTGCCCTTTTTTCCCCTGATTTTCCCGTTTGCCATCCCCTTTTTTTTCCCCTTTCCCCTTGAACTTGGCATTCCCGGAATTTGTTTGTTTTAGGTTTTATTTTTTTCCCTTTTCCAGCTTTTTTTCCCTTTGGGATGATCTGGAGGTGAGAGCAGGAGAAGGGGGCGACCCCAAACCAGCGGGATCGGGGGAATTTGGGGGAATTTGGGGAATTTGGGGAATTTGGGGGAATTTGGGGGAATTTTTGGGTTTTTAGGGACGCACGAAGTGTGGGGAGGGTCTGAAATAGGGACGCGGTGAGGAAAAAAATCCTGAAAAATCCTAAAAAATCCGATTTCCCCCTGCTCCCGCTTCACCCCTGCAGCTGAAAACCCCGACATTTTGGGGTGGAATGGAGGTAAATCCCATTTTTTGGGGGAAAAACCAAATTTTTCGGGGAAAACCCAATTCCTCGGAGATCCTGTAGGAAAACGGGGGTGGGGGGCGCACGCGATGAAATTTTCCTTATTTTTAATGGATTTTCGGGAAAGGGGGAGCGCGTGGAAAAGGGAAAAAAAAACCTAGAAAAAATCCCTCGACGGTGCAAAAAATCAGGAAAAAAAAATTTTGAAACATGAAGAATAATTTCAAATGATTGTAAATAATTAGAGATAAGGGGGGGGATTTTTATCCCATTGGAATTTGGCGGAAAATCGGGAATGGGGGGATACCAAAGGGGGGGCACGCGGTGGGGGGGGGAGTGGGCGTGTCCTCGCGGCGCGGGGCGGACCAATCAGCGCGCGGCATGCCGCGGGGGGCGTGTCCGGCGGCGCGGTAAAAGGGGCGTGGCCCGAGCGGATTTCTTAATGGAGCGGCGGCGGCGGGCGCGCGGCGCATGCGCGCTCGGCGCGGCGATGGCGGGGGGTCCCGGGGCGCGGCGCGGAGCTGCCCCCGCCGCCAGCACCGGAGCGGGAGGAGCGGCGAGCCCGGCGGCGGCCAGGCCGGCAGCAGCACCGCCAGCAGCAGCAGCAGCAGCAGCAGGAGGAGGAGGAGGAGGAGGCAGAGGAAGGGCGGCGGGAGGCGGCGGCAGCGCGGCATGACATGACGGCGCCGCTCGGGCTCCCCCGCGCTGGCCCGACGCGCTCGGCTGCCGCTGCGAGGACGCCCCGCGGGAGAAGCCGCGCATGGAGAGCCTGGGCCACTGCCGGGACGGGCTGGGCCACTGCCGGGACGGGCTGGGCCACTGCCGGGAGATGCTGCCGCACGCCGGGCTGGCCGCCACGGGCGGCGGCGGCGGCGGGGCCGCGGACGGAGCCGCGTACGCGGAGCTGGCGGGCGCGGAGCCGGCGCGGCAGTGCCCGTCGGGCTCGCTGGGCTACGGCGGCTACCCGTTCGCGCCGGGCTACTACGGCTGCCGCCTGAACCTGCAGCAGAAGCCCTGCGGCTACCACCCGCCCGACAAATTCGCCGAGGCCGGCGGCGCGCTGGGCGCCGAGGAGCTGCCGCCGGCGCGGGCCAAGGAGTTCCCGTTCTACCCCGGCTTCCCCGGCTCCTACCAGGCCGTGCCGGGCTACTTGGACGTGTCGGTGGTGCCGGCGCTGGCCGAGCCGCGGCACGAGGCTTTGCTTCCCATGGAAGGCTACCAGGGCTGGGCGCTGGCCAACGCCGGCTGGGACGGGCAGGTTTACTGCTCCAAGGAGCAGCCGCAGCCCGCGCACCTCTGGAAGGCGCCGTTCCCAGGTAGGGACCGGCACCGGCACCGGGAACGGGAGCGGGGAGCGGTGCCCGCCATCCGCGCGGCTCCGGCCGCGGGGATCGATCCCGGGCATCCCGCGGATCCCAGAAATCCCAAATTCCTATCCCGTCTGTCCTGTAGATCCCGTGTATCCCACCTATCCCGTATATCCCGATATATTTATTCCATCTATCCCATCTATCCCGATTTATCCCATCTATCCCGATATATTTATCCCGTGTATCCCACCTATCCCATCTATCCTACAGATCCCGTGTGTTCCATCTGTCCCAGAAATCCGGATTTATCCCATATATTAATTCCATCTATCCCGTATATCCTGTCTATCCCATCTATCCTATAGATCCCCTGTATTCCACCTCTCCCATATATCCCGATTTATCCCATATATCCCGATATATTAATTCCATCTATCCCGTGTATCCCACCTTTCCCATTTATCCCATATATTCCCTGTGTCCCACCTATCCCAGAAATCCGGATTTATCCCATATATCCCGATATATTTATTCCATCTATCCCACCTGTCCCATCTACCCTGTGTGTCCCGTGTATTCCACCTAGCCCAGAAATCCCATATATTCTGTGTATCCCATATATTCCATCTACCCCATCTATCCGGATATATTTCACATCTCCAGATATATTTACCCCATCTATCCCATAGATTCTATCTATCCCATATATCCGGATGTATTTAATATATCCCAATATATTTATCCCATATATTCCATTTATCCCACCCATCCCATATATCCCATCCATCTGGATCTATCCCCATATATTCCGTGTATCCCATTTATCCCATTTATCCCATATATTCCGTGTATCCTATATATCCCGTTTATCCCATTTATCCCATATATTCCGTGTATCCTATATATCCCATTTATCCCATTTATCCCATATATTCCGTGTATCCTATATATCCCATATATTTCTGTGTATCCCATATATTCCATATATCCCGATCCATTCCAGATATCCCGATCTGTTTATCCCATTCTATCCCTTATATTCCATATATCCGCATGTATTTATTCCACATATTCCCGACACCCGGATACATCCCATATATTCAATTTACCCCATCCATCCCATAATCTATTCCATAGAGCCGGGTATATCAATTCCACATATCCCGATATATTTATCCCATATATCCGGGTCTATTTATCCTATAGATCCGGATATATTCCATATTTTATTCCATCTCTTCCATATACCCCATATATCCGGATATATGAATTATTAATTCCATATATCCCGGTATATTAATTCCACATATCCTATATATCGGGGTATATTTATCCCATATATCAGGATAGATTTATTCCCTATATCTGGGGGTATTAATTCCGTATATCCGGGTACATTTATTCCATATATTCCATTTATCCGGCTATATTAATTCCATTTATCCGGGTATATTAATTCTATTTATCCGGCTATATTAATTCCATGTATCGGGGTATATTAATTCTATTTATCCGGGTATATTAATTCTATTTATCCGGGTATATTTATTCCATTTATCTGGCTATATTAATTCCATTTATCTGGCTATATTAATTCTATTTATCCGGGTACATTTATTCTATATATTCCCTATATCCGGCTATATTAATTCCATATATCAGGGTATATATTCCCTATATCCGGCTATATTAATTCTATTTATCCGGGTACATTTATTCTATATATTCCCTATATCCGGCTATATTAATTCCATATATCAGGATATATATTCCCTATATCCGAGTATATTTATTCCATATATCAGGGTATATATTCCCTATATCCGGGTATATTTATTCCATATATCAGGGTATATATTCCCTATATCCGGGTATATTAATTCCCTATATCCGGCTATATTAATTCTATTTATCTGGGTACATTTATTCTATATATTCCCTATATCCGGCTATATTAATTCCATATATCAGGGTATATATTCCATATATCAGGATATATATTCCCTATATCCGGCTATATTAATTCCCTATATCCGGCTCTATTTATTCCATAGATTCCCTATATCGGGGTATATTTATTCGGTATATCGGGGTACGTTTCCCCCCCCATATCCGGCTGTGTTTATTCCGTGTATCCGGGTGGATTCCGCGTTTCCCATCAATTCCGCCCGTTCCGTGTATTCCATGCGCCCGCGGAGCTGCGGGCTCGTTAATTAGAGGGAAGCGGCTCAGGAATGCTCGGAGCGGAGCGGGCAAATGTGCACGGGCACGCTCGGCGGGGCGAGGCCAGCGCGGCCCCAAACCCGAGTTAATTCCATAATTCTGCCCTTCCTCGGCAGCCAATCCCGGCCCCAAAACCCGGAGTTAATTCCATAATTCTTCCCTCTCTCCTGAGTCAATCCCGGCCCCAAAAACCGGAGTTAATTCCATAATTCTGCCCTTCCTCGGCAGCCAATCCCGGCCCCAAAAAACCGGAGTTAATTCCATAATTCTTCCCTCTCTCCTGAGCCAATCCCGGCCCCAAACCCGGAGTTAATTCCATAATTCTGCTCTCTCTCCTGAGCCAATCCCAGCCCCAAAACCCGGAGTTAATTCCAAAACCGGAGTTAATCCCATAATTCTGCCCTCTCTCCTGAGTCAATCCCGGCCCCAAAACCCGAGTTAATTCCATAATTCTGCCCTCTCTCCTGAGCCAATCCCGGCCCCAAAACCTCGCGCTAATTCCCTGATTCTGCTCTTTTTCCTGGAGTAATCCGATCTCCAAAACCCCGCGGAAATTCCCGAATTCTGCCCTTTCTCCTGCAGCAATCCCGGCCCCAAAACCCGGAGTTAATTCCCGAATTCTGCCCTTTCTTCTGGAGCAATCCCGGCCCCAAAACCTGGGGTTAATTCCCGAATTCTGCCCTTTCCTCCCGAGCCAATCCCGCCCCAATCCAACCTCCAAAATTCCCCGATCATTCCCCAATTCCGCCTTTCCTGCTCCCTCCTCTCCCGCCGCTCTCCCGCGGGCGGAGAACTCCTTAAAAAGGGGAAAAATGAAAAAACCAAAAATGGAAATCGCGCAAAAAGCGAATCTCGGTGGGCTGGGGGCCGGGCGCTCAATCAGCTCCCAATTAACGCAATTAACGCCAGAGCTGTCAAGTGACAGCCGCAGCTCTTTGGGGGGAAGGAGGCGCGCAAAGGAAAAGGGAAAGGCCCCGAAATTCCCGCTCCGGAGCAGCTCGGGAGCCCCAAAACCCGCGGGGCTGCTCCTCCGAAAACCCCAAATCCATGGGGGAGCGCCGGGGGTGGCTGGGGAGAGCGAGGGGGGCGCGGTACCGGGGCTGGGGGCGGCACCTCCCTTTATTTCCCTTTTAGCGGCACCAAAAACCCCAAAATCGGCTTTTCCCTTTCCCCTTTATTTCCCTTTTAGCGGCACCAAAACCCCAAAATCGGCTTTTCCCTTTCCCCCTTTATTTCCCTTTTAGCGGCACCAAAACCCCAAAATCGGCTTTTCCCTTTATTTCCCTTTTAGCGGCACCAAAAACCCCAAAATCGGCCTTTCCCTTTCCCCTTTATTTCCCTTTTAGCGGCACCAAAAACCCCAAATCGCTTTTCCCTTCCCCCTTTATTTCCCTTTTAGCGGCACCAAAACCCCAAATTCGGCTTTTCTCTTCACCCTTTATTTCCCTTTTAGCGGCACCAAAAACCCCAAAATCGGCTTTTCCCTTTCCCCTTTATTTCCTTTTTATCGGTACAAAAAACCCCAAATTCGGCCTTTCCCTTTATTTCCCTTTTATGGGCACCAAAAACCCCAAATTCGACCTTTCCCTTTCCCTTTATTTCCCTTTTAGCGGCACCAAAAACCCCAAATTCGGCTTTTCCCTTCACCCTTTTTTCCGCTTTTATCGGTACAAAACACCCCAAATTCGACCTTTCCCTTTATTTCCCTTTTATCGGCACAAAAACCCCAAAATCGGCCTTTCCCTTTCCCCTTTATTTCCCCTTTTATCAACACAAAAACCCCAAATCACCTTTCCCCTTTATTTCCCTTTTATGGGCACCAAAACCCCAAATCGCTTCTCCCTTCACCCTTTTTTCCGCTTTTATCGGTACAAAAACCCCAAATCACCTTTTCCCTTTATTTCCCTTTATTTCCCTTTTATCTGCACAAAACCCCCAAACTCGGCCTTCCCCTTCCTCCTTTATTTCCCCTTTATCGGCACAAAAGCCCCAAATTTTGGGGAATTTTGGGGACCCAGGAACGGGAATTCGGCCGCGCGGCTCCGGCTGCTCGCGGGGTTTTTGGTGTTTTGGGGACCCCTCCCCTCTTTGTGACCCCAAATCTCCCCAATTAACACCTGGGCCGTAATTAGCGCTCGCCTCCATTTTCCTGCCCCTTTTGGGGCGCCGGATTTGGGGTTCAGCTGCCCCCAAAGCCCAAAATTCCGTTCTTGGGAGCTTCGCCCCCTCCTCCGGCAGCGCCCCCAAATCCCCGCGGCCCCGGAGCGGTTCCCCTTCCCCAGCGCCCCCAAAAAGCCGCTGCAAAGGGCAAATTTGGGATTTTGTTGCCCGTTCCGAGGGGATTTTTGGGGTTCGGGGCTCCCGTGCCCGCCCCGGGCGGGGTTTTGGGGCGGGAGGAGGAAAAGGAAGGAGGGAAAAGGGGAAAACTCCGAATGTCGCCCCAAAATCTGCGGTGCCCTCGGCGCTGGGGGCGGGCGCTGCTCCTTCATCGGCGGCCAAGGCAAACGGGGAATTAAAAATGGGAATTAAAAATGGGAATTAAAAATGGGAATGAAAAATGGGAATGAAAAATGGGAATTAAACCAGGAATTATCCCCGGCGTGTTTTCGTTCCCATTATCCACAACATCACCAGCCCTCAGCGCCTCCTCCGCCGGCCTTTTCCTCCTTTTTCCTCCTTTTTTTTCCTCCTTTTTTTTCCTCCTTTTTTTTCCTCCTTTTTTTCCTCCTTTTTTTCTCCTTTTTTTCCTCCTTTTTTCCCCCTTTTCCCCCTTTTCCCCCTTTTCCCCCTTTTCCCCCTTTTCCCCCTTTTCCCCCTTTTCCCACCTTTCTCCCCTTTTTCTTCCTCTTCTCCCCTTTTCCCAGCTCCCTCCCCTTTTTCCCTTTTCCCCTCTTTCCCCCCATTTTCCCTCCTTTTTCCCCCCATTTCCATTGGTTTTTTCCCTTTTTCCCTTTTTTCCCCTTTCCCTCCCCCATTTTAACCCCATTTTCCCTCCCCCAACCCCACCGACCGCAATTCCCCTTTTCCCTCATTCCATTTCCCCCCATCCCCATTTTTTACCCATTTCCATTCACCCCGCTTCGCCTTTAACCCTTTTATCCCCGTAATTCCCATTTTTACCCATTCCCCCCGTTCTAACCCCATTTTTCCCTTTCCCACTCCACCCCGCTTTGCCTTTAACCCCTTTATCCCCATTTTCCCCAATTTCCCCCTTTTCTAACCCAATTTCCACCCCTTTCCCATTTCCACCCCTTTCCACCTCGCCCCGCTCCCCTTTGAAGCGCTTTATCCCCATTATTCCGATTTTTTACCCATTTTTCCCCATCCCACCCCCATCTTTTCCCAATTTCCCCGTTTCTAACCCCATTTTTCCCAATTTCCCCGTTTCTAACCCCATTTTTCCCCCCATCCCAGACACGGCCCCTTTGCAGGCCGAGCCCAGCCCATTCCACTCCCCCAAACCCTTTAACCCCTTCATCTCCTTTATTAACCCCATCATTCCCGTTCTGACCCCACTTTGACCCCACAATCTCCATTTTTTGCCTGGTTTTTTTCCCAATTTCCCCGTTTCTAACCCCATTTTTCCCCCCATCCCAGACTTGGTCCCGCTGCAGGCCGAGCCCAGCCCTGTGACCTACAGTGACCCCTTTATTAACCCTTTAACCCCTTCATTAACCCTTTAACCCCTTCATTAACCATTTATTAACCCTTCAATTCCCATTCGAACGCCATTTTTACCCATTTTTCCCCATTTTTTCCCCATTTTTCCCCCCAATCCCAGACGTGGTCCCGCTGCAGGCCGAGCCCAGCCCGTTCCGGCGCAGCCGCAAGAAGCGCGTGCCCTGCAGTGACCCCCATAATTCCCATTCTAACCCCATTTTTAACACGTTTTACCATTTTTCACCATTTTTCCCCATTTTTCCCCCCCAATCCCAGACGTGGTCCCGCTGCAGGCCGAGCCCAGCCCCGTGCCCTACAGTGACCCCTTCATTAACCCTTTAACCCCTTCATTAACCATTTATTAACCCATTTTTTCCCTATTTTTACCCATTTTTCACCATTTTTTCCCCATTTTTCCCCAATCCCAGACGTGGTCCCTCTCCAAGCCGAGCCCAGCCCGTTCCGGCGCGGCCGCAAGAAGCGCGTGCCCTACAGTGACCCCTTTAACCCCTTTATTAACCCTTTAATGCCCATTTTTCCTCAATTTTTACCATTTTTCACCATTTTTTCCCCATTTTTCCCCAATCCCAGACGTGGTCCCGCTGCAGGCCGAGCCCAGCCCGTTCCGGCGCGGCCGCAAGAAGCGCGTGCCCTGCAGTGACCCCCATAATTCCCATTCTAACCCCATTTTTCCCCCATATCTCCAATTTTTCCCCATTTTTTACCATTTTTACCCATTTTTTCTCCCATTTTTCCCCATTTTTTCCCCATTTTTCCCCCAATCCCAGACGTGGTCCCGCTGCAGGCTGAGCCCAGCCCGTTCCGGTGAGGTCACAAGAAGCGCGTGCCCTGCAGTGACCCCTTCATTAACCATTTATTAACCCTTTAATTCCCATTTTAACCCCATATTTCCCCCATAACTCCCATTTTTACCCATTTTTCCCCATTTTTTTTTCCCCATTTTTCCCCCCAATCCCAGACGTGGTCCCGCTGCAGGCCGAGCCCAGCCCCGTGCCCTACAGTGACCCCTTCATTAACCCTTTAACCCCTTTATTAACCATTTATTAACCCTTTAATTCCCATTTTAACCCCATATTTCCCCCATAACTCCCATTTTTACCCATTTTTCCCCATTTTTCCCCATTTTTCCCCCAATCCCAGACGTGGTCCCGCTGCAGGCCGAGCCCAGCCCGTTCCGCGCCGCCGCAGCGCCAGCGTGCCCTGCAGTGATCCCCATAATTCCCATTCTAACCCCATTTTTAACACGTTTTACCATTTTTCACCATTTTTCCCCATTTTTCCCCCCCAATCCCAGACGTGGTCCCGCTGCAGGCCGAGCCCAGCCCCGTGCCCTACAGTGACCCCTTCATTAACCCTTTAACCCCTTCATTAACCATTTATTAACCCATTTTTTCCCTATTTTTACCCATTTTTCCCCATTTTTTCCCCATTTTTCCCCAATCCCAGACGTGGTCCCTCTCCAAGCCGAGCCGCCAGCCCGTTCCGGACCCCGTTAAGCGCCCTTTTCCTCAAGTGCCGTGCAGGGGAGTGGAGCGGAAGTTGCCGCCTCATCCAAGGAGAGGGCGGCATCGCGGCGCCCACGAGCTGAGGAGCGCCAGGTCACCTCTGTTCACCGCCGGTCAAGGAAGAAGGTGCAGGGCAAGGCCCGGCCCGGCCACCCCCGGGACACCTGAGGGCGTTGGGGCGGGCCGGAGGGGAAAAAGGGCGTCGCTTTGGGGGTAGAATCGCAAATGGGGAAAAAATGGGTTAAAAATTCAATATTTATCGTCGTGCCCACAGGACTTTGGGGCGGCCAGAATCGCCAAAAAAGGAGAAAAAATTCAATCTACAATGGGTGGAAAATTCAATATTGATCATCTGACGTTGGGGCGGCCAGAATCGCCAAAAAATGGGGAAAAAATGGGTTAAAAATTCCATATTTATCGTCGTGCCTGGAGGACTTTGGGGCGGCCAGAATCGCCAAAAAATGGGGAAAAAAGGGTTAAAAATTCCATATTTATCGTCGTGCCAGTGGGACATTGAGGCGGTCAGAATCGCCAAAAATGGAAAAAAATCAATCTACAATGGGTTAAAAATTCAATATTTATCGTCGTGCCCACAGGACTTTGGGGCGGCCAGAATCGCCAAAAAATGGGGAAAAAATTCAATTTTCAATGGCTGGAAAATTCAATGTTGATTGTCGGACTTTGGGGCGGCCAGAATCGCCAAAAAATGGGGAAAAATGGGTTAAAAATTCCATATTTATCATCGTGCCTGGAGGACTTTGGGGCGGCCAGAATCGCCAAAAAAATGGGGAAAAAAGGGTTAAAAATTCCATATTTATCGTCGTGCCAGTGGGACATTGAGGTGGTCAGAATCGCCAAAAAAATGGAAAAAAAATCAATCTACAATGGGTTAAAAATTCAATATTTATCGTCGTGCCCACAGGACTTTGGGGCGGCCAGAATCGCCAAAAAATGGGGAAAAAATTCAATTTTCAATGGCTGGAAAATTCAATGTTGATTGTCGGACTTTGGGGCGGCCAGAATCGCCAAAAAATGGGGAAAAATGGGTTAAAAATTCCATATTTATCGTCGTGCCTGCAGGACTTTTGGGGCGGCCAGAATCGCCAAAAAAATGGGGAAAAAAGGGTTAAAAATTCCATATTTATCGTCGTGCCAGTGGGACATTGAGGTGGTCAGAATCGCCAAAAAAATGGGAAAAAAATTCAATTTTCAGTGGATGGAAAATTCCATATTTATCATCGTGCCCGCAGGACTTTTGGGGCGGCCAGAATCGCCAAAAAATGGGGAAAAAATGGGTTAAAATTTCGAGATTTATCGTTGTGCCCACAGGACTCTGGAGTGGCCAAAATCCCCGAAAAAGCAACAAAAAAAGCATAAAAATTTTCAGTGTTTATCCTCGTGCCGGCGGGACTTTGGGGTGGAGAAAATCCCTGAAAGAAATGAACAAAAAACAGAAAAAAAAAGGTAAAAAATTCAATATTTATCTTCGTGCTGGTGGGACTTTGAGGTGGCCAAAATCCCCGAAAAAACAACCCAAAAAAAAGCATAAAAAAATTCAATATTTATCCTCGTGCCGGCGGGACTTTGGGGTGGAGAAAATGCCGAAAAAAACCCGAAAATGCCGAAAAAAAGCCCAAAACCCGAAGGCAGAAGAGCAAAACTCGGTATTTATTTATCCCGGTGCCCGCGGGGAATTTAAGGAGAAAAAATCCCAAAAAAAGGAAAATTCCGACCCCGAAACTCCGAAATCCCAGCGTGGGATTTTTGGGGGGGAAAAAAAGGAATTTTGGGCTGCGAGTGGAAATTCCCGATTTTCCGCTTTTTTATTTTTTTCCCGTTATCCTGGTGACAAAAAATTGTTTAAAAAAACTCAAAAAAATCCTCAAAAAATCCCCAAAATCCCCCCCGGGCAGAGTCGGCTCCACTTGTTGAAGGATGGAAAAATCGGAATTTTTAGGGATGGAAAAATCGGAATTTTTAGGGATGGAAAAATCGGGAATGGGGAAAAAATCCCAGCGGGGTTTGGGGTCGGATTTGGGGGATTTTTTTGGGATTTTTGGGGGTTCTGCCCCGCGGGTTTGAATGCGGAAAATCGGAATTTCCGTGGGGATTTTGGGTTTTTTTTTGGGGGGGAAATTTGGATTTTTGGGGTTGTGCTGTCGCTGTCAGCTCGTGGTGTCCGCCTTGTACCGATCCTTGGAAATAAATCGCTTTTTTTGCGTCGTTGTTTTGTCTGCAGGACAAAGAAAAAAGAACAAAAAAAAGAAAAAAAAATTTCTCTTTGTGCGGCTTTTTCAGCCCCCGGCGGGAATTCCTGGGGAGAAAAAATGGGGGAAAAAATGGGAAAAATGGGAAAAAAGGGAAAAAAATGGGGGGAAAATGGGGGAAAATGGGAAAAAAATGGGGGAAAAATGGGGGAAAAAAATGGGGAAAAAATGAGGAAAAATGGGGGGAAAAAAATGGGGAGAAAATGGGGAAAAAATGGGGAAAAATGGGGGAAAAAAAAGGGAAAAAATTGGGAGAAAATGGGGAAAAATGGGGAAAAATGGGGAAAAAATGGGAAAAATGGGGAAAAGATGGGGAAAAAATGGGGAAAAATGGGAAAATGGGGAAAAATGGGGAAAAGATGGGAAAAAATGGGGAAAAGATGGGAAAAAATGGGGAAAAGATGGGGAAAAATGGGGAAAAATGGGGAAAAATGGGGAAAAGATGGGGAAAAATGGGGGAAAATGGGGAAAAATGGGGAAAAATTGGAAAAAAAGGGAAAAAATGGGGAAAAATGGGGAAAAAAAGGGAAAAAATGGGGGAAAAAATGGGGAAAAAAAGGGAAAAAATGGGAGAAAAATGGGGGAAAAAATGGGAGAAAAATGGGGAAAAATGGGGGAAAAAAGGAAAAAAATGGGGAAAAGATGGGGGAAAATGGGGAAAAAATGGGAAAATGGGGAAAAATGGGGGAAAAATGGGGAAAAAATGGGAAAATGGGGAAAAAATGGGGAAAAAAAGGGAAAAAATGGGGGGAAAAAGGGAAAACATGGGGAAAAATGGGGGGAAATGGTGAAAAAAAGCAGGAAAATTGGGGGGAAAAAAGGGAAAATGGAAGGATGGGAAGGGGAGAAAATGAACGGGAGGGGTTGAAGTGAGAGCTTGAAAATGGGATTTTTATCGCGATTAATTTTTATTTCTTTCATTTCCATTGCGGATACTGCGTTTTTTTCGGTTTTATTTCGTGTATTTTTCCTTTAGGCTGTTTTGATTTGGTCTTTGTAATTTATTTGCTCTTTTTAATTCGGTCTTTTGGGTCTATTTTTATTGATTCTATTTTTGTTCAGTCCGTTTTTATTTCCTCTGTTTTCCAGTCGTTTTTTTATTTCGTTCATTCTTTTATTGAGTCTTGTTTGATTTCGATCTATTTTTGATACGTTTTTCAATCGAATCTCTTTCGAGGTAAGAACTTTTCGTTGAATTTAATTGAATTAACCGATTTTAATTCGAAATATTCGCGTTCGACCGCGTTTTCATTCCGCGTCTTTCGGTTCCACCGTCTTTAATGTGTTTTTATTTCATGCTTTTATTGAATGTGGGTTTATTTCACGGCGTTCTCGCTCGATTTCGATTTGATTGGGTTTTTTATCTCTTTATTTTTTCCTCCCTGAACTGCCCCGAGGGGAGGGAAAAGGGACCAGAAATGGCGTTAAAATCCCGATTTTTTGGGGCTTCGATTTGCCCGAAATGCGGCAAAAATCGAGGCGGGAATTGGGATGGAAATGGGGAAAAAATGGGAATTTCAGAGGCTGCAAAGGCGCTCCCCAGGGTGGCCAAATATCCAATTTATCGCCGATTTAATATCAATTTATTACAGATTTAATATCCAATTTATCGCCGATTTCACATCAATTTATTACAGATTTAATATCAATTTATTGCAGATTTAATATCAATTTATTACAGATTTAATATCAATTCTGATTTCAGTTTTTGTCACTCCTGGATTCGTTTTTTTGGTCACTTTTGGGTCAATTTTTGTCGCTTTTCGCCTCAGTTTTGGTCACTTCGGGCTTAAATTTTGGTCAATTTTGGGGCGACGTTTGGTCGATTTGGATGAAACTTTTGGTCACTTTGGGGTCAATTTTGGAAAATTTCTGATTTAATTTTTGGTCACTTTTGGGTTAATTTTGGAAAATTTCTGATTTAATTTTCAGTCGCTTTTGGGTTCATTTTTTATCAGTTCGTGTTTAATTTTTTGGTCGTTTTCGGGTTCATTTTTTGTCACTTCTGGGTCCATTTTTGGCCGTTTTGGGTTCAATTTTTGTCATTTTCAGGTTGGTTTTTCCTCCTGCGCCTCCTTCTCCTTCTCTTGGCCGAACTTTCATTCCCGAGACTCCAAAAATTTGAATTTCTGACCCAAATCTTGGAAATTTCCACCTCCACTCCTCTCCCGGCCAGGAGATTTTAATTGATTTTTAAAAATTTCTTAATTGAGCTTTTTAATTTCTAAATTGGATTTCTGGAAGGGCCGCGGATTTTGGGGATAAAAATTCCTGATCCGGGCCGAGCTGAGGGAAAAAATGAAATTGAGGAAGGGAAAAAAAAGGGAAAAATTGGAATTTTCGGGGTCGTGACAGCGCCTGGAGGGAAGAGGGGAAAATGGAATTAAAATTATTTAAAATTAATTGGAATGGATTTCAATGGACTGGAGAGGATTGGGATGAAAGAAAATTGAATTGGAATTCATTGGGATGAATGAAAATGGAATTGGAATTCATTGGAATGAATGAAATTGAATTGGAATTCATTGGGATGAATGAAAATTGAACTTGAATTCATTGGGATGAATGAAAATGAATTGGAATTCATTGGGATGAATGAAAATGAATTGGAATTCATTGGGATGAATGAAAATTGAACTGGAATTCATTGGGATGAATGAAAATTGAATTGGAGTTCATTGGGATGAATGAAAATAGAATTGGAGTTCATTGGAATGAATGAAAAAGAATTGGAATTCATTGGGATGAATGAAAAATGAATTGGAATTCATTGGGATGAATGAAATTGAATTGGAGTTCATTGGGATGAATGGAAATTCATGAAAAACGGGATGAAAATGGGAATTTAATGAGAATTTTGCCTCTGATTCCGTTCGGGATTTGACTCCAGATGGGATCAATTTGGGTAAATTCGGGTAAATTTGGATTTTTCCCAGATTTTCACCCCCAAACTGGGCCCCGGGCGGCGCTGACATCACGGGCGGTGACATCATGGGCGGTGACATCATGGGCGGTGACGTCACAGGCGGTGACATCATGGGCGGTGACATCATGGGCGGTGACATCACCGGGGTTCCCCTTGACCTTGACATCACGGGGCAGGGGGGAGGGGCAGGGGGGTCCCGGGCCCCCGGCCAGGCTTGGTTTAAACCGGGCTCGGTTTAGGCCGGGTTTGGTTTAGTCGGGCTCGGTTTAGTCGGGCTCAGTTTAGTTGGGCTCGGTTTAGGCCGGGTTTGGTTTAGGTTGGGTTTGGTTCAGGCCAGGTTCGGTTTAGGTCGGGTTTGCCTTAGGCCGGGTTCAGGCCAGGTTTGGTTCAGGTTGGGTTTGGTTTAACCCGGGTTTAGGCCGGGTTTGCTTTAGGCCGGGTTTGGTTTAACCCGGGTTTGCTTTAGGCCGGGTTTGGTTCAGGCCGGGTTCAGGCCGGGTTTGGTTTAACCCGGGTTTGCCTTAGGCCGGGTTCAGGCTGGGTTTGGTTCAGGCCGGGTTTGGTTTAACCCGGGTTTGGTTCAGGCCGGGTTTGGTTTAACCCGGGTTTGCCTTAGGCCGGGTTCAGGCCGGGTTTGGTTTAACCCGGGTTTGCCTTAGGCCGGATTTAGGCCGGGTTTGGTTTAACCCGGGTTTGCCTTAGGCCGGGTTCAGGCCGGGTTTGGTTCAGGCCGGGTTTGGTTTAACCCGGGTTTGGTTTAACCCGGGTTTGCCTTAGGCTGGGTTTGCCTTAGGCCGGGTTCAGGCCGGGTTTGGTTTAACCCGGGTTTGCCTTAGGCCGGGTTCAGGCCGGGTTTGGTTCAGGCCGGGTTTGGTTTAACCCGGGTTTGGTTTAACCCGGGTTTGCCTTAGCCGGGTTTGCCTCAGGCCGGGTTTGGTTCAGGCCGGGCCTGCCCCGCTCCCGCAGCAATCCCCAATTCCCAATTCCCGCCCGGGGCTCCTCCTGCGCTTTGCCCGCCCGGCCCCATTTCCCTCCCTCCTCTCCACGTTCCGATTTTCCCTGCGCTCCCTTCGTTTTCAGGGATTCTTCACCTTTTTGATTTTTCCCTGATTTCCCCATTTCCCCCAATTTTTTTCATTCTCTCTTCCCTATTTTTCCAATGTTTTCTCCCTATTTTTCTGTGACTTTCCTTTCTTTTTTCCCTTTGCCCTGTTTATCCGTTCTCTTCCTATTTCTCCTTTCTCTCCCATTTTTTCCTTTTCTCCAAATTTATCTCCTTTATTTTCTCCTATTATTCCTCCCTTGGCCCTATTTTTTCCTTTCTCCAATTATTTCTTTCCCCACCTATTTCCATTTCTCCTCTTTTTCCTTTATTTCCTTTCTTTTATCTCTTCATTTTTTCTTTTTCCTAGATTTTCCTTCCTTTTTCCGTTATTTCCCTTTCTTTTATCCTGATTTTTCTTTCTCTTTTAATTTCCTTTTTTGTTCTTATTTTCCCTTCCTTTTTCCCCTATTTTCCCTTTATTTTCCCTTTTATTTTCCCCATTTTTTCTCCTTGTTTTCCCTTTTATTTTCCCTTTCTTTTTCCCTTTCTTTTTCCCATTTTTCTCCTTCTTTTTTCCCCCTCCCGACCCGACATTTCCCCGTTTATTTTTTTTCCCCAATCCCCAATTTTTTAAGGCTCAAATCCCCCCCAAGGATCGGGAATTTCTCTCCTTTCAGCGCCAGGTGAGTGCAGCTCCCGTTTTTCCCAAAATCCAGCAAAAACTTGGCCTTGAAAGATCAAAAAAATGGGAAAAATTGGGGAAAAATTGGGAAAAAATTGGGAAAAAAAAAAAATTGGGAAAAAAGGAGGGGAAAAAAAGAAAAAAAATAAAAGGAAAAATAAAAAGAGGAAAACGAAACAAAAAATTTTAAAAAGATTAATAAATGGAGGGGAAAAAAGGGAGAAGAAAATGAAAATAAAGAGGATTTTTGACTTTTTTTGGGAGCTCCCCGAGCTTTGCCAAGGAATTTTTCCCGAGGCGTTTCCAGCGCCGCTTCCCCGGTTTTGGTTTTTGGGTTTTTTGGTTTTGGGGTTTTTGGCTTTTTAGGTTTCTGGGTTTTGGGGTTTTTTTCCTTTCTTGGCTGCTCCGCCTCAAAGCGGGGAAAGAAAAATTCAATTTTTTTGGAGGATTTTTGGGAACCGAGCCCGGAATTGGCGGCCGCGCTGCGGGCGGGGCTCGGGTGCCAGAAATTCCCTTTTTTCTCCTCTTTTTCCGCGGAAATTCGGATTAAAATTCATTAAAATCGCTTTTTTTTGGGGGTTTCTCCGGTCGCGATTGGGATGGGAGAATCCCGCCGGGTTTTTCCGGCGTTTTTTGGGGATTTTTTAGGAATTCCAGGGGAAAAAAACCCCAAAATCTCCTTCAAAAGCAGCGCTGGAGTTCAACCCGAAATTCCCTCCCGGATTTGGGGCTCCATTTTCCCGTCCGCTGGCAAAAAATGAGGAAAAATTGGGAAAAAATTGGATTTTCCAGGAATTTCCCCCTTTGGGACACAAACTGGACCCGCCCGCAGAAAATTCCCATTTTTGGATGGAATTTTATTTTGTTTTGTTTTATTTTGGGGTCCAATCTCCGTTTTCCGGCTTTTCCATGGAATTTGATTTTATTTTTGGGGCTCGATCCAATTTCCAGCCGGAAAACTCGGGATATTTCCATTCATTTATTTCATTTTTAATGGGCGAAATCCGGCGTATTTTAATTCATTTGTTCCATTTTTAATGGGCGAAATCCGGCGTATTTTAATTCATTTGTTCCATTTTTAATCGGCGAAATTCGGCATATTTTAATTCATTTATTCCATCTTTAATTCGGGTTTTTTTGCACTAAAAATCCCTCTCCAGGCCCAGCCGAGCGCTGGGAAAAAATCGAATTTACCACGAGGAAAAAAAAACCAAAATCGCATTTTTCAGCGCCGAGACGGGAAAGAGGAAAAAAGGAACAAAAAAGGGGAAAATCCCGGGAATAAAAAGGAAGGAAAAGCCCGGAAAAAGCGGGAATTGGACCCAAAATTGGGAGGATTTGGGGGATTTTGGCGGCGGCTCATTTGCATGGGATGCCGACCCTTTTTACTGCCCGAGACAGTGACCTTGAACTGCGCCGGCGTTTTATGGCCCCGCGCTGCAATTGGATTTTTTTCGCCTTTTTTTCCACCCAGCTTGGGAATTTCCGGCGTTTCCCCCCCCACCAAAAATGAGGGAAAATTCAAAAGAAATTCTCTTTACAGCGAGGTTTTGCCCAAAAAAAAACCTTTTCGCAGCGGGAAAAGGGGAACAATTAATTCCCTTTAAATTTATATTTCATTTTTCAAAAATTTACTTTAAACAGATTTAAATTTCGATTTAATTTTATTTTTTTTATTTATTTTCTAGCAGATGAAATTCATTTTTAATTCTTTTTTTTTCCCGTTCTTATTTTATTTTTTTGAGTTTAAAAAAAGGAATTCCAAAGCCGAGGGGGTTTTTTCCGAGCGATTTAAGTGGGAATTGGGATATTTTTTCCTCTTTTTTTAAGAAAAGGCGTCCCCGGGGTTTTTAAAGTCATTTTTTCGAGCATTCCCTGCGCAGGAAAATGAGATTTTAATGGGAAAAAAATCCCCCTGGAAAGGCGGGAGCGCCGCCGAGGGGTTTTTAGGCTTCGTTTTTATTTCCATTCCTGCTTCGATTTCGCTTTTTTTATTTCCATTTCTGGTTTTATTTCGGTTTTTTATTTCTGGTTCGGGTCCGCTCCGGGAGCTCAGGCCACGCTTGGGATGTTCCGGGGTTTCCCTGCTTGGAAAAAAACGGGGGAAAAGGGGAAAAAAAACCAAAAAAAAACCCCAAAATAAATCGCTTTTCTCACCCCGAGCCTCCCCCGCTCAACCCCGCAGCGCCTCCCCCAAAAATGCGATTTTTTAATTGGATTTTTGACCGCAAAAAGTCAATAATCAGGAGGGAAAAAAAAACCTAAAAACCGAGATTTTGGGGCAGAAATTCCCTTTTTTTTCCAGCAGGGAACGGAGCCCCCGGGCGGGAATTTTTTGGCGGAGGGGAAGAATTTAATTTATTTTTTTGTTTTCACGGAAAAAAGAGCAAAAAAAGGGAGCGAACAAAGGGGCGGGATGGAAATGATTGAAAATCATCCAGCGGCTTTTGATTCGCGCCTCGTACCTGGAGGGGGGAAAATTCCTTGGCAGGGCTTGAAAAAAAACCCCGAAAATGGCAAATGATTAAAAAATAAATAGAGAAAGAACGCCAAAAAAAAAAAGGGAAAAAAATTTAAAAATTAATAGAGAAAAAAAGCCCAAAAAAGGCGGAAAATTTTAAAAATTAAATAGAAACAAAACCGCCCAGAAAAGAGGGGAAAAATAGAGAAAAACGCCCAAAAGATGAGGGGGGATAAAAAGGAAAAAATAAAAAGAAAAAAAGTCACGAGAAAGAATTTAAAACCACCAAAAATTAAGGGAGCAAAGCCCCAAAAATAAGACAAAACCCTAAAATGAAAAGGAAAATAAAACCAAAAAGGGAGTTTTTGGCACTGAAAGGGAATTTTTGTGCTGGAAAATGCGGGAAAAAAGCAGAAATTCGGGTTTTTCCACCTCCGCGCCGAGGGAAAGCGCCCCGAGGAGCCGCACCTGATTCATTTGGGGTTTTTATTCTTTTTTTTTTTGAGTTTTTTTGAGTTTTTTTGGGGGGTTTTTTTGAGGTTTTTTGGGGTTTTTTGAGTTTTTTTGGGGTTTTTTTTGAGGGGTTTTTGGGGGGTTTTGGAGCTGCCAGGAGGGGGAAAAACTGAATTTATTTTGGGGGGAAAAGCCTGAAATGGAGCCGGGGGATGGGAAATGGGAATTGGGGCGGTTTCACCTCCTCGGGAAAGATTTTGGGGAGAAAAAAGCGAAATTCCCGCAGGAGGGAGGGAGAAAAAAAAAACAAAATAAAGGCGGGGAAAGGGGAGGAAAAAAAGGATTAAAAATCACCAAAAGGGGAAATTCCGCCCCAAATTCCGCCCGCAGCTTCTTGTCCTGAGTTTATTTCCCATCCTTGGATTTATTTTCCCGTTCCAGGATTTATTTTTCGGGTTTTTTTTTGAGTTTATTTCACGCTGGAAGGAGCCGGTATCGATTTTTAAAATTATTATTATTTTTATTTTTGTTGCTTTGTTTTTCCTCGGGAGAAGGGAAAGGGCGGGAGGGAGGGAGGAATGGAATAAATGAAAACAAATGGAATTAAATCCCCTCCGCGCCGCTTGCAAGGGGCAGGAAAATTGGGATTTTTGGGGAATTTCCAGGGGAAAAAGGGGAAAAATCGGAATTGAAGGGTTTGGGGTGTGTAGGGGATAAAGGAAAGAAAACGGAGCAGGAAAAGCGAAAATTGTCCCCCCAAAAAAATCCTGGAGAGGCCGGGAAGAGGCTGGAGCTGCTGGGGCCGCGAAAATGAGGGAAAAATGGAAATAATGACCAAAAAAAGGCAAAAAAAAAGGTGAAATAATGGTAAAAACGGTTCCAAAATGACCAAAAATAATAAAACAAGGATGAAAAATGATCAACAGTTATATGGAGTTATAAGAAATTATAAAAGAATGATAAAATTATTAAATATGATATTGAAGGGTGAAACAATGGTAAAAATTTTAAAAAATGATAAAATAATGAGGAGAAATGGCTGAAAATGATATGAAATGGCCCGAAAATGATAAGAAGACAGAAAACAATGCTGAAAATTGTTAACAAGCGATAAAACAACGATGAAAATGAACGAGAAATTTGATAAAATGTGACAAAGCAATGATAAAAAAAAAGACCAAAAATGGATCGGAAACGAGCAGAAAATGAGCGGAAATGGTCAAAACGCGACAAAAAAAAAAAAAAGATTCCAAGAGGCAAGAAATGATTGGAAATGAATCAAAAAGCTGATAACGATCCCAAAAAAAAGGGGAGAGGTCGGAGCGGCTCGGCCGGCCCGAGCCCATCCGGCTGCACGGCCCAAAATCCAATGGGGATTCATTAATTAATGAATTAATGAATGAATTAATGAGCGGAGCCCGCGCCAGCGGCGATCCCCTCCCAGCCCGGAGCGGTTTTGGGGTGAAAAACCCGAATATTGCCCGTTTAAAATGGGATTTTTTGGGGGGTTCCGGCGGAGATGGAGAGGCTGGAAAGGGTCAAAAAAACCGGAATTAAATTCGGAATTAAATTCGAGTTGGGTTCGGGGTTTTGAATGGAGGGAGGGAAGGGGGAAAGGAGGGGAAAAATGGAAAATGAGGGGAAAAGGGGAAAGGAGGGGAAAATGGGAAAATGAGGGAAAAGGGGGAAGAGAAAAATAGGAAGGGAAAGGAGGGGGAATGTGGGGAAGGGAGGAAAAAGGAGGGAGGGGAGAGAAGGAGAAGAGGAAAGAAAAGGGAAATGGAGAATAAAGGGAGGGGAAAGGGAGGAATAAAGGAGAAAATTGGAGAAATAAAGGAGAAAAAAAGGGAGGAATAAAGGACAAAAAAAGGAAGGAATAAAGGAAAAAAGGGAGGAATAAAGGAGGGAAAAGGGAGGAATAAAGGAGAAAAAAAGGGAGGAATAAAGGAGGGAAAAGGGGAGGAATAAAGGAGAAAATTGGAGAAATAAAGGAGAAAAAAAGGGAGGAATAAAGGAGAAAATTGGAGAAATAAAGGAGAAAAAATGGAGAGAAAAGGGGGAAAAAGGGGAGGATAAAAGGGAGGGGAATGGAGGAAAAAGACGGAAAAAAAGGAGAGAAAAGGGGGACGAAGAAAGGATGAAAAAGGGAGGGAGAAAATGAGGAAGAAAGGGACGAAAACGGGAGGAACTCGGCGCTGTTTTGTCTGAGCTGCGGAGGGGAGGGGACACCGGGGGGAGGGACACCGGGGAGACACCGGGGGAGGGGACACCGAGGGACCCCCGGGCCGGGCGGGCCCCACGTGACGGCGGCGCCGGGGCCGATGGGCGCGGGCCGAGCCTTTTAACGGCGCCCCATGGCCGGGGCCGCGCCGCAGCGGCCGCAGCAGCCCCGGAGCCCCGCTCGGGGCCGCTCCGCCCGGTTCCCCCGGTTCCCCCGGTTCCCCCGGTTCCCCGGTTCCCCGGTTTCCCCAGTTCCCCCGGTTCCCCCGCTCCGGGGCTGCTGAACCCCATTTTCACCCCGGTTCCCCCACGATTTCCCCCCGGTTCCTCCCGTGCTCCGGAGCGGCTGAACCCCGTTTTACCCCCGATCTCCCCCCCGGTTCCTCCCGGTTCCTGCGCGCTCCGGTACCGCTGAACGCCGCTCTACCTCCGGTTTGCCCCATTTCCCCCGGTTTCCCCCATTTCCCCCGGTTTCCCCCGGTTTTCCCCTGTTTCCCCCATTTCCCCCGGCTCCCCTGACTCTCCCCGCTCCTTCCTGATCCCCCGGTTTCCCCCGGTTCCTCCCGCTCCCTCCGCTTTTCCCCGCTCCCCACGGTGTCCCCCCGGTTCCTCCCGGTCCCCTCCTCTTTTCCTCCCGTTCCCCCCGCTTGCCCCATTCTCCCCCATTCTCCCCGTTCCCCCCGGTTCTCCCTGATCCCCCCGGTATCCCCGCTGTCCCCGGCGTCCCCATTCTCCCCCATTCTCCCCGGTTCTCCACGTTCCCCCGTTCTCCCCGGTGTCCCCCCGGTGTCCCCCCGGTGTCCCCCCGGTGTCCCCGGTGTCCCCGCCGTCCCCGCCGCTCCGGGGGCGGCCCCGCGGACCATGGGCGAGCACAACCTGCTGAACCCCGGCTTCGTGGGGCCGCTCCTCAACATCCACACGGGCGACGCCTTCTACTTCCCCAACTTCCGCGCGTCCGGCGGCCAAATCCCGGCGCTGCCGTCGCTGCCGTACCCGCGGCGGGACAACTTCGCCTCGCTGCCCGCCTGGGCGCCCTCGGAGCCCTGCGGGCCGTACCCGCAGCCCTACCTGGGCTTCGGCCGCGCCTGCGAGCTCGCCCGGCCCGACGAGGGCAAGTGCTGCTACCGCGACGGCGACGCCAAGGGCCGCGAGGGCCGGGACGCGGCGCTGCTGCCGCTGGAGCCGCCGGCAGCGGGGAGCGGCCCGAGCCCCCATGTGGGCACCAACCCTGGCGCTCTGGGCACCAACCCCGGCGCTCTGGGCACCCTCGGCGGCGGATTCGGCAAGTTCGAGTTCGGCGGCGCCGAGGGCGGCGCGCAGGAGGCGCAGAGCTGCCCCGGCCTGGAGGCGGATTCGGGATCCGCGCTGCTCGCCGAGGCCGCCAAGGGAGACGCGCCCGGGCTGCTGTCCCCGCTGGGCGCCGGCGGAGCGGGTGAGAGAACGGGGCTGCGGGGTTTTGGGGTTTTTTGGGTTTTTTTGGGGTGGTTTTGGGGGTTTTGGGTTCTTTGGGGTGAGTTTTGGGGTTTTTGTTGTGGGTACTGGAAAGGATTTCCCCGGGAACGAAGGGGACGAGCCCGGGCTGCTGTCAGCGCTCAGCGCGGGCGGAGCGGGTGAGAGAACGGGATTTGGGGGTTTTGGGGGTTTTTTGGGGTGGTTTTGGGGTTTTTTGGGGTTTTTTGGGGTGAGTTTTGGGGTTTTCGTTGTGGCTGTTGGAAGGGTTTTCCCCGGCAATGAAGGGGACGCGCCCGGGCTGCTGTCCCCGCTGGGTGCCGGCGGAGCGGGTGAGAGAACGGGGCTGCGGGGTTTTTGGGGTTTTGGGGGTTTTTTGGGGTGGTTTTGGGGTTTTTTGGGTTTTTTTGGGGTGAGTTTTGGCGTTTTTTGGGTTTTTTTTGGGGTGAGTTTTGGGGTTTTTGTTGTGGCTGTTGGAAGGGTTGTCCCCGGCAATGAAGGGGACGCGCCCGGGCTGCTGTCACCGCTGGGTGCCGGCGGAGCGGGTGAGAGAACGGGATTTGGGTTTTTTGTGGGGTGGTTTTGGGGTTTTAAGATTTTTGGGGTTTTTCGGGCGGGTTTTGGGGTGGTTTTGGGGTTTTTTTGGGGAGTTTTTGGGGTGATTTTGGGGTTTTCGTTGTGGGTACTGGAAAGGTTTTCCCCGGGAACGAAGGGGACGTGCCCGGGCTGCTGTCAGCGCTCAGCGCGGGCGGAGCGGGTGAGAGAACGGAATTTGGGTTTTTTTGGGGTGGTTTTGGGTTTTTTTTTAGTTTTTTGGGGTGGTTTTGGAGGTTTTTTTGGGGTTTCTTTGGGGTTTTTTTGGTGGGCGTTGAAGGGATTTAAGAAGCGTTTTCCCCGGCAATGAAGGGGACGCGCGGGGCTGGTGCCGCCCCTGGACATGAGGAGACAGCGGGGTTTGGGGTTTTTGGGGTTTTTTGCGGTGTGTTTGGTGGTTTTGGGTTTTCTTTGGGATTTTGGGGGTTTTTTAGGGTTGATTTGGGGTCATTTTGGGGTTTCGGAGGATTTTCTTGGCGGGTTTTAGAAAGGTTTTCCCCGAGAATGGAGGGGATGCGGCGGGGCTGGTGCCGCCCCTAAACACGGGGAGAGGGGGTGAGAAAATGGGATTTTTTGGGGTTTCTTTTTGGTTTTTGGGGTTTTGGGGGTTTTGGGGTGTTTTTTGGGGAGGGTTGGGGTATTTTTGGGTTTTTTTGAGGGGGATTTGTGGTGGGTTTTACCCGGGAATGAAGCGAATCTGGCGGGGCTGGTGTGACCCCTGAACGTGGGGAGAAGTGGTGAGAAAATGGGATTTTTGGGGTTATTTGGGGATTTTTGGGGGTTTTGGGTTTTGGGGGGTTTTGGGATTGGTGAGAGAATAGGAGCGGCATTTTGGGGTGGGTTTGGGGTTTTTGGGGGGTTTAGCCCTTTTTCTTTGGCGGGCGCTGCGAGGTTCTCCCCGGGGATGAGGGGGACACGTCGGGGTTGGAGTCACCAGGGAACGGAGGGGACAGAACGGGATTTGGGCTTTTTGGGGTGGATTTGGGGTTTTTGGGGTGGATTTGGGGTTTTTGGGGGGTTTGGGGTTTTTTTTAGGGGATTTAGAGGGATTTTGGAGGAGTTTTGGAATAAAGGGGACGCGTTCCATTTGGGGTCACCCCTGAACGTGGGCAGCGCTGGTGAGAGCCTGAAATGGGATTTTTGGGGGTTTTTTGGGGATTTTTGTGGTTTTGGGGTTTTTTTTTGGTGGTTTTTGGGTTTTTTGGGGGGTTTTACAGGGTTTTGCGATGGGGATTGGAGGGGTTTGGAAGGGATTGCCCCGGGAATTTGGGGTTTGCTGGGGTTGGTGTCACCCTGAGCGCAGGGAGCCTGAAAATTTGGGGGCTTTGGGGGATTTGGGATTTTTGGGGGGATTTTTTGGGTTTTTTGGGGGGGGTTTTAGGGTTTTTGAGGGATTTTTCCCTGGGGATGAAGGGGACGGAGCGCGGCTGCCGCAGCCCTGAGCACGGGCGGGGGTTGAGCCCGGAAATTGAATTTTTTGGGTTTTTTTTGGGGTTTTTTTCTTGGGGTGGATTTGGGGATTTTTGGAGGATTTTTGGGGTTTTTGGGAAGGATTTTTTTCGGGTGTGTCCATGGGAATAAAGGGGACACGGCGGGGTTGGGGTCAGCGCTGAGCCTGGCTGGGGTGGGCACGTTCTGAAAATGGGGGTTTGGGTTTTTGGGTTGGTTTTGGGGTTTTTTGGGTCGGTTTTTAGGGTTTTTTTGGTGTTGGTTTTTAGGGGTTTTTGGATTGGTTTTTGGGTTTTTTTGGGGTTGGTTTTAGGGGTTTTTTGGGTCGGTTTTTGGGGTTTTTTGGGTCGGTTTTTAGGGTTTTTTTGGTGTTGGTTTTTAGGGGTTTTTGGGTTGGTTTTTGGGTTTTTTTGGGGTTGGTTTTTGGGGTTTTTTGGGTTGGTTTTTGGTTTTTTTTTGGGTCGGTTTTTAGGGTTTTTTTTGGGTTGGTTTTAGGGTTTTTTTTGGGGTTGGTTTTTGGCGTTTTTGGGTCGGTTTTTAGGGTTTTTTGGGGTTGGTTTTTAGTTTTTTTTAGTTGGTTTTGGGTTTTGTTGGGTTGGTTTTTGGGGTTTTTTTGGGGGTTGGTTTTTAGGTTTTTTTTGGGTTGGTTTTTGGCGGTTTTGGGTTGGTTTTAGGGTTTTTTGGGATCGGTTTTTAGGGGTTTTTTGGTTGGTTTTTGGGGTTTTTGGGGGTCGGCTTTTAGGTTTTTTTTTGGGTTGGTTTTTGGGGTTTTTTTTGGGTTGGTTTTTGGGTGTTTTTTGGGGGGATTTTGGGAGGTTTTGGCGATTTTTGGAAGGATTTTCCCAGAGAATTTGGGGTTTTGTGGGGTCGGGCTCGCCCCCGAATGCGCAGAGTTCCCAAAAGAAAGGGGGATTTGGGGTTTTTGGGGGGATTTGGGGTTTTTTGGGGGATTTGGGTTTTTTGGGGGGATTTGGGGTTTTTGGGGGGATTTAGGGTTTTTGGGGGGATTTGGGGTTTTTGAGGGGTTTTTGGGGCTATTGGAGGAGCTTGGGGTGTTTTGGGGGTGTTTTTGAGGGATTTTTGTAGTTTTTTGGGGTGGATTTGGGAAGGGTTTAGGGATTTTGGGTTTTTTTTTTTTTTGAAGGGTTTTTGGAGGGGTTTTTTGGGTTTTTTTGAAGGGTTTTTGGAGGGTTTTTTTGGGTTTTTTTGAAGGGTTTTTGGAGTTTTTTGGGGGTTTTTTTGGAGGGTTTTTGGAGTTTTTTTGGGGGTTTTTTTTTGGAGGGTTTTTGGAGTTTTTTTGGGGTTTTTTTTGGAGGTTTTTGGTTTTTTGAAGGGTTTTTGGAGGGGATTTGGGGTTCGCTGCGGCTGGGAAAGCCCTAAAAACCAAAAAAAAGAAATTTTGGGGGGGTTTATTTTTCGTGGTTTTGGGCAAATTTGGGGTTCGGCGGGGTTGGTGTCACCCCCGAACCTTGGCAGCGGCGAGAAGGCGCAAAAAATGAGATTTTTGGGGTTTTTTTGGGGTGTTTTAGGGGATTTTGGGGTATTTTAGGGGATTTTGGGATATTTTAGGGGATTTTGGGGTGTTTTGGAAGGATTTTGGGGTATTTTAGGGGATTTTGGGGTATTTTAGGGGATTTTGGGGTGATTTAGGGGGTTTTGGATGGGGAATTTTGGGTTCAGCGGGGTACAGCGCTGGAATGGGGATTTTTTTGGGGTTTTTTTTTGGGCTTTTTGGGGTGAAATGTGGGGTTTGGGCGCTGTGGGGTCAGGCCGCTAGGGGTAGCAGCGAAATCCCGAATGTTTTATGGGGCGCGGCCGCTGCTTTTAAAAGAAAAACCATTAAAAAAAAAAAAAAAAAAAATATCCCATAAAAACCGCGGCCGGAGGGGCGGAAAAAAGGGGAAAAAAGGGAAAATCCGCCCAAAAAATCCAAACTCGGGAAGAGATTTCGGGGTCACGGGGGAGAAAAAAAAGGGGGAAAATGAGAGGAAAATGAGATTTGGAAAGCAAAACCAAGCCGGGGTTTTTGGGAAAAAATGGAAATTAAAAAAAAAAACCCAAAAATGAAAAATCTCCGAGCTGGGATTTGGGGGCAGTCACGGATTTTGGGGTTTTTGTCCCAATTTTTTTGGGGGAAAATTCTGAATTTCCCGCGACCCCAAAGCTTTGGGGACTGCGGGGTCACGGGGGAATGGAATTTTAGGGAGAGAATTTGGGGGAAAAATGGGAAAATAAAAAGGATTTGGGGGGAGGAAAAGGAGAAAAGGGACATTTTGGGGAGGGTTTTATGGAGAAAAAAAGGGAAAATCGGACATTTCGGAGAGGATTTTTTAGCCGAAAAAAGGAAAATGGAGCATTTCGGGGAGGTTTTTATGGGAAAATGGGCATTTCAGGGAGGATTTTTACAGAAAATAAACAAAATGGAGGTTTTTTACAGAAAAATAAAGAAGCAAAAAAGGAATGGAGCATTTCTAGGAAGTTTTTATTTTACAGAAAAAAATGAGCATTTTAGCGAGGTTTTATGGAAAAGAGGTTTTTAGCGGAAAAAGGGAAAATGGAGCATTTCGGGGAGGTTTTTTATAGAAAATGGGCATTTCAGGGAGGATTTTTACAGAAAAATAAAGAAAAATGGAGCATTTCTAGGAAGTTTTTATAGAAAATGGGCATTTCAGCGAGGATTTTAGCGGAAAAAAGGGAAAATGGAGCATTTCGGGGAGGTTTTTTATAGAAAATGGGCATTTCAGGGTGGCTTTTTACAGAAAAATAATAAAGCATTTAGGAGGTTTTTATGGAAAATGGGCATAGGGAAGAAAAGGGAAAATGGAGCATTTCGGGGAGGTTTTTTATAGAAAATGGGCATTTCAGGGAGGCTTTTAGCGGGAAAAAGGGAAAATGGAGCATTTCGGGGAGGTTTTTAGGAAAAAAGGGAAAATGAAAGCATTTCGGGGAGGTTTTTATGGAAAAAGGGAAAATGAAGCATTTCGGGGAAGTTTTTTAACGGGAAAACGAACATTCGTTCGTTTCGGGGAGGTTTTTTTTTTCCGCCGAAAACGCGGCAAGGCCGCCGCGCTTTTTTTTGTTGTTGTTGTTGTTTTCGCCGCATTAAAGCGATGGAAAATCGCGGTTTTTTGGCGGGGAAAGCCGCGATTTCGGGGTTTTTGGGTTCGTTTCGCGGCAGGAGCGCCCTGGTACCCGCTGCACACGCGCTCGCGCAAGAAGCGCAAGCCGTACTCGAAGCTGCAGCTGGCGGAGCTGGAGGGAGAATTCCTGGTGAACGAATTCATCACCCGGCAGCGCCGCCGCGAGCTCTCGGACCGCCTGAACCTCAGCGACCAGCAGGTCAAGATCTGGTTCCAGAACCGCCGCATGAAGAAGAAAAGGCTCCTCCTCCGCGAGCAGGCGCTCAGCTTCTTTTAGAGGGGAAAAAAAAAAAAAAAAAAAAAAACGGAGAAAAAGAAAAAAATCGAATTTTCGGGTGAAAGAAAAGCGGCGGAAACGGCGGGGGAAAGGAGGATGGAGTGAGGGAAGAATGAGGGGGAAAAAACGAGGGGAAAAGTGAGGGAAGCAAGGAGGGGAAAATGAGGAAAGAATGAGGGAAAAAAAGAGGGGAAAAAAGAGGAAAGAATGAGGGAAAAGAAGAGAATGAGGAAAGAATGAGGAAAGAATGAGGGAAAACAGAGGGGAAAATGAGGAAAGAATGAGGAAAGAATGAGGAAAAAATGAGGAAAAAACAGAGGAAAGAATGAGGAAAGAATGAGGAAAAACAGAGGGAAAAATGAGGAAAGAATGAGGGGAAAGAATGAGGGGAAAAAACGAGGAAAGAATGAGGAAAGAATGAGGAAAAAACAGAGGGAAAAAATGAGGAAAGAATGAGGAAAGAATGAGGAAAGAATGAGGGGAAAACGAGGAAAGAATGAGGAAAAAATTAGGAAAAAATGAGGAAAAAAATGAGAAAAAAATTAGGAAAAAAAACGAGGAAAGAACGAGGAAAGAACGAGGAGAAAATGAGGAAAAAACGAGGAAAAAAACGAGATTTTTTTTTTCCGCCCCCAAAAGCCCCGCATGGACTCGGAGCTGGGGATGCAAATGAGGATGAATTGTAAATGTTGGGAGCGGAGGAGGAGGAGGAGGAGGAGGAGGAGGAAGGGGAGGTTTGGCGGGAGCTTTGCCAGGCCGAGCTCAGCGAGGAGAACCCGGAATTCTCGGATTTCACCCCAAAATCCCCGCCTGGGATTAACGAGGGGGGGTTCGGGGTTCGGAGGGGGGAAAAGCAGCGGAAATTCGGGAATTTTTTGGGGGGAAAACGGAGGGAAAAGGAGGCGGCGTCAGAAAGAATCGGCGATTCGGGTGGATTTGGGAAAACGGGGAATTTCAAATCGGAATGAAGGAATTCAGGGAAAAAAAGGGAAAATCGAGGTGGTGTCAAAGAATGGGTGATTTGGGCGGAAAAGGGGAATTTTTTCGGTGCAAATGAAGGAATTTGGGGTGGAAAATGTAATTTTTGTTTGGTTGGAATGAAGGAATTTGAGGGGGGAAATGGGAAAATCGAAGCGGTGCCCTAAAGAATCTTTAATTTGGGTGGAAAATGGGAAATTGTTTTGGCCGAAATGAAGGAAATCGGGGGGGAAATCGAGGTGGAATCCTAGAGGATCTTTAATTTGGGTGGAAAATAGAAAATTTTTTTTTTGTTGGAATGAAGGAATTTGAGGGGGGAAATGGGAAAATCGAAGCGGTGCCCTAAAGAATCTTTAATTTGGGTGGAAAATGGGAATTTTTGGGGTTGAAATGAAGGAATCTGGGGGAAAAATCGGGGTTGGATCTCTCGAGACAAAGCCCGGCTGGAAATTGAATTTCTCGCTGGAATTGGCTCCGGTCAGGGTGGGGAAAAAAAATGAATTTTTTCCTTTTTTTTTGGAGATTCTCTCTCCTGATTTTCCAGCGTTTCTTTGTAATGTCCCAGAATTTCGTCTTTCCCAAAAACCCTTTTGTGTTTTTGCTTTCGCAGGGATGCGGCTTTGGGTAAAAATTCCGTTTTTTCCTCCCGAAAAAATCCCGATTTTTGGACATTTTGGGGGACCAGGAATGGGATTTCCCCCCTTTTTTCTCCTCAGTTTTGGCGGAATTTTGCTCTCGAGGCACTTTTGGCATTTTCGGGATTTGGGGAGGGGAATTTTCCCGCGATTTTGGGGGGGAAAGGGGCGGGAAAATCGGCGGAAATGGCGATTTTCAGCGGAGGGGGCGGAATTTGGGGAGAATTCCGCGGGAAATGGGGATTTTCCCACGCGCCGCTTTTATGGGCGAATCCCGAATCAAAAACCCCAAAAAAATCCCAAAAAACCCCGCAGGAAGGAGATTTTCCACTTTTCCTGCCCCTTTTTTCCTCCTCGCGCCTTCCCGAGCTTCTCCTTCTCCTTTTCCTCTTTTTTCGCCCATTTTTGCCGATTTTCCAGCGCTTTTTCCCTCCTTTTTCTCCCGTTTTTTCCCCCTTCATTCCCCCCTTTATTTTTCCTTTTTTCACCCATTTTTCCCAAATTTCCCCCACTTTTTTTCCTCCTTTCCCCTCCTTTTTTCTCCCGTTTTTTCCCCCATCATTCCCCCTTTTTCTTTTTCCTTTTTTCCTCCCATTTTCCCCTTTTTCTCCCCATTTCTCCTCCCTTCCCGTTTTCTCTCTATTTTTTCCCATTCCCACCACAATTATTCCCATTTTTCTGCCCTTCCCGAGCATTTTTGACCAGGGAAAAAAAAAAAAACAACCAAACAAACCAATTTTGGGGTCCCGATCCCCTTTTTTCCCATTTTCTCCCAGTTCCCCCTATTTTTTCCCAAATTTTCCCCAATTTTTTCCCCAATTTTTTCCCCAATTTTTTCCCCAATTTTTTCCCCAATTTTTTCCCCTTTTTTCCCATTTTTTCCCCATTTTTCCCTCGCCTCGGGGCCGTGCAATAAATCCCCAAACGCCTCCAAATCCCCAATTTTGGGCAGTTTCGCTCCAGCCCCACCACGTGCAATGGGAAAATTCCATTTTTTTGGGGGGAATTTTGGGGTTTTTGGGGCTCCCCGAGGAGATTTTGGGGCCGTTTCGTGTCCCCGGGGGCGCGGAAATCATGGAAAAATCCGAATTTTGGTGAATTTTGGGTGCTAAACCCCTCCGGGAAGGGGGGAGGAGGGCGGGACCTCGGAATTTTGGGGGATTTACCCCAAAAATCCCAAATGGAGCCGCGGCCTTCGGGGAAATCCAAATAAAATGAAATAAAATGAGAACGAAATGGAAATAAAGCGAGAATTGAATGGAAAACTGGAAAGAAAAGGAAAATCAAAGGGAAGTGTGAGGCTGGAATGAGAATAAAGGGGAAAAATGGAAATATGGGAGTGAAAGGAAAATGAAATGGGGGAAAAAAAAGGGAATTAAATGGAAAGAATGAGACCGGAATGGAAAAAAAGAGAATAAAATGAAAAATATGATGTGAATAAAGTGGAAATGTGGAAGCGACAGGAGAACGAAACGGAAAACCGAGAGGAGGAATTGTAAAAAAAATCAAAAGAAAATGTGAATAAAATGTGAATAAAATGTGAATAAAGGAAAATGCAGTTCCGAGCCTCCCCGCGGCATCGGCGGCGAAAATGCCCCGAAAATGCCCGAAAAATGCCCCGAAAATGCCCGAAAAATGCCCCGAAAATGCCCGAAAAGTGCCCCGAAAATGCCCCGAAAATGCCCGAAAAGTGCCCCGAAAATGCCCCGAAAATGCCCCAAAATTGCCCCGAAAATGCCCCGAAAATGCCCCGAAAATGCCCCGAAAATGCCCCGAAAATGCCCCAAAAATGCCCCAAAATTGCCCCAAAAATGTCCCGAAAATTGGGAATTTTTGCCCGTCCCGGCGTTAATGAACCCCCGCGTTAATTAATGAGCGCGCTAATTGCGGGAATTGCGCGGCCGCGGTTCCTCGGGGCGCACAAAGCTCCGGCTGCCGCTGCAATTAACGGGGAGTAATTAATGAGTAATTAATGAGTAATTAATGAGTAATTAATGAATGAACTTGCTGATGCGCTGCTGAGGGGAATAAAGAAACTCAGCCCAAAGCCGCGCCGTATTCTTCTTTATTTTATTTTATTTTACTTTATTTTATTTTATTTTACTTTATTTTATTTTATTTTATTTTATTTTATTTTATTTTATTTTATTTTATTTTATTTTATTTTATTTTATTTTATTTTATTTTATTTATTTTTTATTTATTTTTCATTTCATTTCCTTTCATTTCATTTCATTTCATTTCATTTCATTTCATTTCATTTCATTTCATTTCATTTCATTTCATTTATTTTCTTTTTTATTTTATTTTTTATTCTATTCTAATCTAGCCCATTTCATTTTATTCTATTTTATTCACTTTTATTTTATTTAATTTTATTTATTCTATTCTATTCTATTCTATTCGATTTTAATATTTTAAAAAATTTAATTTTATCTTTTAATATTTTTTAGTTCTGTAGTTTTCTTTTCATTTTACTTATTTTAATTGCTTTTTTAGCTTTGTAGTTTGGTTTTATTATTATTATTATTATTATTATTATTATTAAGCCTGAAATTCATCAAAAACGAGAAGAAAAAATCAAAATATTCGCGGGTTTTTTAAACTTTTTGAGGGTGACAATAATTTTAAAAGGCGACGAAGAGAAATGTGCCGAGAAATTCAAAATATCGAGGCGAAAAAATGGGGAAAATCCCGGAAAAACAAAAATCCGGGGAGATAAAAAGTTGGAATTTGGATTTTTTTTGGAGAAGACGGAACGAGGGGCCCATTTGGGGAATTTGGGATCCTTTTTCCAGCTTGAAACCGCGTCAAAAAATTGGGAATAATTTTAATTTTCCGAGCCTCAATTGCAGCGGGAAACCCGGGGGGAGAAGGGGAGGAAATGCTGAAAAAACGGGGAAAATCGGGGAAAAATCGGGGAAAAATCGGGGAAAAAATCGGGGAAAAATCGGGAAAAAATCGGGGAAAAATCAGGGAAAAATCGGGGAAAAATCGGGGAAAAATCGGGGAAAAAAATCAGGGAAAAATCGGGAAAATATCAGGGAAAATGTCAGGATAAAAAATCAGGATAAAAAAATCGCTTTTTAATTTTCTGGCTGGCTGGGGGAAGGACCCCGGCGGGGTTTTAATTAAAGAGAATTAATCAGGATAAGAAATCGAATGAAAGACCTCGTTGAGGGAGATGGATGGAAAATGCCGCGGGAGAAAAAACCCGGAACAAAAAACCTTTTAAAATTTCTCAAAAAAAAAAAAAAACCCGAAATAAAAACCGAAATTAAAGAGAAAACCCTAAATAAAAACTAAAAAAAAAAAAAAAAGAGAAAAACCCGAAATAAAAAAAAACCGAAATAAAGAGAGGAAAACCGCGAAATAAAAACCCAAAAAAAAAAAACCCGAAATAAAAAAACCAAAAAAAAAAGAGAAAAACCCGAAATAAAAAACCCAAAAAAAAAGAGAAAAACCCGAAATAAAAAACCCGAAATAAAAGAGAAAAACCCGAAATAAAAAACTCAAAAAAAAAAAAAAAAAAAACCCGAAATAAAAGGGGAAAACCCGAAATAAAAGAGGAAATAAAATAGGGGAATAATCCGGAATAAAACGGGAAAATCCGAAATAAAAAAGGAAAACTGGAAATAAGTTGTGGCTTTTTTTATTCCCCTTTTATCTCCCCCATTTTCCCCTTTTTTATTCCCATTTTCCCCATTTCTCTGTCCCCAAAGGGATCGAGGCCTTTTGGGGTTTTTAGGGACCTCGGATCCATTTTTGGGGTCCGGCCCCCCCCTCCCCCGATATTTCCGCCTCAAATCTTCCCTTCCCTCCTTTGCCCCCCGAAACCCCAAAACCCAAATCTCAAACCCTTAAACCGCCAATCCCAAAACCCCAAACCCAAAACCCCAAACCCCAAATCTCAACCCCCAAACTGCGAACCCTCAAACCCCAAATCCCAAATTCCCAAATCCCAAACCCCCAAAACCTCCAAATCCCAAAAATCTCCAAAACCCCAAATCCCCAAAATCCCAAAATGCCAAAATCCCAAACCCCAAATCCCCAAAACCTCAAATCCCCAAAAACCCCAAACCCTCAAACCCCAAACCCCCAAATCCCAAACCCCAAAACCCCCAAATCCCAAACCCCAAATCTCCAAACCCGCAAATCCCAAAACCCCCAAACCCCAAAATCCCAAACCCCAAAACCCCAAATCCCAAACCCCAAAACCCCAAAACCCCAAATCCCAAACCCCAAAACCCCAAAACCCCAAAATCCCCAAATCCCAAAAATCTCCAAAATCCCCAAATCCCCAAAAACCCCAAACCCTCAAATCCCAAACCCCAAATCCCCAAAACCCCAAAACCCCAAATCCCAAACCCCAAAACCCCAAATCCCAAACCCCCCCCAAAACCCCAAAATCCCCAAATCCCAAACCCCAAATCCCCAAAAACTCCAAACCCCAAATCTCAAATCCCCAAACCCCCAAACCCCCAAAACCCCAAAAAGATCCCAAAACCCCAAACCCCCCAAATTCCGGCTTTTCCAGGCCCATCCCCTCCCCGCTTTTATTGGGATTTTATTGGGATTTTATTGGGATTTTATTGGGATTTTATTGGGATTTCTCCCTCCCTTTTTGGGATTTTTACGGCTCCGAATTTCCCTTTATGGGGCGTGGCTGAGACAAACCAGCCGCTCCTCCCCAACCCCGCAATTTCCTCCGCCGAACCCCAAATTTCCCCTTTTTTCCCCCCATTTTTCCACCCCAAATCCCCCGATCCCGACCCCAAAACTGAACCGAATCCTCAAACCGGAATTTTTGGGGTTTTTCTTTTACCTAAAGGAGCAAAAAATCCCGATTTTTTTCCAGCGGCGCTTTGTTGTTGTTGCTGTGGGATTTTTTTTTTTAGGATTTTCGGGAGGATTTTTTGGGGCAAAAAAAAAGGAAAATTGGGGGGGAAATTTCGCAGCTTTTTGTGGGGTCGGAGCGGATTTTTTGGGGGGGGAAAACGCAGGAAAAGGAAAAACCCCAAATATGAACAATCCTATAAATCCCCTCCCCCCTCCCGCTCCGCCCCAAAAAGGCCAAAATTCCCAATTTTGAGTTTTTTTTTTGAGGCCATTTTGGGCTCGGGCTGGCGATGATTTTTTTGGGGTTTTTATAAAATTTCGATGGTGAAATTTGGATTTTTTGGGGATTTTTGCGCCTTTCGCGGGAGGAGCCGCCGGCGCTTCCCGCCCGGGTGGGCGGGCAAAGTGAAGGTCAAGTTAAGCTCGGCCTAAACTGCGCCCGCTCCTTTTTTTCCCCCTTTTTTCCCCTTTTTTCCCCATTTTTCCCCTTTTTCCCCCTTTTTTCCCCCTTAATTTTACCAAAAATCCCAAATTCCTCCCCCGCTTCGCGCCCCCAAACCCGCAGGGTCGATTTTAAAGATTTTCCCGAAAAATTCCGATTTTTTTTCCCCTCCAAAATTCCGATTTTTTCCCTCTTATTTTTCCCCCTCCGCGAGGCTTAAAATCGATTTTTTTCCCCAATTTTTTCCCTTTTTTCCCCCCTTTTTTCCCCTTTTTCTCCCTTTTTTTCCCCATTTTCGCCGCCGAGGGGATGAAAACGCAGCAGGAAAATCCCAGCGAAGGGTAAAAAACCCGAAAACGGCGAAATTCGCTCGGTAAGAGAGGAAAACAAAAAAAGGAGGGGGAGGGAGGAAAAATGGGAATTTCCCCTCAAAAAAACCAAAAAATCGGGAAAAATCAAATCCTTAAAAAAAAAAAAAAAGGGATTTTTGGGGGGTTGGAATCTTTGGAGGCAGCGGGAGGGGGAGGGAATGGAAAAATCGGAATTTTAATGGGATTTTTGGGGGTTTTGGGGGATTTTTTGCGATTTTGGGCGATTTTTGGCTCCGGGGAAAAGGTTTGGGTTAAATAAAGAAAATCCAGGTTCAAAAATGGGAAAAAATCCCATAAATTCCCCCCAAGTTCTCCTTGTTTCCTTCCCTTCTCCCCCGGAGCTGATTTACCCCAAAAATCCGGGAAAATGGAATTAAAATAAATCGAAAAATCGGATTCAAAACGGGGCGGGGCAGCGAAAATCCCAAAAAATGGAAATAAAATTCCCCAAATGCCCTAAAAACAAAGGATCGGGACAAAACTCGGCCGGGAGTTGAATTTGGGGGATTTTGCCCCAAATTTTTCCCCCAAATTTCGCTCCCAGGGTTGGGCCGGAGCCCGAGGAAGGACAACGGGAAAATTCCAATTTTTGGGTTTTTTTTGTTCAATATTTTGGCGCCGATTTTGCTTTTTTGGGGGGGAATTTTTTTCCTTTTTATTCGGATTTTTTCCTCTTTTTATTCGGATTTTTTTCTCTTTTTATTCGGATTTTTTCCTCTTTTTATTCGGATTTTTTTCTCTTTTTATTCGGATTTTTTTTCCTCTTTTTTATTCGGATTTTTTCCCCTTTGTTTCCCTTCTCGCCCCTCCCGGAGCTGCGGCAGCACCAAAAAAAATGGCAAAAAATCCAATTTTCCCCCCCAAAAATCCCAATTTTCCCTCGATTTTCACCCCTCAAAAACCCGAAAAAATCCGAATTAAACCCGCGGAGGGCAAAGAAACCGAGAGATTCTGCAGAAATTTGCCCGAAATTCGAATTATTTGGGGCAAATTCGTGCCCCGGGTTCCAGCGGGGTGGGGTAAAGCGGCGATAAATGGAATAAAATGTGAAATTTTTGGGGTAAAAAACGACGAGTTTGGGGTTTTTCCGGAGGTGGTCGGGGTAGGAATTTGCTTTATTAAAAATAAAAATTGGAGGAAAAGAAGGGAAAAAGAGAGGAGGGGAGAAAAGAATAAAAAAAAGAGGGAAAAAAAAGGGATTTTTCTCGCATTTAAAATGAGATGAAAGGGGCGAAAAAAGCCAATAAAAGTTTAATTTTGTGGGGGAATGAAGAGAGGAAGAAAGAAATCCATAAAAAATCTGATTTTCGAGGGATTTCCGGCCCTAATCCCGCGGATTTGGGGTGGAAAATGCGAATTTTATTGGGGAAAGGCCGCAGGAATTCCTTGGGTTCCGGGCAGGGATGGAAAAATGAGAATTTTCCGCTTTTTCGCCCCAAAATTTATCCCCCTAAGAAGTAAAATAAACCCATGACGGATTTTCTAAACGGGAATCCCGAATTCCCCGAGTTTATCCCCCCAAAAAAATCCCAAAATTGGGGAAAAAAACCCCAAAGCGGAAAACCCCAAAATGGAAGGGAAAAAAAAAATAAATCAAAAAATCAAAATAAAAAATAAAAAATTGGAAACCTCGGGAACGAATCCGCGGGGATTTTAGGGATGAAAGACGCCAAAAATAAAAAAATCCCAAATTTTATTGCCAAATCTTCATTTTGGGGCCTTTCCATCCAGAACTGGGTTTAAAAAGAAATCGAATTTTTCACCCCAAATTCCCGATTTTTCCCGATTTTTCTGCTTTTTCCCCCCCGAATTTTGGCGGCGCTGCCGAAGCTTTGCCGAGGAACCGCTGGAAAATAAAAGAGAATTGGAATTCCCGAGGTTTCGAGTGGTTTTTGGGGGTTTTTTTTTGGGTTTTTGGAGGGTTTTTTTTGGGGTTAAATGCGGCGGGATTGGGGTCGGGGTGGGGGACGGGGCGGGGTTGGGCTTTGTTCCCTTTCCAACCCAAATTTTGGGAATTTCACCCGAATTTCCCCCAAATTTCGCCCTTCGGAGCTGGGCTGGGGGGGAAAAATGGGGAAAAAAAAGGAAAAAATGGGGAAAAATGGGAAAAAATGGGGAAAAATGGGAATAAATGGGGAAAAATGGGAATAAATGGGGAAAAATGGGAATAAAGGGTGGAAAAGTGGTGAAAATGGTGAAAAAATAAAAATAAAGGGAGGGAAATGGGGAAAAATGGAAATAAAGGTGAAACAAGGGGAAGAAATGGTGGAAAATGGAAATAAAAGGAGAAAAAATGGAAATAAAAGGAGAACAAATGGGAATAAAGAGTGAAAATGGGAATGATTTCTTTCATTTTTTATGATTTATTTTTATTTTTAAATTAGGTTTTGCGTTCAGGATTTATTCCGTTCTTTGATCAGCTATTCCTTTCTGAATGATTTTATTCCTTTTTTTCGTTCCTTATTTCGCTTCGACGCCGTTCCTTTCTTCCCTTTATTATTTATTTCATTTTTTTTTTATTTCTTTATTTCATTCTCTGTTCTTTTTTTTCTCCATTTTAAAAGCGATCCATTTCCTTTTCTCGTCACTCATTTCCTTTTTCCTTTCTTGATTTCCTTTTCTCCGCGTTGATTTCATTCTTTAGCATCGTTATCATTCCATTTTTATTATTTCAGCTCCGGCCGATGCAAATCCGGGCACGAAAACCCCAAAAATCCCCCAAACCCGCGGGGAAAAATCGCTTTTTTTTTTTCCCCTCTGCCCGTTGATTTTCATGCCCTAAAATCGCCTTTTTTCCCCAAAACCGGAGGCGAAATGCGAGGGAAAATCGGATTAATTTCATTTTTATTTCCCTTTTTTTGGGGTGGTTTTTAAGTCCCACCACCCCCACTTTAAACATTTTTTTCCTTTTAAACCCCTTTAAATACATTTAAATTTTTTTAAATCCCTTTAAACTTTTCAAAATCCATTTTAAATCGATTTCCTCTTTAAACTCCCTTAAACCTCATTTTTATTTTTTTTTTCCCCTTTAAACTCCCTCAAACACAATTTCTTTTCTTTTCCCCTTTAAACACTCTTAAATCCATTCCTAAAAAATCCTTTTTCCCTTTTAAACACCCTTAAAGAAATATTTTTATATTTTTTTGCCTTTTAAACTCCCTCAAATCCCATTTTTAATTTTTTTTTCCCCATTTTTTTCCCCATTTTCCCCCCTTTTTTCCCCACCCCGAACAAAGAATCTTTTCTCCAACACCGACAAAAATCTCCTTGAGGCCAAATTTGGGCTGAAAAACCCAAATATTATTGAAGGAAAAAAAAGGAGAAAAAGAAAGAAAACAAAGAAGATTTATTGGGAAAAGTTCAAGTCCAGGCCGAGCCCGAAGCCAAAGAAAACTCGGATTTTTCTGGGCCGATTTCCAGGGGTTTTGGGAAAGAAAAAGCCCCGAAAATTCCGAATTTTTGGGGCTTTTTGGGGGCTAAAATCGCTTTTTAAAGGGCGGGGATCGCTCGTGGTTTATGGGGAAAAATGGGGCCGGAATTTGGGGTTTTTTGGGGTTTTTTGGGGGGGATTTTGGGATGGGAGAAACTCGCGGTTGTGGGAATGGGGGAAAAATGGGAAATTCGCATTAATTTGGGGTGCAAACCAGGGGAAAATGCTTTGATTTGGGGTGGGAAAGATGAAAAAAAGGAATTTCGCGTTAATTTGGGGGTAGGGAAAATGGGAATTTCGGGTTAATTTTTGGTGGGGAAGCGCGCGTTTGCGGGAATGGAGAAAAATGGGAATTTCGCGTTAATTTTGGAGAAGGAAAAGGGGGAAAATGGGAATTTCCTGCTCATTTTGGGGGAGGAAATGGGAATTTCCTGCTCATTTTGGGGGGGAAAAAAGGGAATTTCCTGCTCATTTTGGGGGGGGAAAAGGGAATTTTTCGGTGGGGAGCGGCACCGGGTGTGAAAATGGGAAAAAATGGGGAACAAAAAAGGAATTTCCACCGCAGCGCGACCTCGCGGCTGCGCCTCCTTCTCCGTCCCTGCGCCCCCCAAAAATCCCAAACCCGGGAAAATAAAAAATTCCCGATTGGTGCGATTTCGTTTTATTCACTCGAGGCTCCCAAACGCCCCGAAAATTCGGATTTTTCGCCGCTTTTCCCGCGCTCCCGGAGCCTTTATTCCCTTTTTTATCCCCACCAGCGCGGCTTTTCCTGCCCTCGTTTTAAGCCGGGCTTAAACCGCTGCCGGCGCTTGGATTTTATTGCGGGTTTTGTTTTTTCCTGCTTTCCTTGGGTTTTTCAGGTTTTTTTTTTTTTTTTTTGCTGCAGGAATCGGAGCCGCCGGCCCCGGCCCCGCTTTATGGCCCCGGTCACTTGTGGTGGTCAAATTCAAGTGAAATTCAAGTGCTGGGGCCCGGCAGGAAGCGCCCAAATCCCCAAATCCCCGCCCTGAGCGCGGCTTTAAACCCGAGCCCGCCCGGAAAGCGCTGCAAACCCCAAAGCTGCGCTTAAAACCCCGAACCCGCATTTCAATCTCACAAAAAACCCTTTTTCTAACCAAAAAACCGGTTTTGAAATCCCGATTTTGTCTTTAAAACCCCAAAATCCGCCTTTCAACCTCACACAAAAACCTTTTTCTAACCCAAAACTCGGCTTTGAAATCTCGATTTTGTCTTTAAAACCCCGAACCCACATTTTAACCTCAAAAAAAACCCCTTTTTCTAACCCAAAGCCGCCTTTAAAATCCCGATTTTGTCTTTAAAACCCCCAAATCCGCCTTTCAACCTCAAAATAAAACCCTTTTTCTAACCCAAAACCCGGCTTTGAAATCCCGATTTTGTCTTTAAACCCGAACCCGCCTTTAAACCTCAAAAAAAAAAGAGCATTTTACACCCCAAACCCGCCTTTCAAATCCCAAATTTGCCTTTAAAACCCCAAATCCGCCCTCAAACTCCCTAAAAAGGCTTTTACACCCCAAACCCCGCCTTTAAAATCCCAAAATTGCCTTTAAAAATCCCAAAATTGCCTTTAAAAATCCCAAATTCGCCTTTAAAAACCCCAAACGCCCGCCTTTAAAACCCTCCTTTAAACCCCCAAATCCCCTTTTGACGCCCCAAAATCCAGCATCAAAACCCCCCAAAAAAATCCATTTTTCCACCCCAAAACCCATCTCAAAATCTCCTAAACCCGGCTTTAAACCCCAAACTCGGCTTTAAAACCCCAAGCCCAGCTCCAGGCTCGGCTTTAAATCCTTTCTCCCTCCCAAACCCCACAAATTCTCCCCCTCCCGAAGGGCTCGATCCGATTTTGGGGTTTATTTGGGGCTTTTTTGGGGTTTTTTTGGGGGATTTTTTGGGGTTTATTTTGGGATTTTTTGGGGGTTTATTTGGGGATTTTTTGGGGCTTTATTTGGGGATTTTTTTGGGGTTTATTTTGGGGCTTTTTGAGGTTTATTTGGGAATTTTCGGGGTTTATTTGGGGCTTTTTGGGGTTTCAGGATTTTAGGACCGGCTCAAATTCCCCCTCTGCTTACAAAACCCGCGCTCAGAGCTTCCCGTGCGCACTTAAAAAAACCCAAAAAATTGAATTTTAAACCATTTTTCTCCCGATTTAGAGGGAGACGCTCCAGAGGAGGGAATTGAGGGGGGTAAAAAAATAATAATTAAACTCATAAAAAATCCCTGAAGATCGTTAGTTCGGACTCCGGGATTAATATCGCCCCATAAAAACCCCGCTTAAAGCCGCGCTGACACTTTAATTAAAAGTTTTACCCCAAAACCGCCATAAAAATTAAAAAAAAAAAATGGGATTAGGAAATTAGGAACAGGGAAAAATTCCTGAGTTCCGGCTCGGAGTGGGGAGGTTTTTATTTGTTTTTATTTCGCTTTTTATTTCCACTTTTATTGGGATTAAAACCCCTCATCCCGCAATTGCTGCGATATTTATTTGTGTTTCCAGCCCGCCCCGATCCCTTATAAAAAGGACCCAAAAAAAAAAAGGATTTGATGGGATTTGATGGGAACGGGGAAGGACAAAGCCGAAGGAAAAGGGCGGGGAAAGCCCCAAATTCGCGGGAATTATTTGGGGGCGGGCGCGAGCGCCGAGAATTCCCAAGAAATCCCCCCAAAAAATCCCCAAAAATTCAAATTCCCCCAAAATTCCCGGCGGGGTTCGGGGGGAACGAAATAAACGGAATTAAATTGGGGAGAGAAATAAACGGAATTAAATTGGGGGGAGAGAAATAAACGGAATTAAATTGGGGAGAGAAATAAACGGAATTAAATTGGGGAGAGAGAAATAAACGGAATTAAATTGGGGAGAGAAATAAACGGAATTAAATTGGGGAGAACCTCGGAGGAGCCGCCCGGGAGCGCCTTGGGGGCGGGTTTGGGGTTTTGGGGTGAAATCCCCAATATTTGGGGGTGAAATTCCCATTTTTGGGGGGTGAAATTCCCATTATTGGGGGTGGATTTGTTATTTGGGGGTGAAATTCCCATTTTTGAGGGGTGAAATCCTCATTCTTTGGGCTGGATTTTTTTATTTTATTTCCATTTTTTATCCCAGGGAGCGAAGCAAATCCAAAGCAGCCGTCGAGTCTTTTCCTGCTCCTGAAATTTCCCTTTTTTCCCTTAAATTTCCTGCTGGATTTGGGATAAAATCCCTCTAAAACCTTCTCGTTTTATGGGGAATTTCCATCCCCCTTCAAACAAATCCCGGGCTGGGATCGATTTCTCCCCAAATTCCCATTTTTTATTCCATCCCCTCCCAAATTCCCATTTTTTATTCGATCCCATCTCAAATTCCCACTTTTCCGGGCCGGAGATTCCCGAGGCGCACCCTGGAAATAAAAACGATGTAAAAAAAAAAAAATTCCGAATTTCCCGAGTTTTGTTTTTTTCCATCGGGAAGGTTCAGAATTCCCAGCCCAGGTGAAATCCCGAATTATTTATCCCGAATTATTTGGGGGAATTTCGCTCCTCCAGAACTGCAGGAAAACCCGCAGGAAATTCAGATTTTTTTCCCCTTCCCGAACGATTTTTTTAAATTAAAATCCCTTTTTTTTTTTTTTTTAATAAATTTGGACAATTCCGTGGCAAACCCTCCCAATATCCGGCAGCGCTCCGATATTTCGATTTTTTGGGGGAATTTGGAATTTTTTGGGATCAATTCCAGCGGGACGGGGATCACAGAGGATTCCAGGCGCGAGACAAACGACTTTAATCAAAATTCTCTTATTTTTTCTTTCTCTCTCTCTCTTTTTAATTTGAAGTCGGGACTGAACGAGGGCAGCGCCGCCATTGATTGGCAATAAATTGCCAATAAAGCCGCGCATGAAAAATTCAACAGCGGGATAAATATTTCAGCGAAAAGGGGGAGTTTGGAATATTGATCAGGCGGAGATTTCATTCCTTTATTTTCCTGCAGAAACCGCGAAATCCGCGTCCAAATTAATTCAAAATATCATTGAAAAATCATTCAAAACCCCATTGAAAAATAGAAATAAAAATTCCATTTTAAAATGCATTTTAAAACCATCTAAAGTTTATTTAAAATTCATTTTTAAATTAATTTATAATTCATTTTAAATTCTTTTAAAATTGATGAAAAAGCCGGGCCTGCTCCGGGTTCAAAGTTGGGAAATTCGCGCGCTCCGGAGCGGGAATTTTTTCCATAAAAATCACGTGGAGAAGGAGTAATTAGCGTTTGTTAGGGGCTCGTTAATTAGCGCTAATTCCCCCGGCCGGCAGGGATTTGTAATTTCGCTGAATTCTCGTTTATTGGGGAAAAATTCCCCCTGAAACTGCCGAGGTTTTATGGAGCTGCCTGAAGCTTTCCCAGGCACGGGAATAATAATAAATTAGAATAATCAGAGTGATTAAAAATGCTAAAAAATGGGATTTTTCCAGCCCTTGGAGCGGTGGAGGCGGCGGGAGGGGAAATGGGGAGAAAAGGGAGAAAAAAGGGGGAAAATGGGGTGGGAAAAAGGGGGAGGAGGAAGGAAATAAAGGGGAAAAGGGAAAAAAAGGGAAAATAGGGGAAAAGGGAAGGGAGAAAAAGGGGGGGGGAAGAAGGAAAAGAAAAGAGTGAAAAGGAGGGAAAAGATAAAAAAGGAGCGAGGGAGGGGAAAAAGGGGAAAAAGGGGGGACAGAAAAACGGGGGGAAAGGGAAGAAAAGGAGAAGGAGCGAGAAGGGGAAAAGAGAGAAAAAAAACAGCGAAAAGAGGAGCAAAGAACAAAAAAGAGGAAAAAGGGAGAAAACCAAGAATGAAATTGGAAGGGAAAGAGAAAGAGCGAGGAGAGGGGAGGAGAGAGAGAAGAGAAAGGAGGAAAGAGGAGAAAAACCAAGAAAAAGATTTGAGGAAAACGAAAAAGAGTGAGAAGAGAGGGAGAAAGATTAAAAAAGAGCAAAAAGGGGGAAGGAAAGAAAAAGGGAAGGAAGGGGGGGAAAGAGAGGGGAAAAGAGCAAGAAAAGGGGAAAGAGGAAAAATACAAATTGAAAATTGGAAGAGAAAGAGCGAGGAGAGGGGAGGAGGAGAGGGAAGAAAAAAGAGGGAGAAAAAGGAAAGGGGGAAAAAATGAAGAAATAGAAAAAGAGTGAGAAGAGAGAGAGGAAAAAAAAGAGTGAAAAGTGGGGAGGAAAGAAAAGGAGGGGATAAAGAGGGGGAAAGGGCAAGAAAGGGGGAAAGAGGAAAATGGGAAGAAAAAGAGGAAGAAAGGGGGAAAGAGGAAAATGGGAAGAAAAAGAGCAAGAAAGAGGGAAAGGGGAAAAAATGGGAGGAAAAAGAAAAAGGGCAAGAAAGGGGGAAAGAGGAAAAAGAAAAAGAGCAAGAAAGGGGGAAAGGGAAAATGGGAAGAAAAAAAAAAAAAGGGCAAGAAAGGGGGAAAGAGGAAAAAATGGGAAGAAAAAGAAAAAAAGGGCAAGAAAGGGGGAAAGAGGAAAAATGGGAGGAAAAAGAAAAAGAAAGGGCAAGAAAGGGGGAAAGAGGAAAAAATGGGAAGAAAAAGAAAAAAAGGGCAAGAAAGGGGGAAAGAGGAAAAATGGGAGGAAAAAGAAAAAGAAAGGGCAAGAAAGGGGGAAAGAGGAAAAAAATGGGAAGAAAAAAAAAAAAAAGGGCAAGAAAGGGGAAAGAGGAAAAATGGGAGGAAAAAGGAAAAAGAAAAAAAAAGAAAAAGGGCAAGAAAGGGGAAAGAGGAAAAAGAAGAAAAGAGCAAGAAAGGAAAGAGGAAAAATGGGAAGAAAAAAAAAAAAGAGCAAGAAAGGGGGAAAGAGGAAAAAATGGGAAGAAAAAGAAAAAAAGAGCAAGAAAGGGGGAAAGAGGAAAAAATGGGAAAAAAGAAAAAAAAAAAGCAAGAAAGGGAAAGGGAAAGGAAATGGGAGGAAAAAAAAAAAAAGAGCAAGAAAGGGGGAAAGAGGAAAAAATGGGAAGAAAAAGAGGAAGAAAGAGCGAGAGGAGGAGGAGGAGGAGGAGGAGCGCGCTGAGGGCTGAGCCCCGCGGAGGGGCCGCAGCGGAGCCGCCGCCGCTCTCTGGCTGCGCGGCCGCGGAAGGCGCGCGCGGGCGGCCCGGGCGCGGCTCTTACCGCTCGTGCGGCGCTCCGGGCCCGGCCGTTCCCATTTCTAATCCCCGATTCCTGCTCGGGCGTCACGTGGCGCTCGCAGCGGCCGAGCCCGAGCGCGCGTCATCCGCGCCTCCCCAAAATTCCCTTTTTTGTTGTTGGGGTTTTTCTGCTCCCTCCGCGCTGGTTTTTCCGCTCCCCCACCTCCCTCCCCTCCCCTCCTCCTTCTTTTCCACCAAAAAAAAAAAAAGCCCCTTAAAAAAAAAACAAAAAAAAAAAAAAACCCTCAGAAGCCCGAGCAGCGCGGCTGAATATAAAATAACAAAACCCCCCAAAAAAAGCCCCGTGCGAGCGGCGGGGCCAGCGATGTTCAACTCGGTCAACCTGGGCAACTTCTGCCCCTCGCAGGCGCGCAAGGAGCGCGCGGGCGGAGGCGGCGGCGACTTCGGCGAGCGCGGGGGGAACCTGTACGTGCCCGGCTGCGCCTACTACGTGCCCGAGCTGCCCGCGGTGCCGCCGTTCGCGCCGGGCCGGCAGCTGCCCTACCCGTACCCGGGCGTGCCCCGCGAGGTGCCCTACGCGCTGGAGCCCGCGGGGAAATGGCCGCCCCCGCGCGGGAATTACGCGGCGTGGAGCTCCGCGGAGGAGCTGCTGCACAGGGAGTGCCTGCCGGCCGCGGAGGTGCTGATGAAGAACGAGAATTACCATCATCATCATCACCATCATCATCACCACCAGCAGCACCAAGGCGCGGCCGCGCCCGCGTTTTACCCCGCGGTGAGCAAGGGCTCGGTGCTGCCGCAGGGCTTCGATCGATTCTTCGAGAACTCCGCGCTCTGCGCGCCCGAGAGCGCGGCCGAGAGCGCGGACGGCGCGAGGAGCGCGGAGGGGAACGCGCAGGAGGAGGAGGAAGAGGAGGAGGAGGAGGAAAACGCCAACCCCGGCTCGGCCTCGGCGGCCTCGGCGGCCGGAGCCAAGGAGAGCTCCAAGAGCGGCGCTCAGAGTAGGTTAAACCGGGCTTAGCGCGGAGTTTAACGCGAGCAGCTCGGAGCAGGTTAAACCGAGCTCAGAGTAGGTAGAGTCGAGCTTAGCGCGGGGAGCTCGGGGTAGATGGAGCCGGGTTTAGCGCGGGGAGCTCAGGGCAGAGCCGAGATTAACGCGGAGGAGCTCGGGGTAGGTAGAGCTGAGTTTAACGCAAGAAGCCAAAGTAGGTTAAACCGAGTTTAACGCAAGAAGCCCAAAGTAGGCAGAGCCGAGTTCTGAGCAGACAGAGCCGAGTTTAACACTGGGAGTTCAGAGCAGATTAAACCGAATTTAACGCAAGAAGCCCAGACTAGACAGAGCCGAGTTTAGCGCAAGAAGCGCAGAGCCGGCAGAGCCGAGCTCAGAGCACACAGAGCCGAGTTTAACGCGGGGGAGCTCAGAGTTGGCAGAGCCGAGCTCAGGGGAGGCAAAGCCGGGTTTAAGGCAGGCCAGCCCAGCCCGGCCGAGTTTTTTATGTGCAGTTTTATAAGCGCGGCCGCGGTTTTACGAGAAAGCTCCGCAGCGCTTTCTTCTTTCTCTCCCTTTTTATTTTTGGTTTTACGATGGCGGCAAAAAAAAAAAAAAAAGGGAAAAAACCCCAAACAAACCTAAAAAGCGGCGAGAGAACAAAAATCAACAAAAGGAAAACCAAACGTCAAGCGGGGATGTGAAGCCCGGCCTCGCGGAGTCTGTGAAATTTTCAAAGCGCGCCCGGGTGACAAATCTGAACTTTGATCATGAACTTAGGCGCGCGTTTAAAGCTCCGCGGCGAGAGGCAATTGGGCAGAACGCGCCGCTTCCCCCGGCCGCGCTTTTAATGAATTTCTAATTAAAACCTCGCGGCCGAACCCTCTGCGCCCGGCCGCGCTCGGCCTCAGGGAGGAATCGCGGCGATTTTGGGGGAAAAATGCGAATTTTCCGCGAATTTTCCCCGATTTGCCCGGGCGCGTCCTCCCCTCCCGAGCCGCGCTTTGTCACGAGAGGATTTCCCTTCGCGCCGCCTCGAACCTGGACTTGAAATGGGATTTTAAATCTTTTTTTAGGTATTTTATTCGGTTTTCTTTGGGTTCCCGCTCCCCGCGCATCCCCTGCACCGCTCCGGGAATCCGGGACGGTTTTGGGGAATTTCCGGGGATATTTTGCCTTTTGGGATGGATTTCTTTGGGCTATTTTGCCTTTTGGGATGGTTTTTTTGGGCTATTTTGCCTTTTGGGATGGATTTTTTTGGGCTATTTTGCCTTTTGGGATGGATTTTTTTGGGCTATTTTGCCTTTTGGGATGGTTTTTTTGGGCTGTTTTGCCCTTTAGGATATTTTTTTTTGGGGAATTTTTCCCTTTCAGGATTTTTCTGGGGGGATTTTCTGCCTTTTGTGCTTTTTTTGGGGCCGTTTTCCCTTTTGGTTTGGGTTTTGGGGGCTGTTTTCCCTATTGGGATTTTTTTCCGGCTATTCCCCCCATTGGGATTTTTTTTGGGGTTGTTTTCCCTTTTAGGATTTTTTTCCCCGGCTATTCGCCCTATTGGGGTTTTTTGGGGGGCTGTTTCCCCATTTGGGATTGTTTGGTTGCTATTTTCCCTGTTGGGATTTTTTCCGGCTATTTCCCCATTTAGGATTTTTCGGGGGCAATTTTCCCATTTAGGATTTTTTGGGGCTATTTCCCCATTTAGGATTTTTTGGGGTTATTTCCCCATTTAGATTTTTCGGGGGTTATTTCCCCATTTAGGATTTTTTGGGGCTATTTCCCCATTTAGGATTTTTTGGGGCAATTTTCCCATTTAGATTTTTCGGGGGCTATTTCCCCATTTAGGATTTTTTGGGGCTATTTTCCCTTTTAGGATTTTTTCCCCATTTAGATTTTTTTTGGGGCTATTTCCCCATTTAGGATTTTTTGGGGCTATTTCCCCATTTAGGATTTTTGGGGCTATTTCCCCATTTAGGATTTTTTGGGGCTATTTCCCCATTTAGGATTTTTTGGGGCTATTTCCCCATTTAGGATTTTTTGGGCTTATTTCCCCATTTAGATTTTTGGGGCTATTTCCCCATTTAGATTTTTTTGGGCTATTTCCCCATTTAGGATTTTTTGGGGCTATTTTCCCATTTAGGATTTTTGGGGTTATTTCCCCATTTAGGATTTTTTGGGGCTGTTTCCCCATTTAGAATTTTTTTGGGCTATTTTCCCTTTTAGGATTTTTGGGGTTATTTCCCCATTTAGGATTTTTTGGGGTTATTTCCCCATTTAGATTTTTCGGGGTTATTTCCCCATTTAGGATTTTTGGGGTTATTTCCCCATTTAGGATCTTTTGGAGCTATTTCCCCATTTAGGATTTTTTGGGGTTATTTTCCCCTCCCCGCACCCCGAACTCCCCCTTCGGTTCCCCCTCGCGTTTGATCAAACCCTCGTGCGGAACCCGAGCCCGGCCCCGCTAATCCCGGCCTAAAGCGGCGCCGCCTTTGATCCCCGCCCTGCCCTAAGCCGCGCCTAAACCCCCCAGACCCGGCTTCGCTCCCAAAAACCCCAAATCCGCTTCAATCCCCGCGCGGGAGGGAAAATCCGCCCCAAAATCCGCCCGGAGCCCTCCCAGGAATCCCAAATTTCAGCCGCGGCTTTGGGGGATTTGTTCGGGTTTGGGGGATTTTTGTTCATTTTGGGGGATTTTTGTTCATTTTGGGGGATTTGTTCGGGTTTGGGGGATTTGTTCATTTTGGGGAATTTTTGTTCATTTTGGGGAGATTTGTTCATTTCGGGGGATTTGTTCATTTTGGGGATTAGTTCATTTTGGGGGATTTGTTCATTTTGGGGGATTTTTGTTCATTTTTGGGGGATTTGTTCATTTTTGTGAGATTTGTTCATTTTGGGGATTTGTTCATTTTGGGGATTTTTGTTCATTTTGGGGATTTGTTCATTTTGGGGGTTTTGTTCATTTTGGGGGATTTGTTCATTTTGGGGAGATTTGTTCATTTTGGGGGATTTGTTCATTTTGGGGATTTGTTCATTTTGGGGATTTGTTCATTTTGGGGATTTGTTCATTTTTGTGAGATTTGTTCATTTTGGGGGATTTGTTCGATTTTGGGGGATTTGTTCACTTTTGGGACATTTGTTCCTTTGACGGTAATTATTCCTTTTGGGGTTATTTGTTCTTTCAGGATATTTGTTCCTTTTTTGGGGTATCTATTAATTTTTGGGGTATTTATCATTTTTTGGGGTATCTATCAATTTTTTAGGCATTTATTCCTTTCACGGTAATTATTCCTTTTGGGGTTGTTCCCTTATTTCAGGATATTTATTCCTTTCTTGGGGTACATATTCATTTTTGGGGTATTTATTCCTTTGGAAGTCATTTATTCCTTTTGGGGTATTTATTCCTTTTAGGGTAATTATTCCTTTTGGGGTTATTTGTTCTTTCAGGATATTTATTCCTTTTTGGGGGCTATTTACTCCTTTTAAGGTTATTTATTCCTTTTGGGGTTAATTCCCCCCAGAATTCCCCTCTATTCCACCCCAAAATTCCCTTTATTTCCCCCAAATTTCCCTTCTATTTCCCCCCATTTTTCCCGTTTATTCCCCCCAATTTTCCCTTTAATTTCCCCCCAGTTTTCCCTTTATTTCCCCCCAAATTTCCCCTTTCTTTCCCCCCAAAATTCCCTTTATCTCTCCCCAAAATCCCCTTTATTCCCCCCAATTTTTCCGTTTATTTCCCCCCCAATTTCCCCCCAAAATTCCCTTTCTTTGTCCCCAAAATCCCCTTTCTTTCCCCCCAATTTTCCCGTTTATTTCCCCCCAATTTCCCCCCAAATTTCCCTGTTATTTCCCCCCAAAATTCCCTTTATTCCCCCCAAAATTTCCCTGTTATTCCCCCCAAAATTCCCTTTAATCCCCCCAATTTTCCCGTTTATTTCCCCCTCCAATTTCCCCCCAAAATTCCCTTTATTCCCCCCAAAATTTCCTGTCATTCCACCCCAAATTTCCCTTTTCTTTCCCCCCAAAATTCCCTTTATCTCCCCAAATTTTCCCGTTTATTTCCCCCCCAATTTCCCCCCAAAATTCCCTTTTATTTCCCCCCAAAATCCCCTTTATTCCCCCCAATTTTCCCCCCAAAATTCCCTTTATCCCCCCAATTTTCCCCTTTATCCCCCCTTTTCCCCTTTTCCCCCTTTATCTCCCCCAAAATCCCCTTTTTTTTTCCCCCAATTTTCCCTGTTATTCCCCCCAAATTTCCCCTTCTTTTTCCCCCCCAATTTTCCCCTTTATCCCCCCCTATTTTCCCCCCCCCCCTTTTTCCCCTTTATCCCCCAATTTTCCCCCCAAAATCCCCTTTATTCCCCCCAATTTTCCCCCCAAAATCCCCTTTATTCCCTCCAATTTTCCCCTTTATCCCCCCCAATTTTCCCCTTTATCTCCCCCAAAATCCCTTCTTTCCCCCCAATTTTCCCTGTTATTCCCCCAATTTTCCCCTTTATTCCCCCTCAATTTTCCCCTTTATCCCCCCCAATTTTCCCCCCAATTTCCCCTTTATCCCCCCAATTTTCCCCCAAAATTCCCTTTATCCCCCCCCCAATTTTCCCCTTTATCCCCCCAATTTTCCGCCCAGTTTCCCCCAATTTTATCCCCCCAATTTTCCCCCCAAATTTCCCCTTTATCCCCCAACTTTCCCCTTTATCCCCCCCAATTTTCCCCCAATTTTCCCCCCAATTTTCCCTTTATCCCCCCCAATTTCCCCTTTATCTCCCCCAATTTCCCCTTTATCCCCCCCAATTTCCCCGTTAATTCCCCCGCCGCTCTCCCTGTTTTTCCCCGCAGGCGCTCCGCGGACGCGCAAGAAGCGCTGCCCTTACTCCAAATTCCAGATCCGCGAGCTGGAGCGGGAGTTTTTCTTCAACGTTTACATCAGCAAGGAGAAGCGGCTGCAGCTCTCGCGGCTGCTGAACCTCAGCGACCGCCAGGTGAAGATTTGGTTCCAGAACCGCCGCATGAAGGAGAAGAAGCTCAGCCGGGACCGCCTGCAGTATTTCTCCGGCAACCCCTTGTTGTGAAAATGCCCCAAATTCACCCCGAAAATGCCGCGGCCGTGCAGGGGACAGTGGCGACCTCCAAGCTGAAGAGTTTGGCTTTTTATTGTCGTTTTTTTCCTGATTTTCCTGGGGTTTTTTCGGATTTTTTTCGGATTTTTTTTCGGATTTTTTTCGGATTTTTTTTCGGATTTTTTCCGGATTTCTTCCGGATTTTTTTCGGATTTTTTTCGGATTTTTTTCGGATTTTTTTCTGTTTTTTTTCGGATTTTTTCGGATTTTTTTTCTGATTTTTTCTGATTTTTTCTGATTTTTAATTTAATTTTTTCTGATTTTTTATTTAATTTTTTCTGATTTTTTATTTAATTTTTTCTGTTTTTTTTCTGGTTTATTCTGGGTTTTTTTTTTCTGGAGTTTTTTTTTCTGTTTTTTTTTTTCCTGTTTTTTTTTTTTCCTGATTTTTTCTGATTTTTTCTGGTTTATTCTGTTTTTTTTTCTGCTTTTTTTCTGCTTTTTTCCTGATTTTTTTCTGAATTTTTTCTGATTTTTTTCTGATTTTTTTCCTGATCTTTTTTCTGATTTTTTCCTGATTTTTTCTGATTTTTTCCTGAATTTTTCCCGATTTTTTTCTGATTTTTTTTCTGATTTTTTTTCTGGTTTATTCTGTTTTACTTTCTGCTTTTTCCTGATTTTTTTCCTGATTTTTTTTCCTGATTTTTCTGATTTTTTCCTGATTTTTTCCTGATTTTTTCTGGTTTATTCTGATCTTTTTCTGATTTTTCCTGTTTTTTTTTCTTTTTTTCTGATTTATTCTGTTTTTTTTTGCCTGTTTTTTTCCGATTTTTCCTGTTTTTTTTCTGATTTTTTTTCCCATTTTTCCCTGATTTTTTTCCTTATTCTTCTTATTTTTCCTTATTTTCCTTCTATCCCTTCTTTTTCTTGATTTTTCCTTAATTTTCCTGATTTTTTCTGATTTTTCGTTGATTTCCCCCCCTTAATTTCAAGGACTTGAACTCCACGGACTTTATTTAATGTTATTTTTTCCCTTTGCTGGTTTTTTTATTATTTTTTCCCACCCCGGCCAGTCTGTAATTCCTTTTTTAAAAATATATATATTATTATTATTATTATTATTATTATTATATTATATTATTTTTATTTTTATTCTCCTTCAGGCATCACGGGAATTTCAACCCAACCCTGAACATTTCCACCCCCAAACCCCCCAAATCTGTGGCCAAAAAGGAGCAATTCCCCGAACAAATAAATAAAAAAACCCCAAATCCTCTCATCTTTAGGGGAGAACGAGCAGGAAAATTCCTTTTTGAGGCAGAAAATCCCAATCCCAACGCTGTGCACAGAAAACCCCGCGCGGTTCCGTTGCGGATTTTGATTTCTTTTCCGTTTTTCTGCTCGGGAGGAGGAGGAGGAGGAGGAGGAAGAAGCGGAGAAAATCCTCCCGGCCGAGCGAGAAGCGGAATTTCGGTGCGCGCGGAATAAAGACGTTCACGGGCTGCTCTCCATCGGCTTTTATTGGATTTTATTGGACATTTTATTGGAATTTCGCTTTTAAAGCCTCGCGCTCCTCGGCGCTTCCCCGCCGAACTCGGGAATTTCCTCCCCAAGTTCTGCGGCGGGGGCTGCGCTTGCTTGGGCGTCCTTTTCCGTTTGATTTCACTTCATTTCGTTTGGTTTTTAATTTATTTTTATTATTTTTTATAGATTTTATTTTATATATTTTTGTGTTTATTTTCTATTTATTTTCTATTTATTTTCCATTTATTTTCCATTTATCTTCCATTTATCTTCCATTTATCTTCCATTTATCTTCCATTTATCTTCCATTTATTTTCCATTTATTTTCCATTTATCTTCCATTTATTTTCCATTTATTTTCCATTTTCCACTTTGCTTTTCTTTTCTTTTTCTTTTTCTTTTTTTACTTTGTTTTATTTCTATTTGATTTTTCTTTCCTTATTTTTAAATATTCTTTTCATTTTCATTATCTCTATTTAAAAAAAAATTCTTCTTATTCCTATTTCTATTTTTATTCTTATTTTCTTATTTCCTATTCCTATTCTCCTTATTATATTTTCTCACTCCTATTCCTATTATTATTATTTTCCTATTCCTATTCTCCTTATTATTATTATTTTCTTACTCTTATCCTTATATTTCCTTATTCCTATTCTTATTCGTTTATTCTTCTTTTCTTATTCTTATTCCTATTTTTATTATTTTAGTCTCATTCTTATTTTTATTCTTTCTCCATTCATTCTTATTATTATCCTTATTATTATCCTATTATTATTATTATTATTATTATTATTATTATTATTATTATTATTATTATTATTATTATTATCCAAAATCTCCCATTTCTCCCCCATTTTTAAATCCTTACCCTTCGCTCCAGATTTTGGTTTCATTTGATTTTTTGCCCCTTTCCAAGCCCTCGCTCTCCTCGAAAAAAAGAATTCCAAACACCCCAAAAGAATTCCAAACACCCCAAAATAATTCGAAATAACCCAAAATAATTCGAAATAACCCAAAATAATTCAATACCCCAAAATAATTCGGAAATACCCCAAAACCCAACCGCAAAAAGGGTCGGGAATCGGGAATTGCGGTTGCTCAGTCAAGGATACCGAACCCAACGGCAAAGTTTTGCTTTTTTTTCCCTTTTCCCACTTTTTGTTGAATTCCCAACATGTTCACAGCGCACAAACTTTTTTCCCCACTTTGTTTTTCTTTTTTCCCATTTTTGTTGCTTTTTCCCATTTTTTTCCCATTTTTGTTTCTTTTTTCCCCACTTTTTGTTGGTTTTTTTCCCCACTTTTTGTTGGTTTTTTCCCCCCACTTTTTGTTGGTTTTTCCCCACTTTTTGTTGCTTTTTCCCCACTTTTTGTTGCTTTTTCCCCCACTTTTTGTTGCTTTTCCCCCACTTTTTGTTGCTTTTTTCCCCACTTTTTGTTGTTTTTTTCCCCCACTTTTTGTTGCTTTTTTTTCCCACTTTTTGTTGCTTTTTTCCCCACTTTTTGTTGTTTTTTTTCCCCACTTTTGGTTGCCTTTTTTTCCCACTTTTTGTTGCTTTTTTTCCCACTTTTTGTTGCTTTTTTCCCACTTTTTGTTGCTTTTTCTTTTATTTTTTCCCACTTTTTGTTGCTTTTCCCCACTTTGTTGCCTTTCCCCACTTTTTGTTGCTTTTTTTCCCACTTTTTGTTTATTTTTCCCCCACTTTTTGTTTCTTTTTTCCCACTTTTTGTTGTCTTTTTTCCCCACTTTTTTTGTCTTTTTTCCCCCACTTTTTGTTGCTTTTTCCCCACTTTATGTTGTTTTTTCCCCGTTTTTTGTTGTTTTTTTCCCGGGTTTTTTTTGTCGGACAAAGGGGGCGGCGGGCGCGCTTCGGGCTCACAAACGCCAATTCCGGCCCCGTCGGGATTTTATGGAGAGAAAAGCGAGAAAAAGCCCCCAAAAAATCCCAATTTATTCCGTTTATTCGCGCGCTCCTGGGAAATTCCCCTCTCCTTTCAAGGCCGCTGTTAAACGAGATAAAAACAACACAAAAACCAAAACCGCAAAAAAAAAGCCCAGAAAAATCCGCTTTCATGGGGCCGCGTTTTATGGGGGGGAAAATATGGAGAAAATAAAAACCGCAAAAATGCGGGTGCGGGCCCGTGGCAATCAAATCGCAATTAAATCCTAATTAAATCCAAATTAAATCCAAATTAAATCCGGGCGAGAGCTGCGAGGGAGCGGCCTGGGCTGGTTCTGATTAAAATGGGGGAAAAGGAATTTTATTTTTCTTTATTTCTCTTTCTTTTTCTCTTTCTTTTTCTCTTTCTCTTTATTTTTCTCTATTTTCTCTTTATTTTTTCTCTTTATTTTTCTCTTTATTTTTCTCTTTATTTCTCTCTATTTTTTTTTTTTTCTCTTTATTTTTCTCTATTTTTCTCTTTATTTTTCTCTTTCTTTTTCTCTTTTTCTTTTTTTTTTCTCTTTTTTTTCTCTATTTTTCTCTTTATTTTTCTTTTTTTTTCTTTCTCTTTTTTTTCTTTTTTTTCTTTTTTTTCTCTTTATTTTTCTCTCTTTTTTTCTTTTTTTCTCTTTATTTTTTCTCTATTTTTCTCTATTTTTCTCTTTATTTTTCTCTTTATTTTTCTCTTTATTTTTCTCTTTTTTTCTCTTTATTTTTCTCTATTTTTTCTCTTTATTTTTCTCTTCTCTTTATTTCTCTCTTTATTTCTCTTTCTTTTTCTCTTTATTCCTGTTTATTTTTATCTTTTTTTCTGTTTTTTTTTTCCTTCTCTTTTTTCCTATTTTATTTCGCTTTCTCTCTCTTTATTTCGCGGTTTTTTCTCTTTGGTTTTGCCGCTTCTGCTGGGCCCAAACCTTGAAAAAATTCGATTTTTTTGGGGGGGGGAAGGGAAAATGAAATAAAATGAAAAAAAAGATCAGGGGCGGTTTCGAGGCCTGGGGAAAATACCGCCCCAAAAAATAAAAAGCAAAATAAAGCAAAAAAAAAGGCAAAAGAACCAGTTTGAAAGATGGCAAGAAAGCTGAAAAAAGAGGATTAAAATTCAATAAACAAAGGTAAGAAAAACGAAGATAAATGTGGTTTTAAAAGCCGAAATAAAGCAAAAAAAAAAAGAAGAAAAAGGGTAAAAAAAAATAGGTGCTTTAAGAAGAAAAACCCCACAAAATAAAAATGAAACCGAGCCAAAACAGGGGGGAAAAATAACATTAAAAAGGGTAAAAAATAGGAAAAAAAATCTTTAAAGAAGAGCAAAATAAAACCCAAATAAAACCAACAAAAAAAATCCGAATAAAAGGGGAAAAAAAGCCCAAAATTCCATTTTCTGGGCGAGCGGCGGGACAAAGGCCCCGTCTAGACACCCTCATTAGCGCTAATTGCTAATTACGGCTGGGCCGGCGGCTTCCGCACTAAAGAGCGGCGGGGCCGCGGCTGCCCCGCGCTATTTTCCTCTTCATTTCCATTTTTCCCCTTTTAGTCACATTTCTCCCCGATTTTCCCCCATTCCCCCCCTTTTATTTCAAATTTTCCCCCTTTTATTTCAAATTTTCCCCCTTTTATTTCAATTTCTACCCAATTTTCCCCCTTTTATTCCCATTTTCCTCTCATTTTTTCCCCATTTCCCCCCTTTTATTTTCATTTTTTCCCCTTTTGTTTTCATTTTTCCCCTTTTGTTTTCATTTTCCCCTCGTTTTTCCCATTTTATTCCCATTCCCCCTCTTCCCCTCCCTTTTATTTTTTTTCCCCTTTTATTCCCATTTCCCCCTTTTATTCCCATTTTTCCCTTTTATCCCCTTTTCCCCCTTTTATTCCCATTTCCCCCCTTTTTCCCCTTTTATTCCATTTTTCCCAATTTTCCCCCTTTTATTTTCATTTTCCCCTCTTTTATTCCATTTTTTCCCAATTTTCCCCCTTTTATTTTCATTTTCCCCCCTTTTATTCCATTTTTTCCCAATTTTCCCCCTTTTATTTTCATTTTCCCCTCTATTCCCTTCCCCTTTTTGGTGTTTTCCCCGGTTTTTTTTCTCGTTTTTTTCCCCCCTTTTCCCCATTTTTGTTTTTCCCTCCCCTGGCCGAATTCAAAGTTGATTTTATTTGATTTTATTTGAATTTTTTTTGGGTTTTTTTCCCCCCCAGGAAAAGGCGCTGGCGGCCATAAAATGGAATTTATGGGGCGTGCAGGGAAAGCTCCTTAAATATTCCAGGGGGAAAAAAAAACGGAAAAAAAGGGGGAAAAAAAGGAAAAAAAAGGGGAAAAAAAAGGAAAAATCGCGGTGGGGCCAAGACGCGAATTGAGGCGAGAGTAGGAAAAAAAAACCCAAAACCAAAAAAATCAAAATATTCCGATTTTTCTTCAAAATTCCCGCGGGTTTGGGTGGAAAACGGAGAATTTTGGTGTCTCTGGGCTCCAAACGGCGAATTGAGGAGCGAGCGGGAAATGAAAACCCCAAGAATGGGAAGATTCGGGTTTTTCTGTGGAACTCCCGCGGGTTTGGGGGAAAATGGGAATTTCGGTGCCTTTGACCTTCAGGGAGTCAAGTCCGGCGCCTTGAACCCCGCCCCGCCCGCGGCCCCCAAATCCCCAAATTTCGCTTTTTCCACCCAAAATCGCCGCGGGCCTCGGCTCCGCCGGAGAAATCCGCGATTTTCACCTCCGAGCTGCGATTTCTCGATTTTCCTCCTTTTTTTCCTGCTTTATTCTTTATTTTTGTAATTCCCGGTGAGTCTATTCCTAATTTTTTTTTATTTCTCCTTTATTTCTATTTTTTTATTCTGTTATTTTCAAATTTTCAACGATTTCTTCAATGATTTCTTATTTTCTTTTTCTTTTTTTATTTTTCAAATTTTATTTTTATTTGTTCTCCTTTGAAATTCCCCTTCCATTGTATTTTCATTATTTACCGTTTATTACTTTAAATGTCAATTATTTTCTCATTAATATTTTATTACATTTTAATTTTGATTATTTTGAATTCCTACGCTTAGCTCCTGCTTTTTATTCCTATTTTTATATTTATATTTTTTATTCCCGTTTAATCCCTTTTTTCCCTATTTCTATTCCTATTTTCTAAACTCTCTTTTATTCCCATTTTTATTCCGATTTTCTCTTCCTTCCTCTTTCTATTCCTGTTTTGAACTTCTTTTATTTCATCCTCTTGCTTTTAATTCCGATTTTTATTGCTGCATTTTTTTTCCGCCGGAAAAATTATTTTTTACAATAAATACATAGATAAATAGAAAAGAAAGAAATAAATTGAGAAAGAAATAAATTATTAGGGAAAGAAATAAATTAATGGATAAATCCAGAATTAAATGCACAAATACAAAAATAAAGAAAGAAATACGGAAATAAATCCCCAAAATAAACGCGGCTTGAAAAGAGATTTGGCCTCTTAAAAATACCAAAAAAACCCCAAAATATCGCCCTAAAAAGCAAAATAAAAGAAATATAAAGCCCCCCCAAAAAAATGAAATTTAGGCCCTAAAAATGCAGAACTGGGGAGAGGCGATGCGGGGGATTTTGGGGAGGAAATCGGGGCTTAAAAAGGAGAAAAAATCCGAATTTTGGGGCATTTGGGCCCCAAATGGCGGCGGGGCCGAGCGAGGAAGGCACAAAAACCCCTCGGGAGCGCGGCGGGAATTCCCAAAAAAACCCCAAAAAAACAAAAAAAACCCCAAAAATGCGAATTTTGGGGTGGGGGAAAATTCCCCCGAAGTTGGGATTTCAGCGGGGAGCGGCGGGGGAGGAAAAGCGGCGAAAATCGCGGAAAATTCGGATTTTTTTGGCCCCTCCAAAGAGGCCCCGCGGCGCCTTTGGATGAAAAATCTGCTGCAAAGATGCGCCCTGATCAAAAGCGGCTGCGAGGCCAGAAAGGGAGCGAGAATCCTCGGAGCGGATGGAAAAGATTGGTTAAAAATTTTAAAAAAATTAAATATATTCCGTAAAAATTCGATCGGACCGTTCAAAGGGTAAAAAAAAACCAAAACCGAATTATTTCCTTCAAATCTGGCGAAAAAATCCGACTTTTCCCCTCAAAAATTCAATTTTCCTCTTGAAATATTCCAAATAAATCCAATTTTCCGCTTCAAATATTCAGCTTTCCCCATCAAATATTCAAAAGAAATTCAATTTTCGGCTTAAAATCTTCCCAACAAACTCACTTTTCCCCATCAAAAATTCCATTTCGCCTTCAAATATTGAAGAAAAGTCAAGGATTGCCTTCAAACCGCGGAAAAATTCCATTTTTTACCCCTCAAAAATGAAACATTCGCCTTCAAATGTGAACTACAAATCGAGGATTCCCCTCACATGGGGTTTGAAGCGGCCGAAATTCAATTTATTCCCATGAAACTGCAGCGGATTAAGAAAATCTCGGGGCTAAAGGCGGGAAAATTTCATTTTTTGGGATTTTCCCCCATTCCCAGCTCCCGAGAAAATCGGATTTCGCCCCAAAAAATCGCAATTTGGAGGTGAAAAAAATTCATTTTTCTCTCCTAGATGGGGCGAAAAAATCGGAATTTTCGGCGTTTTCCCCGCGGTTCTCAGGTTCGGCCTTTCCGCCGTCGCTCGTCGCCTTCGTTCGGATGAATTTTTATTCTTTTATTTTAATTTTTTTTATTATTATTATTATTATTATTTGACGATTTTATTTCACAGCCAGCGCCTCCATAAAACACCAAAAGAATTCGAATTTGCGCCAATTCCCCGAGGTCCCGCCCGCCTTTCTGCGCCTCCTGCGGCAGCCAAATAAAATCCGATTTTTATTTTGTTTGTTCAAGCCGAAAGCGAGGGGAAACGTGGGAATTAAATGCAAAAAAAAATCTGCTTTTTTGGGGATTTTTTGGGGTTTTTTTGGGGGGATGTTTTGGGATTTTTTGGTGAGGGGATTGGGACTTTTTTTGGGATTTTTTGCGGTTTTTGGGGGTTTTTTTGGGAATTTATAGGGGATTTTTTTTTATTTTGGGGGATTTTTGGGGTTCTTTTTTATTTTGGGGGGATTTGTTTTTAGGATTTTTTTTTTAATTTTTGAGGGGATTTTTTGGGGATTTTCGGGGGGTTTGGTGGTTTGTGGGGTGGGGAATTTTTTGTTTAATTTTTTTAGGGGCATTATTTTATTTTTCGGAGATTTTTAGGCTTTTTGGGGGGAGATTTTTGGGGGATTTGTTTGGGATTTTTGGGGGAATTTATTTTTATTTTGGGGGGAATTTTGCCTTTTTTCCTGGGATTTTTTGTGGGATTTTTTTTTTAATTTTTTGGGCCTTTTTGTCTGGAATATATATATTTTTTTTTTAATTTTTAGGGCTTTTTTGGGGGGGATTTTTATTCAATTTTTTTTGTGGGTTCCATTGCAGGGTGGGGGGTAAAAGAAACGCCGCAAACGATTCCATAATTCCGGGATTTGGGGCTGCAGGAAAGGAAGGAGCGATTGTAAAATTTGATGGATTTCTGGCGCTGAGCGTTTCCAGTTCCTGAGCCAACAAATAAAAAAAGGCGTTGAGGGTTTTCCCCGTTTTTTTATTATTTTTGTTTTTAAAGTTTTTATTTTTTGGCGTCGCTGGTTTTGTTCTCCACTCCCCCCGGGCAATAAATCAGAATTATTTCCGGCGCTGGGGGAAAAAAAATAGAAATTGGAGGTGATGGTTAAAGGCGAGAACAAGTTCCTAGAAAGGGGAAGGAAAGGGGTGGAAAAATCGGAATAAAATCGAGGGAAATTGGGAGAAAAGCGGGGCAAAAATCAGAATAAAATGGGGGGAAATTGGGGGGAAAATCGGAATAAAATAGGGGGAAAAATCAGAATAAAACTGAGGGAAAGTGGGGGGAAAATCAGAATAAAATTGGGGGAAATTGGGGGGAAAATCAGAATAAAATAGGGGCAAAAATCAGAATAAAACTGAGGGAAAGTGGGGGGAAAAATCAGGATAAAATAGGGGGGAAAAATCAGAATAAAACTGAGGGAAAGTGGGGGGAAAAATCAGAATAAAATAGGGGGAAAAATCAGAATAAAATAGGGGGGAAAATTCAGAATAAATCTGGGGAATTGGGGGGGAAATCAGAATAAAATGGGGGGAAATTGGGGAGAAAATCAGAAAAAAATAGGGGGGAAAATCAGAATAAAATAGGGGGAAAATCAGAATAAAATTGGGGGAAATTGGGGGGAAAAATCAGGATAAAATAGGGGCAAAAATCAGAATAAAATAGGGAGGAAAATCAGAATAAAATGGGGGAAATTGGGGGGAAAAATCAGGATAAAATAGGGGCAAAAATCAGAATAAAACTGGGGGAAATTGGGGGGAAAATCAGAATAAAATAGGGGAAAATCAGAATAAAATAGGGGGAAAATCAGAATAAAACTGGGGGAAATTCAGAATAAAATGGGGGGCAAAAATCAGAAGAAATCAGGGGAATTTGAGGCAGGGGAAAGGAGAATAAAACGGGGAAATTTGAGGGGGAAAAATCAGAATTGATTGTGATTATTAAAGGCACTCAAAGGCTTCCTAGAGGGGGGAAAAAAAGGAATTTTTGACATTAAAAAATCGGAATAAAACGGGAAAAATTGAGGGGAAAGAGCCCAGGGAGCGCTTGGGAAATAATTCTGGTTAAATGATGAGGTGGGGAATAAAGAAAGGGGGGAAAGGGGAGCAGGAAAAGCCAAATTTTATTTTTTGGGGGGATTTGTTGGCCCAAAATCGTCTCGAAGCGACCCAAAATTGGGTTTCGCACTCGAAGGGAGGAGGAAAAGTGAAATTTCCTTTTATTTTAGGGTTTCTTGGACCAAAAACGCTGAAGTGACCCCGAAAATTGTCCCCTAACCCCAGGGGGACGAGGAAGGGAAAATCCTCATTTTTTTAGGGTTTTTTGGGGCAAAAACCCCACCACGAATTGGCCCAAAAAGGGGAAAATCCTCATTTTTTTAGGGTTTTTTTTGGGCCCTAAACTGCCCCAAAATTGTCCCGCATCTCCAAGGGGACGAGGAAAGGGAAAAAATCCAATTTTTTAGGGTTTTTTAGCCCAAAAAAAAAGCCCCAAAAGGCCGAGCTGGAGCCGCCATGAGGCCGGGCCGCAATTCCCGGGAAATTGGGAAAAAATGGGGAAAAAAATCCCAATTTTTCTTGTTGTCCCTTTTGGGGTTTTGCTGCCATTTTGGGGGATTTATTCCCCGTAATTCAAATTTCTCCCACTTCGGCTGATGAATTTGATTCCTCTCCCCTCATTAAAATCGAGTTTTCGTCGCATTCGGAATGATTTTGGATTTTCAGCAATTTTTCCCTCGCCGGGACTTTTCCCTCCCATTTTTTTCCCTCCCCCCAAAAAATGAAATCCCGAGTAATTTCCAGCTTGTAATTTATGAATAATTTGATTTTTTATTATTATTTATTCACCACTTTGCGGCCCAAATGCTGATCAGGAGCACGGAACGGCCTTAAAACCTTCCAAAAACGGCAAAATCCGCTCAAAAATCAGCTGTAAATGCAGATTTCTCTTAAAAATTACCTTTTCAGCGCTTTTCCCCCCATTTTCCCACCCGTTTTTGAGGGAGTTTCGCTCCGGGTGTTCCTGAGTGGAGGAGAAAATTCAAATTATTTCAATCCGGGATGAGAATGCGAAAAAAATGGGGGAAAACTCCGGGATAGAGGGGAAAAAATGGGGAAAAAAAAATCAATTTATTGTCCAGGCTGACAATGTGGGGGAAATTTGGGCGTCCCAAAAATGCGCGGAAATTCTAGGGCGGAAAAAACGAAAATAAAGAGTAAAATAGAAATCAAACCGGAGAGGAAAAATAAAATTGAATTGGGGGGGGAAATGAAAATAAATATGAAATCAGAGGGGGAAAATCAAATTGAAAGGGGGAGAAAATGAAAGTAAAATGAAGCAGAGGGAAAAGTTCAAATGAAAGGGAGAAAAATGAAAATAAAAATAAAGCGGCGGGAAAAAAAAAAAATTAATGGGGAAAAATGAAAAAAAAAAAAAACGGCGGGAAAAAATAAAATTAATGGGGAAAAATGAAAAAAAAATAAACCGGCGGGAAAAAAATGAAATTAATGGGGAAAATAAAAAAAAAATAAATAAACCGGCGGGAAAAAAATAAAATTAATGGGGAAAATGAAAAAAAAAAAAAACCGGCGGGAAAAAAATAAAATTAATGGGGAAAAATGAAAAAAAAAATAAACCGGCGGGGAAAAAATAGAATTAAAAGGGATTGGAGGGGGAAAAAAGCGGAATAAAATAAAAATCCGACGCCGGGTTTTGATTTTCTCGCCCATAAATGAAAGTTTGGGAACCGGGAGGCGGAATTTGCCCGGATCCCATCAAAAGCAGCGCATCCCCGAATTGAGGCCATAAAGTCGCAATTCGCTTTTTTTTTTTTGTTTTAATCTTTTTTTTTTCTTTTTTTTTTCCCCGACCCGAGGGAACCAAATGGCGCCGGGGCCGCGGGAAGTTGCAACGCGCGGCGCTTTTGGGGCGAAAAATCGCGATTTGGGTTCGTTGGATGCGGGCAGGAAAGCGGGCAGGGTTTGGGGGGAACCTCTGGGAAATCCTTGGGAAATCTCTGGGAAAACTTTCCCAAGAAAATCCCGGAATGTCCCTGCGGGCTTTGCCCTAAACCGTCACAAATCGCCCCAAACGGTCAAGTTCCACTTGGGTTTTTTCTCCCCTTTTTTTTTTATTTTTCTTTCCCTCCATTTTATTTTTCCCTTTGTCCTTTCCTTTTTTATTATTATTATTATTTTTCCCAATTTTTCCTCTTTTCCCGCGCTTTTTCTTGCTGTATTTTGGTTTATTTGTTGGGTTTTTTGGTTTTTTTTTATGAACGCTGCGTTTTCTTTTTGTTTCCCTTGAAAGTGACTCTGAACCCGCCTCTTTCTCCTCCATCATGATCTTGAAATTCCCGGCCTATTTTCCTTTTTTTCTCCGTTTATTCCTCGTTTTCCCGGTCCCCAAACGCTGGAAAACCCCAATTCCGGAATAAGAAATTAAATAAAGTTGGAGGCGACCGCCAAAAACTCCAATCCCGGCGGTTTTGGGCATCAAAAATTCGCCGGGAGATGAAAAATCCCCAAAAAAATCCAACTTGAGGATCCTCGGTGGGAACCGCGCTGAGGAGAAAAGAGGAGAAGGGAAAAAATCGGAGAGGGGAAAAAAGGAACTTTAATCCGTAATTCTCTGCGGGAAAACAATGAAAACTCCGTTTAAAAACCGCAGGGAAAGAACGAAAATTAAATTCAATTCAAACCCGCCCCAATCCGGAGAGTTTCGCTTTAAAAATAATTTTTTTTTTTTTTTTTCTGTTCCGAGCGTTTTGGGCTGGATGGGAAAATTCCCGGAGCAAAAGAGGCAGCGGCGCTTGGCGCTCTGAAATTCCGCTTTTTTTACCCAAATCCGAGCTTTTCTCCCCTCTTTTGTGGGATTTTTTTCCCCCCTTCCCCTCCCCGATGCGGTTTTATCCCAGAAATTCCAGACATCGGGGAATGAGAGCGGATAATTAAAAAAAGCTGCTCGGGCAGGGCGAGGGGAGGCGAAGCTGCAGCGCGGCGGGGAAAGGGGGAAAAAAACCGAATTAAAATTCAAAATACACAAGGGAAAAAAGAAGGAAAACCAAAGAAAATTTGGAATTTTTTTCCCCCTTTTTTTTTTTTCCTCCATCGGGGGAAACCGCTGAGGAAAAACCCAACTTGCTCCGGGGGAGAAATTGGGAATTTTGGGGATTTTTCCCCAAATTTTTGTCTCCCAGCCCCGGCCCCGATTTTTTTTCCTAAAGGGCCCAACCCGAGCGCGGCCCCCAAATCCCCCCCGGCCCTGCAGAGCACGAAATATTCGGAATAAAAATCAAAATTCGGGGTCCGAGGGGGAGGAAGGAGCGGCCGGGGGAGGAAGGCGAAGGAGGAAGAGGAGAAGGGGGGCGATAATTAAACCGTAATTAATCCATAATTAAACGGGGGGTTATTTTCCGCCACAAAAAGCGGATTTTCCAGCGACGCGCCGCGGACAGAATTAAAGAACCAAAAACCCAAACAAAACAAAAAGAATTCTACCTATAAAGCAACACATATTTTTAGTTCTTAACTCAAATCTCCCCCCGTTTATCGCCGCTATAAAAACGCGCAGGGGGGCGAATTTCGGCCGGGAGATTGTTGGGGCAACGAGGGCGGTTTGCCGGGGGTTTTGCAGGTTTTTTTCTGATTTTTTTCCCTTTTTTTGCCGTTTTTTTGCCGGTTTTTTGCCGGTTTTGCCGGTTTTTTGCCGGTTTTTTTTTGCCTTTTTTTTGCCGGTTTTTTGCCTTTTTTTTGCCTTTTTTTGCAGTTTTTTTGCCGGGTATTTTGCCCCTTTTTTGCCGGTTTTCTGCTGGGTTTTTTGCCGGTTTTTGCCGGTATTTTACCGGTTTTTTGCCGTTTTTCTGCCGGGTATTTTACCTGTATTTTACCGGTTTTTTGCCGGGTATTTTGCCGGGTATTTTGCCTTTTTTTGCCGGTTTTCTGCCGGGTTTTTTGCCGGGTATTTTACCGGTATTTTACCGGTATTTTACCGGTTTTTTGCCGGTTTTTTGCCGGGTATTTTACCTGTATTTTACCGGTTTTTTGCCGTTTTTTTGCCGGGTATTTTGCCTTTTTTTTCCGGTTTTCTGCCGGGTTTTTTGCCGGTTTTTTGCCGGGTATTTTGCGGTTTTTTTGCCGGGTATTTTGCCGGTTTTTGCCGGTTTTTACCGGTTTTTTGCCGGTTTTTTTGCCAGGTATTTTACCGGTATTTTACCGGTTTTTTGCCGGTTTTTTTGCCGGGTATTTTACCGGTATTTTGCCGGTTTTTTGCGGGGTTTTTTTGCCGGTTTTCTGCCGGGTTTTTTGCCGGTATTTTGCCGGTTTTTTGCGGGGTTTTTGCCGGTTTTTGCCGGTTTTCTGCCGGGTATTTTACTGGTATTTTGCCGGTTTTTTTGCGGGTTTTTTTTGCCGGTTTTTTTGCCGGTTTTCTGCCGGGTTTTTTGCCGGTATTTTGCCGGTTTTTTGCGGGGTTTTTTTGCCGGTTTTTTTGCCGGTTTTCTGCCGGGTTTTCTGCCGGTATTTTGCCGGTTTTTTGCCGGTTTTTTGCGGGGTTTTTGCCGGTTTTCTGCCGGGTTTTCTGCCGGTATTTTGCCGGTTTTTTGCGGGGTTTTTTTGCCGGTTTTGGGCGCTGTGCGGCCGCGCAGGTCCCGGCCGGGCGCGGGCAGATGTCGCTGTTGCTCCACGGAGCCGCCGCCGCCGGCGCCACCTTGACCCCCGTGACGTCCGCGCCGTCTGAATCACCAAGGCCATTTTCAATCCTCATTGGCCTCGCGTCACGTGGGGGTGAAGGATGCGAGGCGAAAAAAAAAAAAAAAAAGGAAGAAAAATTCCAACAAATAAAAAAAAAAAAAAAAAAAAAAAAAAAAAAAAAAGAGGCGGGGGTGGCGGCGGGGAGGGGTAAACGCGGTGCGTGCGTAATTACCCCGCTCGGTTTTTTGGTTTTTTTTAATTTTTTTTTTCATCCCTTCCCCTCTTTTTTTTTTTTTTTTTTTTTTTTCCTCCCTCTCTCTCTCTCTCTCTCTCTCTCTCCTCCTTTCCCCCCCCCTCTCTAAAAAAAAGATGTCAGCCCCTGGCTGGAGTATTCCTGCCGCGGAAAATGTCATGTCCGGGCAGCGCGGCCCCGAGCGCCTTCCTGATGGAGCCGCTGGCGCGGCCCGAGCCCTTCGCGCCGGGCCCGGGGCTCTTCGCGCAGCCCGGCGAGTTCCCGGCGCTGCGGAGCTGCCAGAAGCGCGACGAGGCCTCGCTGGGCTCCTTCCCGTCCTACCTGGCCCAGCTGGACGCTTGGGCCGAGCCTAAGGGCGCCTTCAGGCCGGAGCCGCTGCCGAGCTGCGCCTTCCCCGGCAGCGTCAAGGAGGAGAGCGGCTGCTGCCTGTTCGCCGAGAAAGCGCCCAAACCCGCCCAAAACGCCGCGTTCTCCGCCGAGCCCTGCCTGGGCCAGCCCGAGGCAACGGCGGCCGCGTTTTACCGCTACCCCGAGCTGGAGAAAAGCCCCGAAAGCGCGGAATTCCAGCCCGGCTTCCGCGGGGAGCGCCTGGAGGCGGCGCCGGCCGCCGCGGCCGAGCGCGGGTCGCCCCAATTCGCGCCGAGCTTCCCCCAAAACGCGGCCGCGGAGGGAGAAATCAAATCGGAAAAAGCCAAAGCGAGCGCGGGAGAGGCGGAGAAGGAGCTGGGGAAAAGCACGGACGGCGGCAGCAGCGAGAATTCCGACAGCGAGGCGAAAGGTAAGGGGGGGAAAAACCGGCGGGTTTTGAAATTCCCGTTTTGGCGGTGAAGGGGTTAAAATTGTGCCGGAGCGCGCTCGCTGCTCCGCCGGGTTCTCCCGCGGAAATTGGGCATGGAATGGTCGGGATGGAGGGGGAAAAAGAAATAAATCTATATTCGGGTTCAAGGGGTGGCCTTTAAAAATGGAAATGTTGAAATGTTTGTAAATTTGTGTGTTAGAGGGGAGAGAAACGGAGCAGAGAGCGCGGGGTGCGGGAAAACGATGGAAATTTGGTGTGGAAAAAGGATGGAAATTTGGTGTTTGGTGTGGGAAAAGGATGGAAATTTGGTGTGGAAGAAAGATGGAAATTTGATGTTCGGTGCAGAAAAAGGATGGAATATTTGGTGTTCGGTGCCAGAAAGAGGATGGAAAATCGGATATTGGTGTCAGAAAGAGGATGGAAAATCGGATTTTGGTGTCAGAAAAGGGATGGCAATTCGGAGTTTGGTGTCAGAAAGAGGATGGAAAATCGGATTTTGGTGTCAGAAAGAGGATGGAAAATCGGATTTTGGTGCAGAAAAAGGATGGTAAATCCGAATTTGGTGAGGAAGATGATGGAAAAGGGAGTTTGGTGCGGAAAGAGGATGGAATTTTGCTGTTTGGTGCAGAAAAAGGACGGAAATTCGGATTTTGTGGTCTTGGAGCCGCGGAGATTTGGGGGTTCCGGGCTCGGGGGCTCTCGGGGAGCGCTCGCTGTGATTTTCCGGGGGGCGAACCCCGATTTTCGCCCCTTTTTTCGAGGGGAATTCTTCGTTTCCGCGCTCGGGGCGAGGATCGGATCCCTCCGGCTTTGGCTCGCGGTCAAAGAGCGAGAAAAAAAGAGAAAGAATTGAAATGAAAAGAATGAAAAGAAATGAAATGAAAAGAAAAAGGCGAGGAGCGGATTTGGCAGCTCCGGGAGGGAATTGCGGCTCCTTGCAGGGCTGGGAAGAGGCTCCGGCAGAGGGGGGACAAAAATCTTTTTTTAATTGAACTTTTTCAATCCGCCTCGTTCGCGGAGGCGCAGAAATGCTTCTGTTGTGCCGAGCAGATGTTTTGGGTTTGGGGTTTTCCCGAGCTCGCACGGAAAGCTGCTCCAGAGGCTGGAAATTTGGGATTTTCGGCGTTTGTTCCCCCGTTCACCCCAAACCGGGCAAATCCAGGGGCGGATTCAGCCAGCGGGAATGACGGGATTGGATTTTCTGGGGAAAAAAAAAAAAACAAAAATCTCAGGAAAATCCCGCTCGGATCTAAGCTTGGCTTTGCCTGCGCTGAGGGGATTAAAATATCCCAAAATTCCGGCCCCAAAAAATCCTGACCCCACCAAAATCGGCCTTGGCGGGAGCAAAACCCAAAAAAATCTCTTTTTTCTCCTCTTTGCTTTGAATCATTCGCATTTCTGATTTGGCACCCGGAGGGGAAATGATTTTATCTGAGGGCTGAGCTGCGATTACACCCAAAAAAACCCCGAGAAGTGAAAAAAAAAAAAAAGAAAAAACCCACCAAAACAAAAGGGAAAAAAAGCAAAGTCAAGGTTATCAAAACCCCGCGAAGCGAATCTGCACAAAAGCGCCGGGAGAGGTTTTGGAGGGAGATAACCCCAAAAATAAAAGGGTTTTTTTTTTTTTTTGTAATTTTGTTATTTTGGGCTGGGTTTGCTCTGTGGGCGGAAAGAACGGGAAGAGAAAGAAATACATCAAAAATCAAACCATAAAAAGGGATTATATAAAAATATACCAATAAAAATAAAAATAAAAAGGGGATTTCTGGGCTCGGGTGTTGGGTTGGAGGGGGATGCGCCGGGCTGGGCACATTTGGGATTTTTTGGGGATCTCTGTCAGAGAAATTGCACTTCGGGGGCGTCAGAGGAGATTTGGGGCGGATTCGGGCGATTTCTGTTCCTAAACACCTCCCCAAGCTGCGATTTTGTTTCTGTCGAGGTAATTTTGGTAATTTTTTTATATAAAAACCCCATTTCTGGTGGAATTGTAGCATTTGAGGGAGGGAACTCGGGAGGTTTGGAGGCACCTGAAGGGCGAACCCCGAATTTCCACGGAATTTCCCCAAAAGTGGGGCCGAGGATTTGCTGCGATTTTCTCGGATTTTCCCCAAATTCGGGTTCAGCCGGATTTTCCCTCCTCATGACCAAATTCAAGGATCCTCCGGTGTTTATTTAGAGCCGCGTGAACCGCGACATTTTCCCCAAATTCCCCCGATTTGCCCCAATTTGTGCCCCGGCAGCGCAGCCTGGAGGGGAGAGCTGCGAAAATTCGATTTATTTCACCCCAAAATGTCCCCAAACCGCGGCGGGTCCGGCCCCAGGAAGAGCCGAGAAAGGATTTGGGGTTTTTGGGGCGATGTGGGGAAGCCCAAAATTCATCAGTGGCCGCGGGGGATTTTTAATTAGCGCCGGTTAATTGCCGGGAGATTTTCACCCCGCGACCTCTGCGGGTTCCCGATTTATTCCATAAAACCCCTTTTATTTTACCGCCCAAAAATCTGATTTATGGCCCCGAAACCCCGGGTTATGTCCCCCAAAATCCCGATTTATCTCCTCCAAACCCGATTCTTTTCCCCAAAACCCAGATTTCTCTCCCCAAAATCCAAATTTCCTTCCCCAAACCCTCCAAACCCGATTCTTTCCCCCAAAATCCCAATTGCCCTCCCCAACCCCATTTTATCTCCTCCAAACTCGACGCTTCTCCTCCAAAACCCCTTTTCCTTCCCCAAACCCAATTATTTCCCCCAAAACCCCATTCCCCTCCCAAAACTCCGATTTTTCTCTTCCAAACCCAATTTATGCCCCCCAAATCTGATTTTTCTCCCCCAAACCCCATTTTTCTCCCCCAAACTCGATTTATCTCCCTAAAATCCGATTTTTTCTCCCCAAAACCCGATTTATCTCCCTAAAATCCGATTTGTCTCCCCAAAACTCGATTTATCTCCCTAAAATCCGATTTTTTCTCCCCAAAACTCGATTTATCTCCCTAAAATCCGATTTTTTCTCCCCAAAACTCGATTTATCTCCCTAAAATCCGATTTTTTCTCCCCAAAACCCGATTTATCTCCCTAAAATCCGATTTTTTCTCCCCAAAACCCGATTTATCTCCCTAAAATCCGATTTGTCTCCCCAAAACTCGATTTATCTTCTCCAAAACCGATTCTTCACCCCAAAACTCCATTTTTCCCCTCGAAACTCCATTTATCTCCCCAAAACTCCATTTATCTCCCCAAAACCCGATTGTTTTCCCCAAAATCCGATTTTTCTCCCCAATCTCGGTCTCTTTTTTAACCGCGGCTCCCCCAAACGCCTCCGGTTAAACCCGAATTTAGGGCCGAATAAACTTTGATTTGAACCCGAATAAATCTTTCTTTGAACCCGAATAAACCTTGATTTAAACTCGATTTCGAGCCAAATAAACCTTTATTTAAAGCTGATTTTCGAGCCGGGAAAAACCCATTATTTAAACTTGATTTTGAGGGCGAATAAACAAATTTTTTTCGCCCGACTTTCGAGCCGGAACCCCCCGTTATTTAAACCCCACTTTCATGCCGAATAAACCTTTCTCTAAACCTCATTTTCGGGCCTAATAAACTTTTATTTAAACGCGACTTTCGTGCCCGGAAAACCTTTTATTTCACCTTGATTTTCGCGCGGTCAATGTCTTATTTTAACCGGAATTTTCGCGCCGGTAAAATCCATTATTTCAAGCCGATTTCGGAGCCTCGCAGAGCCAGACTTTTATGACGGAAAAAGCTTTATTTAAACCCGATTTTCATGCCGAATAAACCTTTATTTATGCTCAATTTTCTCGCGGAAAAACCCTTCTATAAACCCGATTTTCGGGCCTAATTCAACCCCTATTTCCGTGCGTTAAAATCCTCATACAAACCGCATTTCCCGGTGGAAAAACCCCCAAATAACCCAATTTTCTCGCGGAAAAAACCCTTATTTAAACCCGATTTTTGGGCCTGATTAACGCCTATTTCCGTGTATTTAAAACCCTTCTATAAAATCGATTTTTCCGAGGAGAAAAAGCCCCAAACCCCATTTTCTCTACGGAAAAAAAAAACAAACTTATATAAACCAAATTTTCTCGCGGGAAAAAAAAAAAAAACAACCAAAAACCAAACAACCTCATTTTCTCACGAAAAAATAAAATCAAACCCCCAATTTCTCGCGGAAATAATCCCATTTTCTCACTGAAATCCCACCAAATAATCCCATTTTCTCACTGAAAAAACCCCATTTAACCCCATTCTCTCACAGAAGAAAATAAAAACAAATAACCCCATTTTCTCACGGAAAAAAAACCTTATTTAAACCCGATTTTCGGGCCTGATTAAACCCCTATTCCCACGCGTTAAAACCTTTGTGTAAACCATTTTGTTTTAGCGGAAACCCCTCATTTAACCCCATTTTCTCCCGGAAAAAAAAAAAAAAACCACAAAAAACAAAACCCAAAACCCCATTTTCTCTGGGAACCCCCCCCAATTTTCCGGCAGGAAAAACCCCAAATAACCCAAATTTCTCGCGGCAAAACCCCAATTTCTCCCTGAAAAACCACCCCCAAAACCCCATTTTCTCCGGAAACCCCGCAGTTTTCGGGCACAAAAACCCCAAATAACCCCGTTTTCTCCGGGAACCCCGGCGGTTTTCGGGCACAGAAACCCCAAATAACCCAATTTTCTCGCGGCAAACCCCCATTTTGTCCCGGAAAAAAACCCCAAAATACCGTTTTCTCCGGGAACCCCCCCGGTTTTCGGGCACAAAAACCTCCAAAACCCCATTTTCTCCCGGAACCCCGGCGGTTTTCGCGCACAGAAACCCCAAATAACCCAATTTTCTCCGGGAACCCCGGCAGTTTTCGCGCACAGAAACCCCAAATAACCCAATTTTCTCGCGGCAAAACCCCATTTTCTCCGGGAACCCCGGCAGTTTTAGGGCACAAAAACCTCAACCAGCCCCATTTTCTCCGGGAACCCCGGCGGTTTTCGGGCACAGAAACCCCAAGCGGCCCCGTTGTGCCCCGGCGGCGCCCCGGTTTTCGGGCACAAAAACCCCAAATAACCCAATTTTCTCGCGGCAAAACCCCATTTTCTCCCTGAAAAAACACCCCCAAACCCCGTTTTCTCCGGAAAGCCCCCCGGTTTTCGGGCACAGAAACCCCAAATAACCCAATTTTCTCCGAGAATCCCCCGAGTTTTCTGGCACAGAAACCCCAAATAACCCCATTTTCTCCGGGAACCCCCCCCGGTTTTCGGGCACAGAAACCCCAAATAACCCCATTTTCTCCGGGAACCCCTCAGTTTTCGGGCACAAAAACCCCAACCAGCCCCATTTTCTCCGGGAACCCCCGAGTTTTCGGGCACAAAAACCCCAAATAACCCAATTTTCTCGCGGCAAAACCCCATTTTCTCCGGGAACCCCGGCGGTTTTCGGGCACAGAAACCCCAAATAACCCCGTTTTCTCCGGGAACCCCGGCGGTTTTCGGGCACAGAAACCCCAAGCGGCCCCGTTGTGGCCCGGCGGCGCCCCGGTTGCTCGGGCTGACGCCGCTGTTGTCTTTGGCAGAGGAGGCGAAGGCGGAGGGCGCGGGGGGGACGTGGCTGACGGCGCGCAGCGGGCGCAAGAAGCGCTGCCCCTACACCAAGCACCAGACGCTGGAGCTGGAGAAGGAGTTCCTGTTCAACATGTACCTGACCCGCGAGCGCCGCCTGGAGATCAGCCGCAGCATCGCGCTCACCGACCGCCAGGTCAAGATCTGGTTCCAGAACCGGCGCATGAAGCTCAAGAAGATGAACCGCGAGAGCCGCGTGCGCCAGCTCAGCGCCGGCTTCAGCTTCAGCTGAGCGCGCCGGGCGCCTCCGGGAGAACCGCCCGCCCGGCCCCTCCGCCGTGCCCGTCCCTGGGGGGTTTAACATTTTTTGGGGGATTTTTTTGCTGTTTATTCTGTATTTTAGTGTTATTTTATTGTTTTGTTTTCTTATTTTATTCGGTTATTTTCTCATTTTATTTTCTTATTTTATTCTTCTATTTTCCCATTTTATTTTCTTATTTTATTCTGCTATTTTCCCATTTTATTTTCTTATTTTATTCTGTTATTTTCTCATTTTCTTTTCTTATTTTATTCTGCTATTTTCCCATTTTATTTTCTTATTTTATTCTGCTATTTTCCCATTTTATTTTCTTATTTTATTCAGTTTTTCCTATTTTATTTTCTGATTTTATTCTGTTATTTTCCCATTTTATTTTCTTATTTTATTCTGTTATTTTCTCATTTTCTTTTCTTATTTTATTCTGCTATTTTCCCATTTTATTTTCTTATTTTATTCTGCTATTTTCCCATTTTATTTTCTTATTTTATTCAGTTCTTTTCCTATTTTATTTTCTGATTTTATTCTGTTATTTTCCCATTTTATTTTCTTATTTTATTCTGTTATTTTCTCATTTTATTTTCTTATTTTATTCTGCTATTTTCCCATTTTATTTTCTTATTTTATTCAGTTCTTTTCCTATTTTATTTTCTGATTTTATTCTGTTATTTTCCCATTTTATTTTCTTATTTTATTCTGTTATTTTCTCATTTTATTTTCTTATTTTATTCAGTTCTTTTCCCATTTTATTTTCTTATTTTATTCTGCTATTTTCCCATTTTATTTTGTTATTTTATTCTGCTATTTTCCTATTTTATTTTCTTGTTTTATTCAGTTCTTTTCCTATTTTATTTTCTGATTTCATTCTGCTATTTTCCTATTTTATTTTCTGATTTTATTCTGCTATTTTCTTATTTTATCCTCTTAGTCTATTATTTTATTTTGGGTTATTTTTCTTCTTATTTTATTCTGTTATTTTCCTATTTTATTTTGGGTTTTTTTTCCTTATTTTATCCTCTTATTCTATTATTTTTTTTGGGTTTTTTTCTTCTTTTATTCTATTATTTTATTTTGTTCTTTTCTGTTACGATTTTCTGCTTTTATTTCTCATTCTTTTATTTTTTCAGTTCGTTCTTTCCTTTTGTTATTTCATTCTTCCACTCTGTTATTTCCTTTCCTTTTTTCATTCTTTATTTCATTCTTTCATTTCTTTATTTTATTAATTTTATTTTGTTTTATTTTTATTTTATTTTATTTTATTTTTTTTATTTTTTTTATTTTATTTTATTTTATTTTATTTTATTTTATTTTATTTTATTTTATTTTATTTCATATTTTATTTTATTTTGTTTTATTTTCTATTTTATTTTATTTTATTTTATATTTTATTTTATTTTATTTTTTCCCTTTCTCATTTTATTATTTCATTTTGTCATTCTATTCTATTATTTCATTTTCTTCCTTTATTTTATTATTTTCTGCTATTATTTCACTTCATTCTTTCATTTCCTTATTCCATTTCCATTCTTTCATTGCGTTCTTGCATTACATTACTTCATTTAATTTCATTTCCTTATTTCGTTTTGTTCTTTTATTTCCTTCTTTTATTTTCTTATTTTATTTTCTTATTTTATTTTGTGTGGTTTTTTTTTTATTTTGTTCGTTTCTTTTACTCGCGCCCGCAAAAACCCCGACACGCCGAAACGGCGAAAAAATCAACTCAAACAAAAGGACCTCGAGTGGTTTTTTTGCCCACGAGGGGATTTCGCAGCCCGCGGTTTCTCGGAGGGGAAAGAAAAGGTGGAAAATAAGACAATGACAAAAAAACCCGCAAAAACCCCCAACAAAATCCCGTCTTTATCAAATATTTAAGTTATTTCCGTGCCGCACAAAGCAGAAGGACTTTTCACTTTTCACTTTTCCCCCAGGTGTGGTTTTTATGTTTAGGAGGGAATAAACGCTTCCCAAAGTTTTTTGGGTGGTTTTCTTTTTTGTTTTTCTCTCCCCAAATCCTAGCGTGGCTTGGCTGTTGTACGATAAAAACGGCGAAAAAAAAAGCATCAAAAATAAAAAGGAGAAAAGGTGGATTTGATGTGGGTGTGTGAAATTCGAGGGGCAGCGGGGGAATCTGCCGCCCGCAGCTCCTCCCAGGGAAAGCGGGGCCACCCATCCAATAAGAATACGAAATAAAATGTAAAATAAAATATTTGGAGGGAAATGCAGGAGGGAAAAGGGTGGGGGAGAGGAAAGGAAAATAAAAAGAAAAAATTCAGAGTATTGGGTGGTCGGATGATGGGGGGAAGAAAAAAAAAAAAAGGATAAAACGTCAATTTCTCGTGGCTGTGGTATTTAAATATATCCTGTATGTGTTATCCTGTGCATGTATCTTCCTCTACGGAGCCAAAATAAATTTCATAGAACCGCGGACGAGTGGGTTCCTTAAAATGTGTAAAAAAAAAAAAAAAAGAGGGGGGGGAGAATAATTTATTTATTTCTATTTTTTTTCCCTCTTTTGAGGAGGGAGGGGGGTGAAGAACCGCTTCTTCCCCCCCACCACCACCTCTCTCTCTATATATAAAGATTTTATTTTTTTATTTATTTATTATTTTTTTTATCTTTCTCCTCCTCAAGACTCATCCTTTTAAAGGCTTCCAGGAGCCTCTCCTGGCGGCGCGAGGAGGGGGGGATTTTTTATTTTTTTTTTTTTTTTAATATAAAAGCGCGAGAGCCCCATAACGTTGATTTAAATATTATCCAGGTGACCACAATAAGTCAAGGTCATAAAACAGTAATGTCAGGACAGTCTCGGCGAGCGCTGGAGGTGGATTTTATGATCTGCAAATATAATGTGCCGCAGCAGTAAAAGATGCATTTAAAGGTGACGGTGCGGGAGGGAAGGGAGGCAGAGCCGGCGCGGCGACCTTGGGATGCGCAACTCCCTCCGTGCGCGGCATTTTTGGGCAATCCAGCCCCGAAAATCGGCGATTTTGTGGGATGGCGGCCGCAAGGTAGGAGCGCCGATTTCTTTTTTTAGTTTTGTGGTTTTGTGATGATGATGATGATGGTGGAATTTTTTTTTTTTTTTTTTGCGGATTTTCTTCCGCAGCCCCCCGCGCGTTTCCTCGGCGGGGTTTTGCGCGCCTGGCAGCGCGATTTCCGCGCGGAATTTCCCCTTTTTCCTCCCCATTTTTCCTCTCCCCCCCCCCAAACCTCCCTGCCCTGGGAACCGCGGAGGCTGCGCGGAAGGCGGAGATTGCGGCAATTTCGGCGATTTCGGGGCGAACCGCGGGATTTGGAGGATTCGGAGGATCCGGAGGATTTGGAGCGCGGTTTGCGCGGGTGCGGAGCCCTGCGCGGGTTTGGGGCGCACTGCCGGCAGCTCCGGGGCCGCGATTTTGGGCTGAATCCGCGCGATTTGAGCGGGCGGAGCTGCGAGAATTCCGCATTTCCGAGCTCATTTCCCAGCTGATCCCCCCAAAACGCCGCGATTCAATCCATTCGCACCAGAGAGCGGCGCATTAAAAACGCCGTCCCGGGTTCATTTTTCTCCATTTCGGCATTTCCGAGCATTTCCCGAGCTGCGAATTTCGGGCAGACAGAGGCGCGAGGGGGGCGAAGGGAGCCCAGCAACAAAGGGGCGAATTTCCTCAATTTCCTCCTTTCCTCTCCTTTTTTCCTCTTTTTTTTTTTTGTTTTCCCTCTTTTTCCCCACCTTCCTCCCAGCCCCGTTTCCCCTCCCTCCTCCTCCTCCTCCTCTGGCCGGGATTTTTTTTTTGCCCTTTTCCGCCCGTTCTGACAGAAATCCGTGGATGCCAGCGCAGCTGATCTGTGGTTTAGGTAGTTTCATGTTGTTGGGATGGGCTTTAGGCTCGGCAACAAGAAACTGCCTTAATTACGTCAGTTCGTCTTCATCAAGGGCAGCACCCGCAGCTCCGCCGGGCGCCCTAAAAAAATAAAATCAAAAAACCCCAAAATCCCCCCCAAAATCCCCGTCCTGATGGGGACGGCACCCAAACCTGCGCGAGCCCCCCAGCGCGCCCCTCGCGGGGATTTTTGCCCTTTTTCTTTCATTTTTTGCCCGTTTTCTTTGATTTTTTGCCCCTTTTTGTTTGATTTTTGTCCCTTTTTATTTGATTTTTGCCCCTTTTTATTTGATTTTTGTCCCATTTTATTTGATTTTTGGCCCCTTTTTATTTGAATTTTGGCCCCGTTTTATTTGGTTTTTTGCCCCTTTTTATTTGGGTGTTTTTTTTTTTTTTTGGCCCCGATTTCCCCCCTTTTGTTGCTGGGATGATGAGGACAAAAGCAGCGCTTTTTGCGCTTTTCCACCCCAAATTGTCAGCGATGATTGGCAGAGCCCCAGCGCGGGGTCATGCCTTTAAAAATGAGAGAAAAAAAAAAATTATTATAAATAATAATTTTTTAAAACCCCAAATTAAAATTCCCTCCCCTTTTCCTCCCTCCCCGGTGGCGGTTTTTAAATCGCGAAATTCTTTAAAAATTCCATTTTTGAGCTGGGAAGGCGATTTGGGGATTTTTGGGGGGTTTGGCTGAGGAGGGGGCGTTGGGAGCGCGGATTTTTGGGGGGTCGCGCTGGGATCGCCCCTCGCGCCCCCTTCTGCTCATAATCCCCCCAAAAAACCCCAAAACTCGCAGGTGAAAAAGGGGGAAAAAAAGCAAAATTTGGGAGCTTTCAACCCCTGCTGCTGCCGGTGTCTCCAGCCGGGGATGCAATTTAAAATTTCCCAATTTTTTTTTACACGCTTTAATCCGGATTTTCCAGCTGCTCTGTGGAGTCTGGACTGGGAATTCAGGAATTGAATAATTTGGAATAAAAACATGGGAAAAACTCAGGAATTGGGGCTGGAGGAATTCAGGCGTTTGTGTTGCAGGAGCAGAGGGGGGGGAAAAAAAGTGATTTTCCCCCTTTTTCCCCCTTAAAACGCGCTGTGAAAGTTGGGAAAGTTGTGTCAGCGTTGGGAATTGGAGAAAAAATGGGAAATTTGGGGGTGAAACGAAGCAAAAAATCGCGGGGAAAGAGGAATCGCTGAGGTCCGAAAACACCAAGGGGCGAAGGTGAATTTCTGAGTGGAAAATCGGGAATTTCGGGAGCCTTTTCCTGCTGCTTTTGGTGGATTTTGTGTCTGGACACCCCAAAAATGAGAATTGAGAGGCGCAGGTCGGAATTGAGGCGAAATTGGGAATATTTGGGATTTTGGCTGCGGGCAGGTCGGGGTGCGGCCGGAATTGTGAAGTTTTGGTGTTGCTTTGGCTGCTGGGCTCGGATTTTTTGGTGTTTCTCCCAATTTTGGTTTCTCCTCTGAGAACCTGAGGTTGCTGTGATAGGAGTTGGTTCCGATGGCGAAAATCGCGATTTTTTCCCTCAAGCGGGGGCTGGGGTTGGGGGTTGCGGCCCAAAGGAGAATAAAATGAATGAATTGTTGAATATCTGATTTTTATGCTCTGTTTGGTGTTAAAAATGCTCGGTTTAAAGCGCGGGAAATTGCTGATTTTGCTGTTTTGGGGCATTTTCGTCATCCTGGGGGCAAAACCTGGAATTTAACAGCGGCTAAAAGGGCAAAAGAAGCGGAAAAAAAAAATAAAAGAAAGAAAAGAAGAAGAAAAAAGCGACCCCACGCTGGTTTAAATTAATATTTCAACAGGAACAAGGTTGATTACTGGTAGGTTTAACCGTAATTATTTGATATTAGTGCTGTGATAATTGAATGATTTAAAGGATTCATTACATTTATGATGAGTTTCGCCTTCTCGGGATTAACAATCTGCAGGTTTCTCCCCCTTTTTCCTCCGAACAGCGTGAACCAGACAAACCAATTTCTATTCTCTGCATATTAAGATTGATTTTTATTTCCGAGCCACCCCTGGAGAGAGAGAGAGAGAGAGAGGGAAATAATAAAAAATAAATAAATTTCTTAAAAAATAGCAGTGAAATTTAAAATACGCTCGGCAACCCCGACCCCAGAAAAGCCATAAAAAGCGAAAATCTCCCCCACTGGTTTTTAATTATGAAATTAGAGCGGCGGAGGGCGCGGGGGGGGATTTATGGCTCCGAGATTTTCCTGGGATGCGCCGATTTTTTATGGAAAACCCGGAGAGCTCGCAGGGACCGCTCGCTGCTCTCCGTGGATTTTTTTAATTTTTTTTTTTGGACTCAATTTTTGGCTCCGTTCTCCGCGTTAATTCCGCTTTCTCAGGGTCGGATTTCGGCGATCTCTCCGATTTTTTGGCTGATTGTTCCCGGCTCGCTCCGCTCCCGGCAGGTGGAATCCCAAATCCCAGACCCCGAATTTCTGTGTGGGCGAGCGTTTTCTCCTTTCTGAGAGATTTAAAAAAAAAAAAAAAAATTAAAAAACCACCCAAAAACCGTCCCCAAAACGAGTTAAAAACGCCCCCAAAAAGCGCCGGGGTGCGGAGGGGTCGCGCTGGTGAATTTTGTGGATTTTTGGGGAGCTGGGCTTCATTTTGGGGGGATTTAATCTATTCTGGTTCCTCGTTGGGGAGGATTTGGGGTGGGAAAAAGCCTCTCGAGGTCTTGGCGGGGAGAGGAGCCGGAAAAGGGGAAAAGAGGCGGAAAAAGGGCCTGGGAAATGGTGGGGAAAACGCAGGAATCGGGCAAAGGCTGCGGCGCGGAGGGACCCGCGCAGGACCCGCGCAGGATCCGCGCAGGTACCGGGCAGGGATGGGAGAAAACTGTGGGGATGGCGCAAATCCCGTGGGGGAGGAAAAGCCCTAAAAAATACCTTTTAAAAAACCCATTTAAAAATCCCTTAAAAAAAAAAAAAACAAAAACCCCCCTAAAACAACCCAAGGAAAAAAAACTTTAAAACCCCTAAAAGAACTAATTAAAAAAACACCCCAAAATCAACCCTAAAACAAAACCTTCAAAACCCCAAGAAACCCTTTTAAAAAAATCCTCGAAAAACCCCTTTAAAAAGCCCTAAAAACCCTCGCTAAATGCCCGTTTTTTCGGGGCGGCGAGGAGCAGGCCGGAGCTGCCCCCGCGCTGCCCCCGCCCTCCCCCGCCGCCGTTTTTGGGGCTGTTTTGTCTCCTCCGAGGGCACCGGGCGCTGCCCCAACACCTTCGGGGCCGGGGGGGCGCGCAGACAATGCGGTGGCGCAGACACAACTCGCGCCCGTGGTTATCTATGCTAATTACAGCCTGTCTGGCACAAACCTAATAAATGAATAAACGCGGCGGCGGAAAAGAACCCAAAAATGTTTCTCCAGGCGCTGTTGGCCTCGCCTCTCTGGGTTCAGGCTTGTTCTCAGCTCGTCTTTTCATTTATTTTTTTTTTTTCTTTTTAATGGTGAGGTTGTAATTTTATTTTTTTTTTAATGGTGGGGTTGTTTTTTTTTTTTTTAATGGTGGGGTTTGTAATTTTATTGTGGTTTTTTTTCTTTTTTCTCTTCCCTTCTCCTGACCCGCCGCACCCCCTCCCCAAAATAAAAACAAAAAAAAAAAGAAATTATATTAAAAATCCCCGGCGAAGCTGCCGAGAAAAACGCGGATTTTCCGCCTCTCAGCGCGGCTGGGTGTTGGGGAATATCGGCGGAAATTTGGGGGTGTTTTTTGGGGGGGTCTGGGGGGTTAAAAACCGGAGCAGGACGCGCTTAAAGAAATGGTCGGGAGCTTTAATTGCGGCTCGGAATTTATTGCGCGCCCGCGGTAGCTCCAGCGCTGGAGGAATCCGGACACGGGGGGGACCCGAGGGGGGAGAGGCGCCCGAGCAGGTAAAAAAACCCCGCAGCGGAATTTTCCCGGAAAAATCCGCGATTTCGGTACCTCCGAGGCGTTTCCAGCGGGGAATCGCTGTCCCGGGGAAGGTTTGCTGTGGAATAAATCTGATTTTTTTTTTTTTTTAATTTTTTTCCCCTTTATTTTTGGGTCGTTCCGTGGTGTTCATTTTTCCCGGAGGGTTTTAGCCGGGAGGGAAACGCAGCGCGAGATGCGCGGATTGACCCGAAATTGATTTTTTTTTTTTCCCCCCCTCCGCGTTTCTTCACTCCGAGACGCAATCCCGGGATAATCAAATATTCCGCAGCCTCTGGTGCATTGCGGGCGATTTTTTTTTCCCCCTTTTTTTGGTTTCTTTTTTTAAGGAAAGGAGCGGAGGAGGAGGAACAAAAGGGAGCGAGCGAGAACTTGGGCAGGAGGAGAGGAGAGGAAAGGACGGAAAAAGGGACAAAGAGAGGCAGGAAAAGCGGATTTTATTCGGGGTGAAGGTTGGAAAAGCGGCCCTGGGGCTGCTCCGGGCAGATCCGCCCTCCCCGAGCGCCGATTTGGGGGAAAATCCCGAATTCGGGGCAAATCCGACCTTGACTGTGGGAATGGAGCCGCGGCTCCGCGCGGGGATTTGGGGATTTGGGGATTTGGGAATTTTGTCCTCCCCGGGCATCCCGGAGGATTGGGGACCCCTCTGGGAAAAGGGGAAAAAGGGAAATCTCCGAACCTTCCCCCAAATCCGCGGCGGCTGCGGCTTCCTCTGCAGAAAAACGAGATTTTTAAAAATCCCCCAAAAATAGCTAAAAAGGCAAAAAATCGCCCCAAAAGCAGCGCCAGCCTGGCCACAGAGCGGGTTTATTATTTTTATTTTCCTGTCCTCCCCCTCCTGCCCTTTTTTTCTTCCTTTTTAATTTTAATTTTTATTTATTTTTAAATTTTAATTTCTTTTCCTCGGGGTTATGTTTTTGTCCCAATCTGGGCAGAATTTCCCGGATTTGGGAGCGAGGGGGAAGATCCCGGCTCGGCAGAAGTTTTGAGGCACCAGGGCAGGATTTGAGCTCCAAAAAGGTGCCAGAAGCGGCCAGACAAAGGCTGAATTTCCTGCCGCCGCATCTCCGCTCTCCCACCTATTTATTTTTATTATTATTATCACCGTTATTTATTGTTATTATTTTATATTCGGATTTTTTTTTATCTCCGCCAGGAAATAATAAATCTCCGAACCCTGAGCTGAGCTCGCTCCGCGCTGTCGGAGTTTTCCTTTTTTTTTTTTTTTTTTTTTTTTTTGCCCCCGCGGATTCCAGAGCAGGGAAGGACCCGGGATTCGCCGATTTCCCCCCTCAATTCCCAGGAATCTCCCCCAAAACCGCGGGACCCCAGAGCCGGAATTCCAGCCGGGAAAGGGAAACGATCCCGGGGCTCCCCCTGGAACTTCGCCCCTCCTGTGGCGATGCTTTCCCCTTCTTTCTGGAAAAAAACCCCAAAATTTTATATAGATTTTATAGAGAATTTTATAGGGATTTTATATAGATTTTATATAGAATTTTATAGGGATTTTATATAGATTTTATATAGAATTTTATAGGGATTTTATATACATTTTATAGGGATTTTATAAGGATTTTATAAGGATTTTATAGGGGTTTTACAGGGAGAGGGGGAAATTTTCCTGGGGGGGGGTTCCATCCTGGTGAAGTTTATGGGGTTCCCCATCCTGGTGCGGCATTCGAGGGACAAAACGGTGCCTTAAAACGAGTTTTTAACCCCAAACCGAGCTTTCCGCCTGTTTCTAACCCCAAATTCGCCGGTTTTAGCCCCAAAGCCGCGTCCCCAGCCCCCGAGCCGAGGCTTTAGGGTGAAGCGTCCCCGTCCCCGCTTTGTGCCGCTGCCTCCGCCGAGACCCCCGGGGGGGTTCGCGTGGAAAATCCCCTTCCCCGGGGTGGCGAAAATCCCGATTTTTCCACGTGGAAATCGCGGGGATCGGCGCCTTTGTGTGACACCGGCTCCATCCCGTGACCTTGCCGGGCTCCGAAATCCGCCCCGAGCGCGGCCGGGATCGCTCCCCGCCGCCTTTCCCGGCGGAATCCCCCCAAATTCCCGGCGGAATCCCCCCCAAATTCCCGGCGGAATCCCCCCAGATTCCCGGCGGAATCCCCCCAAATTCCCGGCGGAATTCCCGTTTTTCCCCCAGCTCTGAAATCCCTCCCGGAGCTCCCGATCCCGGCTCCGGCTTCGCTTCCCTCCTTCCCCCTCTTCCTCCTTCTCCTTCCTCCCCTCTCTCCCTCTCCCCGCAGCCGCTTTTGTGAGGATTCCTCCTCAAAAAAAACATTCCCCCCCAGAAATATTCCCTGAAATCGGCGAAATCCCCGCCGGGGTTGGTGCCCCGCGCTCCTCTCCGCGTGGAAAACGGGGGGGAAATTAAAGGAAAACGAGGATATTTTGATTTATTTTGATTTTTTTTTGTTGTTTTTTTTTACCCCTCGTCGAGATGAGAATCCCGGCGAGAGGAGGCCGGGGATTAACGGGGCTCGGGGAAGGCCAAGGGATATTTTCTGGGATATTTTCCTTTTTTAGGGCTCGCAGGAGCCTCCGAACGCAGCCGGGGAGGAATTCTGGCGGGGGGAAGCGAGGCGAGGACTTTTTTTTGGGGGGGAAAATCCGGAGTTTCCCCGCAGAAATTCGCGGTTTTAGCTGAAAATCCCGTTTTTCCAGCAGCTCTGGGACACCCGTTCCTTTATTTTTTTTTTTTTGGGGGAGGGTTTCCGCTGGGGTGAGGCGCGGGGTTTGCCCTGGGGAGGATTTGGGAAGAGTTCGGGGGGAAATTTCCTCATTTTGGGCTCATTTTGGGGCTCATTTGGGGCTTTTTTTCCCCCCGTCCCTGCCCCTCGATTTTCCTCAGCCTTCTCCTGCTGCTGCTCGCGTCCCTCGCGCAGCCCAGACTTGGTGGAAATGGGTGAAAATCGCGGGGTTTTGGGTGCGTGGGGCTCCAGCAGAGCCGCTCTCAGCGGTGACACTGGGGACACCCCCCTGGTGCTCATTTTTCCCTTTTCCTCCCCAAATTTCCCTCCCAGCTTCAGGAAACCCGAGGGAATCCAGAACGTAGAAAATCCCTTTTTTTAAAACCAGAGGAGTTCTGGTTTGGTGTTTGGTTTTTTTTTTTTAAATAAAATGCTGAGATATCTTTTTTTTTTTTTTTAAAAAAAAGGATTTTATTTTATTTTTTTATTTTTTGCTTCCGAAGAAATCGCCCGAGTCCCTTTTTTGGTGACTGCGCTGGGCGGGAGCTCCTCACCTACCTGTCTGTCTGTCTGTCTGTCTGTCGTTACAAAAGCAAGGTTATTCCCTCAAAACGCAGCCAGGCATTTTTGAACTCCTCCGCTCGCTCTGGTACAAAAAAAAAAAAAAAAACCCCACCAAAACCCAAAAGTTTCCAGGCGTCACCCCCCCCCAAAAAAAAAAAAAAAAAAAAAAAAAAAAAATTAAAAAAAAAAGGCAAAAATACAAATAGAAAGCTCATGTGCCCAGCACGCGTTGCTGCTTCCTCCGCCCCCCCCGAGCTCCCCGAGCTGCAAACTCCGTCCTGCGCTTTTATTTAATGAACGACACATTTATGAACAATCAAATGATCCTCGTAAAAATTTTATTGAAGGACATAAAAAACATCCCCGGCTCCTCCTCGCCCAGCGCCGCAGCCTCTGCCTTGCGAAAGCTCAGCTTTCCCTTTTTGGATGGTTTTATGTTTATTTTTTTTAGGGATGGAGGAAAGGGTTGTTTATTATTATTATTATGATTATTATTATTATTATTATTATTATTATACACCCCTTCCTCTTTTTTTTTTTCCAAAGCCGCCCGGAATGCTCCATAATTTGATTTTCTGGCTGCTGGAGAAGCTCCTGGCTCGGAGCGGGTCCCTGGAGCAGCCCCGGCGAGGAGACAGCGCTGCCAAAGATGACAAAAGCCGCTTTTTTTTTCGCCGCTTTTTTTTTTTTTCCGCCGCTTTTTTCCCCCATTTTTCGGCTCCGAGCTCCTCGTCCCCCCGCTCCGCGCTCCCCTCCGCGGCTGCGGGTCCCGGAGCCCCGAGATGCGCTCGGATCGCGCCGGAGCCGCGCGGGGAGAGAGGACGGAGATAAATTGCGTCGAGAAATAGTTCCTGGGCCACCTTCCGCAATTACCTTCCACCTTCGCTGCCTCTCGCTCGCAGCCTCGGGCGGGATCTCCCCCCTCCCAGCCCGCGGGGCTGAGCATCCCCGGCCGCCGAGCCCGGCATCCTCCTCCTCCTCCTCCTCCTCCCCATCTCCGCCCCCCTTTCCAGCCGCTTTTTTTTTTAAGGAAAAGCCGGGTGGCGTTATTAGATTAAAAAAAAAAAAAAAAAAAAGAGAGAGAAGAGGATAGGGGGAAAGGGAAAGAAAAAAAAAAAAAAAAAAAAAAAAAAAAAAAAAAAAAAAAAAAAAAGCCCTGCGGATTGATCCGGGCGATATTTTTGGGTAAATACAATCACGTGAGGCCGGCAGCCAATGGCGCGGTGGGAACGGCTGAAAAAATAATTACCTGCCCTGATTGTTCTATGAGCAGATAAAAAGTACACATACACTTCATACAATAATCCGATGAATGTAAAAGAGGGGGCGAGCGAACCATGTCGGCTTCGGGCCCCATCAGCAACTACTACGTGGACTCGCTGATCGGCCCCGACAACGAGGAGCTGCTGGCCCCGCGCTTCGGCGGCCCCGGCGCCGCTCGCCCCGCAGCGCTGGTGCCCGACTGCGCCGACTTCCCCTCGTGCAGTTTCGCCCCCAAACCCGCCGTGTTCACCACCTCGTGGGCGCCCGTGCCCTCGCAGCCCTCGGTGGGATACCCGCACCCGCACCCGCACCCCGCGGGCCCCTACGCGCCGCAGGCGGCCGAGCCCAGGTACGTGCGGACCTGGCTGGAGCCGCTGGCCGGGGCCGTCTCCTTCCCGGCCTTCGGGGCTCGGCCCTACGGGCTCAAGGCGGACGCGTTCGGGCCGCCGCGCAGGGCGGAGTGCGGCCCCGCCGACGGCCGCGCCGCCTACGCGGATTTCGTGTACGCGGCTCCCGGGGAGCTGCGGGAGCGAGCGGCGCGCAGAACGTCCCGTCCTCCCCCGAGTCCGAGGCCATCGCTGCCGGCAAACACAAAGAAGAAAAGCACGAATTAGACCCCAGTAAGTCCAAGTCATTCTTGTTTACGACCGCGGAAGGCATTACGGCTTCCAGGACCCCACTCAATAAAATGAAATTACCTTAGAGAGAGAGAGAGAGAGAGAGGGACAGAGCGCGACCCTAAAACTCCAGAGCCGCAGGAAGGGTCTGGGGGTTTCGGCGAGTCCACTTTGTTTCGGGCTCTTTGGGGTTTTTAAAAAATTTTTAATCCCCCTTTTATTCTTCTATATTTTTTCCCTTTTTTTGTTTTTAAATTACTCTGCTGACGGGGCTGCTTTGATTCCTCCCCCCCTCCCACTTTAAATCAACATAATTAATAATAATAATAATAATAATAATTAATAATTCCAAGGGAAGAGCGTGCTCGTGCGAGAGGGGGGTGAAGCAGAGGGAGAAGCGTCCTTGGCTCCCAAAAATTCCTTTCCCACTTTCCAGGAACGAGGAAGAGTTTGGGGATGCCTGCGAGCGAGCGTGCGGATGTGGGGGCGGATTTTGTTTTTTTTTTTTTTTAAATTTATTTGTTTTAGGGAGGGGAAGGGAACATCTCAGGGTGAAGGCAGAGGCGCCCCTTTATCTCCTGGAAAAATCAATAAAAGCTGCGGCGGCGCGGATATTCCTGGATTATCCCCCCCCCCCTCCCAAAAAAAAAGAAAAATCCTCCACGTGGGAATGAAGGGAAAGGTGAAGCCTGGCCAGGGGGCAAGGCAGGAATGGGGAGAAAAATCGGGATTTTAGGGCCAGCTGAGGGGGGCAGGAGGCGGCGAGCGCAGGAGCTGCTGAGGAGGGAGGGGAGAACTTAAAAAAACCCCCAAACCCCCCAAAAAAACCCCCAAAATTCAAAGCAAGAATCAGCAAAAAACCCGAATTTTCCCAGGGGCAGTGAGCAGGTAACGGCCGCTGCTGAGAGAGCGAAAATCGCCTGGAATCGCCTCAAAACGCGGCCGAGGGGAGCCGGGGAGGCTCTGAAGGCGTTTGGGGGGGATTTGGGGGCGTTTTTGGGGGATTTCGGGTCGGTTTTGGGGCATTTTGGGGCGGCAGCCCCGGGGCACGGCGGGGCTCTCCCGTGCCAGCCGGGCCGGTGCCAGCCGGGCCGGGCAATCGGGGCTGCAAAACCCTCCCCGGGCTGCCCGAAACGCCCCAAATCACCCCAAAACCCTCCCGCGGGGAAAAGCCGCGGCCGCGCACCCGCGCCGTGAAATCCCCTCGAAAAATTACATTTAAGAAACGCCAAAAACCCCCCAAAAAATAACCTAAAAAAAATCGGATTTTTTGCGGCACCCCGCGTGTCATGCCGGAGATATTAAAAAAGCCAAGGCGGCTTTGCAGGTCCGGGAGCTTCTGGGGAAAGTCTTGGCGAGCTGAGGTTGTAAAAAGAGTTTATGGGCCTATGAAATGGTGGGAATTTTGACTTTTTATGACTTGTTCCTCGATTACCGCCAGCAGCAGCAGCCATGTGCATCGTTATTATTATTATTTTATTATTATTTTAAACCCGGCGCGCCGCTTTTGTTTTTATTTTTTATTATTATTATATATTTTTTAAATTTTTACAGAAGTTTTTTTTTTTTTTAATATAAAAAAAAAAAGAAAACAAAAAGTGATAACGGCAGCGAAAAGAGAAAAGGAAGCGGCCCCCTCCAAAATAAACAGATTAAACCCTTGCGAAGGTCACTTAAAATATTTAGGTAAGAGCTGCTAATTAAACAGGTTCTGGCTGTAGGGCGTGGAAGGGGGAGGGAGAAATTAATAAAGAAAAAAAAAAAGGCAAATTTTGTACATTGATTTCCCCCCTAAAATATAAAAAAAAAAAAAATTACAAAATATTCCAAAAAAATTAAAAAAATTTATATATATATATATATAAAAAAATCTTCTTTCTCAGACAACCCCGTGGCAAATTGGATTCACGCGCGCTCCACGAGGAAGAAACGATGCCCTTACACAAAATATCAGACCCTGGAACTGGAAAAAGAGTTTTTATTCAATATGTACCTCACGCGGGACCGGAGGTACGAAGTGGCGCGGGTGCTGAACCTCACGGAACGCCAGGTCAAAATCTGGTTTCAGAACAGGCGAATGAAAATGAAGAAAATGAATAAAGAGAAAAGCGATAAGGAGCAGCAATAATAATAATAATAATAATAATAATAATAAAAACATTATAAAAAATAATAAATTAACAACAACAACAACAAAAAAAAAAGTTCGGCGGAGAGAAACGAGGGTGGAGAGGGAAAAAGAAACAGCGAGAAAAAAAAAAGCAGGAAAAAAAAAGAGAAAATGAAAAAAAAAAAGGGGTGAAATGTTTCTGATTTTGAATGTGCGGATGAATGTTTAGCGGTAGAGGTTTGGGGGCTCGAGGCTTTTCTAAAATGCGAGTAAAATCAGAAAAAAAAAATATAATAAAAGGGGGGGGGTTTGGTTTTCTCTTCCTTTCTCCCGCCTCGCTCTGCCCTCAGCAAAAGCGGCAGGAGAAGTACTTGAATTTTTATTTTGCTGGGTTTTTTATTATTATTATTATTATATTTTATGTCCTAAATTAAACCTTCGCCCAGTTTTTTGAAATTTTTTTTTCGATTTTTTTTTTTTTTAAATCCCGCGTGAATATTTTGTACAAAAAAAAAAAAAAAAGAGAAAAAGGATTTTAAAAAAACGAGGAAAAAGGAGGAAAAAAAAGCAAAAAAAAAAAAAGGACTGGAGGGAATGGTGGCTCCCGATGCTGATGTTCTGTCACGGTGTTGAACGTTTCTGCTGTACCGATTTTGTGTATTTTATTCTCGTCTCAGACCCGTTCTGTAATATTTGTTCTGTTGCCTATTGTAGAGCAGATCTGTAAATATACCTTAAAAACAAAAAAAACCACCCGAAAACAACAAAACGGCAAAAAAAAACCAATCAAAACTCGGCCTTGGAGGTGTCTTTTTCTTTAAAAGCAGCCCCGGGGCTCGGCCCGAGCATCCCCCAGAGGTTTTTTTAATTTTTTTTTTTTTTTTTTTTTTTTTTTCCCTTTTTTGCATTTTTCCGTGCCCCAAACGCGGCGGTAAAAAAAGCGCTGAGGTAAGGGATCTGCGCGCCATCAATTTGGAGATTGCGATAATTAATTGTGCTAATTTATGGCCGCGGGCGATCGAAGGATGTGCTCGGGAGGAAAAAAAAAAAAAAAAAAAAAAAGGGGAAAAAAAAAGAAAAAAAGCCGGGGATGAATGGAGGAGCTTGGCACAGGCGGCCGCTGGAAATGAGGGGGGGGAAATAATTAAAAAATCAAATTAAATATCCGGGGTGAGGGCGAGGAGCGGGGGGAGGGAAAAGACATCGAGAAATCGCCAATTTTTGGGGCGGAAAGGCCAAAAAAAACCCCCAGATCCGAGACACCCCCCCCTCCTTTTATATTTTTGCTGCGGGAGGGGGGGAAATTATTAAAAAATATTTTAAAAATTGGGGGGGAGGCTCAGAAAGGTGAAAAAAGGCCCGGGGGGGGGAAATCCGGGTCCGTCCCCGGCCCCTCCTGCGCTGCCGGCGCTTCCAGGCTGCGGGAAAAGGGAGGAAAAAGGGAAAAAGGAGCAGCGAGGGCGTTTAATGAGAAAAACCCGGGGTTCGGGGTGCCTTTCCTTAATTAAATCAGCGCCGGGATCGCCCTAATTAGGACCAGACCGTTTTCGTCGCCCTCGTCCCGTTTTTCCCCCCAGATTCCCCCCCCCGGCTTTATTCCCCAAAAAAATATAAAAAATCTGGAAGCGATTATTGCTGCTGATCCGCTAAAATATCGCTCTGTGACATTTCCCTGCTTCTGAGGGTTTGGGGGTTTTTTTTTCCCTCTGTTTTTTTTTTGTGTCGCTTTTCCCGGGGTTTTGTCACCGAACGGGAGCGCGGGCGGGGAGGCACAAAAATCCTTTTTACGATCCCGGTTTCGTGCCAGAGGAGAGGGAAAAACAAAACCCACAAAAACCTTAAAAACCTTAACGAGCGCGCCGTGAAACGCTCAGGGTGGAAAAGATTTTTTTCTTTTTTTTTTTTTTTTTTAGCCGAGAGGGAGATTTATGGCCGAAAAAAATAAATAAAATAAAACAGGAGGGAAAAAAAAAAAAAAAGGTGAGGGGGGAATGTTTCTACAGAAAGGCGATTTTTGACGAAATTATTACGATTATTGTTGTGATGATTCTTTTCCGTTCTCCGCCCGGAATAAAGAATAAAACCGCCGCCCTCCCCGCCCGTTTTAGCGTCGTTAATTAATGAATTAATTGATGAGGAGCGCGGGAGGCCGCGGGGCAGGAGCGGCTTTGGGGCCGCTGGAAGGGCCGCGAGCCCCGGGGAGTTCGCTCGGGCCCCGATCCCGATCCCGATCCCGATCCCATCCCCGGCTCTGTCCCCATTTCCCGGCTCTGTCCCCATCCCCGTCCCCCTGCCCATCCCTGTCCCCATTTTCTGTCCCCATCTCCTGCCGCCCCCTCCCCACTCCTGTTCCCATTTCCTCTGGCCCCCTCCCCATCTCTGTCCCCATCCCCGGCCCTGTCCCCATTCCCTCTGTCCCCATGCCCCGTTCTGTCCCCCCGTCCCTGTCCCCCATTTCTGTCTCTGTCCCCCATCCCCATCTCTGTCCCCCTGCCAGCTTTGTCCCTGTCCCCCCCATCCCTGTCCCCAATTCCCCTGTCCCCTCCTGTACCCATTTCCCCTGTTCCTGTCCCCCTGTCCCAATCCCAATCCCTGTCCCCATTTCCCCCTCCCTGTCCTCCTCCTGTCCCTGTCCCTGTCCCCATTTCCCCTGTCCCCAGTTCCTCTTCTGCGCCCTTGTCCCCCTCCCCATCGCTGTCCCTGTCCCAATCCCTGTCCCCATTTCCTCCATCCCTGTCCCCATTTCCCCTGTCCCCATTTCCTCTTCTGTGCCCTTGTCCCCCTCCCCATTTCCCCGTCCGCATTTCCCCCTCCCCATTTCCCCTGTCCCCTGTCCTTTGTGCCCTCCCCTCCCAATTCCCCGCGGTTCTTTTCCCTGTCCCCTGTCCTGTGTCCCGCCCCTCCCCGCGGTTCTTTTCTGTCCCTTTGTCTGCGCTCGCTGCGCGCTCCCTTTGTGGGGCTCTCCCTTTGTGGGGCCGCGCGTTCGGTTCTCATGTGCAAGGCCCGCGCTGCCCTCCGCCCCCGAGCGCGCCCCCGCCGCCCCCTGCGCGCCCCCGCGCCCGGGGACCCCGCTCCTCAAACCTCCCCCGGCCCCTCCGGCCGCGGGCTCTCCGTTCCTGCTCCCAAAAACCCCAGAAACCAACCCCAAAACCCCAGAAACCAAACCCTAAAAAACCCATAAAACAATCCCCAAAAGCCCCAGAAACCAGCCCCCAAAAACCCCAGAAACCAACCCCAAAACCAACCCCAAAACCCCCATAATCAAACCCCCAAAACCCCATAAACCAACCCCAAAACCCCCATAAACAAACCCCCAAAAACCCCATAAACCAACCCCCAAAAACCCCAGAAACCAGCCCCCAAAAACCCCAGAAACCAACCTCAAAACCCCCATAAACAAACCCCCAAAACCCCATAAACCAACCCCAAAACCCCCATAAACAAACCCCCAAAAACCCCATAAACCAACCCCAAAACCCCCATAAACAAACCCCCAAAAACCCCATAAACAAACCCCAAAAACCAATCCCCCAAAACCCCCATAAACAAACCCCAAAAACCAACCCCGAAACCCCCATAAACAAACCCCCAAAACCCCATAAACAAACCCCAAAAACCAACCCCAAAACCCCCATAATCAACCCCCAAAACCCCCATAATCAAACCCCAAAAACCCCAGAAACCAACCCCAAAACCCCCAGAAACCAATCCCTAAAAACCCCACAAAACAATCCCCAAAAACCCCAGAAATCAATCCCCCAAAACCCCAGAAACCTACCCCCCAAAAACCCCATAAACCAACCCCAAAACCCACCCCCAAAACCCCCATAAACCAACCCCAAAAGCCCCCAGAAACCAACCCCAAAACCCCCAGAAACCAACCCAAAAGGCGGCCGGAGTGGGAGGGAATAAATTATAATTATGGTTCCAAATCGCCACCCGGCGGGGCCGGGTCCTGGCGGCCGCGAATGCGTCAAAAAGCGGCGATTTGGGGTTTTTTTCCTGACATATGGCGCGTGTGTGCAGCCGCATACTGATACAGCCTTTGTGTGAGCGCCGCAGCCTCCCCCGGACCCCAAACGCCGCCAAATTCCCCCCAAAAACCGCCGGGAATTGCGCTTTCCCCACCCCCTAAACCCGGCACGAAAACCCCCAATATTTCCCCCCAACCCCAAGGTGAGATTTTTATTTTTGGAGCAGAGAGAGAACGGCGGGAAAAGGGTAAAAATGAGGGTAAAAATGAGGGTAAAAATGAGGGTAAAAATAAGGGTAAAAATCCACAAAAAAAAAAAAAAATTAAAAATACAACGCGTTTTTTGGCGTGGTTTGGGCCGTGTGGTAATTTTATTTTTCTTACACCAAATATTATAAACACAAAATTTTTTTTTTTTTTTTTTTGGGGGTGGTTTTGGGGCGCGTCGGACTTGTTGTAATTTTTTTTTTTTTTTTGGTGTGCGCGTCTTTATTTTTTTTTTTTCCCTTTTGTGAAGGACACAAAAAAAGGGCCCGGGAGGCTGCAGCTGGCCAGAGGTGCATTTCCGCAGCCCCCAAAAAAATGCGATTTTTACAGCTCTGTTTGTCTCCCTGCTATGCGGGGCTGAATAGGGGCGAACAAAACCGGGCCGGCCGTGGCTAGACGTCTGGCCTTAATTGCTTTATGGGGTAAATAAGGTGCGCGCTCTGCCCTTTGAAACCCGATTTTTGGAATGTTTTGTCTACAAGCTACAAACAACAGACCCCCCTCGGGGCCCGCGGGGGAAAGGGGGGAAAAAAAAAAAAAAAAAAAAAAAAAAAAAAAAAAAAAAAAAGGGAAAATCCGAGCCGGAGTGGAAGGGAAAAATGGGTGGGAAGGGAGGGGAAAAAAAAGGGGGAAAAGGGTTGGGGGGGAATGGGGGTTTGAGGGGAAAAAGAATAGGGGAGAGAATGGGGGATTGGGGGGAAAAAGGAGGAAAAAAAAATAGAGGAGAAAAGGGGGGATTGGGGGGGGGAAATAATGGGGGGAAATTAATAGGGGAGAAAAGGAGAATTGTGTGGGGAAAAGGGGGAAAAAGAATAGAGGAGAAAAAGGGGAGATTGGGGGAAAATAATAGGGGGGAAAAGGGGAAATTAAAAGGGGAGAAAATGGGAGATTGGAGGGATAAAGGGGGGGAAAGAATAGGGGAGAAAAGGGGGGATTGGGGGAAAAAAGGAGAAAAAGGAGAGGGGAAAGAATAGGGGAGAAAAGGAGGGAAAAGGGGCGAAAATAATAGAGAAGAAAAGGGGGGATTGGGGGGGAAAAGAGGGGGAAAAAGAATAGGGGAGGAAGGGAGAATTGGAGGGAAAAAAGGGGAAAAAAGGACAGGGGAGAAAGGGGGATTGAGGGGAAAAAAGGGGAAAAAAGGACAGGGGAGAAAGGGGGATTGAGGGGAAAAAAAGGAGGGGAAAGGAGGAGAAGGGGGGAAAGAGGGGAAACGGAGAAATGGGGGGAAAGGGGGGAAAAAAAGGGAAAAGGAGAATGGAGAGGGAAAAGGGAGAAAAAAAAAGGGAGAAAAAGGGAAAAGGGGAAATGAGGAGGAAAAAGGGGAGATGAAGGAAAAGGAGGGATGAAAGGGGAAAAAAGGGGAAAAGGGGAAACAGGGGAGAAAGGAGAAATGGGGAGAAAAAGAAACAGGGGGGAAAAGGGTAAAAACGAGGGGAAGGCAGGCGCCAAAGGAGCGGGGGAAAGTCCCCAAAACCGGGATTTTTGACCCCAAATTCAGCCGGGCCGCCCCCCGGCGCCGCTGCGCGGGCGCGGCCGCGAGGTGGCGCTGTCGGCCCAGGGTTCGCGCACGGCCCCTCCCCCCCCCCAGCCCCCTCCCCAATTCCGCACCCGCGGAGCGACCCCGCGACCCCCGAAACCCCCGAAACCGCCCTTTCCCGACCCCTCAACACAGCCTTCCGTCTGTTCTTTTTATCTTTTAAAATTATTTTAATTTTAAGTGTTTTTTTTTTAAATTATTATTTTTTCACATAATTTGATTTTAAACCCGCGGGTTTTTTTCCCATATTCCCTCCCTTTTCTTTTTGGTTTTTTTTTTCTCTCTCTCTCCTCTCCTTGGGGCGCACCCGGCATCCTAGGGCGTAAAATCGCCCTCCGGAAAAAAAAAAAAAAACCCAAAATACTGTAAAAAAAACCAAAAAAAAACCCCCACCAAAACTAATTTTTGAGCGAGGCTGCGGCGCTGATTTCTGCTCATTTCTCCCCCCCTCGCTCCTCGTTATCGACGCCCCTCACGTCTCCCGCCGCGCTCGGGGTGGGGAAGCAGAAAATGACATTTTCCAGTGAAGGTCAGGGCAAAAGGGAGGAGGTGGGGGAGCGCAGAAAAATCCTCAAAACCCCAGGAACGCCCCCAAAAAAACACCAAACCCGCACCCCGGACAAAGAGCAGCCCCCCCAAAAAAAAAAAAAATCGGAATATTCCCTTTAAAAAAAAAAAAAATCCAGTGGGAATTGCGGTTTTATTGTCCTCAGAAATTCTGGAGGGGGGGGAGTGAGGGGTTCTTTTCACCAAAATCCCAATGTTTCTCCCTAAATTAAATGAGATTTTCTTGAGGAGGAATCCGCGCTTTTATCCAGAAAAAAAAAAAAAACCAAAATTCTTGCCCCCATCCCAGGGCTGAAAATTCCGATTTATTTTCGCCCCTGGATCGGGGGTTTAAAAATAGCGATTATTGATTAGGGAGGGGAAATTCTGTCCCTGAGAACTGCGGAGCCTCCCTTGTCCTTGGCTGCTCTCCCCTCCCTTCGTTTTGGGGGAAAAACGGCGGAATTTGGGAAAAAGGAGCCGGGGCGGGGGAGCTCTGCGCAGATCTGGGGGGGTCTGGGGCGGTTTCGTGGCGGAAAATGGGAATTTCGGGTTAAAAATGTGAATTTTTGGAGGCTGGGTGAAAATGAGTTCATTGTCTGCTCGGGCATCCCTCCCCCGCCCTGCGCCGCCTTCTGCGGGGGGAAAATGGGGAAAAAAAAGCGAAAATCGGCTCAAGGTGGGCTGGGGGTTGTGCTTTAGCTCGGGGAGGTGTGTGGAAAAATTTAAAAATTAAAATTAAAAAAAAAAAAATTCAAAATTTTAACCCATCCTGAGGTTGGGGCCACGCCAAAGGCTGGGAATAAAGCCGAAAATGTGAATTTTTGCAGGGCAGGAAAACCTCGAGGTTTTGTGGAAATTGGGCTTAAGTAATTCTGAAAATAATTTAAGTTTTTTTTTTAAAGGGGGGGAAGGTTTGGGAGGGGTTGGGGGGTGGGATTTTGGGGGATTTGGGGCATTTTTGGCGCCTCGACAGCAAAAAAAATCTTTTGGGAAAAACTCTCCTCCCCCCAAGCCTGGAAAAAAACCCCAAAAAATGAACAAAACCCCTCGGATTTTGGGGTGATTTCGGCGTTTTTGAGGAGTTTTGTCCACATGAAATGTTGCGGGGGGTGGCAGCAAAATAATGAGGCCCGAGGGCTCAGAAATGGGCTGGAAAAGGGGGAAAATGGGAGGGAAAGAAAAGTGAATTTTGGGCTGGAAAAGGGGGGAAAGGGTCGGGGTGGGTTTGGTGGTGTTTTTGTTTTTGCAGCGCGCACAAAGGGCAGCCTGACTTTGCCTCCAAAGAGGATTTTTTACAGCAAAAAAATGGAATTTATCCCCTCGGAATTCCGTCCAGAGGATTGGGTTAAACGGGGGGACAGGGAGGTGGGGAGAAATTGGGGGGAAAATGGGAAAAAATGGAATAAATGGGAAAAAAAAAACCCCGCGGTTTTGTGGATTTATTCGCGCCCCAGGACAGCGAGGAGCGGCCGATGCAGAGGGGGGGAAATTCCCGGGATTTTCGCTCATTTTGGGTTTTTTTGGGGGGGTTTGTTTGGTGGATTCCGAGCAGCAGCAGGACAGCGAGAAAAATAGGGGGAAAGGGGGAAAATGGGAAAATTAGGGTGAAAATGGGAAAAAGCAGGGGGGGAAAAGGGGGAAAATTGAGGGAGAAAAGGATAAAATGAGGGAAAAGGGGAATGAGGGGGAAAATAGGAGGGAAAGGGGAAAAAAAGGGGGGAAAAGGGGTAAAAGGGGAAGAAGGGAATAGAAGGAAAATAGAAGGGAAAATAGGAGGAAAATATAAGAAAACAGACGGGGGAAAAGGAGAGGAAAAAGGGGAAATAAGGTGGGAAACAAGAGGTGAAAAAGCAACAAAAAGAAAAAAGCGAAAATGGAAAAATTGGGGGGAAAAGGGAGAAAAGAGGGAATAAAGGAAAAAAAAAACGGAATAAAGGCCAAAAAATCAGGGGGAAAAAAGAGGAAATCTGGGAAAATCAGGGGAAAAAAGAGGAATCGCCCCCTCCCCTGTCCAGGTGGGACCCCCCAGCAATGACAACGACAACAAAACCAGCAAAAACGGCAAAAACAACCCCAAAATCCGCCTGGTTTGGGGTTTTGGGGCGCGGGGGGGTCCCGGGTTGGGATTTACCTGTGCAGGTGACCCCGGGGTCACCTCCCCGCTGCCCGCAAGGAAAAGGGGGCGTTGGGGTTTTTTGGGTTTTTTTTGGGTTTTTTTTGGGGTTTTGGGGGTTTGGATAATTTTGGGGTTTGGAGTTTTTGGAGTTTGGGGGTCTACAGGCGCCCCCTCCCCAAGAGATGGCGGATTTTGGGGTTTTCTGGACCAAAATTCGCCGCCCCCCCCCCCAACGAAAAAAAGCGGAGTTTTGGGGTCATTTGGGCGCTGTGAGGGTGGGGAGAGGAATTGGGGGGAAAGAGGGAAAAAAGGGGAAAAAGGAGGGGGGGAAAGGGAAAAACTAGGGGGGAAAATGGGAAAAAGGAGGGGGGAAAATGGGAATAAAAGAAAAAGAGGGGGAAAAGGAAAAAGGGAGGGAAAAAATGAGGAGGGGGAAAAAAGGAGGGGGGGAAAGGAGAGGGGAAAAATAAGGGGGGAAAAAAGAAGGAAAAAAATAAAAGGGGGGAAAAGGAAGGGGACAAAAGAAAAGGGGGAAAAAAGGAGGGGAAAAAGGAGGGGGGGAAAGGAGAGGGGAAAAAGGAGGGGGGAAAAAAAGGGAAAAAAGAGGGAAAAAAGAAAAGGAAGGAATAAAAGAAGGAAAAAAAGGAGGGGAAAAAGGAAGGGGGAAAAAAGAAAAGGGGGAAAAAGGAAAGGGAAAAAAGGACGGGGAAAAAAAGGATGGGGAAAAAAGGATGGGAAAAAAGGAAGGGGAAAAAAAGGAAGGGAAAAAAAGGAAGGGAAAAAAAAGGAAGGGAAAAAAAAGGAAGGGAAAAAAAAGGAAAGGAAGGGAAAAAAAAAAAAGGAAAGGAAAGGAAAAAAAAAAAGAGAAGGGAGCAGGGGAAAAAAAAAAAAGCCACACCGCCGGGATTTTGAGGAATTTGCCTGTGGTGTTAAAGGGAAGGAGCGGAGTTCCAAGAGAAATTGAGAGAGAGAGAGAGAGAGGGAGGGCGGGAGGAGAGCTCTACCTACCCAGAGCGCGCAGAGCGAGGAGTCAAGAGCACCGGAGCCACTCGGAGCCACCATGAAACGCCTTTGAGAGCGCGGTTTTAAAAAACAAAACAACAACCAAAAAAAAAAAAAAAAAAAAAAAAAAAGAAAAAAAAAGGGAAAAAAAAAAAAGAAAAGAAAAACAAACAAAAAAAAACCAACAAAACCCAAAAAAAACCAAACCAACAACAACAACAACAAAAAATTTACCGACAGCGGCCACCGTCCAAAAAAAAAAAAAAAATTTTTTTTTTCCTATTAAAAAAGAGGGAAGGAAGAAAGAAAGAAAAAATAGCCACTCTTAAAAAAAAAAAAAAAAAGGGAAAAAAAAAGAGCGCAGGACTTCAGCAGTCAGAGGGACAAACCTCGCTTTGCTGCCTTTTTTTTTATTATTATTATTTTTTAGGGTTAAAGCGGATTTTTTTTTTGGAGAGTTGAACCCTTCCTTTTTAGAATTAAAGAGTGTTTCTTTCAGGGCTAAAGCGGTGCTGCTTTTCAGGATTAAAGCTGGTTTGTTTTTTTTTTTTTTTGAGGATTAAAGCAGGTTTTTGAAAGAATTAAACCGAGTTTTTCCAGCATTAACCCGGATTTTTTTTTTTATTTTTTTTTAAACTAGCGCGGTGTTTTTTACAGAACCAACCCTTTTTTTTTTTTTTTTTTTTAAAGAATCAAAGCGGGATCTCCACAGAACCAAGGCGGATTCTCTCTCAGAGTTGACCGGGATTTTTTTTTTTTTTTTTTTTGCAGAGTTAAACCTGATATTTCACCGGCGTTAACGCGCGTTGCTTTGCAGAGTTACCGGCATTTTTTGCAGACTTACCCGGATTTCTCCTCCAAAGTTAACCGGATTTTTTTGCAGAGTTAACCCTGATTTTTTTTTTTTTCCCCCAGCGTTAAACCTGATTTATTTCAGAGTTAACCCTGATTTTTTTTCCCCGGAGTTAACCCTGCTTTTTTTCCCCCAGAATCAAACTTGATTTTTTCCCGGATTTAAACCTCATTTTTCCTAGAACCAAACCTGATTTTCCCCGGAATTAAACCTGATTATTTTTTTTTTTTCCCACAACCGAACCTGTTTTTTACCGGAATTAAACCTCATTTTCCCCCTAGAAGCAAACCTCATTTTCCTCCAGATTTAAACCTCATTTTTCCCCAGAACCAAACCAGATTTTTTCCGGGACTAAACCTCTTTTTTTTTTTTTTTCCTCCAGATTTAAACCTCATTTTTTTTCCCCCCAGAACCAAACCACATTTTTTCCGGGGATTTAAACCTCTTTTTTTTTTCCCCCAGAACCAAACCACATTTTTTCCGGGGATTTAAACCTCTTTTTCTTTTTTTTTTTTCCCAGAACCAAACCAGATTTTTTTTTTTCGGGGATTTAAACCTTTTTTTTTTTTTCCCAGAACCAAACCACATTTTTTTTTTCGGGGATTTAAACCTGGTTTTTTTCCCCAGAACCAAACCACATTTTTTCCGGGATTTAAACCTGGTTTTTTTGTTGTGTTTTTTTTTTCCCAGAACCAAACCAATTTTTTCCCCGCGATTTAAACCCGATTTTTTTTTTTCCCCAAACCCCCGGCGCTTAAACCCCACTTCCCCCCGACTCACCCCCGCTTTCCCCCCATCCCCGCTCCCCACCCCGCGCCGCTTTAACCCTTCCCTCGCCGCTGTTCTCCCCTCTCTCTCCGCGTCTTGCATGCGAGGGTCATGAGTTCCTACTTCGTCAACCCGCTCTTCTCCAAGTACAAAGGCGGCGAGTCCCTGGAGCCGACCTACTACGACTGCCGCTTCCCGCAGAGCGTGGGCCGCGGCCCCGCCGCCGTGCTCTACGGCCCGGGCGGGGCGGCCCCGGCCTTCCAGCACCCGTCGCACCACGTCCAGGAGTTCTTCCACCACGGCGCCTCGGGCATCTCGGGCTCCTCGGGCTACCAGCAGAACGCGCCCTGCGCGCTGGCGTGCCACGGCGATGCCTCCAAGTTTTACGGCTACGAGGCGCTGCCGCGGCAGGCGCTCTACGGCGCGCAGCAGGACGCGCCCGCGGTGCCCTACGCGGACTGTAAATCCTCGGCCGGCGGCGGCGGCGGCGGCGGCGGCGGCGCCGAGGGGCAGGGGGGGCACCTGAGCCAGAGCTCCTCGCCCAGCCTCATGTTCCCCTGGATGAGGCCGCACGGTGAGCGCTGCGCGGTTTCTTTCACGGCTGGGCGGGATGCGTTTTCTGTCCGTTCTCCGTTGTCTGTTTTTTTAAATATTTTTTTGTATTTTTCTGTTTGTTTTTTTTTGGCGTTGTTTTTGTTTTTAAGGGTATTTTTTGGTTCATTTTAAGGGGGTTTTTTTGTGTATTGTTTGGGTTTTTAAGGGTATTTTTTGGTTCATTTTTAGGGTTTTTTTTTTTGGGTGTTGTTTGGTTTCTAAGGGTATTTTTTGGTTCATTTTTAAGGGGTTTTTTAGTGTATTGTTTTGGTTTTTAAGGGTATTTTTTGGTTCATTTTAAGGGGGTTTTTTTGGGTGTTGTTTGGTTTTCAAGGGTATTTTTTGGTTAATTTTAAGGGGTTTTTTTGGGGTATTTTTTGGCGTTGTTTTGGTTTTTAAGGGTATTTTTTGGTTCATTTTTAGGGTTTTTTTTTGGGTGTTGTTTTGGTTTTTAAGGGTATTTTTTGGTTAATTTTTAATGGGTTTCTTTGCGGGATTTTTTGGGCGTTGTTTTGGATTTTAAGGGTATTATTTGGTTCATTTTTAAGGTTTTTTTTTAGTGTATTGTTTTAGTTTTTAAGGGTATTATTTGGTTAATTTTTAAGGGTTTTTTTAGTGTATTGTTTTGGTTTTTAAGGGTATTTTTTGGTTAATTTTTAAGGGTTTTTTTGGGGGGAGTTTTTGGATGTTGTTTTGGTTTTTAAGGGTATTTTTGGTTAATTTTTAAGTGGGTTTTTTTGGTGTTGTTTTGGTTTTTTAAGGGCATTTTGGGGTTATTTTTTAAGCTTTTTTTGGGGGTGTCTTTTTGGGTTGCGAGGGTATTTTTTTGTTATTTTTTTAGGATTTTTTATGGTCCTTTTTGGTCTGTAAGTGTGGGGGTTTTTTTTCTTTATTTTTGAGGGTTTTGGAGGGTTTTCTTGGGGTGTTTTTCCAGTTTGTAAGGATATCTTTTTATTTATTTTTGAGGGATTTTTTGGGAGTTTTTTTTTTTGAGTTGTCTTTTGTGTTTGGGGGGTTTTATTTATTTATTTATTAAAGAATTTTTTTGGATTTTTTTTAAGGTATTTGGTGTTTTTTTACGGTTTTTAGGGTTTTTTTGGGGGGTATTCTGAGGGGTTTTTTGCTTTTCTGGACTTGGGTTGTTTTGTTTCTGGTTTTGGGTCTATTTTTAATGGTCTCGCCTGTTTTGGTGAGATTTGGGGCGATTTGGGGTCAGTTTGGTGTTGGTTGGGTTGGGTTCAGCGTTTGGGTTGGATTCGGGCTCTTTTGGTGTTGGTTGGGCTGGATTTGGGCCCTTTTTGGGTTGGATTTGGGTCGCTTTTGGCGCTGTTTGGGGTGGTTCTGGTGCTTGGGTTGGATTCGGGCTCTTTTGGGGCTCTTTGGGTCGGGTTTGGGTCATTCGGGCGCTGCGAGAGGCGACGGAGGGAGGAGAGAGGAGACGGGAGAGGAATTGGGGAAAAAGAGGAGGAAAGAAGGAAAAAAAGGGGGAAAAGGAAGAGAAAGGAGGGGAGGGGGAAAGGGGAAAAAGAGAAAATGAGGTTGGGTTGTTTGGGTTGGCTTTGGTGCTGTTTGGGCTGGAATTGCCGTGTTTGGGTGGGATTTGGGGCTGTTTGGGTGGGATTTGGGGCTGTTTGGGTGGGATTTGGGGTTGTTTGGGTGGGATTTGGGGCTGTTTGTGTGGGATTTGGGGCTGTTTGGGTCTCGGTGTGTGTCTGTGGGTGTGTGGAGATGTTGGAATGCCGTGTGCCGAGCAGAATTCCCACCTTTCAGCCCAAAATTCCCACCTTTCAGCCCAAAATTCCCACCTTTTAGCCCAAAATTCCAACCTTTCAGCCCAAAATCCCAACCTTCTAGCTCCAAAATTGAGGCCTCTTAGCCCAAAATTCAGACTTTATGTTCCCAAACCCCGGCCTTTTACCTCAAAATTCCGACCTTTCCTCTCGAAATTCCGGCCTCTTCTCTCAAAATCGAGACTTTTTGTGGCAAAATTGCGGCCTCGTGTCCCAGAACTCAGGCTTTCATCCCCAAATTCAGACCCTCTAGCTCAAAATTCCCGAAATTCTGGCCTCCTATCCCAAAATTCAGACTTCACCCCAAAATCCCGACCTCTCTCCAGCGCTCCCATCCTCACCTCCTCACAAATATATTTATTTTCATATTTATTTTTAAATCACGGCAAGAATAACCTCAGCTCTAACCCAGACATTCGAATATTTTTTTTTTTAACGAAAAAACCGTGGGGATTCCCTGGACAAAAAAAAAAAAAAACACAACACAAAAAGATATAAAATTAAAAAAAAAAAAAAAGCTGAAATGGCGCTAAAAGTAAAACTTGAGATTTTCTTTTTTTTAGGGCTTTTTTTATGGCTCGCCTGGAGGATTGGCAGTAAGATACGGCTCCCACGAGGTTGTTTGCGTGTTGATAAGAGCAGCGCTCTTAAAAATGTCAAAAATGTCAAAAATGCCCTTTTTTAACCGCTGGGAGACGCAGCCGGAGAGGCGGGACCCGGTCCGGAGGTTTTCCTAATTTTTATGCAGATGTTTATTTTTTTTTTTTAATTTTTTTTTTTTGGTGTTATTTCATATTTATTATTGGCGGTATTCAGTGTTTGTATCGTTATTATTTCCTCACGCCTCCGGAGGAAAAAAGTTGCGGCGGGGGAGGGGAAAAAAATTAAAATTAAAAAAATAAAAACCTCAGCCTGGGGCTGTGGGGTTGGGATTAAAAAATTAAAAAAAAAAACGCAACAAAAAACCACAACAATAAAAAAAAAAAAGAGTGGGAAATTCAAAATAAATAAATAAAACCCAGCCTGGAAAAGGAGGGAAATAATTCAAATTTCAGCTGCGGGTAATTCGAACCATGTGAGGCGTTTTGGGGCGAAAACCGAACAATCCCAAGCATCCGAAATAACGCAAAAAAAAAAAAAAAAAAAAGGGGAAAAAAGAGAAGAATTGTGGCCGCTGGCGAGAGGACGTGGCCCGGGGAGGAAAACTCGTTATTTATTTATCCGAGCTTTGACCCGCGGGGAGCTGCAGCCGGATCTGCGTTTTTTTCCCCCAAAATAAATTGATTTTCTCATTAGCGCCGGAGGAAGTGCAGGGCTGCAGCCTCGGCTGGTTTGATTTTAATTTTTTCCGGCTTTATTTTGATTTTTTTTGGACATTTTTCCCCCCCTTCTCTGTGTGTGTTTGCCCCTCCCGCGTTGGTTTTGCTGAGGAGGAGGAAAATCCTCGGGTCTGGGGCTGTTTTGAGGGGAAAATGGAGATTTTTGAGGAATTTGGGCAAAAAAGGAGCTCCCCGCCCCCCCTCCTTGTCTGTGTTTTGGGGTGAATGTGGGGAAAATGAAAAGCGAATTTTGGGGTGTTGGGGAGAGGAGAAATTGGGGGGAAAGGGGGAAAAAAGAGGGGAAAATGAGAAAAGAGGGGAAAAGGAAAGAAAAGGGAAAGAAAATGGGGAAAAGGGAAGGAAAATAGGAAAAAAAAGGGAAAGAAAAAGGGAAGAAAAGGGAGGAGAGGGGAAGAAGAATGAGGGGGAAAGGGAAAAATGGGGAAAATGGGAAAGAAAAGGGGAGAAAGAGGGGGAAAATGGGGAGGGAAAGAATGAAGGGAAAGAAGAGAAAAAAGAAGAGAAAAAAGGGGGAAAAGAGAGGAAAAAGGAGAAAGAAAGAAAGAAAGAAAGAAAGAAAGAAAGAAAGAAAGAAAGAAAGAAAGAAAGAAAGAAAGAAAGAAAGAAAGAAAGAAAGAAAGAAAGAAAGAAAGAAAGAAAGAAAGAAAGATTAAAATAAAACTTAAATATGAGGGCGAAAGAGGCTGCTGAGGGTTTTGTGCTGAACAATGCTCCTTTCCTAGGAAAAAATTGATTTTTTGGGGAGATTTTCCCCCTTTGGGAAGGGTCTTTGTGCGTGACAAGGGGAAAAGGCGGAAAAGGGGTTAAAATTGGGTTAAAAATGGGTTAAAAATGGGTGTAAAGGGGCAAAAAGGGGGAAGAAAGGGGTAAAAAGGGGGTGAGAAGAAGGGGCAAAAAATGAGTGAGAAATGGGGCAAAAAAAGGGTAAAAAGGGCAAAAAAGGGATGGAAATGGGTAAAAGGGGGGTGGAAAATGGGGTGAAAAGGGTAAATTAAACAGAGGCAAGAACGGGACGAGAAATGGGGGAAAAATGGGTGAAAAAGGGGCTAAAACAGGGCCAAAAAGGGCGAAAAATGGGAATTTTGGGGTTTTTACCCCACCAAGCGCAGCCGGGCGGGGGCAAAAGAGCTCAAGGGAGAAGTTTTGGGTCTTTTTTGGTGAGGTTTTCTTTGGGGTTTTTATTGGTTTTTTGGTTTCTTTGGTGTTATTTTTTTTTTATTTTTGGGGGATTAATTGAGGGGGGTTGGGTTTTGGATGGGTTATTTTGGTTTATTAGTATAATGTTTTTTTATAGTTGGATTTTTGGGGTTTTATTTCTGTTTTTATTTTTGCTGTTGTCCTGTAGGGTTTGTTTTGTTTTGTTTTGTTTCTTTTGTGTGTTTTTTGTTTGTTTGGGTTGGGTTTTGGGGTTTTTTTTTTCCTTTTCTTTTCCTTTTTCTTGCTTTTTCAGGGGGCCTTTTTCTGTTCCTTGGGAGGGGATTTTTTTACCTTCTCAAACCCAAACCAACCCCAACTTTTTACCATTTTCCCCCCAAAATCCTAAAGAGATATATATATATATAATTCTCTTTTTTTCCCAAAAATCCTATATATATTTTTAAAAAATTCTCATTTCCCCCCCAAATCCTATATATTTTATTAAAGAACCTATCTTTTCTCCCCAAAAATCCTATCTATTTTTAAAATTCTCTTTTCCCCCTAAAAACCTATATCTTTTATTAAAAAATCCTATTTTCCCCCCAAAAGCCTATATATTAAAAAAAATTCCATTTCCCCCCAAAATCCTACATATTTTATTTAAAAATCTCCTTTTCCCCCCTAAAAATCCTATATATTTTATTAAAAAACCTTTTTTTCTCTCCCCAAAAATCCTATCTATTTTTTTAATTCTCTTTTCCCTAAAAAATCCTATCTATTTTTTAAAAATCCTCCTTTTTCCCCCCTAAAAATCCTATCTATTTTTTATAAAATTATCTTTTTTTTCCCCCCTAAAAAATCCTATGTATTTTTTTTTAATTCTCTTTTCCCTAAAAAATCCTATCTATTTTTTTTAATTCTCTTTTCCCTAAAAAATCCTATCTATTTTTTTAAAAATCCTCCTTTTTCCCCCCCCTAAAAATCCTATCTATTTTTTAAAATTATCTTTTTTTCCCCTCAAAAATCCTATATATATATTTTTAATTATCTTTTTCCCCCCTAAAAATCCTATATATTTTTTTAAATTGTCTTTTTTTTTTCCCCTCAAAAATCCTGTCTATTTATTAAAAAATTATCTTTTTCCCCCCTTAAAAAATCCTATATATTTTTTATAAAATTATCTTTTTTTTCCCCCTAAAAAATCCTATGTATTTTTTTTTATTCTCTTTTCCCTAAAAAATCCTATCTATTTTTTAAATTTTTTTTCCTACCCCCCAAAAATCCCTTTTAAAAATCCTCTTTTCCCCTAAAAATCCTATCTATTTTTTTCCCTAAAAATCCCCCTCTTTTTTTTTAATTCTTTTTCCCTAAAAAAATCCTATGTATTTTTTTTTATTCACCAAAAATCCTATCTTTTTTTAATTCTCTTTTCCCTAAAAAATCCTATGTATTTTTTTTAATTGTCTTTTCCCTAAAAAATCCTATGTATTTTTTTTTATTCTCTTTTCCCTAAAAAATCCTATGTATTTTTTATATTCTCTTTTCCCTAAAAAATCCTATCTATTTTTATTACTTTTTCCCTAAAAATCCTATCTATTTTTTAAAAACTCCTCTTTTCCCCTAAAAATCCTATCTATTTTTTTTAATTCTCTTTTCCCTAAAAAATCCTATGTATTTTTTTAATTCTCCTTTCTCTAAAAAAATCCTATCTATTTTTTTTAATTCTCTTTTCCCTAAAAAATCCTATCTATATTTTTAAATTATCTTTTTTTCCCCTCAAAAATCCTATTTTTAAAAAAATTATCTTTTCCCCCCCCACCCTAAAAAATCCTATACATTTCATTAAAAAATACATAATTCCCCCCTTTTTTCCCCCACGAAAAACCCTAGATATCATTTTACCAAAAATTAATTTTTTTTCCCTTTTTGTTTTTTTCGCCCCCATCCGCAAGCAGCGCCGGGCAGACGCAGCGGCCGCCAGACCTACAGCCGCTACCAGACGCTGGAGCTGGAGAAGGAATTCCTGTTCAACCCCTACCTGACCCGCAAGCGGCGCATCGAGGTCTCGCACGCGCTGGGACTCAGCGAGCGCCAGGTGAAAATCTGGTTCCAGAACCGCCGCATGAAGTGGAAAAAGGAGAACAACAAGGACAAACTGCCCGGCGCCGCCCGCGGCGACGAGGAGAAAGCGGAGGAAGAAGGGAACGAGGAAGAGGAGAAGGAGGAGGAGGAGAAGGAGGAGAGCAAGGAGTGAGCGGCGCGGGGTTTATGGCCGCCGGGCAATCGGGCGGCTTTACGACGGTCATTCGCTTTTATGGAGTTTCCAGCGGAGAGGCTCGCGCAGCGGGAACTACCTGCCAGGGCCGGGGGGTTGTTTTTGAGTTTAGTGGCGGGGAGATTTCCCCGATTCCTGCTTTTTTGAGGGGGGTTTAAATCCTTTTTCCCTTTTTTTTCCCCTAATTTTTTCCCCTCCTTTTTTTCTAATTTTTTCCTTCTTTTTTTCTAATTTTTTCCTCCTTTTTTTCTAATTTTTCCCTCTTTTTTTTCTAATTTTTTCCTCCTTTTTTTCTAATTTTTTCCTCCTTTTTCCCTATTTTCCCCCATTTTTTTCCCTATTTTCCCCATTTTTTCCCTAATTTCCCCATTTTTTCCCTAATTTTCCCCATTTTTTCCCTAATTTCCCCCCCTTTTTTTCCCTATTTTCCCCCATTTTTCCCTAATTTTCCCCCATTTTTTCCCAAATTTCCCCCCATTTTTTCCCAAATTTCCCCCCATTTTTTCCCCTAATTTCCCCCCATTTTTTCCCCTAATTTCCCCCCATTTTTTCCCTAATTTTCCCCCATTTTTCCCTAATTTCCCCCCATTTTTTCCCTCCTTTTTTCCTAATTTTTCCCCATTTTCCCCTAATTTTTCCCAATTTTTCCCTCCTTTTTTCCTAATTTTTCCCCATTTTCCCCTAATATTTCCCTACTATTTCCGCCATTTTTCTAATATTTTCCCTTTTTTCCTAATATTTTCCCCTTCTTTCCTATTATTCTCCTCATTTTTTAAATTTTTTCCCCCTTTTTCCTAATATTTTCCCCTTTTTTAATTTCCCCCTTGTTCTTCTAATATTCCCCCCTTTTCCCTTTTTTCCCTCATTTTTCCCAATTTTTCCATCATTTTCTCCCCTTTTGTCCTAATTTTCCCCATTTATTCCTCATTTCCCCCTTTTTTTCCTCCTTTTTCCCTTTCCCCCATTTTCCCCCTTTTCCCCTCCCTTTTCCCCATTTTTAAATATTTTTTACCTCTTTGTAAATTCCTTTTTCCCTCCATTCCCCCCTTTTTTTCTCTCTTCCCCTCTTTTTTAATCCTTCTCTCCCTTTAATATCCCTTTCCTCCTCTTTTTTATCCTTCCTCCCCCATTTTTTTAGCATTTTTTTCCTTTATCAATTTCCCCATTTTTTAATAATTCCCCTCTTTTCAATCCTTTCCCCCCTCCCTTTTTAAAAGTAATTTATTCTTTTCCCCCTTTTTTATTATTTTTCTCCCGTTTTCTCCCCCTTTTTTTCTCCCATTTTTCACCTGTTTTCCCCCCTTTTTTTTGTTCCATAATTGGAGGGAAAAATCGGATTAAAAATGAAATTATGCGGCTGAACCGAGTCCATAACCCGGGCTGGTCCCAGATTTGGGATTTCCCTTTTTTACTGTCGGAGAAAATCCCAAATTCCTGCTTTTTCCACCCATTTCCCCCCTTTTCCCTTCTGTTTTAGTTCCATAAATTGTGGGGAAAAATTGGGTTAAAAATGGAATGATGACAGTGATTAATCCAGGCTGGGATGGAAATGTCATTGCTCGGCCCAAATTTGGGGTTTGGGAGCATTTTTAAATTCAAATTTCCTTTATTTGTGGTTTTTTTTCCCACTCCTTTTTTTTAATTCCACAAACGAGTGGGGAAAAAGAGGTGAAAAACCGGATTTAAAATGGAATTTAAGGATAAAAACGGAAATAACCGAGTTATTGAGGAGTGAAAAGGGAGCGAAATGTCCCAAACTCGGGTTTATTCAAACACCTTTGACTTTGCCCCGCCTTTTCTGGTTTTTTTTTTGAGGCGATTTTTGCTTTTTAAAGTTTTTTTTTCCCCCCTCACTCTCCCGAACGACCCCAGGGGATTTTTTTCCCAGATTTTTCCCAGATTTTCCCCGGAATTTTCCCTTTTCCCTGCGGGGTTTGCGGGGCTCAGCCTCACCTGGCTCAGCCCCAAATTCTCCTTTTTTCAGGAATTTTTGGGAATCCCTGGACAGGCCGAGCCGCGCATCCCTCCCTTTGTTTTTTTCCATGGTTTTTTCCCCGTGTTTTCCCACATTTTCACGGTTTTTTTCAGCGTTATTCCATAATTTCCCCATGTTTTTTCCCACATTTTCTACCTTATTTTTCAGTGTTATTCCACATTTTTCAGCGTTTTTCCCCCCATTTTTTCCCCGTTTCCCACCTTTTTCCATCCGCTGCCCCGCGAGCGCTCCGAGTTCTTCCTGTACTACCTAAAGGGGAAACCTGCAATAATTTAATTATCAACCCTAATTAAGCAAACCAGGGGAGGGGCTTCCAGACCTTCAAATTCGCTCCGAAAAAATTTTAATTTAAAATGAACCAGAGGGAGAGCGAGCGGCCCCGATGCAAGCTACTAAGTAGCCAAAAAAAAAATTAATTAATAATAATAAATAATAATAATTAAAAATAATAATAAAAAATTAAAAAAAAAACAACCTTGTATTGTACTTATCACTACCTATAGAAGGAGTCATGCTTTGGAAGTATTTGTAATGCGGTTTTATTGTCGTTTGTTGCTGCTTATTTTCTTGGAAATAATTAATTAATGATGATGATGATGATTAAAAAATGAAAATAAAAAATAAAAAAAAAAAAAACACCCCAACAACTGAAACTGCCTAGTTGAGAACGCACAGTATTGTTCTTATTTTATTGTGCTTATAAAGTAGTGTAGGAATCAATTGCACTGAATGTAGAGTTATTATCTATTTGTCTTGACTTTTATCTGTTCATGCTCGGGAAATGAAAAATAAAAAAAATTAAAAAAACCGCGGAAAAAAAATTAAAAAAAAAAAAATCCGGGAAAAAATATATGGAAAAAAAAAAAAAAAGTCGTCGTCTGTTTTTATGTACAAAAAAAAAAAAAAAAAAAAAAGAAAAATAATAATAATAATAATAATAAAATGATGATTAAAAAGCGAGCTCGTCGTTCTGAGTGTTCCACCTCCGGATTCCGGGAAAATATTTAAAAATATCTATTAAAAAAAGGGGGGAAAAAAGGAAAAAATGAAGAAAAAAACCCGCATCTGGCCAGCGTGGATTTGTGTTGTATCCGAGATTAATTCCAAGTAATTCCAATTAAAGAATTAAAGGTTCAAAGCGAGCGCGGCGTCGTCTCTGCTTCACCACCCTTCCACCAAATCCCCCCCGGCTGCCAAAAATTCACTTTTTTGGGGGAAAAATCCCAATAGTTGGGGCAATTCTGGAGGATTCCCCCGGCGAGCGGGGCAGGAAAAGCAAAATCAATGAAATTATAAAAATCCTCATTAAATTCGCTGTTAATTGTCCGCCTGGAGCTGCGGGAAAAATCGCAATAAAATCCAAATCTTGAAAGATTTTGGCGTTTTGGAGCCTTTTTGTCGCCTCTGGGAGGGTGGGGAAGGGTTGGGTGAGGGAAATTCGGGAATTTTTGGGTTTTTGGGGAAAAATCCCATGGGAAATAACGGGGATGGGGCGGGAGGCGCCTTTTCCTGTCGGAATTTTGGGTGGAATCGCGGTGATTTTGGACATGGGGACAAAAAAAAAGGGAAATATTGGGAGTGAATTTCATTAGTTTGATTATTAATTTATTAATTATTCATTCCTCGGTTCTTTTCTTTCCCCCCAGATGGGGAAAAATTGCGGTTTTTATTCTCCTTTTTTTCCTTTAGAGACAGCACAGAAACCACTTTGTTAATATAATTATTCTTATTAATAATGATTCTTATATAATAATTATTAGGGTATTAATAATTGTAATTATGAATCCCGCTTTTCCCCGCTGCTGCACATTTATGTTTTATTCCGTTTAATTCCATTTTTACGATATTTTATTTTATTCCCACCAAAAGGACGCTGCCCTCCTCCTCCAAAATGAGGAAAATCCCCAAATATTCCCCAAAATTTCCTCGAATCCGACTCTTGAACCGAATTTCTCTAATTTTCCCCCATTCTTTCCTCCTCCTCGATTTTTAAGTGATAAATGAAGAGAATTCCCTAAATGGTTTGGAATTGGCGGATAATGGGAAAGGGGAAGGAAAAAGGGAAAAAAGGGGGGAAAGGTGGAAAAAAGGGGAAAAAAAGGAAAAACCAGTGCAGAAAATCGGGACTTGTGCGAGAATGTGAATTTTGGGGTCTTTTCATCCCAATTTTGCCTCTGGAATGGGGTTGGGAAGAGGAAAAACGCCCCAAAAATGGGAATTTCGAGGGATGCTCAGGAATCGCCCGAAATCCCCAAATCCGGGAGGTTTCCCCCAAAAAATCCCCCAAAAATGCGAATTATTCTGGGGTTTTCCCCGCGGGAGGCAGGAGGGGAAGGTGAGGGGTTTATCAGCCAGAAATTTTGTGCTAAAAACCGGGAATTTTGGGGAATATTTATCGCGTTTTTCCCACAAGGAGATTTCCCCTCCCTTCATCACGGGAGAGATAAAAGGAGGAAACCATAAAAACCATAAAAACCCGTTAAAAAAAAAAACGGGGGAAAATTAAAGATATTCTGCTTTGTCGCTTCAAAAAAAAAAAAAAAACCCCGAAATTAAAATTATCTGTACAAAGCTCGGCAGGGAAGAGACGGAGAACTCATCAAAGCGGCGCAAAATAATCATCATAAAGCCGAAAAAAGCCGATTTTGCGGCGCATTTGTCATCTGGAAACCCCAAATCCGCCGCGTTTCCAGCCCGCCCTGACATTTATCTCTAAATGATGGAATTGCCTTTTTTTTATTATTATTATTTTAGGGGGGAAAAATGTTGATTTTCTCCCCGTCTCGAGCTGACACCCACTTAGCGACGAGGCGAAAAAAAGATTAGAAAAATTCGATTTTTGCTTTCTTCTTTTTTTTGTGTGTTTTTTTTTTATGGGGGGATTTAAATTTAAATGATCCCGGAATGATCCTCGCGCCGGAATGAGCGAAATTACCGAAATTAAACCCATCCCCGCCGCCTAGGAATAAGAAATATCGGCTCATTGCCGCTTTTTATGGAGCAATCCCATTTTGCTGCTTCTCCCCCTTTTGCCGGAGTTGGAGAAATCGCTTTAATTTATGATTCCGAGCGCGCCTTAACGCGAAAATTCGTTTATTTTTTATTCTGCCCCCGAATATCGGCGACACAACGAATTTCTGGAGCGTTAAATCCTTTTTTTATTTATTTTTTTTTTATCTCGCTGGATTTTGATTTTTTTTTTTGTGTTTTAACCCAGCTCGGAGGGAGGGGGGGAAACTCCGCCGGGCGGGTTTAAAATTAAAAATAATAATAATTTTTAAAAAAGCGCAAATTCCCTTTTATTCGGTTTAACTCCGATTTTGTTTTAATTCTCATATTTAAAAAAAATGTTTTTTAGTTTTATTTCTGCTGAAATCCCATCGTTAATTTTAGGAGCGGAGGGTGGTGATGGAATTGGCGGCAAAAATTCGCTCCCAGGTTTCCCTTTACCATCAAAATTTTAATTTTTTTTTTATTTTCTGGGGGGGTTTTGTGGCTTTCCTGCAGGTTTTTTTTGCGGATTTTTGGATATTTTGTGGGGGACTTTGGTTTTTGGGTGGGTTTTTTTTTTTTTTTGTGTTCCCCCCATTTTGGAATTTATTATGGTGGGAAAAAGAAAAAAAAAAGGGATCTCCATTGTGCTCGGGAACTGTTGAGCTCGGAGCTTCCCCCCTCGTAACTTTTAATTACCTGTTATAAAATTTATTGGTGGTTTGTAAAGCGAATAAAAGGAATTTCCCGTCCATCCGGTGGCGTTACAACCTTTGTGTCCTTCGGGCGGCCCAGACACGCGGGAAAAAAAAAATCAAATAAAGACAAATAAAGACAAATAAAGACAAATAAAGACAAATAAAGACAAATAAAGACAAATAAATCCCGCCCCCGCGCCACCGCTCCGGGCTTGTTTTATTAATTAAAATTAAATTAATTACCTGGCGGGGAAAACGGGGCCGGGTCTGGCATAAAAATAAGGGGGAAAATGGGAATAATTGGAATTTTTGGGGTGTTTTTTACAGCTGGAGGTGCTGGTTGTTGGTGGGGATTGAAGAGGATTTTGGGGGGGCTTAGGAGGATTTTTAAGGGTTTTTTTTTAGGAGGGTTTTAGGGGGGTTTTGGGGAGGAAAAGGCGGGTTTGGGGTTTTAGGGGGAGGAGGAGGAGGAGGAGGGTCTGCGGTCGCTTTTTGTGGTTCGCGGGTGCCGCCGAACAGGCCTCGACAAGGCCAAACAGAAAATGGCATTTCCTGGTCCCAAAATCCGGATTTTCCAGCCCTTTCCACACCCCCCGGGCGGGAAATAAAATAAAATAAAATAAAATAAAATAAAATAAAATAAAATAAAATAAAATAAAATAAAATAAAATAAAATAAAATAAAAATTTTTAAAAAAAGCACGCCGCAAAATAATAAAAATAATATTAAAAAAGAACAAATTCCGCCCCAAAATCGCGGCCCCCTCTGAGGAACAGGAAAGGAGGGAAATAAAAATTCGGATTTTTTTTTTTTTTAATTTGGGACCGAGGATTTGGGCAAAGAGAGGCCGGGAAAAAAATAAAATCCCGATTTGGGGCGGAATTTGGGGTTTTCCAGGTTCCCCTCGGGATGGGGAAGGAAAAGGGGAAATTTTGGGGTGGAAAGGGTGGGAAATGGGAATTTTGGGGTGGAAAGGGTGGGAAATGGGAATTTTGGGGTGGAAAAGGTGGGAAATGGGAATTTTGAGAGCGCTGGACACACCCAAGGCAGGGAGGGAAATGCGGGGGCCCCGAAATTCCCATTCCCCCCCCTTTTTTTTGGTGCATTTTCCATGGAATTAAATGCATTTTAAACTCGTTATTTCATGGATTTATTCCCCCACCGCAGCGCGCTGCATTTTCTATATTTTCTCCTTTTTTTTTCCCCCCCTTTTCCCCAATTAACCCCCACCAGAAAATTAAAATTAAAATCAAGATTTCCCCCAATCCGAGCGAGCAAACCCGCGCTGAAAATTCAATATATTCCACCCGCATTCGAACGCCTTAAATTTCAATTTCCACCAACGCGGCCGGGGACGGGGGTTGGGGGGGTAAAAAAACACCCCAAAATAAGGTAAAAAAAAAAGCTTTTAAAAAGGGGGGTAAAAAAAGCGAATATCGGGGCAGAACATGGCGACAGAGCATTTGCACTCGTCACAAAAAAAAAATGCAACGCATTCCTGGTTGTTTGCGGAAAATTTACAGCTGAGCAATAAAAGTTTACGACTGGATCACAAGTTGGATTGGCCACAGGAAGTCATGTGGACTCCATCCATGAACGTGAACTTTTTATTGTGGTTTCTCTTATGACTCTTTCGCAGTTCTGCTGCCTGGAACAGCCCAAGCGCTGCCAGGGCTACGCGGGGTTTTTTTTGTTGGTTTTTTTTTAATTAAAAATATTTCATTTATTTTAGTTTAAAAATTTTTTTTTTTTTTTTTTTTTTGGTGGTGTGTGCGTGCGTGCGCGCGCGCGGTGGGGGGGTTGTTTTCCGCGCGTTTCGGCCTCGCGGCGTCGGTGGGTTTTTAATTTTTTTTTTTTTTTAATTTTATTTAAAAATTAATTTTAAATTTTACTTCCAGCTTCATTTTTAAATTCATCTTTTATTTTAAATTAATTTTTAAAATTTATTTTTAATAGCTTATTTTAACGTTTACCTCTTACTTTCTTTTTAACGCATTAATTTTTTAAATTATTTCTTTTCCCCTCATATTTAAATTTTTTTTTTTTTTTTTGGCGGGTTAAAACCCCCCGATGTTTAAATTTTTTCCCCCCTATTTATTTTTTTTTTTTCTCGTTGTTTTTCCCCCCTCATCCCGGCCCCCCTGGCCGTCTCCCCGGGGCTGGAATTCTTTTTGGGCATTTTGGCATTAATGACTTTACTGCTGTCGCCGCCTCTTCCCCCTCCCCTCGGGGCCAACCCAGCGCTTCCTCCTCGCGCCGCGCTCCCAAAAATCCCCTTTTTTCCCCTCTTCCCCACCCCAAAAATCCCCTTTTTCCCCCTCATTCCCCACCCCAAAAAATCCCTTTTTCCCCCTCATTCCCCACCCCAAAAATCCCCTTTTTCCCCCCTCATTCCCCACCCTAAAACCCCCCGTTTTTCAAAACCCCGTTCCTGCCGGTCGAGCTGGTTCTTTTTTGCGCTTTGTAAATCGAATTTTTCGGGTTGGTTTTTTTTGGTGGTTTTTTTTTTTTTTTTTTTTTTTTTTTTTTTTGGTGGCTGCGCGGAGCTTGAGCGGCGGCGGAGCGGCGGCGAGAGAGGAAAAGAGAGGAAAAAAAGAGGAAAAAAAGAGGAAAAAAAGTCGGGCAGGAGGGAAGGGGGAGCGGTAAGTGTTCGCTTATTGGTTCAGATGCGCAGCTAATGATCCATAACCCGAGGATGATGATGATGATGATGATGATGCGGCGGGCGGGGGGAAGGAGCGAGGCGGAGAGAGAGGCAGAAAAATAAATTAAAAAATCAACATATATATATATATATATAAAAAAATCTTTAAAAAATACCAAAAAACCGGCGATTTCTGACGGAAAAAAAATGAAAAAAAAAATCGGATTTTTCCTCCCTCTCAATGCCTTGCTTCGGTATCGTTTGGAGCCGGGGGAAAATGGGAATTAAAATTAAGAAATGGGGTTTATTTGTGAGGGGGGAAAGGTGAAAAAAATGAGGTTAAAATGAGAACAAAGCGAGGAAAAACGAGGAAAAAAGGTTTAAAAAACGCAGTTTGGTCGGGAAATAATGAAATAAATGCGTGAGGGGGCCGCGCATGCGCGGAGGGCGGCGCGGGCAGGGCGGTAATTAATGAGCTGCTGTTAATTGGGGAGAGCCCCGGGCCCCTTCCCAACCCCCCCCTTCCCTTTCTCCAGGATTTTTGAGGAATTTTTGGGAATTTTTAGGTTTTTTTAGGATTTTCCCCCAGTCCCGATCCCACCCCGCGGCCTGCACGGGGTTAATTACAGAATTAATGAATCGATTAATATTCAGCGGCAGCTCATTAAGAATTAACCCTTCCAGCCCCAAAGCTCCTCCTGCCCCGCGCTTTTCTGGCCTTTTTAAAATTGGATTTTTGGGTGTGAAATTGTCGTTTCTGGGGTTTTGTCCCCGCGGGTTTGGGGCGTTTCGGGCCCTTTTGGGGAATTGGTTTGGGGCTGCCCTGGAAGCGCCTCTGGGATTTGTCTCCGTGCAGGGCCCTCCCCCTCCCTTCACTTCTATTTTTTATTTATTTTAATTTTTTATTTCTATTTTTTATTCCGGTATTTTACATTTCTTTTATTCCTATTTTGTTCTGTTTATATTTCTCACTGATTTATATCTTTATTTCTATTTTTTATTTCCATTATTATTCCCATTTTATCCCTATTTTAAATTTCTATATTTATTGCCACATTTCATTTCTATTTTTATTTCCCATTTTATTCCTGTGTGCTCTTCTACATTTATTTCTATATATTTTTAAAAATGCTTATTTCTATATATTTATTTTTTATACTCATTTCTATGCGTTTTATTTCTAGATTTCTATTTTTATTTCTCATTTTGCTCCTATTTGTATTCCTGTTTTTATTTTTAGATATTAATTTTTGTATATTAATTTTTGTATATTATTCTCTGTATATTATTTTCTGTATATTAATTTCTGCATATTAATTTTTGTACATTAATTTCTGTATATAAATTTCGTATATTAATTTCTGTATATTAATTTCTGTATATTAATTTCTATATCTTATTTCTCTTTTTATATCTTATTCCCATTTTCTATTTTTAATTCCTATTTTTATATCCATTTATGAACGCTATTTCATTTCTTTTATTTATTTTTAAATTCCCTTTTAAATTTCCTTTTTTTGTGCTTTATTTTTTTAATTCCTATTTTAATTTATTTTTAAATTTAATTTAAAAAAATTTTTTTTTTTTTTTGCCTCCCCTTTCTCCCAGACTTTAAGCCCGGCTTAAGGAGGGGCCGCGTTTAAACCCTGACCCTTTTTATTCCCGTCCTACCTTGGATCACCTTCCCCCATCCATCACCTGATCCCTCCCCTTTCCCCGAAAACCCCCGGGAAAAACCCACAAAAATCCGCAAAAATCCGTAAAAACCCTTAAAAACCCCCCAAAACAAAATAAACCCCCAGCATTCCCCCCACACCTTGAATTATTCCCATTTTTAGGGACGAAATAAATAAAAAATAATCTGAATTTTCCGCCAGGATTTTCATCGGGGCTGGAAAACCCAGCTCGGGGGTGGGGAGGGGATTTGGGGTCATTGCTGAATTTTTGGGGGTGGTGGAAGGGAGGGATTTGGGGTGAAAAAATGGAATTTTGGGTTGAAAAAAATGGAATTTTGGTGTGGAAAAATGGAATTTTGGTGTGAAAAAAATGGAATTTTGGTGTGAAAAGGAGGCGTTTTGGTGTGAAAAGGTGGATTTGGGGTGGGAAAAGCGGATTTGGGGTTTTTGGGAGTCGCTGCCCCGCCGATTTTTTGGGATGACGCCGAGGTTGTTGTTGCTGTTGCTGTTGTTGTTGGTTTTGGGTGATTTTCCACCCAAAAAAGGCCCCGGGAATCCAAAAATCCCCGGAATTCCTGGTGGGGGAGGGAAAATTCTGGCGCCGCCGAGTTTGGGGAGAATCCGACACGAAACGAGAATTTAAAATAACAAGGCGGGAAAAGAGAAAGGGGAGGGGAAAAAAAACCAAAATAAAAGGCAAAATTCCCTCAAAAAATCGGAATTTCGGGAAATCCGGGAGAGGCTCGCGCCGACCTTTGGGGCCGGGAATTATCGGGGCCCAACCCAGCGCCGCCGTCCTTTTATTCCCTTTTATTCCTTTTTTTCCCTATTTATTCCCTCATTTTTTCCCTTTTCTTTCCCCTTTTTCCCTTTTATTCTTTCCCCCATTTTCCCCCCTATTTTTCTTTTTTTTTTCCTTTTTTTTCCCCCTCTTTTTTCCCCTTTTCCTGGTGACTTCCGTGCTCCTCGCTCCCCATTTTATTCCTGTTTTAAATTCTCCCCGAACCCCAAAACTTTGAGGTGAAAAACGCGAGGAAAGGAGGCAAAAAAAAAGGGGGGGAAAAGAGGAAAAAAAAGGAAAAAAAAAAAAGGAAAAAACCCTCGATTTCCCCGGGTTTTGTTGCCGCCGGAGCGGAGTCGTAAAGAGAATTTTATGAGCAAACAATGAGCGTTTATTGGAACCACATGATTACAGAAATGGGAGCTTTAAAGTTGCTTTTTTTATGGTTTGTGGTTTGGTTTTTTTTTTTTTTGCTGTTTCTCACCCAAAATTCGCCTCTCCCTCCCCTCCTTGCGCCAGGCCGGAATTCCCAAAAAACCAACAAAAACACCCAAAAAAAGGCCCCAAAAAATCGATTTTTTTCGCGGTGTTTTGGCGTTTTCGGGCGGCTGGCGGGGCCGGGAACATTTTTAGGATGTCGGGTTTGATTTATACCCTTGGAAATTGGGTTTTTCCTGCCTTTTTCTCTGGTTTGTTTTTTGGCCGAATCCCGCTGGAAAGCAGAGGGAATTAATTTGGTGTAATGTGGATTTATTGGGAATTGGGTTATTGACAGAATCGCAGGAAATCGCGGATTTTTCGCCCATTAATCGGGGTGGAAAAATGGAATTAAATTAGATCAGGCAGGTTTGGAATTAAATCATGGGGTCCTCAAATGAGAGCGGGCGCCGGGAAAATTAAATGTGGAGGGAAAATAAAAGAATTAAGCGAAGAAATTGAATTAAAAAAAAAAATCAGATGCGAAAATGAAATAGAAAAAAGAGATTGTGTAAGGGAATTAAATAGGAAGAAATTTAAGTTAGAAAATTAAATGGGGGAAAAAAAGAATCGAAGTTGGAGAATGAAATGGAAAATAAAGACTTAAATGGGAAAATGGAGTAGAAAATTAAGATTAAAATAGGAAAAATTTAATGGAAAATAAAGATAAACTCAGAGGAAAATTAAGATTTTAATGAAGAAAATTCAATGGAAAATAAAGATCAACTCAATGGAAAATTGAGATTTTAATGAGGAAAATTCAATGGAAAATAAAGATTTAAATGGGAAATTCGATAAAAAATAAAGATTTCAGCAGGAGTTGGCTCCCCGGCTGATTTCGAGGATTTATTTCCATTTTCCGCGAGGTGAGGAGTTCGCCGGGAATGAGAATTGTGCAACCACGGAGGGAAAATTTCCATTTTTATTGGAGGTCGAACACGGAATAGACGCGATAGGATCTTCCCCTGCGGGATTGAATTATTTATTCCCCACCGGAAAAATCCAAATTATCCCAAAGCCGAGCGCGTGGGCGATCGATGATCCCGAAATAATCCACAAAAACCTGGAAAAAACCCAAATTAAACAACACAAAAAAACCTGGAAACGCCAAAATTCTTAGAAAGAGGCGATTTCCCCTTTTTTTTTTTTTTGGCGGAGGAATTCCCCCAAAATCGCGGATTTAGGGGGGAAATATTTTGATTTTTCAGCGCGGTTTTGGGGTGATTTCTGTGGGAATTCGGATTTTTGGGGAGTTGTGGTTTTGTCCCGGACTTTTGGGGTGGAAAATGGATTTTTTGCAGGTTTTTTTTTTTAATCTCCAGGTCTGCATTTTGGGGAGGAAAGGCGAGGGGAGCTGCAAAAATTGAATTTAAAATTCCGGCAGAGAAGAGGAAATCGGTTTTAGGGGAGGGGCTGTTCTCAATATTTGCATTTTTGGGGAGATTTTGGGAATTTTGTGGCTGCTGGTGGCAGAGGTTTCCTCCTTTTGTGGAAAAAAAAATCAAATTTTTTAGTGGTCGGGGGCAAAAATTCAAAATATTTCTGGAGGGATGGGAAACTGGGGGATAAAAAGGAGAAAATCCGGGCGGAAATCACGAAAAAATGGGAAAAAGTAAAACAAGGAGAAAATAAAGGGAAAATAAAGGGAGAAATTGGGAAAATGAGGAGGAAAAGGTGGAAAATGGAGGGAGAATAAAGAGGAAAATAAAGGGGGGAAAATGGGATAAAAAGGGAGGGATAAAAATTGGATAAAAAATAAAGGGAAAAGAAATGGGGAAAAGGGAAAATAAAGGAGGAAAAATGGAGAAAAATGGGAAAATAAAGGGGAAAAATGGAAAGTGAAGGGCAAGAAAGGGAAAGTAAAGGGTGAAAAGAGAGAAAGTGAAGGGAAAATAGAAAAGGAAAAAAGGGAAAATAAAAAAGGAAAAAAAGGGAAAATAGAAAAAGGAAAAAAAAAAAAGGAAAAAAAAAAAAAAAAGGAAAAAAAGGGAAAAATAGAAAAGAAAAAAAGGGAAAATAAAAAAGGAAAAAAAGGGAAAATAAAAAAGGGAAAATAAGGGAAAGTAAAGGAGAAAATGGAGGGGGGAAAAAAGGAAAATAAAGAGGAAAAATAGGAAAGTAAAGAGAAAAAAAAGGAAAGTAAAGGGGAAAAGGGTGGGAAGGGGAAAAAAGGGAAAGTAAAGAGGGAAAAAAGGGAAAGTAAAGGGGAAAAGGGGGAGAAAAAAGGGGAAAAAAGGGAGAAAAAGGGAAAAAGGAGGAGGAGGAGGAGGCGAGGGCGGCCCCGTCTCCCCCCCGCGGCCCCGCAGACACAAACACCATAAAAAGGCGAATTTGGCCCCAATTGCGCTGTCTGGCCGCGGTGTCGGGCCCGGGACGCACCTGGCTGTAAAATCCGCTTTGTGCTCAAAGGGCCGCGGGCAGCGGGGGAGGAAAAACCCCCAAAAACCAAAAAAAACCTCCAAAAAACCCCAAAAAATCCAAAAAACCCCAAAAACAAAAAAACCCACCCCAAAATAAAAAAAAAAAAACTAAAATAAAAAGGGTGGGAGAGACGGACAGAGGGGAAAAAACTAAAAAAAAAAGCTTTAAAAGCTCAGTAAGCTCTTTTAAAAGTACAAAAAACCCTAAAAATCCTAAAAAAAAAAAAAAAAAAAAAAAAAAAACTTTTCAAACCCCCCCCCCCAAAAAACCCAAAAAACCCAAAATAAAAAATAAAACTAAAATAAAAAGGGTGGGGGAGACGGACAGAGGAAAAAAAAAACCAAAAAAACCAAAAAACCACCAACTTTAGAAAGCAAAGTAAACTTTTTTAAAAGTACAAAAAAAAAACACCAACCTTAAAAACCCTTCAAAAATAAAACAACTAAAAACCTTTTTCAAAAACCCTAAAAAAAAAAACTTAAAACCTTTTTAAAAATTTAAAAACCCTATAAAACCTTTTAAAAAAATTCTAAAAAGCCCATAAAAAAAAAAAACTTGAAAAATTCCCCCCCAAAAACAAAACAAAACAAAAGGGATAAGAGAGATGGAGAGAGGCAAGAAATCTAAAAAAACGCCCTAAACCCCACCCAAAATATTAAAAAAAAATCCTAAGAAAACCTTAGAAAACTTAAAACCACCCCAAAATCCAAAACAAAAGCAACAGAAAAAGGGACGAAGAGACGGAGAGAGGAAAAAAAAACCCACACCAAAACCCCAAGAAATCCCTAAATAAATGCATGTAAAAGCACTAAAACCCGCTGAAAACGCCCTAAAAATCAGCAATAAACGGAATTATCTCATTCCCGCGGGGAGCCGGGGCTGTCCCGCAATTTTGGGGCCCCCGGGAGGTGAAGATTTTGGGGATTTTGGGGCGGATTTGGGCGGCCGCTTTTGAACAGTGCCCCCAAGTGACCGAACCTCGCCAGCCTGGGGCCGCCCCGGGCCTTTCTTTGCCTTCTTTTTCCCTTTTTTTCCCCATTTTCCCCTTTTTTTCCTCGTCCTCCAGCGCTCGGAATTGAGGGGATTTTGGGGAATTCGGGGATTGCGCCATCGAACCCCCCCCGCGGCTTCCAGAGAGCCCAAAATCTCCTTTTTCCACCCCAAAAAAATCCAATTTCTAACGAACTTTTCCCTTTAACCTTTCCCCCTTTCCCCATCCCGAAATCCCCAAATCCATTAAAATCTCCTCGATTTCCCTTTCTCCTCCTCCCGGGCGGGTTTGGACAGGAATTTCAATTTTTAAAACTATTTTTTAAACCATTTTTTTACACGTGTTTAACATTTTTTAAACATTTTAAAGCGTTTTTAACCTTTTTTTTTTTTTTTTCATTTTTACGACTTTTGCGTTCCCTCCTCTCAGCTTTTAAATCACCCCCGAGCCATAAAAAGCGATAAGGCTCCAAAATTGATAAGAAACAGCCCCGAACCGGTTTTTTTTTTCACCCCCTTTAAAATATGAAAGTATTGAAGTAAATCCTGAAATATTGGGATTTTTCTGCTCGATTAAAATGCATCAATCCACCCCAAATAAACGCGTCCGTCCCGGCCCTAAAAATAAATAACGGCGATTAAAGCGATTTATTTCCATTTTTATTTTTATTGTCATTATTTCCTGAATCATTATTGCGATTCTTGTTCCAGCCCGGCTCGCTGTGATTAAACCCCCTCCTGCTTTGGGGGAAAAGAGAGGAAAAAAATCGGATTTTTTTCTCAAGAATGGCGATTTTTCACCCCGGAATTTTGCCCAAAACCCTCGATTTTTTGGGGGGGATTTTTGACCTTTTTCCCCCCATCAGCAGCACCTCTGGATTCACCTTTGGAAAAACAGGAAAAATTCCCTTTTTTTAATCATTTTTTGCCCCAAAATCTCCCCGTGACGTCACGGCCGCCCTCTCCTATTCCCCCCTCCTGAAATTTTTTGGGGATTTTCGGGAATTTTCCCCAAAACCCTCATTTTTAAAAAAATAAATAAATTATTTTCCAGCAGCCAGCCTGGCTCTAATTTTATTTATTTCCCCCGGAAATTCCTCCCTGCTGCCTGAGCCGCTTTTCCACCCAAAAAATTGGGATTTCCCTGCAGCAGATTAAACCAAAAAAACCCCCAAATTTACCCCAAATCCACCCCCTTCAGGAACATCCCCATTCCCTGTGGGCAAACCCCGGATCCGCGGGGGTTTTCCCATTAAAATCTGAATTTTCTTCATTTTTTCCTCGCTTTTTTTGGGGTGTTTAACCACTAAAATAAATTAATTAACACGCAATATTTTTGGGGGAGGTCCCGTTGGTTTTTGTCGATTTTTTTTGCTGCTCAACTTTGATATTTTTTGGGGGGGAATTTCCTCGAGGAGTTTTTTTTTTTTTTTGGCCTCTCTTTTGTTGGGGGTTTCGCCAATAAATCTGGGCAGCAGCAAAAAATCGCGAAATCAATCATTCCCTTCCCCCTGCCCCAATTAAAAGCAAAATTCACCAATTAAAACCCCTCAAAAATAGGAAAAATAAACCCAAAAATTTCCTTAAAGTTGCCCCAAAAGCGCTTTGGAGCTGGGGATAAAATGAGAATTTTCCGGATTTTTTTCCCCTCCTCCCTCCCCCCCGGACGTGTTTTGACATTTGCCAGAATTCCCTTTTTTTTTCCTTATTTTTTCCCCATTTTTTTCTGGAATATTTTTCCAGCGGCTGAGGGATTTACGGTGCGAAAAAAGCGATTTTTTCCCCCCCAATAATTAGAATTATAACAGCAATTATTATCTGCTTTTGCCCCAAAACTCCAAGGACTCGCCCCAAACTTGTGCTGCACTTCCCCAAAAGGACCCTGAAAATGAAATAAAATTAAATAAAATAAATTTCTTCCTCCAGGCGGGAAAAAAAGGGAAAAATTAATGGGAAAAGGCCCCAAAAAATCTCATTCTGGTGCTAAAATCCCATTTTTATCCACTTAGGAGCTTTAAATTCCAAATAAATGAAATTAAATCAGCGAGAGGGGTTTGAATTGAGATTTTTGCATGGAGAAATGGGGGGAAATGTGATTTTTTTTTTTGTAAAATTAATTCTTTTCTGGGTGCGATTTTGGGGTAAAAATTGGATTTTTTTACTGAGCGAAGCCAGGCCAGCCCCTCCCCACGCGGCGCCAAAATCCAACTTTAAACCCAAAAAAAACCCCAAACTCCAAAATTCCGGGGAGAAAGGGGAATTCAGCTATTTATTAATTAGAATTCATTCCTTATGAGTTGCCCAAACCCCGAGGTTTTCACCCCAAAACCCCGCGGCCTCTCCAGGCTGGGCGGGAGGGCAAAAATGCGATTTTCCTCCTGGAATTTGGTGCTTTTTTCCCGTTTCCCCCCTTTTTTGGGGGGGGGGGGCGCTGCTCCCCAGATTTTTAGGAAAATAAAAAAAGGAGATTTTCACCCCCAAAAAAGGGAGATTTTCACCCCAATAAAAGGAGATTTCAGCAGGAAAAATAAAGGGAAAAGAAATAAACGAGGGGCTCACGTGCGCCATAAACGTCAAAATAAAGGCGAGAAAAATGGAGAAAAAATGAAAAACAAGAGGGGGGAAAAGGGGAAAAAGGGAAAAGGAGAGAAAAGAGCGGGGACGGAGGGGAAAAAAAGGGGGAAAAAAAAGGAAAAATGGGAATAAATGAAAGCTTTGAATGGCCCCGCGGAGCCTCCGCGCGGCGCAGCCGCAGCGCGGCCGCGGGTGGGGGGGGCGCTGCCCCAAAATCCCCGAGTTTCACCCCAAATTTCTCAAATTTCACCCCAAATTTCTCATTTTTCACCCCAAAAATTCCCACTTTTCTCCCCCCAATCCTCCCTCCCCCGATAATCTGAATTTTGGGGGGGAGGGGGCGCGTCCTGAGCCCCTCCCCCGGGATTGACCCCAAATGCTGAAAAAACCCCCAAAAAAACAAAAAAAAAACCCAAAAAACCAAAAAACCCAGAAAACCAAAAAAAACCCCAAAATGCGCGGGTTTGGGGCCGCTCCGCGCGGCCGCGGGCGGGGAGGGGGGACAGGGCCGGGATTTGGCCCCAATTCCTGCGGATTTGGGATTTTCACAGCCCCGACCCCTCCAATTTGGGGCGGATTTGGGATTTTTAAACCAAATTTCCCCCGCCCTAAATCAGCTCATCAGCGCTGCGAGCGGGGGGCAGAAATTTTAATTTTTGGGGGATTTTTCCCCCTTTTTTGTCTTTGTTTCCACCCCCTTTTTTCACCCCGCGAGCGTGGCCGGGGCGAGTAAAAAAATTAATAATAAAAAAAAAATGGGAATATGAGGATGGGAACGGGGAAATTTGGGGATTTTGGCTGTTTTTGGTTGTTTTGGGGGTTTTTGTTTTTTTTTTTTCTGGGAACAAAGAGCAACTGCTGCAGGACTTGTCCATATTTCCAGCGCTGTGTCGCACTTTTAATAAAACATCTGTTCTTGCTTCTGCTGATGAGTTCCCTTAATTGTTTGCAGACCCAATTCCGCCAGAAATCTCCCCACAAATCCCCCCTCCCCTCTCCCCTCGCCGCGTGCTTTTTTGGCACCAAAAACCAAAATATCTCCTATTTAAAACGGGGGCGAAAAGCCCAAAAAATCCGCCAGAAATAATAATCTAAAAAAAAAAAAAAAAAACTGCTGGGAAACGTCAAAAATTCAATTAAAATTCAGATTTTTGCGCGTTTTTTTTTTTTTTTTTTGGGGCCGTGTTTTAATTTTTAATTCTTGGTGGGGTTTTTTTTTTCGGGATTTTTGCACCAAAAAAAAATGAGTGTTTGGAGGGTGGATGTGTTTTGGGGTTTTTTTGGTTTTTTTTTTCCGGCAGCTTCTTTCTGCTGTCTATAAATCGAGCGGACTTTTAGGACTCGCCCTCTGTTTAGAGAAGTCATAAAACACTTAAACTTCCCCCGGCTCCGGTCCCACGCTCGTCCCGCAGGTCTCCAGCCCACCTTTGGGAAGGGAAAATAAAAAATAAAAATTAAAAAAAAAAATTAAAAAAATAAAAAGTTAAAATTAAAAAGGTGAAAAGAAGCCCAGAAAAAGGCAAAAAAAAAAAAGGGGAAAAAACCGGGGAAAAGTGAAAAAAAAAAAAAAAAGCGGAATAAAGCAAAAAAAGAAAATTCAGGGGAAGCAGCAGCAAGAGGAGGAAAAACATCTGAGAAAATGAAAATTTGGGGGTAAAAGGGAAAAGGAGGCTCTGGAGGGAGAAGTTTTTGGGTGGAAACTCCTCCGAAGTTGTGGCCCTGCCGCCCCTCGGCCCCAGCCCGGCCTTTGGGATCCCCCAAAATTCCCCAAATCCCCCGATTTTGGGGTCTCTGACTCCCCCAAACCCCCCTGAGGCTGGAAAAACCAAAACAAAGCAGCAAAACCCTCCCAAAATTCCGGATTTTTTCCCCCCTCACTCCAGGGGGATTTTGGAAAAGCAGAGGGAGAAAAAAGCAGCGGAAAATTGGGAATTTTGGGGGAAAAACGCCCGGAATCGCCCCCAAGGCCACGGCAGCGCCCCAAGGCGGGAGCTCCCCCCCAGCCGCCACTTTTGGGGCCGAAAATTGGGATTTTTCCCCCTTTTTGGGCACTCCAGAGCTCGGTTTGGTTGGTTTTTTGGGTGATTTCTGCGGGACTTTTTTTTTTGGGGTGTTTTTGTGGTTTTTTTGCAGTTTATGGTTTTATTGCTACCATTGATGACTTTGCTTTGTTAGCCAGAGGAAAAAGAGCATAAAATCCTCCGGCATCCGGGCTCCTGTCATAGCTGGGGGGCGAAATATTCCCCCCCAAAAAACAAAAAACCCCTCCACCCCGGGGGCTTCGCTTTGTCGGCCCCAAAAAAAACCTTCCAAAAAAAAAATTTTGAAAAAATTAAAATTAAAAATCAAGATTTTGGGGTGAATTCCCGACGCTTTCCCGGCGATTTTTGGGGATTATTTTGCCATAAACCCGAGGTGGTTTAACAACAAAAAAAGAGGAGGAGGAGGAGGAGGAGGCCGAGGGCTCCCCAGGCAAAAATCGGAATTTTTTGGGGGGGGATTTGCTGCGATTCCGCCCCGCGGGCTCAGGTAGGGGCAGATTTTGGGGGGATTTGGGGGATTTGGGGCGGAATCGGGCTCGGGGTCCCCCGGAAAACTTCGGGAAGCGCCGCAAACTCCGGCCCGGCCGCTCCTGCCCGGCCCAAATTCGCTTTTTTTTTTTTTCCTTCCGCCTTTTTCTGCCAATTCTCCTTTCTGAGCACGGCCAGAAATGCCCCAAAATGCGGAGAAATCGCCCCAAAGTGGAGGGGAAATGCCGGCTCCCAGCCCGGCGGGGGATTGGGGTTTTTTTCCCCTAAAAATGCCTTTTTTCCCCAAATTTTTGCCCTTTCGAAGGAGTTTGGGAGGGCTCCCGATCCCGCGTTATCCATGGAGAGGTCGCCATGTTTATCCCCCCCCCCTTTTCCCCTTTTTTTAAAATTTTTTCCTCCTTTTAAAATTGAATTATTTTCCCCCTTTTTGCCGTTTAAATGCGAATACTCAGAGCGGGAGAAAGGGGGGGGAAACGAGAGACAAAAAATTAATTTTTAAAAAAATTCAAAAATGAAAAATAAATAAATTAAATAAAAATAAAAGACAAATATAGGGAAAAAAAAGAGGGAGAGAGAGGATAATTTATGGCTTAATATTCTGTGTTCGCCGGAGATTTATTGCTGGGAATTCGCAGCCGCTTTTTTTTTTACGAGATATTTAAGCGCAGCTTTCTTGGAAAGAATAATAATTATTATAATCATTACAAAAAAAAAAAATCATAATAACAGAGAGTAAAAAACAGCATCGAGCGTTTAGCACGGCATGAAAAAAAAAGAGAGGTAAATATAATTTTTTTTTTTTTTTTGGCGAATCTGAGCGAAATAAAGAAGAGGAAGGTGGGGGGGGGGAATGAAGGGGAGTAAGGTGGGTTTAAAAAAAATGGAATTTTAGGAATTTGAGGTGCCCACCCCCGCCCGCCGCCCCAAATCCCCCCGGGGGGGTTTTTTAATTTTTTGGGGGTGCCGGACTTACTTTCCATGCCCACTTAGTTTCAACTAGGGACTGGCGAGCAGCAAAAAGCCATTTTTTCCCTTTTTGACACGCGGCTCGCCATTGGCCCGGGCCGGGTCAGCTGACTGTGTCATTCTGTCTGTCCTGGAGCAGAGCCTTCCCTATAACAATCCTACACTTCCCACTACAAACTGGAGACTGAAATAAATATTAAAAGAAATCGCACGGGCCCAGGTGGCGCCGGGAAAATAAAGGAGAGAAGAGAGAGAGAGAGAGGGGGAGAGAGGGACGGGAAGGAGGGGAGGAATCATATTAAAAAAAAAAAAAATTAAATATATATATTAATTAATTAATTGTGGGTGAGCGGGGGGAGAAAGGGGGAAAGGAGGGAGAGAGGAATAAAGGGGAAATAGATGGGAAACCGAGAAAAAAATAGAGCGGAAATATAGAGGAAAATAGAGGAAAAAAATAAGGGGGAATAGAGGAAAATATAGAGGGGAAATAGAAGGGAAAGAGATAAAGGGGAAATATAGAGGAGAAATAGAAAGGGGAAAAAAGAGGAAATAACAGAGGGCAAATAGAGGAAATAATAAAGGAAATGATAGAGGAAGAAATAGAGGAATAAAAGAGAAAATTGAGGAATAAAAGAGGCAGAATAGAGGAATAAAGAGGAAAAATAAAGGAAGAAGAGGAAAAATAGAAGGAGAAAAGAGGAAAGATAAGGGAATAAGAGAAGAAAAATAGGGGAATAAAGGAGAAAAATAGAGGGATGAACAGAGGGGAAAACCGCGAAAAATAGAGGAAAAAAGGGGAAAATAGAGGGGAAAAAAGGAAAAATAGGGAAAAATAGAGTGAAAATATTGGGGGAAAAAAACCAAGGAAAAATAGAGAAAAAATAGGGAAAAATAGAAGAAAAATATAGGGAAAATAGGGGAAATAGATGAAAAATAGGGGAAAATAGAGGAAAAATAGGGGAAAATAGAGGAAAAATAGGGGAAAATAGAGGAAAAATAGAGGAAAAATAGGGAAAAATAGGAAAAAAAATTGAGAAAAATAGGAAAAAAATAGAGAAAAAATATTAAAAAAAAAAAGAAAAAATCCAGGCAAGCCCCAGGAGCGCAGCAGAGCCCCCCACGGCCGAGCCCCGCGGAATCCCCCGGCAGAGCCCGCGGAGCAGCAGCAGCGGGAGCGGCCGCAGCCCGCGGAGCGGCGCCGCGATGAATTCCTACTTCACCAACCCGTCCCTGTCGTGCCACCTCGGCGGCGGCCAGGAGGTGCTGCCCAACGTGGCCGCGCTCAACTCCAGCTACGACCCCGTGCGGCATTTCGGCGGCTACGGCGCGGCCGTGGCGCAGAACCGCATCTACTCCTCGCCCTTCTACTCGGCGCAGGAGAACGCCGTGGTGTTCGGCTCGGGCCGCTCGCCCTACGAGTACGGCTCGAACGCCTTCTACCAGGACAAGGAGGTGCTGAGCAGCTGCCGCCAGAGCTCCGTGGGGCCGCACGGGACCCCCAACTCCATCGCGCAGGATTTCCCCGGCGAGCAGGGCCGGGCCGCGGCTCAGGAGCAGAAATCCGGCATCCAGATCTACCCCTGGATGCAGCGCATGAACTCGCACAGTGGTAAGTTTTTTTGTTTTTTTTTTTTTTTTTTTTTTGTTTTTATGGCCGCTGGCGGCGGGGGATAAATTAAATAAACTTGGAGGGTTTTATGGCCTTTTCTCCCCCCATCCCTCCCGCTCGGCACCTCGCTAGGATGGGGGTTTTTATGGCGCCATAAAAACAATAATTTCGCGCAGTTTGCGGCGGGGCTTTTTATTCGGGTTGGGCTTGTTAGGATCGGTTTTAATTAAAAGGTTTCGCCCGGCGGTGAAATATCGGTGATCGTAAAGCGGGGATTAAACAGGGAAATAAAAATAAAGCGGCGCGGCCGGGTCTGCTCCGGGAGTTTAGCGGGGAATATAAATGCGAGCGGGGTGTAGGGTGAGGAGTAAAGTTGGTGACATTAGGGTTCTAGGGTTTTTTTAGGGTTTTTTTTAGGGTTTTTAGGGTTTGGGGCTGGCACGAGCTGGGGCCGGGGGGAAGCCGCCCCTTCCTCGCCGTCCCCGGCTCCCCCAAATCCAGGGGATGCAGGGCAAGTCTGGGCTAAAACCCCGCAGAATCAGGGCTGAAGCACTCGAAACCTGGGCTTAAAGCCTCAAAACCTGGCCTAAAACCCCGCGAAATCCTTAAGGTCCCGCAGGATCTGGGCTAGGACCCTCAAAATCCGGGCTCAAACCTGTAAAGTCTGGTCTAAAACCCTGCGCAATCTGGGCTCAAACCCTGAAAAATCTGCGCTAAAACCCCACAAAATCTGTGCTTAAACCCTCAAAATACGGCCTAAAACCCCAAAATATCTGGGCTAAAACGTGCAATATCCGGGCTGAACCCCCACAAAATTCTGGCTAAACCCCTCAAATAATGGCCTAAAACCCCACAAAATCTGGGCTAAAACCTGCAAAATCTGGGCTGAACCCCCACAAAACCTTGGCCAAACCCTTCAAAATCGGGGCTAAAACCCTGCGCAGTCCGGACTAAAAACTTGCAAAATCCGGGCTGAACCCCTCCAAATCTGGGCTAAACCCCCACAAAATCCGGCCTGAGCCCCTCCAAATCCGAGTTAAACCCTTGTAAAATCTGGGCTGAACCCCCGTAAAATCCGGGTTAAATCCTCAAAAACCTGAGCTAAACCCCTCCAAATCTGCGCTGAACCCCCACAAAACCCGGGCTAAACCCCTCAAAACCTTGCCCAAAACCTCAGCTAAACCTCTGCAAAACCCGGCCTAATCCCCCACAAAACCCATCCCAAAACCCGGCCTAAGCCCCATTTGAACGCCTGCGCCCCCCCAAACCCCTGCTAAGTCCGGGTTTAACCCCATGGAACCCCGCGGGGGACACGGAGCGCTTTAATTTCATTTTTTATTGATTTTTTGGCCGGCTGGGGGAGGGTCAGGGCGCTGCTTTCTGACGACTTTTAGTCTGTTTTGTCTGACGACTTTTAGTCTGTTTTGTCTGACGACTTTGAGCCTGTTTTGTCTGAGGACTTTTTAGAGTGTTCGACGATTTCGAGTCTGTTTGACGATTTTTAATCCGTTTTTTTTTTTTTCCGACGATTTTGAGTCTGTTTTGTCTGACGGCTTTAATCCGGTTTTTCTGACGATTTTTAGTCCGGTTTTTCTGACTGTTTAGAGTCTGTTTTGCCTGACGGCTTTAATCCGGTTTTTCTGACGATTTTTAGTCTGGTTTTTCTGACTGTTCAGAGTCTGTTTTGCCTGACGGCTTTAATCCGGTTTTTCGGACGATTTTTATTCTGTTTTTCTGATGATTTTTAGTCTGGTTTTTTTCTGACAATTTTTAGACTGTTTGACGCTTTTTATTCTGGTTTTTTGTGGTTTTTTTTTGTTGTTTTTTTTAATTTTTTTCCTGACGGTTTTTAGACTGATTGACGCTTTTTATTCTGTTTTTTGTTTTCTTTTCTTTTTTTTTTTTTTTTTTTCTGACGATTTTTAGGCTGTTTGACGCTTTTTATTCTGGTTTTTTGATTATTTTTTTGTTTTTTTTTTTTCCTGACGGTTTTTAGTCTGTTTTGTCTCGGCTTCTTTAGGAGTGGGTTACGGGGCCGACCGCCGGCGGGGCCGCCAGATTTACTCGCGCTACCAGACGCTGGAGCTGGAGAAGGAATTCCACTTCAACCGCTACCTGACGCGGCGGCGCCGCATCGAGATCGCCAACGCGCTGTGCCTCACCGAGCGCCAGATCAAGATCTGGTTCCAGAACCGCCGCATGAAGTGGAAAAAGGAGACGAACCTGAGCTCCACGCTGGCCGGAGCGGGAGGAGGAGGAGGAGGAGGAGGAGGAGGAGGAGGAGGAGGAGGAGGAGGAGGAGGAGGGAGGGGGGGGAGCGGCGGCCGCCGACAGCTTGGCCAAGGAGGAGAAGCGCGATGAGACAGAGGAGGAGAAGAAGGAGTGATGGATTTCTTTTTGTCGCCCCCTCCCTTCCCCTCTTATCCCTTTTTTCTCCCTCTTTTTGTCCTATTTATCGTTGGGGAAAAAAAAAAAAATTAAAATTATATAAAAATAATAAAAAAAAAGTGTTGGCGGGGAGGGGCGGAATGATGGGGGGGGGAATGAGGAATAAATGAAATAAAAAGGAGAGGAGGGGAGAGAATGGGAAATGGAAGAGAGATGGGGGGGGAAAAGTGGAGGAGTGGAAAAGCGGAATTGGATTGGAGGAGTGAGTGTGGAGAGGTGGAGAACAGGAATTAAAAAAGTGGGAAAGCAGGAAAAAAAAAAAAAGTTCAGGAATTAAAAAAGAGGAGAAGTGGAAAAAAGTTCGGGAATTAAAAAGTTCAGGAATGAAAAAGCGGAGGAATGAAAAAAAAAGTGAAAAAAAAAAAGAAAAAGTGGGAAAAGGAAAAAAAAAATTAAAAGCGTAGGAGTGAATGCGGAGGAATGAATGTGCAGAATTTAATTAATTAATGCGGAGAAATGAGTGAGTGAATGAGTGAGGAGGAATTAATTAATTGATTCATTAATTAATGAGAGAGCTCCTCCAAACCCACGGATCTCCCCCAAAACCTCCCCCTCGCCCCCCGCTCCGTCCTCCCCCCTACCCCAAAAATGGGGAAAATCGGGCAAAAATCCGGGCAAGAATTGGGGCCAAACCGGGCGGAATTGGGGGCGACCCCGCCCCCGAACCTCAGCGGTTCCCGGTGAGAAAAATTCAGATTTTCCTCGGGGAAATGCCATAAAAAAAGCGCTTTTCCGGCCCGAATTCGCCTTTTTTTTTCCTCCTGGTATTTAAGCAGCTACCTGGGCTCATCACCGCATCCACAAACTGTGACGGTTTCTGTGTGAATATTTTTCTCTGTGTTCGTGGTACCTGTATTTATATTTATGTTTAGCGCTGTAATGTTGGAAAAAAGGGGAAAAAAAAAATTAAAAATAATTTAAAAAAAAAAGTGAATGGAGTTCATAGAGGTAGAGAGAGAGAAGAAGAAGAAGAAAAAAAAAGAATAATAAAAATTAAAAAAAAAAAGCGGCGAAAAAATGTTTAAAAAATAAATAAAATCGAAAAAATCTTGTGTTAAACCCTCTCATGTATAAAGTCCCTGGACTTTCTGTCGAGTATTTAATGAAATAAAATCGGAATATTATTTTTGAAAGTTGCCCCAGCGGCCTCTGAGCTTCTGTGGGAACCTTGTGCTGGAAAATTCATTTTTTATTTCTCGTTTCCTCCCCAAAATCGCCTCCCCCCATCCCTGGTCTCGTCTTTTCCTCTGCGCCTCCCCCTCCCCCCAAAAAAACCCGGGAAAAATGGGGAAAAAAAAGGACAAAAAAGGGGGAAAAATTTACATTTTTTGCTTTGTCTCCTTGGGCGGGTCTGGTGTAATTGCGCGGGGAGGAATTTCCGTGATTAAAACGAGATTTTAATGCGGATTTCCGAAGTTCGCCGATTCCTCCTTTTCTTTCCCCCCTCCCGCCGCCGGGGGGTGAAAAGTTCGGCTTCTCTTTTATTATTTATGATTTATCGGTGATTTATTGCTGATTTATGGGTGACGGATGTGGGGTTTATTAATTAATTAATGATTTTTTTGGGGGTGGGTTTATTTTGCGCCCGGAGCTTTTTTTCCCCTCCCCTTTTTCCCTCGATTTCATCCCAATAAAAACCTCTCCGGGGAATGGGGGAAGGAGGAAAATGTCATTTTTTATCTTTTTTTTTTTTTTTAGCATTTTTTATCCTCACCCTTGAGGAGATTGGAAATTGTGGATTTAACAACACCGGGGAATGAAAGGCGGGGCGAAAAAATGGATAAAAAGCTGATTTTTTTTCCTCCTTTTTTTTTTGTTTTTGGTCGTATTTTGGAGATTTTCTGGGAATTCCGGGGGTCATGGAATGAGAAATCCCTGGGGAAAAAAATAAATATAAAAATAAATAAATAAGATTTAATTTTAAAGGAAACGGAGAGGATTTGGCGGTGAAGGGACACAAAGCAGGGAAAAAAAGGCGCGAGAAGAGGAAATAATGGTAAAAAAGAGGAAATTGTTGGATTTTAAAAGGAAATAATCGTAAAAAATGGAAATAACCGTAAAAGAGGGGAAATGATCGTTAAGAAAGGCAAATAATCGTAAAAAAAAGGAAAAGAATCGTAAAAAAAGGGAAATAATCCTAATAAAAGGAGCCCGAGGAGGTTTTTATTCCCCTCCCGTCCTTTGCTTCTCTCCAGGATGGAATTTGCGCAAAAAAAAAAGACAAAAAAACCCCAAAAACCCCCAAAAATGAGGAAAAAGCCCCAAAAGCAGCAGGAGCGGCGGGGGGGGTCGGAAATTCCGATTTTTCCCGGGATTTTCTCCCCCCGCGCCTCTGAGGGAGAGCCGGCATCGATAAATTGCGGGAAAAGAGAAAATAATAATAAAAATAGGATAAAAAACCCCAAGGAAAGGCGAGAAAGGGAAAAAGAAATAAATTAAATTTAAAAAAAAAAATCCAAGCAATGTAAACTTTGGAGGGCGGCCCAAAAAATAACCCGGAATGCCAGGGGGAAATGAGGTTTTGTAGAATTTATTTTAAATTTTTGGTGGTTTTTGTGTAGGGGGGAAAAGGTTGGGAAGGGGAGTGGGAGGAAAGAGGAGAAAAGGGGAAAAAAGGAGGAAAACGGGAAAGAAAAGGGAGAAAAAGAGAAAGAAAAGAGAGGAAAGGGGGATTAAAGGGAAGGAAAAGGGAGGAAAGGGGAAAAGGGAAAGAAATTAAAATAAGGGAAGAAAAGGGAATAAAGAAATAGAAGAAAAAAGAAAATTTAAAAAAATGGGGGAAGAAAAAGGGGGAAAGGAAATAAAGGGAAAAAAATTGAAAATAAAAAAAAAAAAGGAAAGAAGAGGGGGGGAAATATAGAATTTTAATTAAAATTATTTCGCTGTTTAAAGCAACTCCGGGCAGAGGCGCCCGAGAAACGCGCCCTGAAACGGAGGGGAAAAAATAAAAAATAACTGAAAAAAAAAAAAAAAATCAAAAATAAATCTTAAAAAAAGGAAGAAAGGAGGCGAAAAAGGGAGGAAAACCGGCAAAAATCGGGAATCCCGCGGTGCCGCCGCGCAGCGCTAGGTGCCGCTGCCGCCTCGCCCCGCAAAAAAAAAAGAAAAAACAAAACCCAAAAAAATAACAAAAAAAAAAAAAAAAAAAAAGGATTAAAAAAGCCGAGCCTGGGGTCGGGGATTTGAGGAGCGGCCGCCGCCCCCTGCACGTGACGCCCCCAGCAAAAATAAAAATCCACATTTGGGACGGGAGGGGGGCGGAAAATGCCGGGAAGGAATTCCCCTCCGCCGCCGTTCTATTCCTCGTTTCTCAGCTTTTATTTCGATTTTTTTCCCCAGTATTTTAAATATTTTTAAATTTTTTTTATTTGTAATAATTATTATTTTTTACGTTTTTCGCTGTTTTTATGGCTTTCTAATAATTTATTTTAGATTTTTAAAATATATTTTAAAGATTTTTAATCATTCCTCCTTGGGGTGAAGGCGGAAAATTTCAAGAGTCGAAAATCGGCCCCGGAATTGAAGAGGTTTTGGGGGGGAAAGGGGAAAAATAATAAAGGGGAAGGAAAGGGGGAGAAATGGGGTAAAAGAGGGCGGAAAGGGGAGAGAAAAAAAAGGGGGAAATGGGAGAAAAAGGGGAGAGAAAAAAGAGAGGGAAAGGAGAGAAAAAATAGAGGGAAAGGAGAGAAAAAATAGAGGGAAAATTAGAAAAAAAGAGAGAGGAAGAAGGAGATGAAAAAGAGAGGAAGGAGGAGATGAAAGGGAGGGAAAAGGAGCTAAAAAAGAGGGGGAAAAGGAGATAAAAGAGTAAGAAAAGGGAGATAAAAGAGAGGAAGAAGAGATTTAAAAAAGGGAGGAAAATGGAGATTAAAAAAAGAGGAAAACAGAGATAAAAGATAAGAAAAACAGAGATAAAAGCAGAAAAAAAATGGAGATAAAAGGCAGGAAAAACTTGGATAAAAAAGGAGGGGAAAAGAGCTTAAAAAGGAGGGCAAAAGAGCTGAAAAAGGGAGGAACAAAATCAAAAAGGGAGGAAAAAGAGCTAAAAGACAGGGAAAAGAGCTAAAAAAGGAGGGAAATCCCTCCCCCGGGGTTATTTTTGTAGGAATTGGGAAATTTTCCATCCCCGCCTCCCCGCCCCGGTCCCTTTTCCATGGGAATCTCTGGAAATTCGGGAATTGCGGAGGCGCCCCCGCCTTCCTCCTCCTCCTCCTCCTCCTCCTCCTCCTGTCCCGCTCCCTCCCGGGCCGTCCCGGGCCAGGAGCGGCCGCAATCGGGCAATTCCCGAATTCGGGAGCAGCGCAGCCGGAGCAGCACCTGAGCCATGGTAAAACCTCCCTGCCCCGCCGAGGGGGACAAAAATTCGGATTTCCCCCCTTTTTTTCCCTTTATTTCCCTTTATTTTCCCCACGGTTTTCCCCCGATTTCTCCGCCTTTTTTTTTTTTTTTAATTTTGGTGTGTTTTTCCCCCCGTTTTTCCCTCTTTCCTTCCCTTTTTCCCCTTCTCTCCCCCTCCTTTCCCCCGAAGCCAAATTCTTCCTTTTTTTCCCTTTATTCCCCATTTCCCCCCTCTTTTTTTCCTTTTATTCCAAATTTTTCCTCATTTCTTCCCTTTATTCCTCCTTTTCTCCTCAATTTTCCTTCTCTCCCCCTTTTCCTCCCTATTTTCCCCCCACCTCTTCCCGTCTTAAATATTTTCTCCATTTTTCCTATTTTTCCCATTTTTATCCCTTTCCCCCCATTTTTCCCTTTTCTTCCCCATTTCTCTCCCTCCTTTTCCTCCCCTTCTCCCCCATTTTCTCCCCTATTCTCCCCCCTTTTTCCTTATTTTTTCCCAATTTTATTCCATTTTATCCTATTTTTATCCAATTTTTCCCCCCTTTCTTTTCCCCATTTTCCTCCCCATTTTTCCCTCCCCTCTCCCCTTTTTTTTTCCTCTTTTTTCTCCCTCTATTCCGCCCCTTTTATTCCAATTTTCCCCCCTTTTTTTTTCCCCATTTTCCCCCCCTTTTTTCTCATTTTCCCCGCGTTTTCCAGGCCAAACGGGGCCGAACCACAACAATAATAAAAAAAAAAGGAGAAACACCAAAAAAATAAAACCCCGAGGTCGTAAATTTTACGAGCGAGCATCAATTGCTCGTAAAAACGTCCCCGAAAAGGCCCCGGGGCTGTAGAATCCCAATTTATGGCGCCGTAATTGGATGGCGGCAACAAAACGCGGATAAAAGGAGAAATTCCCTTTTTTTTTTGGTTTTTTTTTTTTTTTTTAGAGGGAATTCGGGTTAAAAATAACTCGGAATGCTCAGGGGGAAATAAAAAAAAAAAATCAAGGGGATTTTTGGGGTTTTTTAGGGGGTGAAAAGGGAGGAAAAGAGGGGAAAAAATCGGATTTTTTTGTGGGGGGAAAAGGAAGGAAAAGGGGAAAATTAAGGGGGAAAATCGGAATTTTTTTTGGGGGGGGGAAGGGGGCAATTAGGGGAAAAAATCGGAATTAATTTTCGGAGAACGGGGGGGATTAGGGGAAAAAATCGGAATTTTTGGGAGGGAAAAGGAAGGAAAGGGGGAAATTAGGGAAAAAATCGGATTTTTGGGGTTTTTTGGGCGATGGAAAAGGAAGGAAAAGGGGAAAATTAGGGCGAAAACCATCGGGGTTTTTTGGGAATTTTAAGGGGGAGGAAAAGAGGGAAACGAGACTGAAAAAATCGGATTTTGGGTGGGGGGGAGAAAGGAAGGAAATGAGGAAAAAAATCGGATTTTTTGAGGTTTTTGGGGGGTGACAAGGAACGAAAAGGGGGAAATGAGGGAAAAATCGGATTTTTTGAGGTTTTCCCCAGGGAAATTGGGATTCTCGCGCCTCATCTGCGTTTGTTCGATTCGGGGTTTTTGGGGCGGAAAATTTGGGATTGGAGAATTCCGGGCTCCTCCTCGCCCTAAAAACCTCCGGGAAAAAAAAACCCAAAAACTCTCTAAAATCCGAATTTGTAACCGATTTTTTTTGGGAAAAAATATACCAATAAAAATCAATTTAAACCTCCCGGTGTTGAAATTTGTGTTTTTGCTTTTCCCTTCGTTGCTCCCGTTCGATTTTGTAACCGCTTAAAAAAAAAACCAATAAAAATCAATTTAAAGGTCTCGATTTTTCCCTTTGCTGTTCCCGTTTTATTTTTTATAACCAATTTTATTTTAAAAACCCAATAAAAATCGATTTAAACCTCCGGATTTTTTCACTTTCTTATTCACTTTTTATTTTTATAACCCTTCTTTAAACACAGCGATAAAAATCACTTTAAACCTCACGAATTTTTATCTTTCTCACTTTATTTTCTATTTTTAATCATTTTTTAACATTTAAATATTTTTTTACATTTTTAACGTGTTTTCTATATTTAACTTTTTTACATTTTTAATATTATTCTTAATGATTTTTAAATTTTTTTGCTATTTTTCTATTATTTCCCCATTATTTCCCTACCCGTTTTAGAATTGTCATTAAGTTTTACCGCCTGTAATTATTTTATATTTTTCAGAAAAAAACCCACTTTGAACTATTATTATTTTATTATTTTTATGTTGTTCATCATTTGGATTATTTCTGGTGGTTTTTAATGATGATTTTTGCCATTATCGCGGGGTTTTAATTCCAATTTTCGCGCCTCGCTCAAAGGAATACCCTGATTAAAATGTGGGGGGAAAAATCCCAGAAAAATTCCAAAAAAATGATGAAAAAAAAATTCCAGAAAAATTCCAGAAATTTCCACCTCTTGTTCCCCCTGCACGGTTTGGGGGAGAAAAACAGCAAAAAAACCAAAATATTGGGGGAAAATCGCCTCAAAAACCAAAATATTGGGCGGAAAAACTCTTCAAAAACCAAAATATGGAGAAAAGCCCCTGGAAAAAGCTCGATATTCTTTGGAAAAAAGGTGGAAAAGTTGAAAAAAAGAGGTGAAAAAGTTGGAAAAAAGGGAAATAAAGTGGAAAAAAATGAAAGTTTTGGACAATCCCCAGCTCCGCAATCGCCGCCTCTGTCCCAAAAAGGAGAAAATTGGGGTTTGGAAGCCCCAAAAAGTGGAATTAATGAATGGTTTTTATTAATTATTAATTAATAATCGCCGCTCCAATGACCGGGGGTGGAGGAGGGGGAAAAATCGCTGGAATTTGGGATTTTGGGGAATTTCTTCGTCGCGTCCTTTCCCTGGATTTGCTGAAAATGCTGAAAATCCTCCATTAAAAGCAGCAAAAACCCGGATTTGTTGGTTTTTTTATAGAAATTTGGTGCTGGGTAAAAAATTCTGGTTTTTTCTCCCTTTCTCGGGATCATTTTGGGACCAAAAATTGGATTTTTGTGCTGTGGAATAAGCAAGGAACTGCCCCAAAAGTCTGGGAGGTTTGGGTGAAATCTGGAATTTTTTGGGGTGTTTTGGGAGTTGTTAATTTAAAAAAAAATGGATTTTGGGGAAAAAGGTGAGGAAATGGTGAAAAATAGGTGAAAAAGAAGCGGAAAACTTGGAGGAAAATTCTGAAAAATATGTGGAAAAATGGTGAAAAATGGTGGGAAAATGGTGAAAAAATGGCGGAGAAAGATCGAAAAATTTGTGGGAAATGGTGAAAAAATGGTGAAAAAAAGTGGAAAATCGTGAAAAAATGGTAAATTATGTTGGGAAAAGAGTGAAAAAAGGTGGGAAAAGGTGGAAATAGTGAAAATTTTATTTTCCCATTGATTTTCCCTTTTTTTTTTTTTCCTCTCCTTTTTATTTTTCCCAGGCGCCACCAAAGGCCCCAATAAAAACCCCATAAAATTTTATGGGATTTCCTTTGAGCCGTGGAGGGAAATGAGGTGAAATTTCCGGAGGGACAAAAGTTCCTCCTCCTCCTTTTATCCCATTTTCACCCCAAAATCCTCTTTTATCCCATTATTTCCCAAAAAATTCAATTTTTCCCCTCCAAAACTTCATACTTTATCTCATTTTCACCTCAAAAATCTTCTTTTATCCCATTTTTCCCTCCCAAAAATTCTATTTTCCCCCCTAAAAATACTTTTTTATCAAATGTCCCCCAAAATCCTTTTAAACCATTTAAAAAAAAATTATCCTCTTTTAACCCATTTTTTAAAAAATTGTCCTCTTTTATCCCATTTTGCCCCCAAAATTCCTCTTCTATTCTCTTTTCTCCCCAAAAAAAGTCCACTCGAAATCCCAAATTTCACATTCTCACCCCCAAAAATCCCCTTTAAACCCCAAATTTCCCCTTTTCACCCCAAGTTTGGGAATTTCCCAGGGATCTGGGGGTTTTGGACCTTTTAAAGGGATTTTTTTGTTTTTTTTTTTTCCCTTTTCCCCTCAATTCCACCCCAAAAATCAGGAAAATCAGGAGCGCACTCACCTCAGCTGCAGCAGAAACTTTTTAAAAATCGGCCCCAAAACTTCGGGTTTTTTCCCTATTTTTTTTCATTCATATCTTTATAAATCCAGGGCGATTTTTGTCTTCAAAACCCTCCCAAAAAACAAAACAAAAAAATTTTTAAAAAATCCGAATAAACCGCGATTTTTACCTTCATTGCCCTCAAAAAAACCAAAAAAAAAAACCAAAAACAATTTTTCAAAATCCAAATAAACTTTTAGATTTTTACCTTGCAAACCTTAGGAAAAAAACCCTACATATGTATATTTTATAAATGGTGATTTTGGTCTTCAAAACCTTAAAAAAATACTAAAAAAAAAAATATTTAAACATTGGAATAAACCGCGACTTTTTAGCTTTCAAAACCCTCCTGAAAAACCCCTAAAAAATAATAATAAAAAAAAAATCAAATTACGCCGCATTTTTTGCCTTCAAAACCCTCAAAAAAAACCCTAAAAAATTAAAAAAAATCAAATTACGCCGCATTTTTTGCCTTCAAAACCCTCAAAAAAAAAAATTAAAAAAAATTTAAAATTCCTTCAAAACCCTCAAAAAAAACCCTAAAATTTTAAAAAATCAAATTGCGCTTTTGCCTTCAAAACCTCTCCAAAAAACCCCGAAAAAACTTTTAAAATAAATCACGGATTTTTCCCCCTAAAACCCACCCTAAATCGTTTCCCTGCCAGCGCCCCCCGCCCGGTGTGTTTTGGGGCACTTGGGGTTTTGGGGCCGTTTTTTTTTTTATGGTCCCCGCGGGCCCTGAGTGGCCCCGGGCGAGCACGTGGGGCCCGGGGGGGGCTCCGGGGTCGGGGTCGCCATAAATTAAACCCGGTCTGGCCTAAGCCTGGTTTAAATCCATTAAACGCGGCCTGGGCCCGGCTTAGATCAATGGAACCTGGCCTGGGCCCGGCTTAGATCAGTTAAACGGGGCCTGGGCCCGGCTTAGATCAACTAAACCTGGTCTGGGCCCGGCTTAGATCAGTTAAACGGGGCCTGGCCTGGGCCCGGCTTCAACTAAACCTGGCCTGGTTTGGATCGATTAAACCCGGCCTGGCCTGGCTTAGATCGATTAAACCCGGCCTGGGCCCGGCTTAGATCAACTAAACCTGGCCTGGTTTGGATCGATTAAACTTGGCCTGGTCTGGGCCCGGCTTAGATCGATTAAACCCGGCCTGGGCCCGGTTTAGGTAAATTCATCCGGCCCGGCCTGGGCCCGGCTTAGATCAACGGAACCCGGCCTGGTCTGGGCCCGGTTTAGGTAAATCCAACCCAGCCTGACCCAGGCCTGGCTTAGGCCGAGCTCAGAGCGAGCGCAGCGCTCCCACAGCGGCGGCCCCGTGAGTTTTGCCTTTTTTTCCCCCTTTTTCCCCCATTTCCCCCCATTTTTCCCCATTTTCCCCCCATTTTTCCCCCATTTTCCCCCCATTTTCCCCCCTTTTTCCCCCATTTTCCCCTCCATTTTCCCCTTTTTCCCCCATTTCCCCCCATTTTCCCCCCTTTTTCCCCCATTTTTCCCTCCATTTTTCCCTTTTTTCCCCCATTTCCCCCCATTTTTCCCCATTTTCCGCCCATTTTTCCCCCATTTTTCCCCATTTTCCCCATTTTTCCCCCATTTTTCCCCCATTTTCCCCCATTTTTCCCTCCATTTTCCCCCATTTTTCCCCCATTTTTCCCCCATTTTTCCCCCCTTTTTCCCATTTTCCCAACACTTTCCCATTTCCCAGCTTTTTTCCCTTTTTTTCCCATTCTCCCCGCTTTCCTTCCGCCTTTTCCCCCTTTATTTCCGATTTCCCCCCAACCTTCCCGGCTTTTTTCTCCCGTTTTTCCCACTTTTCTCCCAGCTTTCCCCCTTTATTTCCGTTTTCCCCCATTTTATTCCCTTTTCCCTCTTTTGGGGTCTTCTGACGTCACAACCCCCCCCAAAAAAAGGGGCTGGGGGGGAGGGGCGAGGGGGGCATCCCGGATTTTAGAGGGGTCCCCGTATTTTCGAGGGGGTCTTTGGGGTTTTTTGGGGGAGAGTTTCTGTTTTGGGAGGGGGTCTTTGGGGTTTTTTGGGGGGCGTCTGTGGCTCCTTTTGGGGTCCCTGGGTGGTTTTGGGGTCCCTGGATGTTTTTGGGGTCCCTGTGTGATTTTGGGGTCTCTCTGTGTGGTGATTTTGGGGTCTCTGGGTGGTTTGGGGGTCTTTGGATGTTTTTGGGGTCTCTCTGTGGTGATTTTGGGGTCTCTGGGTGGTTTTTTGGGGGGTCTCTGGGGAATTTTGGGGTCTCTGTGAATTCTGGGGGGTCCCTGTGTGTTTTTGGGATCCCTGTGTGATTTTGGGGGCTCTCTGTGGTGATTTTGGGGTCTCTGGGTGGTTTTTTGGGGGGTCCCTGGGTGGTTTTGGGGTCTCTGTGTGGTGATTTTGGGGTCCCTGTGTGTTTTTGGGGTCTCTGGATGTTTTTGGGGTCCCTGTGTGATTTTGGGGTCCCTGTGTGTTTTTGGGGTCTCTGGATGTTTTTGGGGTCCCTGGGTGATTTTGGGGTCTCTGGATGCTTTTGGGGTCCCTGTGTGGTGATTTTGGGGTCTCTGGATGTTTTTGGGGGGATCTCTTGGGGATTTGGGGGTCTCTGGATGTTTTTGGGTCCCTGTGTGATTTTGGGGTGTCTCTGTGGTGATTTTGGGGTCCCTGGGTGATTTTGGGGTCTCTGGATGTTTTTGGGTCCCTGTGTGATTTTGGGGTCTCTGTGTGGTGATTTTGGGGTCTCTGGGTGGTTTTTTGGGGTCCCTGTGTGTTTTTGGGGTCTCTGGATGTTTTTGGGGTCCCTGTGAGTTTTGGGGAGGGCTCTGGATGTTTTGGGGTCTCTCTGTGTGGTGATTTTGGGGTCCCTGTGTGATTTTGGGGTCTCTGTGTGGTGATTTTGGGGTCTCTGGATGTTTTTGGGGGGATCTCTTGGGGATTTGGGGGTCTCTGGATGTTTTTGGGTCCCTGTGTGATTTTGGGGTCTCTCTGTGGTGATTTTGGGGTCTCTGGGTGGTTTTTTGGGGGGTCTCTGGGGAATTTTGGGGTCTCTGTGAATTCTGGGGGGGTCCCTGTGTGTTTTTGGGGTCCCTGGGTGATTTTGGGGTCCCTGTGTGTTTTTGGGGTCTCTGGGTGGTTTTGGGGTCCCTGTGAGTTTTGGGGTGTCTCTGTGGTGATTTTAGGGTCCCTGGGTGACTTTGGGGTCTCTGGATGTTTTTGGGTCCCTGGGTGATTTTGGGGTCTCTCTGTGGTGATTTTGGGGTCTCTGGGTGGTTTTTTGGGGTCCCTGTGTGATTTTGGGGTCTCTGGGTGGTTTTGGGGTCCCTGTGAGTTTTGGGGAGGGCTCTGGATGTTTTGGGGTCTCTCTGTGTGGTGATTTTGGGGGTCCCTGGATGTTTTTGGGGTCCCTGCGTGATTTTGGGCAATAAATCAGGATAAATTTGGATAAATGTGGATTTTTATGGATTTTTTTTGTACGGGTAAATATGGATAAATATGGATAAATATGGATTTTTTTGTACCATTAAATATTGATGAATGTGGGCAAATTGGGCTAAATGTGGATTTTTAGGGATAAATTTGGCTAAATGTGGATTTTATATGGATAAATATTGATTTTTGTGGATTTTCTATGGGTAAATATGGATAAATATTGATAAATATGGATTTTTGTACCGTTAAATATTGATGAATGTGGGTAAATTTGGCTAAATGTGGATTTTTAGGGATAAATTTGGATTTCATACGGATAAATTTTGATTTTTATGGATTTTTGTACTGGTAAATATGGATAAATCTTGATAAATATGGATTTTATAGGGGTAAATATTGATAACTATGGGTAAATATGGATTTTTCTATGGATAAATGTTGATAAATAAGGATATTTATGGATTTTACATTAAAAAACCACAACACCCCCCCCCCACGAAAAACCACAAATCCCCAAAAAACTGATAAAACTCCCAAAAAACTACAAAAAATCCACAAAACCCCCCAAAAACCCCATAAACCCCCACAATTATTTCATTTTTGGGTTTTTTGTTGCCGGTGGGAAAAGGGATTTTTATGAAAAGGATTTTTAATGGGATAAAAACGGGATAAAAATGGGATAAAAACGGGATAAAAACGGGAAAAAAAAAAACGGGATAAAAATGGGATAAAAATGGGACAAAAATGGGATTCTCAGGATTAAACGGATAAAAATTAAAAATAAATATAAAAGAAGTGTAAATAAATGTAAATATAAATGAAAGGTAAATTAACATTAAAAGCTTCTCCTCGCCCTAAATCTTGCGTTTCCCCACCCTAACGAGGCGCCATTAATCCCATAATTATTGGCCGCTAATTAATTAATATCGCGGCCAGGATTAATTATCGGGGGAGGGGAGGAGGAACCCAAAACCCCGGGGGGCGTGGAAGGTTAAAAAAGGGAATTTAAATGGATTTTTAAGGGATTTTAAAGGATTTTTAAGGTTTTTTTTAGGGTTTTTAAGGGGTTTTTAAGGGGTTTTTTTAAAGCGGTTTTTAAAAGTGGTTTTAAAGAAAAATTTTTTTTAAGATTTTGGGGCGGCTGAAAGTTTTTTAAAGGGGTTTTTAAAGGGTTTTTTAGGGGGCACTTAAGTTTTTTTTACAGGGGGTTTAAAGGGGATTTTTAAAGGGGATTTTTGAGAGGATTTTAAGGGGATTTTAAGGGAATTTTAAAGGTTTTTAAGGGGTTTTCAAGAGGGTTTTCAAGGGGATTTTAAGGGGATTTTAAGGGAAATTTAAAGGTTTTTAAGGGGTTTTAAAGAGGGTTTTCAAGGGGTTTTTAAGGGAATTTTAAGGGAAATTTAAAGGTTTTTAAGGGGTTTTAAAGAGGGTTTTCAAGGGGATTTTAAGGGGATTTTAAAGGGATTTTTGAGGTTTTTAAAGGGTTTTTAAGGATTTTAGGGCGGATCCCAGGAGGGGCTCGGAAAGGCGAAAAAAAATCGGAATTTTCCGCCTGGTTTTGGGGTTTTTGTGCTTCAATCCGGGATTGGCCTCGAAACGCCGAGAAAACTGAGATTTCTCCCCAATTTATCCCATTTTGGGGCCAGGCCGAGAGCGTTCCGCACCCCAAAATTCCCCTAAAAAATTCAATTTTAGGCCCCAAAAACCCCCTTGAGTTTTCACCTCTTGACCCTACAGAGAAGTTTTCCCGCCCCAAAATCTTTCAAAAATTTGGGATTTTTATGCCCAGGGTTGGACCCGATACGGGAAATGATGTTAATGATTATTTATGAATGATTAATTTAAATTATTAATGATCAATTTGAATTATTAATCACCCCCGGAGGTGGAAAATTCATTCAAAGAGTTGTTTTTTTTTTTTCTCTCCAGCCCTTCAAGGGTTAAAATATTCCCGCATCCCCTCAAAGGCTCCCGGGGTTTTTCTTTGCCCAAAATTCCCTTTTTTTGCCCCAAATAAAGCAAATGTTTTCTTTCCGCCTTAACCCCGGGGCAGGCGGGGGCGGCTTTGGGTGGGAAATTCGAGGAGAAATCCCTGGATTTTGGGAAAAAATCGGGATTTTCAATCATTCCCGCCCCAATAAAACCCCAAAACTAAAAAAAAATGTTTAAAAAGCTTTAAAAAAAATGGGGTTTAAAGATTAAAAATGGGGTTTAAAGATTAAAAATGGGGTTTAAAGATTAAAAATGGGGTTTAAAGAGAAAATAAATGGGTTTAAAAGGTAAAAAAATGGGGAAAATCCACCCTAAGGGCGAGGAAGGGACATGGTGAAAAACCCCAATAAATAAATAAAATCCCAATTCTTGAAATCCCAATAAATAAAACCCCAATTAATAAGATCCCGATAAATAAAATTCCAATAAATAAATGAAACCCCAATCAATGAAAGCTCAAAATGGTTTGATTTAAAAAAGAGATTTCCCCCCCCCAGAAATAATAAAAAAAGGAGGAATAAAGGAAAAAATGGGAACAATAGGGGGAAAATAAGGGAAAGAATAAAGGGAAAATAAAGGAAAAATAAAGGAAAGAAGAAAAATGGAAGAAATAAAGAAACAAGAGATTAAAAAAAGGGAAAATAAGAAATAAGAGAAAAAAGCAAAATAAAGGGGGGGGAAAAGAAGATTTTATTTTAAACACGGGGGAAAGGGAGGAGGGGAAGAAAACGCAGGGAAAGAATCCTATGGAGGAAGAAAAAAAAAAAAAAAAGAAAAACCACAAAAAAAAATCAATAATTAAAACCCCGCGCCCCCTCCCCGCCCCGAGTTTGACCTTTCCACAAAACCGAAAAAAAAAAAAACCGCGCGCTGAAAAATCAATTTATTCCCATTTTTACATAAAAAAAAACCCCGAAAAATCCAAAAAATCCCGAAAAAAATCCAAATAGATTAAAAAAGAAAAGGGGGGAAATGAGGATGAATTTTCCCGCGGTGTGTTTTTTTTTGGGGTGTTTTGGGGGGTTTTGAGGGCTCGGCGGGGATTTCCATGCGCGGCCCATCAATAACCCGGGCTTGGCCGGGGTGAAGCGCGGGTCAGGCCGGCGCTGCCGCATTGAAATGCGCGCCGCGAGCGGGCCAGGGCGGGCAGCGCTGGGGGCGGGGGAAATCCCGCTTTTTGGGGCTTTTTGGGCGGTTTTGGGGTGATTTTTAATGGGGTTTTTTTTGTGGGGTTATAGGGAGTTTTTAAAGTGATTTTTTGGGATTTTTTAGTGGGGTTTGGGGGGCTTTTAGTGGGGTTTTAGTGGGGTTTTTGTGGGGTTTGTAGGTGATTTTTAATGGTGTTTTTAGTGGTGCCTTAAGGATTTTTTAAAGTGATTTTTGGTGGGGTTTTTGTGGGGTTTGTAGGTGATTTTTAATGGGGTTTTTTAGTGGTGTTATACGGATTTTTTAAAGCTATTTTTAGTGATTTTTTAAGTGATTTTTGGTGGGGTTTTAGTGGGGTTTTAGTGGGGTTTTGGGGTATTGTTAGGTGATTTTTAATGGATTTTTAGTGGTGCCTAAAGGATTTTTTAAAGTGATTTTTTGGGATTTTTTTAGTGGGGTTTGGGGGGCTTTTTGTGGGGTTTTGGGGTTTTTTGAGGTGATTTTTAATGGATTTTTTAGTGGTGCCTTTTTTAACGTGATTTTTGGTGGGGTTTTTGTGGGGTTTGTAGGTGATTTTTAATGGTTTTTTTTTAGTGGTGTTATACGGATTTTTTAAAGCTATTTTTAGTGATATTTTTTTTAGTGATTTATGGTGGGGGTTTTGGGGGGTTTTTGTGGGGTTTGTAGGTGATTTTTAATGGTGTTTTTAGTGGTGTTATAGGGTTTTTTTAAGTGATTTTTTAGTGATTTTTTAGTGATTTTTTAGTGATTTTTTGGTGGGGTTTTTCGGGGGTTTTGGGGTATTTTAATGGCGTTTTTTTAGTGGTGTTTTAAGGATTTTTTTAAAGTGATTTTTTGTGATTTTTTAGTGGGGTTTGGGGGGCTTTTTGTGGGGTTTTCGTGGGGTTTTTGTGGGGTTTTTAGGTGATTTTTAAATGTTTTTTTTAGTGGCACCTTAAGGATTTTTTAAACTGATTTTTGGTGTTTTTTTAGTGGGGTTTTGGTTATTTTTAGGTGATTTTTGTAATGGTTCTTTATGGGGTTTTTAGGGGTTTTAAAAGTGATTTTTGGGTGGTTTTTTAGTGCGTTTCTGGGTATTTTTAGGAGATTTTTAATGTTATTTTTAGTGGTGCCTTAGGGATTTTTAAAAGCGGGTTTTAGTTCTTTTTACTGGGGTTTTGGTGGGGTTTTAGGGGTTTTTTTGGGGATTTTTAGTGTTTTGGGTTTTTTATTTTTAGGAGATCTTTAATTGTTTTTTGGTGGTGTTTTAGGGATTTTTTGAAGTGATTTTTAGCGGCTTTTTGGTGGTTTTTTAGAGGTTTTCTTGCGTTTTTTACTGCATTTTTGGGTTTTTTAGGTGATTTTTAGGCGGTTCTTGGTGTTTTCTTTAGTGGTGCTTTAGTGTTTTTTTACTGCTTTTTCTGGTGTTGGTTGAGGGATGTTTTTCGTGGTTTTTAGTAATTTTTTTAGGCGGTTTTTAGTGTATTTTTGGTGATTTTTCCTGTTTTCTTTTGTGGCGATTAAGTGATTTTTTAAAAGTGATTTTTAGTGGATTTTTGGGGGTTTTTTAGTTATTTTTAGGCGGTTATAGTGACTTTTAAAGTGATTTGTTTGTGATTTTTTAGAGTGCTTTTTAAAGAGATTTTTAGTGGTGCTTAAGAGAATTTTTTGGTGGGATTTCAGTGATTTTTAGTGTTATTTTCCCTGTTTCTTCAGTTGGATTTCGGAATTTTTTCTGATTTGTTCTTTTCAGGCGGCGCCGCTCCAAGAAAAAGCAGAAAAAAGGGAAAAATATTGATAATTTTGGGCGAGCTTGGGTTCAAATCGGGATTTCGGGCGATTCGTTTCCCTGACAGGGGAAAAAAAATCAATTAAAAATTTGCATTTTTGGTTCGGAATTAATTAGAGCGCGGCTCTTTCGTCAGGGTGGGGGAAAGGGGGGAAAAAAGGGGAAAAAAAAGGAGAAAAAATGGGAAAAAAATTTAAAAGGGATCAAAGGACTAAAAAAGGGGGGGGAAATGATTAAAAAAGGGGGGAAGAGGCCAAGAAAAGGGGAAAAGGATAAAAAAGGGGGAAATGACAAAAAATTGGGGGGTGGGGATGAAATAAAGTGGAAAAAAGGATAAAAAATGAGGGAAAATATAAAAATTGGGGGAAGGTGAAAAAAATTGGGGGAAAAAAGACAAAAAAGGGGGAATAGGAAAAAATGGGGGAGGGGGAAAAAAAAAAAAAGGAAAAAAGGTAAAAGGACCAAAAAAGAGGAAAATGGACAAAAAAAGGGAATAAAGGACAAAAATTGGAAAAAAAAGGACCAAAAAAAGGCAAAAATCTGGGCAAAAAAAGCCCTAAAAACGGACAAAATAAATGATTGAATGACTCCTCACTGCCTGCGGCGGGGAGACCCCGAGGGGGTTAAAAAAAAACCTGGAAAATTCAATTTATTCTGGATTTTGGTGCTTTTTTTTGGGGGGGTAACCGCTGGAAATCGAGGGGATCCAAGGGCGCATCCCGAGCGGGAATTTTTTGGCCGCAATTCCCGGGAAATCGGAGCCTCCCGCAGGGTTGAAAGTTGATTTTTTGGGTTTTTTGTTGGGGTTGTTTTTTTTTTTTTTTTTTTGGTTTTTGTTCCTCCCGGGTTACGGCGCGGTCAGAATGGAAATGAACCCGCCCAGACAAAGCCGCGGCTTGGAAAACAAAAAAATAATAAACAAAACAAAAAAAAAAAATCGCTTTTGTCCTCAAAAAAAAAACCCCTCCCGACCACCCCCCTCCCAGCCCAGACCGAGGAAATCCCGATTTTTGGGGATAATTTGATTTTTTTCCTGATTTTTTGGGGTTTTTTTTTTTTCAGCCCTCACGGGGATGGGGAGAGGGGGGAGGGAGGGTTTGGGGACAAAAAAGGCGAATTTGGGGTCGGTTTTGCTTTTTTGGGGGGTTGAGGAGGGGGAAAAGGGGGGGAAATGAAGAAAAAGGGGTAAGAAATAAGAAAAAGGGGGAGGAAAATTGGAAAAAAAGGTAAAAAAAAGGTAAAAGAAAAGGTTAAAAAAAGGTAAAAATAAAAGGGGGGAAATGGACAAAAAATGGGGGGGAAAAAAGGAAAAAACGACAGAAATAAAAGAAATAAAACCTCGAACACCCCAGCTGGAAACTGCCAGGAAAAATAGGATTTAAAAGAGGGGAAAATTGGGGGAAATTTTTGATTTTATTTTTAGGGGATTTTTCTCTTTTTGGTGGAATTCTCCAAGCCCCCCCTCGAGGGTGGGGGAAGGGAGCCCCAGACGGGATTTTGGGGTGGAATTTGGGGATTTCAAGTGGAGTTTCCCTTCCCCCCCCCCAAAAAAAAAAAGCGATTTTATCCCAATTTCATCCCAATTTGTGCCTTCACGCCTCGAGTTTCTGAATTATTTGAGTCCTCCCGGGCTCGTTTGGGGTTTTATTCCCTTTTTAAATTAATTAGTGTTATTTAATTAATTTTTAACCGCGCAGAGAAGAGAGAGGGAAAAAAATAAATTAAAAAAAAAATCCAATTTCTCCTTGAGAGAGCAACCTGTGGATATTTATTTATTTCTGGCTGTTTATTATTTATGGATATTTGTTTACGGGATTATTTATTTATGGGGTTGATGGGATTTATTGGGATGGAGCCGGAGCCATAAAAATTGGATTTATTGGGGTGAAAATCCGGGTTTTTGGGGGCGGGGTGGCTTCTGTTCATTTCTGAAGTTTGGATTTATTTTTTTTTCCCATCCCTTAGCCCCAAAATCTGCCGGATTTTCCCCAGTCCGTGCCTGGAATTCTGGGATTTTGTGGTTTGGCAGGAATTGGAGATGCTCTGGGGAAAAAAAAAAAAAAAAAAAACCCAAAAAATCCCAAATACAGGAAAAAACCCCCCAAAATTCAAGTGGATAAAAACCTCAAATTCAGGGGTAAAAAAACCCCAAATCCAGTAGGAAAATCCCCTCAATTTTAGGGAGAAAACCCATAAATTTAGGGGGGAAAACCCCAAATTTATGGGAAATAACCCTAAATATGGGAGGGAGGGGAAACCCCAAATCCTAGGGGGGAAAAATCCCAAATTAAAGGGGAAAAATCCCAAATTAAAGGGGGGAAAAATCATAAATTCAAGGGGGGAAAAATCCCAAATTAAAGGGGGGAAAAATCATAAATTCAAGGGGGAAAAAATCCCAAATTAAAGGGGAAAAAAATCCCAAATTAAAGGGAAAAAAATCCCAAATTAAAGGGAAAAAATCCCAAATTCAAGGGGAAAAAATCCCAAATTCAAGGGGAAAAAAAATCCCAAATCCAGGGAAAAAATCCCCAAGTGCAGGGAAGTTCCCATCGCCCTTTGTTAATTGCGGCTGTCCCTAATTAATCCCTGCCCGCTGACGTCACCTCGTTAATAATCATAATTAAAAATTAAAAATAAGCACGGGGCGAGGCGCGGAATGACGAGGAATAAAAGAGGGGAAACCCCAATAAAATCCGGGTTTTATTTGAATTGTTTCTTTATTTTATGGGGGGGAAAAAAAAGAGGGGAAACCCCAATAAAATCTCATTTTAATTTTAATGGTGTTTTCCTTTAAATCGCCGAACTGGGAATAAAAAATCCGAATAAAATCCCATTTTAATTTAATTTTTTTCCCTTTAAACCCTCGAGTTTAAGGGAAAAAAATCCAAATAAAATCCCATTTAATTTAATTTTTTTCCCTTTAAATCCTCGAGTTTAAGGGAAAAAAATCCAAATAAAATGTCATTTAATTTAAATTTTTTTCCCTTTGAATCCCCGAGTTTAAGGGAAAAAAAAATCCAAATAAAATCCCGTTTAATTTAAATTTTTTTTCCCTTTGAATCCCCGAGTTTAAGGGAAAAAAATCCAAATAAAATCCCATTTTAATTATTTTTTTTTAAATAAATAAAAAATAAAAAGAAATAAAAAAAGCAACGCGAGCCGGGAGAGCACAAAAGAGCTCCCGCGGGTGATTTATGGTTTTTTACAACCCCATAAAAAGCTGGAACAAGCAGCCCCAAAGCCTCGGCCACCGCCGGCGCGTTTAGGGCTAATAAATAAAACATAAACTGCTCACTTCTCGTGGCACTTTTATTGCCGGCGCCTAAAATATGGCCGGGCGAGGCCTTTGGGCCGCGATAATTGTTCACCTCCGAGGCCTCGGAGGGATGGGAAAAGGGGGAAAAAAAACCCCAAAAAAATCCCAAAAAAATTCCCCCCAAAAAATCCCCAAAAATCGCGGGGTCCCGGCGGTCGGAATTGCCAAAGGGAGCGAGGGAATGGCGGGAAATTCGGAATTTTGGGGAGGTTTTTGGGGGGTTTTGGGGGTTTGGTGTCAGGGAGGGAAGGGGGGGATTTTTCTGGGCGCTAAAAGGGCCAAAATTGCCCCAAATTGGCCCAAAATACCCCAAAATATCCCGAAATACACCAAGGTGCGCCGAAAGCACTCGAAATATCCCCGAATCACTGTCAAGGCCCCAGAATGCCACAAAGTTCCCAAAGGCACCCTAAAGTGTCCTAAACCATCCCAAAATACCCCAAAGAACCCCAAAGAACCCCAAATTTACCCCAAACCCAAAGGAATCATCCCAAACAACCCCAAAGAACCCCAAATTTACCCCAAACCCAAATGAATCATCCCAAACAACCCCAAACAACCCAAATCCACCCAAAACTCAAACAAACGGCCCCAAGACACCCAAACCCACCCTAAACCACCCCAAACTGTCCCAAAGCCACCCCAAATATCCAAAACTCACCCCAAATCCTCGTAAACCACCCCAAATAACCCCAAATCCACTCCAAACCCAACCAACCCATCCCAAAGAACCCCAAAGAACCCCAAACAGTCCAAAATCCAAACAAACCACCCCAAACTGTCCCAAAGCCACCCCAAATATCCAAAACCCACCCCAAATATCCTGAACCATCCTAAACCATCCCAAATCCACCCAAACCATCCCAAAACCACCCCATGCCCACCCTAAATCGTCATAAACCACCCCCCCCAAATCACCCCAAACCATCCCAAACGACCCCAAACCCACCCAAAATCCGTAGAAACCGTCCCGAATCATCCCAAATGCAACCCAAATCATCCCAAATGACCCCAAACCACCCCGAACCCAGCCAAAATCCATAGAAACCGTCCCGAATAATCCAAATGATCCCAAAACCACCCCGAACCATCCCAAATGACCCCAAACCACCCCAAACTATCCCAAATCCACCCAAACCACCCCAAACCCACCCAAAATCCTCATAAACCACCCCAAATGACCCCAAACCATCCCGAATGACCCCAAACCACCCTGAACCCACCCTAAATCCATAGAAACCATCCCGAATCATCCCAAATCCAACCCAAACCACCCCAAACTCATCCCAAATGATCCCAAATCCTCACAAATACATCCCAAACCACCCCAAACCATCCTGAACCATCCCAAATGGCCGCAAACCACCCCAAACCACCCCAAAATCCATAGACACCATCCTGGATCATTCCAAATCCAACCCAAACCATCCCAAACCGCCCCAAACTCCCAAACTCATCCCAAACGATCCCAAATCCTCACAAATACATCCCAAACCAACCCAAACCATCCCAAATCCACCCCAAACCATCCCAAATCCAACCCAAACCACCCCAAACCACCCCAATTCATCCCAAATCCATCCCAAACCATCCCAAATCCAACCCAAACCACCCCAAACCATCCCAAATCCACCTCAAACCATCCCAAACCACCCCAATTCATCCCAAATCCATCCCAAACCATCCCAAATCCAACCCAAACCATCCCAAATCCAACCCAAACCATCCCAAACCATCCCAAATCCAACCCAAACCATCCCAAATCCAACCCAAACCACCCCAAACCCCAAACCATCCCAAATCCACCCCAAACCATCCCAAATCCACCCCAAACCACCCCAAACCCACCCCCAGCCCCGAATTTGGGGGAATTTCGGGGAATTTTCGTTCCCTTCTCCGTGGCCTGGGGCGACCCTCAGCCCCGCTTGAGATTTGGGGGAATTTTGGGGGATTTTGGTTCCTGACCCTTGGCCTGGGCTCCGCCCTCGCCCCAAATCCCCCTCCCACTGATCCCCATCCCAAATTTGGGGGAATTTTGTGGGATTTCCGCTCCCTTGTCCTTGGTCCGAGCTCTCCCCTCACCCCAATCCCCCTTTCCCACCGTTTCCCATCCCAGTTTGGGGGAATTTTACCCAATTTTCGCTCCCTTATGCTCGGCCTGAATTAACCCTTCCCTCCCCACCGATCCCCATCACATTTTGGGGTTATTTCGCTGAATTTCTGCTCCCTCATCCATGGCCTGGGCTCTCTCTTTACCGTCCCGCTCTGCCCCATCACAGTTTGGGGGATTTGATGGAATTTGATGGAATTTGATGGAATTTGATGGAATTTTCGCGCCCTTACCCACGGCCTGAGTTAACCCCTTCCCTTCCCGCTCCTCCCCATCACAATTTGGGTGAATTTGATGGAATTTGATGGAATTTTCCTCTCCCTTATCCACGGCCTGAGTTAACCCCTTGCTCCCCTGCTGTTCCCCGTCACAATTTGGGGGAATTTCATGGAATTTTCGGTCTTTTATCCCCGCTCTGGGCACTCCCTTGACCCAAATCCCCCTCCCACTGTTCCCCGTCACAATTTGGGGAATCTGATGGAATTTTATGGAATTTCAGCTCCCCTTACCCATGGCCTGAGTTAACCCCTTCCCTTCCCACTCCTCCCCATCATATTTTGGGTGAAATTTATGGCATTTCTACTTCCTTATCCCTGGCCTGGGATCTCCCCTTGCCCTCTCATCATCCCCATCACAATTTGGGTGAATTTTATGGAATTTCTGCTCCTTTTCCCTGCTCTGGGCGCTCCCTTGACCCAAACCTCCCTCCCGCCGTTCCCCATCACAATTTGGGTGAATTCTGTGGAATTTCTGCTCCTTTTCCCTGCTCCGAAGCAGCTCCTCTGACCCAAACCTCCCTCCCACCTTTCCCCATCACAATTTGGGTGAATTCTGTGGAATTTCTGCTTCCTTATCCCTGGCCCGGGATCCCTCTCGCCCTCTCATCATCCCCATCTCTGTTTTCTCATCCCACCTCCTGCCACCTTCCCCATCACAATTTGGGGGAATTTTATGGAATTTCTGCTTTCTTTTCGGTTTCACCTTGCTCATTTGGGTGATTCTTGACCCTAACCTCCCTGCCACCTTTCCCCATCACAATTTGGGTGAATTCTGTGGAATTTCTGCTCCTTTTCCCTGCTCCGAGCAGCTCCTCTGACCCAAACCTCCCTGCCACCTTTCCCCATCACAATTTGGGTGAATTCTGTGGAATTTCTGCTCCTTTTCCCTGGCCTGGGATCTCCCCTTGCCCTCTCATCATCCCCATCACAATTTGGGGGAATTCTGTGGAATTTCTGTCCTTTTCCCTGCTCCGAGCAGCTCCTCTGACCCAAATCTCCCTCCCGCCGTTCCCCGTCACAATTTGGGTGAATTCTGTGGAATTTCTGCTCCTTTCCCTGCTCCGAGCAGCTCCTCTGACCCAAACCTCCCCTCCCGCTCCTCCCCACCCCAATTCTGGTGAATTTTCCGCCCCTTCCGCTCCCGGATCCGGGTCCCTCCATCTCCCCTGTCCCTCCCCCCATTTTGGGTGAATTTCTCTCCTCTTTGGGTTCCTGATCCGGGGCCCACGGGCCGGGCGTGATTGGCCGCGTCCGTCACATGGTGAAAGAAACTTTACGGGGCGGCCGCGAGTAGGAGGGCTTTATGGAGCAGAAAAACGACAAAGCGAGAAAAATTATTTTCCACTCCAGAAATTAATGATCATGAGCTCTTATTTGATGGACTCTAACTACATCGATCCGAAATTCCCTCCATGCGAGGAATATTCGCAGAGTAATTACATCCCCGAGCCCGGCGCGGAGTTCTACGCGCGCAGGGAGCCGGGCGCGTTCCCCGCGCACCACGCGGAGCTCTTCGGGCAGAGCCGCGGGGCTTTCCCCGAGCGCCCCTTCGGCTGCGGGGGGCTCCGGGCGGCGGGGGCGGGAGGAGGAGGAGGAGGAGGAGGAGGAGGAGGTGGAGGAGGAGGAGGGAGGAGGAGGAGGAGGAGGAGGAGGAGGAGGAGGAGGGAGGCAGCACCTGGCGGAGAAGCCGCAGCTCTGCGAGCCCCCGGGGCCGTGCGCGGAGCCCGAGGGCAGCGCGGGGAAGGCGCCCGTGGTTTATCCCTGGATGAAGAAGATCCACGTGAGCAGCGGTAGGAGCGGGGAGGGAGCGGGGCTGGGGCCGGGGGCGGCGGGAGCGGGGCCGGGGCCGGGGCGGGAGCGAGGAAAACAGCCCGGGGTCGGCTTGGGGCTCCTTCATCATCCTCAAACAGCCCCGGTCCGGCTTCTTATATCTCAAACTCGGGGTTCGGCTTCGGCTCCCTCATCATCCTCATTCAGCTCCGGGTTCTGCTTCGGGTTCCCTCATCATCCTCATTCAGCTCCGGGTTCGGCTTCGGGCTCCCTCATCATCCTCAAACCCCGGGTTCGGCTTCGGGCTCCTTCATCATCCTCAAACAGCCCCGGGTTCGGCTTTCGGCTCCTTCATCATCCTCAAACCCCGGGTTCGGCTTCGGGCTCCCTCATCATCCTCATTCAGCTCCGGGTTCGGCTTCGGGCTCCTTCATCATCCTCAAATTCCGGGTTCGGCTTCGGGCTCCTTCATCATCCTCGCCGCTCTGCTCGGAAATCACTTTATTTCCTTCATCATCCTCTCTCCGTTCAGAAATAACTTTGTTTCTTCCTCTGCCTCGGATTTCCCTCCTCATCCTCACTCCGTTCAGAAATAACTTTGTTTCTTCCTCTGCCTCGGATTTCCCTCCTCATCCTCACTCCGTTCAGAAACTTGTGCCTCTGGTTTCCTTCATCATCCTCACTCCTCTGCTCAAAAATAACTTTTTGTTTTCGGCCTGGATTTCCCTCATCATCCTCACTGCTCAGCTCAGGAATCACTTCATTTCCTTCATCACCCTCACTCCGCTCCGGAATAACTTCATTTCTGTTCCTCTGCCTTTGGTTTCCTTCATCATCCTCGCTCTATTCAGAAATAATTTCGGGTTTTGCCGTTGATTTCCCTCATCATCCTCACTCCCCTACTCAAAAAATAACTTTGGCTTTGCTTTCCTTCATCATCCTCGCTTCTCTGCCCAAAAATCACTTTATTTCCTTCATCATCCTCTCTCCGTTTAAAAATAACTTTATTTTTTTTGCTTTGATTTCCCTCTTCATCCTCACTCTGCTCAAAAACACCTTCAGTTTTGGCTTTCATTTCCTTCCTCATCCTCACTTTGTCCAGAAATATTTTTGCCTTTGATTTCCCTCTCCATCCTCACTTCTCTGCTCAGAAATAACTTTATTTCCACCTCTGCCTGTGATTTCCTTCAGAAATAAACTTTATTTTTCCCTTTGATTTCCCTCATCATCCTCACTTTGTTCCAAAATAACTTCATTTTTCCCTTTGATTTCCCTCATCATCCTCACTTTGTTCCAAAATAACTTCATTTTTCCCTTTGATTTCCCTCATCATCCTCACTTTGTTCCAAAATAACTTCATTTTTGCCTCTGTGCCTGATTTCCCTCCCCGTGATCACACTTCTCAATAAATAACTTTATTTTCGCCTGATTTCCCTCCCCATGATCACATTTCTCAATAAATAACTTTATTTTCGCCTGATTTCCTGCACCCTTCGCTCTCTCTGTTAAAAAATAACTTTATTTTCTGCCTCATTTCCACCCCATCCTCGCCCTGCCCCTGTTAAAAAATAACTTTCTTATTTTTCCCCTTTCAGTTCCACCCCATCCTCGCCCTGCCCCTGCTAAAAATTAACTTTTTTCCCTCCTCCTCTGCCTTTGATTTCCTCGCTCTTTTCTCTGCCAAAAATTCACTTTTTTCTCTGTTTTCCTGCGCCATCCTCTCTCTGTCCCTGCTGAAAATAATAACTTTATTTTATTTTTGCCTTCTTTATTTTATTTTTGCCTTCGATTTCCACACCATCCTCACTCTGTCCCGGCTAAAAATGAACCTTTTTTTTTCCCCCTCCCCATCCTCACTCTGTTCTCCACCCAAAAATAACTTTATTTTCCCCTCTGTGCCTGATTTCTGTCCCCATCCTCACTCTAAAATAAATAAATTTATTTCCCCTCCTCTCTGCTCAAAATTCACTTTATTTCCCCTTTGATTTCCCTCCCCATCCTCAATTTTTTCTCCGTTCAAAATTCACTTTATTTCCCCTTTTTTCACCCATTCCCCTCCCCGTCCTCACTTTATTTTCTATCAAAAATAACTTTGGTTTCCCTCCCCATCCTCACTCTGTCCCGCCTAAAAAAAATAACTTTATTTTCACCTCTGTGCCTGATTTCCCTCCCCATCCTCACCCTATTCTCCATTCAAAATCCTCCATTCAAAATTCACTTTATTTCCCCTTTTCTCACTGATTTCTCTCCTCATCCTCACTTTATTCTCCATTCAAAATTCCATTCAAATTTCACCCCATTATCTATCAAAAAATAACTTTATTTTTGCCTTTGATTTCCCACCCCATCCTCACTTTATTCTCCATCCAAAATTCACTTTATTCCCCCTTTTTTCCCCCATTTCCCTCCCCATCCTCCCCCTATTTCCCATCCAAAATTCACTTTATTTCCCCTTTAATTTCCCTCCCCATCCTCGCTTTTATTCTCCATTCAAAATTCACTTTATTCCCCCTTTTTCACCCCATTTCCCTCCCCATCCTCGCTCTTTAACCCCCCTCAGAAATTCCCTTTTTTTTTTTTCCGCCGCTCCGCCCTCGGTGATTTGGGAATTTTTTGGGGATTTTTTGGGATATTTTTGGGTTTTGCCGGGATTTCCCATGCCGGGATTTACGATGCCAGCGGGTAATTACACCGGCCATAAATTCGCTTTTTTATGGCCGCGTTCCGCCCGCGGGATCCCGCAATAATTCACTTTTTATTCCTTTTTTTTTATTTCCCTTTTTTATTCCCTTTTTTTATTCGCGTTCCCCTCCGGCCGGGGAAGCCCTGCCCGAGCTGCCCCGGGCTGGGATTTCCCGGCGATTTTTAGGGTTAGAAATCGGGAATTTGGGGTTTTTTAATCGGGAATTTCAGGTTTTAATCGGGATTTCGGGGTTTTAATCGGGATTTTGGGTTTAAAATCGGGATTTCGGGGTTTAAAATCGGGATTTCGGGGTTTAAAATCAGGATTTTGCGGTTTTAATCGGGATTTTGGGGGTGTTTTAGTCGGGATTTTGGGGGTTTTAAATCGGGATTTTGGGTTTTAAATCAGGATTTCGGTTTTTTTTAATTGCGTTTTTGGGGTTTTAAATTGGGATTTTGAGGTTTTAATCGGGATTTTGGGTTTAAAATCGGGATTTCGGGGTTTAAAATCGGGATTTCGGGGTTTTAAATCGGGATTTTGGGTTTAAAATCGGGATTTTGGGGTTTTAATCGGGATTTTGGGTTTAAAATCGGGATTTTGGGGTTTTTTAATCGGGATTTTGAGGTTTTAATCGGGATTTTGGGTTTTAATCGGGATTTTGAGGTTTTAATCGGGATTTTGGGGTTTTAATCGGGATTTTGGGGTTTTAATCGGGATTTTGGTTTTTTTTTAATTGCGATTTTGGGGGTTTAAATTGGGATTTGGGGTTTTTAATCGGGAATTTGGGGGTTTAGATTGGGATTTTGTTTTTTTTTTGATCAGGATTTTGGGGTTTTTAATCGGGATTTTGGGGGTTTTAATCGGGATTTCGAGGTTTTAAATCGGAATTTTGGTTTTTTTTTAATTGCGATTTTGGGGTTTTAAATTGGGATTTCAGGGTTTTTAATCGGGATGTTGGTGGTTTTTTTAATCGGGATTTTTTTTTTTAATCGGGATTTTGGGGGTTTAAATCGGGATTTGATTTTTTTTTTAATCGGGAATTTGTTTTTTTTTTAATCGCGATTTTGGGGTTTTAAATCGCGATTTTGGGGTTTGCGCTCGCGGGGTCGCTCTGGTGCTCCCGGGGGGTTTGGGGTTTTTGGGGTTTAATTTGGGTTTTTTTGTGGTTTTTTTTCGTGCCTTGGGTTTTCTTCTCCTTTTCTTCCTTATTGATCGGTTTATTTATTTTAATTATTTTTCTGCTTTTATTTTGCCCATTGGGTTTTCTTCTCCTTCTCCCTTTCCTCCTTATATTTTTTTATTTTAATTTTTCTGGTTTTTTCTTCTGTTGGCTTTTCTCCTCTCTCTCTCCTTTCCTCCCTTCTTAATTAATTTATTTTATTTTTTTCCGATTTTTTTCTTGTGCCTTGGGTTTTCTTCTCCTTTCCTTCAGTATTTATTTATGTTTTTTATTTAAATTATTATTTGTCTGCTTTTATTTTGTCCATTGGGCTTTCCTGTCTTTCCTCTTCTCCTTTCTTTCCTTGTTTATTTATTTTTTTAATTTAATTTTTCCGGTTTTTTTTGTCCATTGCCTTTTCTTCTATTTCTCCTTTCCTTCCTTATTTATTTATTTTTCAAATTTATTTTTTCCGCTTTTTTTCCTCTGTTGTGTTTTCTTCTCCTTTCCACCTTTTATTTATTTTATTTTATTTTATTTTTTTCCCGCTTTTGATTTTGTCCGTTGGGTTTTCTTCTCTCTCTTCTTTCCTTCCTTATTTATTTATTACATTTTAATTTAATTTTGATGCTTTTTCCTCTGTTGGGTTTTCCTCTCCCTCTCCTTCCATTCCTTATTTATTTATTTTTTTAATTTAATTTTTCCGGTTTTTTTTTGTCCATTGCGTTTTCTTCTCCTTTCCACCCTTTATTTATTTTTCTTTTAATTTATTTTTTCCCACTTTTTATTTTATCCTTTGGCTTTTCTTCTCCTTTTCTTCCTTTATTTATATTTTATTTTCAAATTTCCACTTTTATTTTGCCCGTTGGGTTTTCTTCTCCTTCTCCTTTTCTGTTTTTTTGGCCTTGCTTTCTTTTCCTTTTATTTATTTATTTTTCCTTGCTTGTTGTTTTTCTTTATTTAATTTTTTTTTTGTTTGTTTTCTTTCCTCGCCGGGTTTTTCTCTGTTTATTTGATTATTTTTGTGGAGGGCTTTTTTGCCTTTATTTGATTTATTTGGCGTGGGTTTTTTTTTTATTTTGGACCCTTTTTTTTCCTTAATCTGAATATTTCCCGTGGTTTTCTGTTTATTTGATTCTTTACTCCGTTTTTTTCCCCGTTAATTTCATTTTTTTGGCCTTTTCCCCCTGCTTACCTACTTTGTTTATTTATTTTATTTATTTTATTTTCTCACCGCGGTTTTTTCCATTATTCTGATTATTTCTTAATATCTTTTTACCTTTTTTTCTGACTATTTATTTTTCTGTTAACCTTAATTTTTTGCCTCTTTTTTTTTCCCTTTTAACCTAATTTTTACTGCATTTTTTCCTGTTACCCTTCATCTTTTTGCCTGTTATTTTCACATTATCCTCATTTTTCCTGTTAACCTCTTCCTTGCTGTTTCTTTTCCCTTAACCTGATTTTTTTCCCCGTTTTTTGTTCTGTTAACCCGATTTTTTCCATGTTTTTCCCTGTTAACCTGAATTTCTCACCGTATTTATTTTTCTATTAACCTGATTTTTTTTTGGTGGGTTCTTTTTTCTGTATTAATTTGATTTTTCCTATTCTATTTTTCCCTTTTATTCCCCCTTTCACCCCCTTTATCCCCCGATAATTTTTCCCCCATTTATCCCTCTTTTTTTCCCCATACATCCCCTATAATTTTCCCCTTTTTTCCCCCTTTTTTTCCCCATACACCCCTCTATAATTTTCCCCTTTTTTCCCCCATTTTGCCCCTTTTTTCCCCTATACACCCCTCTATGATTTTTCCCCTTTTTCCCCATACACCCCCTATAATTTTCTCCCTTTTTTCCCCCTTTTTCTCCCCTTTTTCCCCTTTTCCCCCCCACACCCCCACTATAATTTCCCCCTATAATTCTCCCCTTTTCCCCCCTTTTCTTTTCATTTTCCCCCTCTTTTTCCCCTATACACCCCCATACAATTTTTCCTTTTTTCCCCTATACACCCCCATACAATTTTCCCTTTTTCCTCTATACACCCCCATTCTAATTTATTTACTTATTTTTATTTTTTTTTTCCTTATTTTTTCTTTTTTCCCTATATACCCCCCTATAATTTTCCCCCTCTTTCCCCCCCACACACCCCGCTATAATTTCCCCCTATAATTCCCCTCTTTTCCCCATACACCCCCTATAATTTTCGCCCTATTTTTTGCGTTTTTTCACCCTTTCCCCCCCATTCCCCCGTTCCCAGTGAACCCCAATTTCTCGGGCTCGGGGCCCAAGCGCTCCCGCACGGTGTACATGCGGCAGCAGGTGCTGGAGCTGGAGAAGGAATTCCACTAATTTACTATTTATTATTTATTTATTTATTTATTTTTAATTTATTTATTTATTATTTATTTTTTATTTATTTATTATTTATTTATTATTTATTCCCCCCCGTTCCCAGTGAACCCCAATTTCTCGGGCTCGGGGCCCAAGCGCTCCCGCACGGCGCACACGCGGCAGCAGGTGCTGGAGCAGGAATTTCACTAATTCATTATTTATTATTTATAATTTTATTATTTATTATTTATTATCTATTTTCCCCCGTTCCCAGTGAACCCCAATTTCTCGGGCTCGGAGCCCAAGCGCTCCCGCACGGCGTACACACACGGCAGCAGGTGCTGGAGTTAGAGAAGGAATTCCACCATTTCATTATTTACTATTTATTTATTTTATTATTTATTTATTTATTTATTATTTATTATTCATTTATTTATAATTTTTAATTTTTAATTTATTCCCCGTTCCCAGTGAACCCCAATTTCTCGGGCTCGGAGCCCAAGCGCTCCCGCACGGCGTACACGCGGCAGCAGGTGCTGGAGCTGGAGAAGGAATTCCACTACAACCGCTACCTGACGCGGGGCCGGCGCCGCATCGAGATCGCGCACGCCCTGAGCCTCAGCGAGCGCCAGATCAAGATCTGGTTCCAGAACCGCCGCATGAAGTGGAAAAAGGATCACCGGCTGCCCAACACCAAAACCCGAACGGCGGCGCCGGCCCCGGAGCCCGCGCAGCCGCCGGAGCCGCCGGGCGACATCACCCGCCTGTAACGGGAGCGGGCGGGACCGCGCGGGGCGGGAGCCGGGGAACGCCCCTCGTTCCGCACGGCTGAAACGCGCGTCTTGCTGCTCGGGCTGTAGAGAAAAAGTCGGAAAATTCGGATTTTTCTGCCCTGGTTGTAGCGGAAAAGTCGGAAAATTCACATTTTTGCTGCACGGGTTATAAAGAAAAAGTCCGAAAATGCGGATTTTTCTGCCCTGGTTGTAGCGGAAATTCGGATTTTTCTGCCCTGGTTGTAGCAGAAATTCGCATTTTTCTGCCTGGGTTATAAAGAAAAAGTCGGAAAATTCACATTTTTCTGCCCTGGTTGTAGCGGAAATTCGGATTTTTCTGCCTGGGTTATAAAGAAAAAGTCGGAAAATTCGGATCTTTCTGCCCTGGTTGTAGCGGAAATTCGGATTTTTCTGCCCTGGTTGTAGCAGAAATTCGCATTTTTCTGCCTGGGTTATAAAGAAAAAGTCGGAAAATTCACATTTTTTCTGCCCGGGTTGTAAAGAAAAAGTTCGAAAATTAATATTTTCTGCCCTGGTTGTAGTGGAAATTCGGATTTTTCTGCCTGGGTTATAAAGAAAAAGTCAGAAAATTCGAATTTTTCTGCCCTGGTTGTAGCAGAAATTCCGGATTTTTCTACCCTGGTTGTAGCGGAAATGTGGTTTTTCTGCCTGGGTTATAAAGAAAAAGTCGGAAAATTCACATTTTTTCTGCACGGGTTGTAAAGAAAAAGTCGGAAAATTCGGATTTTTCTGCCCTGGTTGTAGTGGAAATTCGGATTTTTCTGCCTGGGTTATAAAGAAAAAGTCAGAAAATTCGAATTTTTCTGCCCTGGTTGTAGCAGAAATTCGGATTTTTCTACCCTGGTTGTAGCAGAAATTCGCATTTTTCTGCCTGGGTTATAAAGAAAAAGTCGGAAAATTCACATTTTTTCTGCACGGGTTGTAAAGAAAAAGTCGGAAAATTCGAATTTTTCTGCCCTGGTTGTAGTGGAAATTCGGATTTTTCTGCCTGGGTTATAAAGAAAAAGTCAGAAAATTCGAATTTTTCTGCCCTGGTTGTAGCAGAAATTCGGATTTTTCTACCCTGGTTGTAGCGGAAATTCGGATTTTTCTGCCTGGGTTATAAAGAAAAAGTCGGAAAATTCACATTTTTTCTGCCCTGGTTGTAGCGGAAATTCGGATTTTTCTGCCTGGGTTATAAAGAAAAAGTCGGAAAATTCGGATTTTTCTGCCCTGGTTGTAGCGGAAATTCGGATTTTTCTGCCCTGGTTGTAGCAGAAATTCGCATTTTTCTGCCTGGGTTATAAAGAAAAAGTCGGAAAATTCACATTTTTTCTGCACGGGTTGTAAAGAAAAAGTCGGAAAATTCGAATTTTTCTGCCCTGGTTGTAGTGGAAATTCGGATTTTTCTGCCTGGGTTATAAAGAAAAAGTCAGAAAATTCGAATTTTTCTGCCCTGGTTGTAGCAGAAATTCGGATTTTTCTACCCTGGTTGTAGCGGAAATTCGGATTTTTCTGCCTGGGTTATAAAGAAAAAGTCGGAAAATTCACATTTTTTCTGCCCGGGTTGTAAAGAAAAAGTCGGAAAATTCGGATTTTTCCACCCTGTTTGTGTCAAAAAATTTAGATTTTTCTGCCCGGGTTGTAGCAGAAAAGTCGGAAAATTCGGATTTTTCCACCCTGGTTGTAACAGGGATTCAGAAAATTCGGATTTTCCCGCCTGGGTTGTAGCGGAAATTCCGATTTTTTCCACCCTGGTTGTAACGGGAATTCCGGTTTTCCACACGGGTTGGGACGGGAAATTCGGATTTTGAGGACAATTCGGATCTTCCCGCCCAGATTAGAACGGAAATTCCGATTTTCCACCCGGGTTATAACAGAAATTCCAATTCCACACCCAGATTAGAATGGAAATTCCGATTTTCTGACCAGCTTATAACGAAAATTCCGAATTTCCCGCCCAGCTTTTTGAGGAAAAATCCGAATTTTCCACCCCAAAAATCCGCGCTGTGCGGGGACCGTGGCTCTGATCGATTCGAATCGATAAATCTCTATATTTGGGGTTTTCACCTCGTTTTGGGGTGCGAGGAATTCCCCCTTGGTTGTTGGTAATTTATTGTTGTTATTATTATTATTATTGCTATTATTTTATTAAACCCCTTGCGGGTGTCAAAAAGCAGCTTTTTAAAAGTATTATTATTATTATTATTATTATTATTATTATTATTATTACTATTAAATATCCCCCCTACGTGTCAAAACTCAACCCCTTTTGAAGATTCTCCCTATTAGTTTTTAATGATTTTTAAAATTATTATTTTTTATTATTAATATTCTTTTATTAATCCCCCGTGCGTGTCAAAACTTGACCCCTCTTTAAACTCTCCCAATTATTCTTAATTATTTTGATTATTCTTTTATTAATCCCCCGTGCGTGTCAAAACTCGAGCCCGCTTTAAATTTCCCCAATTGTTGACGTTATTAATAATTAATTATTTTAATTATTATTCAATTAACCACCCCCATTTTTAGCTGCATGTCGGAGGTCGCATGAGCCCGGGTGGCCGCACCTGGAGAAACTTTCCAAAAACGGGTTTTTCACCCCTTTTCAGGGTTTTATTTATTTCTTATTTATTTTTAATTTATTTTCTATTTATTTCGGGGTGTGGGAAACCCGGGGGGGGGGGTTTAGGGAAAACCTTGGGGGGGTTTGCAGGGTGAAAAACACAAAAAAAAATCAAAATAAATCAAAATATTGTGATTTTTTTCCCCCCAAATGCACAGGAACCGCCAAATTCTGGCGAAGGGGCCAAAAAAAAAGCCAAAAAAATCTCAAATTTGGGGGCAGGGAGGGAGGAGAAATTAAAAAAACCAGCCCTGAGGGAGCAAAAGAAGGCGAAAATTCAATTTATTTACCCCAAAAAGCTGCTCCAGGGGGGTTTTGTGGTGGGGTTTTTTTTGTGTTTTTCAGGCGGAATAAATGAAAAAATGGAATTATTGACTTTTCCCCCCTCCTGCTCGTTGTAAAACTGCAATAAAAAGGGAATTTTGGTGCGTTCTGTGACGGTCTCAGTGTCAATAAAAGCGCTCGGTGTGAATTTGTTTTATTTCCGTGCCCGGTGGTTTCTTTCCGAAGCCCCAAAAAATGGATAAAATTAATGAAATTAATAACACAATTAATAATTCATGGCAATGATCGGGGCGAACGAATCGGGGCTGAAAAAGTAAAGTTTGAGGTGAGGTAAAAATGGGAATTTTTAGGGTTTTAAATCCGGGGGGAATGGGGAATGGGAATGGGGAATAAAAGGGAAGGGGAGGGAGGGAAGGGAAGGGGGAGGGGATGGGGAATGGGGGAATGGGAATGGGGAATGGGGAATGGGAATGGGGGGATGGGAATGGGAATGGGAATGGGAATGGGGAATGGGAATGGGGGAATGGGATGGGAATGGGGAATGGGAATGGGAATGGGAATGGGGAATGGGAATGGGAATGGGGAATGGGAATGGGAATGGGAATGGGAATGGGGAATGGGGAATGGGGAATGGGAATGGGAATGGGGAATGGGAATGGGGAATGGGAATGGGAATGGGAATGGGAATGGGGAATGGGGATGGGAATGGGGAATGGGAATGGGGAATGGGAATGGGAATGGGAATGGGGAATGGGAATGGGGAATGGGGAATGGGAATGGGAATGGGGAATGGGAATGGGAATGGGAATGGGGAATGGGAATGGGAATGGGAATGGGAATGGGAATGGGAATGGGAATGGGAATGGGGAATGGGAATGGGGATGGGAATGGGGAATGGGAATGGGAATGGGGAATGGGAATGGGGATGGGAATGGGGATGGGAATGGGGAATGGGAATGGGAATGGGGATGGGGAGCGGATCCGGGATGGACTCGGGGATCCAGGGATGGATTTGGGGTGGAATTCTGCCCCAGGGCACCGGAGGTGGCCCAGCCCTGTCCCTGTCCCGTTATCCCGTCCCCCCCCATTCCTGTTCTCACCCCATTCCCTGTCCCATCCCCGTCCCCATTCCCTGTGTCCCTGTCACCATCCGTGTCTCAGCCCAGCCCAGTCCTTTTCCCATTCCTTGTCCCCATTCCCAATATGCCGTTCCCCCTCCCCAATCCCAGTATCCCATTCCCATTCCCAGTATCCCGTTCCTTGTCCCCGTTCCCAATATCCCGCTCCCATCCCATTCCCTGTCCCCATTCCCAGTATCCCCATCCCCATTCCCATTTCCCATCGCCTTTCCCTGTCCCCATCCCCACCCCATTCCCAATATCCCATTCCTCGTCCCCAGTCCCAGTATCCCCATTCCCAATCCCAGTGTCCCATCCCCAGTATCCCATTTCCCGTCGCCTTCCCCTGTCCCCACTCCCCGTTGGGGACAATTCCCAGGGAATTGGGAATTTTCAATTTTTGGGATGCCGGGGCCACAAAGAGGCAGGCCCGTTCCCACCCCATCCCCATTCCCAGTATCCCGTTCCCATTCCCAGCGTCCCATTCCCAATCCCAGTGTCCCGTTCATTCCCAGCATCCCATTCCCATTCCCAGTATCCCATTCCCAGTATCCCATTCCCAATCCCAGTATCCCGTTCCCATTCCCAGTATCTCATTCCCAATCCCAGTATCCTAATCCCAGTATCCCATTCCCAATCCCAGTATCCCATTCCCAGTATCCCGTCCCCATTCCCAGTATCCCATCCCCATTCCCAGTATCCCATTCCCATTCCCAGTATCCCATTCCCAATCCCAGTATCCCATTCCCATTCCCAGTATCCCATCCCCACTCCCAGTATCCCATTCCCAGTATCCCGTTCCCAATCCCAGTATCCTAATCCCAGTATCTCATTCCCAATCCCAGTATCCCATCCCCATTCCCAGTATCCCGTTCCCAGTATCCCATTCCCAATCCCAGTATCCCGTTCCCAGTATCCCGTTCCCATTCCCAGTATCCCATTCCCATTCCCAGTATCCATTCCCAATCCCAGTAACCCATTCCCATTCCCAGTATCCCATTCCCAATCCCAGTATCCCATTCCCAGTATCCCATCCCCATTCCCAGTATCCCATTCCCAGTATCCCAATCCCAGTATCCCATTCCCATTCCCAGTATCCCATTCCCAGTATCCATTCCCATTCCCAGTATCCCATCCCCATTCCCAGTATCCCGTCCCCATTCCCACCCCACAGCAGAGCACGTGGAGGAGCACCCACACACCTGTGGGGGGGGTGACACCTTTGCACACCTGTGAGTGTGACACAGACTGTGACCCCGTCACACACAGGTGAGTGTGACACAGGGACACCTGTGACACCATCGCAAACCTGTGAGTGTGACACAGAGACACCTGTGACACCATCGCACACCTGTGCTGGCACACCTGAGTGACACAGAGACACCTGCACACAGGTGAGTGTGACACACAGACCTGTGACACCTTTGCACACCTGTGAGTGTGACACAGACTGTGACCCCGTCACACACCTGTCCTGTCACACCTGTCCTGTCACACCTGTCCTGTCACACCTGTCCTGTCACACCTGTGCTCACACCTGTCCTGTCACACCTGTCCTGTCACACCTGTGCTCACACCTGCGCCCCACGGGCTGATAAATACCATTTAATTACAGGTGATCAAACCATATTTAATTAAACGACGCGCATTAAATTACGTGTATTGACTGATCCTCAATTAAATAAATTATTAAATAAATTATGAATTCGTATTTAACGAAGATACATCAAATGATACGTGAAATCGTATTTCATAAATTCAATATTATTCCCCCCCCCAAAAAAATCGCGTTAAGAAATTTAATAAACCAAACAGAAAACTTCACCGAGCTTTAAATTCCACGCAGAAAACACAAACAGAGAAACAAAAAAGCAAAATAAAACCCCTCCAAAAAAACCCCCCAAAAAAGACCCAAAAATGTGCAAAATATATAAAAATAAAAGCGGGAAATTCGCTGTTTTAATTCCCCCGGCACCCGCGGGGTTTATTTGGGATTTTTCCTGCTTTGTTGGCGGTTCCGGGAGGAAATTCCTATTTAAAAATCCCATTAAAAATCCCATAAAAATCCCGTAAATCAATTCCGGTCCGGGCTCCGGTCCCTGCAGGGCCGGAGCGTCCGGAATTCCCAGAAATTCCCGGGAAAAGGGAACGGAACGGCCAAAAACCGGGGTCCGGCCCCGCTTCGGGGCTTTTGGGGGCTTTTTTGGGGATTTTGGGGAGTTCTGTGGTTTGCGGGGGCTTGGGGTTTTGGGGTTTTGGGGTTTTTGGGTTTTGGGGTTTTGGGGTTTTGGGGTTTTGGGGTTTTTGGGTTTTTGGGGTTTTTGGGTTTTTGGGGTTTTGGGGTTTTTGGGTTTTGGGGTTTTGGGGTTTTGGGGTTTTGGGGTTTTTGTTTTGGGTTTTGGGGTTTTGGGGTTTTGGGTTTTTGGGGTTTTGGGTTTTGGGTTTTGGGTTTTGGGGTTTTGGGTTTTGGGTTTTGGGGTTTTTTGGGTTTTGGGGTTTTGGGGTTTTTGGGGTTTTTGGGGTTTTTGGGGGATTTTCCGGTCGAGGGCTGAGGGGGTTGGGGAGGGGGGAGGAACCGGGCCCTGCAGGGGGCGGGGCCTGGGGCCGATGGGGGCGTGTCCCGGCCATGGGGGCGTGTCCCGGCCATGGGGGCGTGTCCCTGTCCCTGTCCCTGTCCCTGTCCCTGTCCCTGTCCATCCTTCGGGCCGTGTCCCTCTGTCCGTGTGTCCGTGTCCGTCCGCCTGTCCTTCTGTCCGTCTGTCCGTCTGTCCCTGTCCCCCGTCCGTGTCCCCTGTCCTGTTGTCCTGCTGTCCTGCTGTCCGTGTCCCTCTGTCCCCGTGTCCCTCTGTCCGTGTCCGTCTGTCCGTGTCCGTCTGTCCGTGTCCCTCTCTCTGTCCCTCTGTCCGTGTCCGTCTGTCCGTGTCCCTCCCCCTCTCCCCGCGGGTTTCTCTCTCTCCCTCCCCCGCCCGGTTCCATTTTCCCGCTCCCCTTCCGGGATCGATTCCCGATCGATCCCCGATCAATTCCCGATCCATCCCCGATCGATCCCCGATCCATCCCCGATCGATCCCCGATCGATCCCCGATCCATCCCCGATCGATCCCCGATCCATTCCCGGCCCTGATCGATTCCCCCGCAGCGCCTCTTCCTCCCTCCCTCCCTCCCCTGCCGCATCCTCCTCATCCTCCACCTCGCGCTCCCCCCTTTCCCTTTGCACCCCAAAAAAACTCCAAATACCCCAAAAACCCCAAACCCATCCATGGGGAGAAACCCCTTCCTCCCACCCTAAAAACCCCGGGATCCGCTCCCTCCTCATCCTCACACCGCCTCCTTTCCATTCCACACCAAAAATACCCCAAACCCCCCCCAAAACACCCCAAACCCATCCCTGGAGCTGAACCCCCTTCATCCCACCCTAAAAAAACCGGGATCCGCTCCCTCCTCATCCTCATCCCCCCGCCCTTTTCCATTCCCCTTTTCCACCCCTAAAAAAAACCCCAAACCCCCCAAAAACACCCCAAACCCATCCATGGGCAGAAACCCCTTCATCCCACCCTAAAAACCCCGGGATCCTCATCCTCCTCATCCTCCTCATCCTCACACCCCCTCCTTTCCCTTTCTACCCCCCCAAAAAAACCCAAACCCATTCATGGGGGTAAAACCCTTTCCTCCCACCCCATAAAAAAACGGGATTTCCCCCTCCCGCCGCACCGCGGGGACGAGCGCGGACCGAGCCGCGAATTTTCCCGATTTTTCCCGGTTTTCCCGCGCCGCTCGCGGGGGTTGGCGCCCGAAGGGGTTAAGGGAGGCGGGCGCGGTGATTTACGGCCGCGCCGCGGGTTCACGCGGAGTTCAGGGGAACCGCGGCCGAGCGAGGGCAGCGGCGGTGCCGGGACCCCGCGGCTCCCGACAGCGGGGCCGGGCCGGTGCGGGGATGTACGGAGCCGGGCAAGGGAAAAAGGGGGAGCCGGGGGGGTCCGCACCCCGAAAATCCGCGGGGTTGGGGATTTGTACCCCAAAAATCCCAGGGGTTGGGGATTTGTACCCCAAAAATCCGGGGGGTTGGGGATTTGTACCCCGAAAATCCCCGGGGTTGGGGATTTGTACCCCAAAAATCTGCGGGGTTGGGGATTTGTACCCCAAAAATCTGCGGGGTTGGGGATTTGTACCCCAAAAATCCGGGGGTTGGGGATTTGTACCCCAAAAATCCGCGGGGTTGGGGGTTTGTACCCCAAAAATCCCGGGGGTTGGGGGATTTGTACCCCAAAAATCCGCGGGGTTGGGGGCGATTTTGGGGATTTGTACCCCGAAAATCCCGGGGTTGGGGGGATTTTGGGGATTTGTGATAGGTTCGGGGGTTCAGGGGCAGGGGAAGGGAAAAGAAGAGCCGGGGGGTCCGCACCCCGAAAATCCCCGGGGTTTTGGGGGCGATTTCGGGATCCGTACCCCAAAAATCCCCGGGGCTTGGGGTGTGGGGGTTTGGGGGATTTGTACCTCAAAAACCCCGCGGGCTTGGGGGAGGAATTTTGAGATTCGCACCCCAAAAATCCGCGGGGATTTTTTTGGGATTTCCAGCCCCAGGGAGCGGAAAAAGAGGGGAAAATGGGGCAGGTTGCGCACCCCCCAAAATCCACGGGGTTGAGGGGGAGGATTTTTGAGATTTTTGGGATTTTCAGCCCCGTGGAGCCGAAAAGGGGGAGCTGGGTGGGGGCTCCGCACCCCAAATTCCCCCTTTGGGGTGGCTGGCGCTGCTCCGGCCCCAAATTCCCGAGGCAAACGGCGCAAATCGCCCCAAATTCCCGAGGCAAACGCCCCGACCCCCGAGCCCCGGCGCGGCTCGGAACGAGTGAAAATAGTTTATGGAAGGCAGCGAGGGCCTCACCTCGCACAGCGGCGGCCCCATAAATTCCCCAAACGTGACTCGGGTCCCAAACGCGGCCGCGGCGCCCTCGCCGCCCTCCCCCTGCTCCTCAATTTTCATCTCGAATTTTTAAATTCTATTTTCATTTCATATCGAATCTAATTCTATTTTATTCTATTTTAATGTTTAATTTTATAGTGATTTTCGCTTTATATTAATTTCATTTTGTGTTTTTTTATTTTGTATTTTTTATTTTGTATTTTTTTAAATTTTGTATTTTTTATTTTGTATTTTATTTTGTATTTTTTTATTTTGTATTTTTTATTTTGTATTTTTTATTTTGTATTTTTTATTTTGTATTTTTTATTTTGTATTTTTTATTCTGTATTTTTTTATTTTATAATTTTTTTATTCTGTATTTTTTATTCTTTATTTTTTATTTTATATTTTTGTATTTTGTATTTTTTATTCTGTATTTTTATTTTTTATATTTTTTGTATTTTGTATTTTTTATTCTGTATTTTTTTATTTTTTATTTTTTATTTTGTATTTCTTTTTTTTTGTATTTCTTTATTTAGTATTTATTTTGCATCTCTTTATTCTGCATTTATTTTATTTTAAGAGCATTTCAGACTCTAATTTTCTATTTTATTTTCTAATTTTTAAACTTATCTTATTCTATGATATTCTGTATTTCATTATAATTTATTTTCTTTTGTATCTTTTATTCTGTATATTTCATTTTATTATTTTATATTTTTTTTCCGCCTCTCCCGGCCGCAGGACCCGCCCGCCCTCGAGCAGCCCTTGCGGGGATGTTAATGAGATGGGGATGTTAATGAGATGGGGATGTTAATGAGATGCAAATTCCAGCAGCCCTTAATCGCTCTCTGGGCCGGCGCGCGTGTTTGTGTGTGTGAACGTGCCTAATTAACGCTCCTAATTAACGCTCCTAATTAGCGCAGCGGCGCAGGGCGCGGCTCCGGGCGCCCCGGCCCGCGTTCCCATCGGTTCCTATAAATTCCTATAAATTCTTATGGGTTCCTATAAATTCTTATGGGTTCCTGTGGGTTCACACCGATTCCTAGAGGTTCCTATTTCCGCACGTTCCCAATTCCCTCGTTTTATCCCAATTCCATCTCCCCGCGGTTGCCATCAATTGGGGTTTGATTTAAACCCCAATCAATCCCGCTCAGTTCCAGACGTCAGCGGTTCCACAGGTCCCCAATTCCATAAATCCCCAACCCCACATTTCTGCATTCCCATAAATCCCCAGCCCCACATTTCTGCATTTCCGTGGATCCCCAATTCCTTGGGTCCCCAAGTCGATATCCCTGCATTTCCATGGATTCCCAAATCGATGCCCCTGCATTTCCATGGATCCCCAATCCCATATTCCTGCATTTCCATGGATCCCCAATCCCTCAGGTCCCCAAACCCTCCTGCCGCCCCCCGGACGTGTCCCCACTGTCCCCGCTGTCCCCATTCCCAGGATCATTCCCCGACACCGCTGGGAATCCGCCCCGAGCGCCTCCCGAAACCCCAAAGAATTGCCCCAAAATTCCCGTTCCGGCGGGAGCGAGCTCGGACCCGGCTCCCGAATATTCGGGAAAACCCCCGGAAGGGACAGAGCCGGGGTTTGGGGTGGGGACAGGAAGGAAAAACGGGAGGGGAGCTCGGGAGACCCCGCAATTCCACAATTCTCCAATTCCACAATTCCCCAAATTCCCCAATTCCGCAATTCCCCAATTCCGCAATTCCACAATTCCCCACCCCGCTCTTTTCCGGGGGTTTCACCCCAAATCCCGCTGCAAGGGTGGGAAAATCCCGATTTTCCCGACATTTAAAACCCCACAGGGCAGCGAATTCCAGCTCCGCTCCGAGGGCGCTCCCCAAATTCCTCCGGCCCTTTTTGGGGTCCCCGGGTGCGGAAGGAGAATTTGGGAGCGAAACCCGCGGGATTTGGGTGCTTAAAAAAAAAACCAAAAAACCAAACCAAAATAAAATAAAATCAAACAAAAATCCGCAGCGGCTCCCGCGGTTCCGCCGTGACCCCGCCGCCGCCTCCCCGCGGGTGTTTTTGTTTGCTGAGCAAACAGAGCCGGGAAAGCCGCGGAAATAAATCCGCGGAAATCCATGGAAATCTCGAGATCCTCGCGGCCCTTTACACCTCCTTGTTTGGGTTAAAACCGGGCTAAATAACAGAAGGGGAAAAAAACACCAACCACCTAAAAATAATAATTAAAAAATATATGATAATAAAAATTAAATAACAACAAAAGAACACATAAATAAATTGTAACCAGCCGAGAGGGCTGGGAGCAGACGGACTCTGCGGGAACAACGCGGGGGTTTTTGTGGGGTGTTTTTTGTTGTTTTTCAGGAGGATTTGGGGCGAACAGAGGCGCCTTGTTCGGCTCACCCCGCGCTCACCCCCATTCATCACCCCCGACACTCGCGGGGCCTCTCGCCCTTTTCATCCGCGGCCCCCGCGGTGCCACCGCCGCTGTCCCCTCCCCGCCGCGGCTCCCGAAACCCCCGAAACCTCCCCAAAACGGCGGAACCTCCCAATTCCCAGCGCTCGTTTCGTGCTCGGAGCCGCTGCTCCCGGCACAGCCCGGCCCGGGGTTCCGAGCGAGGAAAACGAGCACAGAACGAGGAAAAACGAGGCGAGAAAAGCTCATTTCTCCTCCCTCTGCGGTTCTCTCGCCTCTCCCCGAGGAGCGGCCGCGCGGGTGGATGCGGGGCTGCGGTTTTGGGGATTTTATCCGAAATTTTTGGCTCCGGCGGGAGGATTTGCAGCGTCCGAAACCCGCGCGGGTGCGGATCCCGGGAATTCTGGCACGGACCCGCCTGGGCCTGGCACGGCGGGGGTTAAACCAGCCCGGGGGGCATCCCCGGCCCGGGATTTCCCCCCCCCCGACCGGGATTTGCACCCCCAGACCGGGATTTGCACCCCCAGACCCGGATTTGCACCCCCAGACCCGGATTTGCACCCCCGTCCCTCCTCCGGGGCGCTCCGCTGTGCAAATCCCGGGGCCGTGGGAAGGGGCAGAGCCCCGGGAAGGAGTCCGAGGGCTGGAAATCCCATTTTCTTGCATTCTCAGCTCCCTAAATTTCCATTTTCCTGCATTCCCAGTTCCACAAATCCCCAATTCCCGGCGTTTTTCCCAGTTCCCCAAATCTCCATTTCCCCAAATCCCCGTTTTCCTGGGATTCCATTTCCCCAAATCCCCGTTTTCCTGCGTTCCCAGTTTCACACATTTCCCGTTTCCGTGTCCCGCTGGGAAGGTGCCGCAGGCGGGGACACGGGGACAGGAGCACACGGGGACAGGGGGACACAGGGTCGAGGGACAAGGGGACACGGAGACACAGCCAGGACGGGGACAGGGGGACAGGAGGACACGGGGGACAGGGGGACACGGCCAGGACGGGGACAATGGGACAGGAGATCGGGGGGCAGGGGGACACGGGGATACGGCCAGGATGGGGACACAAGGACAGGGGGACACGGCCAGGACGGGGACAATGGGACACGGGGACAGGGGGACACGGGGACAGAGGTCGGGGGGCAGGGGGTACGGCAGGGGGGACACAGGGGACAAGGGGACACGGCCAGGACGGGGACACGCGTGTCCCTGCCGCTCTGGCACCGCCGCGCCCGCAGCGCCCTTGGAGCGCTGTCCAAACCCCAGGAAACCGCCCCAAAACCCGCGGGGGATCCATCCCGGGACCCCCCCGTCCCTTCCCAGCCCATCCCCGAACCGGGGGGCGATTCCCGGTCCCGGTAACCGGGGGTGACCCCCCTGAACCCCCCCGTCCCACCGCCGCCCCCCGTCCCTCCGCCCCCGCGCGGCCCCAGGCGGGGTTTGGGATTTTCGGGGCGTTTCGCGCGGATCTCTCCCGTTTTCGGTCCCTCATTGGCATTCCGGGCCCGGCCTGACCTCTCCTTGCACCCGCAGCCGGGGCGGGGCCGGCGCGGCGGCTGCGCCCGGAGCGCCCGGCGCGCTCTAATTCGGCGATTACTGTCACAGGGCCATTTGTCACCGTGTCACCGCCCCGGGGACACTGCGCGGACGTCAGGGCCCCCCCCGGGCCGGCGCTGCTTTCATCTCTGCGGATCCAATTAAAGATCGCGGGGTTCGCTCGGCAGCGCGCGGGGGAAGGGGACAGCGCGCCGAGGTTCCGGCGCCATAAATCCCCGATTTACCAAATCCCCATTTCCACAGATCCCCATTTCCCTGCGTTTCCAGTTCCTCAAATCCCCATTTTACCAAATCCCCATTTCCCTGCGTTTCCAGTTCCTCAAATCCCCATTTTACCAAATCCCCATTTCCCTGCGTTTCCAGTTCCTCAAATCCCCATTTTACCAAATCCCCATTTCCTGTTGTTTCCAGTTCCTCAAATCCCCATTTTACCAAATCACCATTTCCCTGCGTTTCCAGTTCCACAAATCCCCATTTCCCTGCGATTTTAGCGCCCCAAATCCCAATTTCCCCGCGTTTCCAGTTCCTCGAATCCCCATTTTCCTGCATTCCCCGTCTCATAAATCCCAGTTTTCCCAGCGTTTCCAGTTCCATGCATCCCCACGTTTTCCGTGCTTCCATTTCCTGGTGTTTCCATTTCCATAAATCCCCCATTTCTCCAAATCCCCATTTCCCATTTTTTTTTCTAGTGCCACAAATCCCCATTTTCCTGCATTTCCAGTTCCCCAAACCACCCCAAAAGTCCCCGATTTCCCCAGGACGGACGGACAGACGGACGGACGGCGCCCTTGGAGCAGAGGAGAGCGCTCCCCACCCCCAATTAATCCCCGAATCAATTAAACACCGGCCAGGGCTGCGCTGCCTTCATTAACGCTCCCGGTGTTAATTAGCAACAGGCGGGAGCCGCCCTTCCCCCCCCCACGTTCTCTCATTAATTAATTGCTGTCAGTAATTAATAGATCGGGGTGGGGGAGGGGCGGCGGTGACCCCGCTGTGACCCCGGGTGGGGGCGGAGCCCTCCCAGAAAAAGGGAAGGAGGTTTTGGGGCGAAAACCTGGGAAAATCGGATGTGGGGAAATTGATGGGGTGCCAGAAAATGTGGGATATTGATATGGGAAAATGTGGGATATTGAAATGGGAAAATGTGGGATATTAATACGGGAAAATCTGGGATATTGATATGGGAAAATCTGGGATGCTGATGTGGGAAAAATCTGGATTGTTCTGGGATGCAGACGTAGGAAAATCTGGAATGCCAATGAAAGAAAATCTGGGATGCTCTGGGATGCAGATACGGGTACGGGAAAATCTGAGATACGGGTACAGGAAAATCTGAGATACGGGTACGGGAAAATCTGGAATTCTCGCGGATGCCGATGAAGGAAAAGCTGGGATACGGGTACAGGAAAATCTGGAATTCTCGGGGATGCCGATGGAGGAACGCCCGGCCTCGCCGGGGCAGCTCCGCTCCCTTCCCGAGGCTTTCCCGGCTGGAAAATCTCAGCCGCTCCTCATCCTCCCTTGTCCGGGCTCCCTCTGGAGTCGGCGGAGAGAATCGGCACCAAACCCGGCAATTCCGGGGAAAAAACCCCAAAATGTCAAATCCTAAATGGCCTGACTGCCCCAGATCCAGCCGGGCTGGAAGGAAGGAAGGAAGGAAGGAAGGAAGAGGAAGGAAGGAAAAGAGGAAGAGGAAGGAAGGTTGGTTGGTTGGTTCCCGCCTCCCCCCAATGACTCTTTCCATGTTTTTTTACCAATTCTCGCCTTTATTAATCCCAGAATTGCACAGAAAACGCCGCGAGGCAGCGACCCACGAACCCTCCCCCTCTTTTTCCTAAAGGGAAACTGAGGCAGGGCCCATCCCCCGCCCCTAAAGGAGCCCCAAACCCCCTCCCGAGCGGGGAAACTGAGGCAGGGGCTCACCCTCTGCCCTGTAGTGTTGCCCTAAATCCTGTTCTGAGTGGGGAAACTGAGGCAGGGCCCCATCAATTCCCTTCCCCCCAGTCCCAAACTGGGGCAGGGGCTCCCTAATCCCCTTTTCCCCAGTCCCAGACTGGTCAGACTGGGGCAGGGACCCACTAGCGTCTTTCCCCCCAGTACCCAACTGGTCCAGGGACCCATCAATCCCCTTTTCCCCAGTCCCAAACTGGGGCAGGGACCCCCTAATCCCCTTTTTCCGAGTCCCAAACTGGTTAAACTGGGGCAGGGACCCACCAACCCCCTCCTCCCCAGCTCCGAACTGGTCCAGCTGGGGCAGGGACCCATCAATCCCCTTTTCCCCAGTCCCCAACTGGTCAAACTGGTCCAGGGACCCCCCAGCCCCAAAACGGGTCAGGGAGCCCCCAACCCCGCTCTCCCCAGTCCCAAACTGGTCCAGCGGGTCCAGGGACCCCCCAAGCCCGCTGTCCCCAGTCCCAAACTGGTCAAACTGGGGCAGGCACCCCCCAAGCCCGCATTCCCCGGCCCCCAGCTGGTCCAGGGCCCCCCCAAGCCCGCATTCCCCGGCCCGCAGCCGCTCGGCGCCCGCCTCGTCCCGCACGCCCATGAGCCGCAGCACGCCCAGCTCCCGCAGCCGCCGCCGCGCCTCGCCCTCCCAGCCGCGGTTGGCGCGGGGGTTGCGCGGGGACGGGTGCGGGATCCAGGCCACGGGCACGGCCAGCCCCGCGTCCCGCAGCGCGCGGCGCGCGCAGCTCGGCCACGCGGCCCAGCGCCACCACGAGGCGCACGCGCAGCGCGCGCACGGCGGCGGCGAGCGCGGCCCCGCACGGCGCCAGCAGCCGCTCCCGCTCGGCCGCGCGCAGCTCCGGCGGCGCCACGTTGCGGCCCGAGGCGGCGAGGAAGAGCAGCGGGCAGAGGTTGTGCACGAAGCAGTGGCGGAAGAAGGCGCGCGGGTCCGGGCACAGGCTGCGGACGAGCCCCCAGAAGCGGGCGCCGCTCACCTCGGCCCGCGGGCAGCGCAGCCCCAGCACCGGGGCGCTTGGGGTGCTCCCGCGGCGGCCGCCGCACCGCGCCCGACACCCGCAGCCACTCCCGCACGTGCCACGCCTCGCCGAACGGCACCTGCGGGGCGGGCGGGGCGCGTCAGGCCGGGGGACACGGGGGGGACACGGGGGGGGACACGGGGGGGACAGCCCCGGGCCCCACAGAGTCACCCACGCGCCGCGGGGTCAGTGCTGGGGTGGAGCGGGAGCGCCCCGTGCCTCAGTTTCCCTTCAGTGGGATGGATTGGGACCCCCGCGCGCCTCAGTTTCCCTTCAGTGGGATGGTTTTTGGGGTGCTCACCCCGGTCTGCGCCATGCCGAAGGGCCCGGGGTTCATGCCCAGGAACAGTGTGGATTTGGGTTCAGGGGTTTGGGGTTTTTGGGGTGCTCACCCCGGTCTGCGCCATGCCGAAGGGCCCGGGGTTGATGGATTTGGGGTTTTTGGGGTTTTTGGGGTGCTCACCCCGGTCTGCGCCATGCCGAAGGGCCCGGGGTTCATGCCCAGGAACAGCACGGCTTTGGGGCCGCGCAGGAAGCGGCGCACGAAGCTGCGGTGCGGCTCCCACGCGTACTCGAGCGGCGCGTACACCAGCGCCACGGGCGGGCCCGGCGGCGGCAGCGCCCGGAGCCGCTCGGACAGCGCGCGCTGCAGCGCCAGGAACCGCCCCGCCACGCCTTCGGCCTCGCTGCCATCAGCATCCTCATCCTCAGCATCCTCAGCATCGTCATCGGCAGCGCCGGCTTCCTCAGCCTTCGCTCCATCGTCTTCCTCAGCCCCGGCTCCTTCCTCATCTCCAACCCCGGCTCCTTCCTCCTCCTCCTCCTCCCGCTCCATCCCCCATCGTCTGCGGGGACACTCGGGCTGGCCGCGGGGACAGGGAGGTGACAGAGGGTGACAGAGGGGACAGGGGAGCCCTGCAAGGGACGCGGGACCCCCGGGGGTGACAGAGGGGACACGGGGGACAGCGAAGCCCGGGGGGACAGGGGAGCCACAGGGGGGTGACAGAGGGGACAGGGGACCCCGGAAGGGGACAAGGGACCCCCGGGGGTGACAGAGGTGACCGCAGCCCCCCGGGGGGGCGGGGCAGGCTGGCGGGGTCCCGGTGCCCGACCCTGCCCCCCCCGTGTCTCCCCCTCCCCCAGCCCTGCCCCCCGAGGGTCCCGCACAGCCCCGCTCCCCGTGACGTCACACGGCTCCCCCCGCTGACGTCACGGCCGCCGCCGCGAGCCCACCTTGAGCACGCGCCGCGTCCGCCGCGCGCCGGGCCCCGCCCCCCACCCCGACAGGCCCCGCCCCTTCCCCTTCCCGGCGTGCTCCGCGCGGCTCCGGGGGCGTGGCCCGGTCCTTTGTCTGCGCGCGGAGTTTCCCATCGTGCTTTGCGACGGGAAAACATCCCCAAAATCGCCCCAAAATCCCATCCGGACCCTCCCAAATCCCACCCAGACCTCCCCGAAACGCCCCAAAACCCCTCCAGGGCCCCCAAAATCCCCCTCAGAGCCTCCCCGCGGTCCCGAACGCGCGTGGGGGACTCGGGGGCACTCACAGCGGGGGGCGGGGTCTGCCCAGGCCACGCCCATTCCCACGGTGGGGGGGGCGGAGCACGCGGAGCTGCGGCGGCGCGAGGGCGCCCCCTAGCGGGAACGGGAGGGAGCGTCCCCAGCCCCCCCGGGGTCACCGGAGTGTCCCCAAACCCCCGGGGTCACCGAAGTGTCCCCAACCCCCCCGGTGTCACCGGAGTGTCCCCAAACCCCCCCGGGGTCACTGGAGTGTCCCCAACCTTCCCCGGGGTCACCAGAGTGTCCCCAGCCTCCCCTCCATTGTCACCCAAGCGTCCCCAACAATCTCCCCGGTGTCACCCAGGTGTCCCAAAGCTCCCCCCCCCATGTCCCCAGACAGCCCCCGCCCCATCCCGGCGGTCCCCTTTGTACCCTCCGGGCCCCCCCAGTGCCACCCCCGCTGTCCCCGCGTCCCCTTTGTCCCCGTGCAGCGCCCGCTGTCACCACCAGGGGGCACCGGGGGGACACTCGGGGACACTGGGCCATACTGGGGATACTGGGCTAGGGACACTGGAACAATCTGAGGGCCCTGTGCTGGGGACAGCAGGCCACGTTGGTGACACCGTGCTGCTGCCAGCGGTGTCCCCAGCCCCACAGGTGGCAGCTCTGAAAAGTGACTGTTGTTTATTGGAAGCAAATCCGGGGGGTTGGGGACAACACGGGGGAGGGGACAGAGGGGACATGGGGGACACCCCTGGGGGGGGCGCCCCGGCTAAAAACACCGACTTTAAAAAACACCGAAATCGGGGCCACCCCCCAAACGTGCCCCGGGGGCGGGGACGGGCTGGGGACACCCCTGTCCCCAGGGGGACACGGGAGGGGCCGGGGGACAGTCCGGGCTCTATGTACAGCTGGGGGGCTTAGCTGCGGGGGGGGTCCCGCTCCTTGGGCTCGCTGTCCTCGGGGTACGCGTGCCACGTCAGCCGCTCCTCGTAGAACGCGATGACAATCTGGGGACACTTGAGGTTGGCCTCCTTGGCCAGCACCAGGTCAGCCTCGTCCGTGTCCTTCCTGCGGGGACACAGGGTCAGGATGGGGACACCAACTGGGGACACTGGGACAGGCTGGGGACACTGGGATAAACTGGGACACAAACTGGGGGCACATTGGGGGCAAGGGGATAAATTGGGGACACAAATTGCGGTCACAAATTGGGGACAAAGGGACAAACTGGGTACATAGACATGAACCAGGGGACACAGACAGGAACCGGGGACACGAACAGGAACTGGGGGACAAGGACAGGAACTGGGGGGCTCAGGGGACGCAGGGGACAGCGAGGTGGCGGCCTCACCACTTCATGAGGAACATGAGGTCCCCGCAGGAGTCGGTGGCCCCGATGATCTTCTCGGGCTCCAGCCCCCGCTCGAAGCCGCGGGCGATGTCGTTGCTCTGCGGGTTTGGGGGAAAATAGGGGAGTTTGGGGAAAAGGGGATGGTTTGGGGAAAAATGGGATTGGCCATTCCAGGAGTCCAGGCTCCTGTCCCCATCCTCATGTTCCCATCCCCTCCCCGTGTCCCCGTGTCCCTCTCACCTCCCTCTTCTTCTTGGCCCTGCCGTCCTCCCCGGGCAGTCCCTTGCGCTTGGCGCCCTCGGGGCGCTCGCGGGGCCGCGTCCCCTCGCTGTCCCTCATGTCCCTCATCCTGCGGTCCTTGCGCAGGAACTGCGAGATCAGCTCGGGGCAGTCCAGGTTCTTCTCGGGCTCCCACGTGTTGTGCTCCCTGGGGGACACCCGGGGACACGGTCAGGGGACAGCCAGAGGACACCCAGGGACACCCAGGGGACACGGTCAGGAGAAACCCAGGGATACAGACAGGGGACAGCCAGGGGACATCTGGGGACACCCAGGGGACACTCAGGGGACATCTCTCCACCCGCACGTGTTGTGCTCCCTGTGGGACAGGGTCAGGGGACACCCAGGGCGCTGTGCCCCCTCCCGGGGCTGTCCCCGCTGTCACTCACGGGGTCAGGGGACACTGGGGGACACCAGGGACAGGGTCAGGGGACACCCAGGGCGCTGTCCCCGCTGTCACTCACTCGGAGAAGCCCTTCCACTTGAGCAGGTACTCGGCCTGGCCCCTCACCACGCGCCGGTCCAGAACCTTCTCCACCACATACTCCTCCTCCTCCCCCGAGGACGAGCTGTCGGCTGCCCGCCGGCTCCTCCTGCCCATAGCGCAGCCACCGCTCTGGGGACAGGGACAGGAGTGTCACCATGGGTCACACAATGTCACCCTGGCACTGCCCGCCGGCTCCTCCTGCCCATAGCGCAGCCACCGCTCTGGGGACAGGGACAGGAGCGTCACAGAGTGTCACCATGGGTCACACAATGTCACCCTGGGACATGGCACTGCTCCTCCTGCCCACAGCGCAGCCACCGCTCTGGGGACAGGGACAGGAGTGTCACCGTGGCACAGGGAATGTCACCCAGGGGCTCCTCCTGCCCACAGCGCAGCTCTGGGGACACGGCGTTGTCACCCAGGGGGGACAGGGGACGGCTCGGGGGGGGATTTGGGCTCATCTCAGGACACCCAAAGGGAGATTTGGGGTAATTTTGGGGATCTCAAAAGGGATTTGGGGACACCTTGGGATCCCCAGGAGGGATTTGGGGTCATTTTGGCATCCCAAAAAGGGATTTGGGTCATTTAGAGATCCTCAAGAGGGATTTGGGGTCATTTTGGGATCCCTGAAAGGGATTTGGGGTCAGTTTGGGATCTCCAAAGGGAAATCCCAAGGGGGGAGGCACAGGAGGGGCCGATTCCTAAAAACCAGCGGGGATTTAGGCACAAAGAAACGCGATTTGGGCTAAAAACCCCTTAAAAAAAACCCAAAAAACACAGAGGATTTAAGCAGAGCGAAACGGGATTTGGAATAAATCCCCTAAAACTGAGGGGGGGGGGATCTGGGAGCAGGGAAATGGAATTTGGGCTAAACCCCTTAAAAACGAGGACGATTTAAAACCAGACTTTTTAAGAAAACCCCAACTGGGGATTATTTCCCCTCCCTCCAGGCAGGATTTTAGCGGGTTTCTTTCTCTCAAACGCGGCCCCGCGAGGGACGCGGGGAATTCCTCGCTCCCGGCTGGAATTTCCTGCCGGATTCCCGGCGGGGATTCGGCCGGGAACCGGCAGGTTCCGGCTGGGTTCCTGAGGGCAAAGGGGCCCGTTTGGGTGGGAAAAGGCGAATTTAGGAGAGGAAAACGCGCGGCGGAGCCCCCGGGGCGCCGGTCCCGGATCCCGCGCCCGGGAATCCTGAGGGAACAAAGGGAACGCGCCGCGCTGAGGCCAAAAGCGCCTCTCCAGGGCAAAAAACCGCAGCTCTGAGGGAAAAGCTGCCGGTGTGAGGCAGGAAACCGCCGGTTTGGGGCGGGACGCGGCGGTTTGAGAGCAAACCCCGCAATTTTGGGGTAAAAAGCCGCAGATTTGGGTTCAAAGCGCCGCTGAGGGGCCCGGCGCGCGGGCCAGAGGGTGGGGCTAGAAGCACGCCGCGGTACACGATTGGTCAGAGCAGCAGCGCGCCCGCGCGGTGATTGGCTGAGCGCCCCGCCGCTCGCCACAACCCCGCTGCGCCACTATTGGGCGGTGAAACCGTCACTCCAAGCGCCGCCCCGCCTTCACTGCGCCGCTATTGGTCAGCGCGCCTGTCAATCCAAGCAAAGCCACGCCTCCCGCTTGTAGCGATTAAATGCCGCGCCCGTCACTCCGCGCGTGGCCCTGCCTCCCGCCAGCATCCATTGGCCACCGCGCCTGTCCATCACGGCGGCGGACCCGCCCCCACGCTGCCGCCCATTCATCCGCCGCCCGCCGCTGGCGCTACCTGCGCGGGGAGCGGCTCCGGCGCGGGCCCGTTCGCCGCGGTTTGGCCGCCGCTCCGAGCTGCCGCCGCTCCGCGCTCCAACCGCCAAAACCGCCCGCAGCGCGCAGGCGCCGCCGGCCGCGCTCCGCGCATGCGTCCGCCCGCCTTTTCCCCCCCCCAGAGCCCGCCGCGATTGGCGCATGCGCTGCTCCGGGCGCACCTTGGGGCCGGCGGGCGGGCGGCCCCTTCTGCCGCCGCCGGGAGTCGCCGCCGCCGCCCCGGTCTGCACCCGCCGCGCCGCGCTCGCCGAGCTGCGCTGGGCCCGCCGGCGGCCCGCGCTGAGCGACGGCCGCGCCCGCCAATGGGGGCCGTACCCCCGCGCGCCCAGCCAATGAGCGCCTCGCTGGGGGCGGGCCCTCCGCCTCTCCAACCAATCAGCGGCGCGCCGGGGAGTCTCCGGGCCGGAGCGGGAAAAGCCGCGCGGGGCGTGGCGACAGCAATTCCCCCCAATCACCGCGGCGCAGGGGCGGGACATTTCTCGGATCAGCCAATCAGTGGCGGCAGCGGGGGCGGAGCTCGTTCAGCCACCCAATGAGGCGGCGGCGCCGCGAGGCGTCAGCCAATGGGAGGCGGCGCGGGGGCCGTGAGGGCGGCGGGGGCGGCGGGGTGAGGCGGCGGCGCTCGCGTCGCTCGGCCCCTTTCCGTGTCGGCCCTCGCAGAGGGAGCATCGCGCGCTGCCGCCACCGCCCGGCCCGCCCCGCCCCGCGCCGCCGCCATGGCCAAGGCCGAGGTCAGCGCCCGCACCGCGGTCCCGCTCGCCCATCCGCGCGCGGTGGTTTTTTATCAATCCCGTCCGCCCGTCCACCCCCCCCCAACCCCGTCAGCGCGCCGCCCCCGCCGCCGCCGCCGCCTGGCGGGCCGCGGGAGCTCAGTGCGCCTGCGCGCCGCGCGCCCCCCCCTCCCCTCACCCGCGCAGGCGCCATTGGGGGGTCACACACAGGGCTCCCCCTCCCCTCCCCTCCCTCATGATCCATTTTGGGGGGGGGGTCCCACAGAGCCCCCCATCCCCTCCCCCTCAGGCTCTATTCTGGGGGGGTCCCACAGAGCCCCCCCTTCCCCCGTTTCAGGCGCATGCGCGACCCCCCCCTCACCCACCGCCCCCCCCCCGCGCGCGCTCCCGCGGCCACGTGCGCGTCCTTTGTGTCACCCGGGGTGGGGGAAGGGGGGGGGGACACACGGGGGTCTTGGAAATAACGGGGGGGAGAGGGGGGGTTTGGGGGTGGGAAAATTTGGGGTGTGGGGGGTTTAAAGTTAAAGCTGGGGGGGGGGGGGAGGTCAGATTTAGGGTTGGGGGGTCAAAGGTCGGGGATGGAGGGGCTCAAATCAGGGGCTGGGGGCGCTGAGGGGAGTGGGAGGCCCCCAAAATGGCGGTTGGGGAGAGATTTGGGGGCGTGGGATGTGGAAAATTTGGGTTGATGGGGGGGTTAAAATGTGGGGTATGGGGACTTGGGGTTTTTGTGGGGTCAGGGGGTTCAAATTTGGGGTTGGGGGGCTCAAAATGAGGGGATGGAGGGGTTGGGGGGACTGCTAAGCCCCAAAATGGGGGCTGGGGGAGAGATCTGGGGGTTTGGCAGGCGGAGAAGTTTGGGCTGGGGGGTGCTGGGGGCCTGCTGGTCCTCCCAGGTGGGAACTGGGGGTGCTCAGGGTTCAGGTGACCCCAAAATTTGGGATGGGGCAGCTCGGGGGGGGCCCTTTGGGGCCAGGGATGGGGTCCAGGGGGGGTCGGGGGGTTTGTTGGGGGTGGGTTCGGGATGTCAGGAGCTGGGGGGTGGGCGGGGTCCCAGGAGGGATTTTTTGGGTCCCAGGAGGGATTTTGGGGTGGGAGGGGGTCCCAGGAGGGATTTTTTGGGTCCCAGGAGGGATTTTGGGGTGTCAGATCCCCCAGAGCTGGGTGAGGGGGTTCTGGGAGGGGATTCTGGGGTTCCCCATCCCCTTTACCTGATTCAGGGGGTTTTGGGCTTCCCCTGATCCCCTCCCTGCCCCTTTCAGGGTTTTTGGGGGTTTTGGGGTCCTCCTAACGCCAAGAGCTGTGTGAGGAGGTTTTTGGGGTTGCCCTGAGCCCTCGGAGGGGTTTTTGGGGTTCCCCAGCGCTGCGTGTGTCCCCGCAGTCCCCGAAGGAGCCGGAGCAGCTCCGCAAGCTCTTCATCGGGGGCCTGAGCTTCGAGACCACGGACGAGAGCCTGCGCAGCCACTTCGAGCAGTGGGGCACGCTCACCGACTGCGTGGTGAGGGGGAGCCCCAAAACGGGGCTGGGGTCACCGAAACGGGGCTGGGATCCCCAAAACGGGGCTGGGGTCACCGAAACGGGGCTGGGGTCCCCAAAACGGGGGTTGGGGTCAAGTCCCCAAAACGGGGCTGGGGTCACGCGGCTGGGCCTCGGCCGGCCTCCGCTGGTGGTGGGGAGAAGGGCTGGGGTCACCGAAACGGGGGGGGTCACAAAATGTGGGCACCAAATGGGGTGGGTCTGCAAGGGGGGTACTGGGGGCTGGGCCCCAAAATGGGGCGGGGTCACCAAACGGGGGGGGGGCTGGGGTAAAATGGGGTGGGTCACTGAAGGGCGGTACTGATGGTGGGTCACCAAAATGGGGCTGGGGTCACTGAAACGGGGCTGGGGTCACTGCAACGGGGCTGGGGTCACCAAAATGGGGCTGGGGTCACCAAAAATGGGGCTGGGGTCTGGGTATGCACGTGCCATTCACCGAAAGGGGCTGGGGTCGTGGGTCACGAATGGGGCTGGGTCACCGAAACGGGGCTGGGGTCACCAAAATGGGGCTGGGGTCACCGAAAGGGGCTGGGGTCACTGAAAATGGGGCTGGGGTCACTGAACGGGGTGGGACGGGGGAGTGGACCTCGACGTGGGCGGGGGCAAAGGGGCTGGGATCCCCAAAATGGGGCTGGGGTACCTGAAATGGTCCTAGGACCCCCAAAACGGCCCTGGGGTCCCTGAAACCAGCCCTGGCACCCCAAAAATGGTCCTGGGGTCCCAAAAGCAGCCCTGGGATTGCTAAAACCGGCCCTGGGATCCCCCGAAACCATCCCTGGGACCCCCGAAACCATCCCAGGGACCCCAAAACCATCCCTGGGATCCCCTGGGTGCGCGTGGGACCGCTGCGCGTGTCACCTGTGCGTGTCACCTGTGCGTGTCACCTGCGCGTGTCACCTGCGTGTCCCTTTGTGTGTGACCTGTGTGTGACCTGTGCGTGACCCTTCACCTGCGCGTGTCACTTGCGTGTCCCTTTGTGTGTCACCTGTGCGTGTCACCTGTGCGTGTCACCTGCGCGTGTCACCTGCGCGTGTCACCTGCGTGTCCCTTTGTGTGTGACCTGTGCGTGACCTGTGCGTGACCCTTCACCTGTGTGTGTCCCCTCACCTGTGTCCCCTCCCTGCGCGTGTGCCTTCCCGTGTCCCCACGCTGTCCCCAGGCGATGCGGGACCCCAACACGAAGCGCTCACAGGGCTTTGGGTTCATCACATCCCTGTGTCTGTCCCCGTGTCCCTGTGTCTGTCCCTGTGTCTGTCCCTGTGTCTGTCCCCATGTCCCTGTGTCTGTCCTCGTGTCCCTGTGTCTGTCCCTGTGTCTGTCCCTGTATCTGTCCCTGTGTCTGTCCCTGTGTCTGTCCCTGTATCTGTCCCTGTGTCTGTCCCTGTGTCTGTCCCCATGTCCCTGTGTCTGTCCCTGTGTCTGTCCCCGCATCCCTGTGTCTGTCCCCGTGTCCGTCCCCGTGTCCCTGTGTCTGTCTGTGTCTGTCCCTGTGTCTGTCCCCGTGTCCCTGTGTCCGTCCCCGTGTCCCTGTCCTGTCCCTGAGGTGTCCCCGCTGTCCCCAGGTGATGCGGGACCCCAACACGAAGCGCTCGCGGGGCTTTGGCTTCGTCACCTACTCCTCGGTGGAGGAGGTCGATGCTGCCATGAACGCGCGGCCGCACAAGGTGGACGGCAGGGTGGTGGAGCCCAAACGGGCCGTGTCCAGAGAGGTGAGGGACACTGGGGACACTGAGGGGACAATGGGGACACTGAGGGGACATTGGGGACACAGCAGGGTGGTGGAGCCCAAACGGGCCGTGTCCAGAGAGGTGAGAGGACATTGGGGACACTGAGGGGACATTGGGGACACTGAGGGGACATTGGGGACATTGGGAGACACATGGCAGGGTGGTGGAGCCCAAACGGGCCGTGTCCAGAGAGGTGAGGGACACTGGGGACATTGGGGACACTGAGGGGACACTGGGGACAGGGGTGGTGGTGGCTGTGCTGGGTGCTCCTGGCAGTGACACTGGGGACAGGGATGGTGGCAGTGGCTGTGCTTGCTGCCTGACGGTGGCCCTGGGGCTAGGGATGGGGACATTATCCACGCGTGCTGCTCTGGGCGGTGGCCTTGGGGACAGCGATGGTGACGGTGGTTGTACCTGCTGGGTGGCGGCCCTGGGGACAGGGACAGTGTCCAGGCCCTGGGGCAGTGCCAGGCGCGGTGCCCGTGTCCCCCGTGCCACCGTGTCCCCGTGTCCCCAGGACTCGCAGCGGCCCGGGGCGCACCTGACGGTGAAGAAGATCTTCGTGGGCGGCATCAAGGAGGACACGGAGGAGCATCACCTGCGCGATTACTTCGGGCAGTACGGCAAGATCGAGGTCATCGAGATCATGACCGACCGCGGCAGCGGCAAGAAGCGCGGCTTTGCCTTCGTCACCTTCGACGACCACGACTCCGTGGACAAAATCGTCAGTGAGTGACACCGGGGACACCTGGGGGGCGTGGCAGCCCGGCTGGGGACAGCGTGGGGACACAGCCTGGTGGGGGACAGCCTGGTGGGGGACAGCCTGGGGACACTGGGGGTGACAGCCTGGGGACATCTGAGGGGACACAGCCTGGTGGGGGACAGCCTGGGGACACTGGGGAGAGGGGACAGCCTGGCTGGGGACAGCCTGGGGACACTGGGGACACCTTGGGGGACAGCCTGGGGACACTGGGGAGAGGGGACAGCCTGGTGGGGGACAGCCTGGGGACACTGGGGCAGGTGCCAGCCTGGTGGGGGACAGCCTGGGGACACTGGGGGGGTGACAGCCTGGGGACACTGGGGCAGGTGCCAGCCTGGTGGGGGACAGCCTGGGGACACTGGGGGGTGACAGCCTGGGGACACTGGGGAGAGGGGACAGCCTGGCTGGGGACAGCCTGGGGACATCTGAGGGGACACAGCCTGGTGGGGGACAGCCTGGGGACACTGGGGCAGGTGCCAGCCTGGTTGGGGACAGGCTAGGGACACTGGGGCAGGTGCCAGCCTGGTGGGGGACAGCCTGGGGACACTGGGGGGTGACAGCCTGGCTGGGGACAGCCTGGGGACATCTGAGGGGACACAGCCTGGTGGGGGACAGCCTGGGGACACTGGGGCAGGTGCCAGCCTGGCTGGGGACAGGCCAGTGACACGAGGGGGGTGACAGCCTGGCTGGGGACAGGCTAGGGACAGTGTGGGGAGGGGACAGCCTGGCTGGGGACAGTGTGGGGACATCTGAGGGGACACAGCCTGGCTGGGGACAGGCCAGTGACACTGGGGCGGGTGCCAGCCTGGCTGGGGACAGCCTGGGGACACTGGGGCACCGGGGCCAGCCTGGGGACACTGGGGAGGGGACAGCCTGGCTGGGGGGACACTGGGGCAGTGCTACAGGGACAGTGTGGGGAGGTGACAGCCTGGCTGGGGACAGGCTAGGGACATCTGAGGGGACACAGCCTGGCTGGGGACAGGCCAGTGACACTGGGGCGGGTGCCAGCCTGGCTGGGGACAGCCTGGGGACACTGGGGACACCTCGGGGGACAGCCTGGGGACACTGGGGCGGGTGCCAGCCCGCGCCGACCCCGCGCTGTCCCCGCAGTCCAGAAGTACCACACGGTGAACGGGCACAACTGCGAGGTGCGCAAGGCGCTGTCCAAGCAGGAGATGGCCAGCGCCTCGGCCGGCCAGCGAGGTGAGCGCCGTGCCCCCCCCGTGCCCCCCGTTCCCCCCGTGCCCCCCGTGCCTAAGGCTGTGCCCCCCCCAGGCCGCAGCGGCTCCGGGAACTTCGGCGGCGGTCGGCGCGGGGCGGCTTCGGCGGCGGTGACAACTTCAACCGCGGCGGCAACTTCGGCGGCCGTGGTGAGTGACGGCAGGGGACAGGGGACAGGGGACAGGGGACAGGGCAGGGGGCACGGGGACCCCGCCGGGCTCCCCCCGGGCTCCGGGGCCCCAGCCCGGTTTGTTCTTTCCAGGTGCCTTTGGCGGCGGCCGCGGCGACGGATTTAATGGATTTGGTGCTGACGGTAAGGCCAGGCCGGGCCTGAGTGCTGTGCTAGGCCAGGTCTGAGCCTCGGGGCAGCGCCAGGCTGGGCCTGAGCCCCGGGGCAATGTCAGGCTGGCCTGAGTGCTGTGCCAGGCTGGGCCCGAGCCCCGGGGCAGCGCCAGGCTGGGCCCGAGCCCTGGGGGCAGCGCCAGGCTGGGCCCGAGCCCTGGGGGCAGTGCCAGGACACCCAGCCCTGGGGCAGCTCCAGGACACCCAGCCCTGGGGGCAGTGCCAGGACACCCAGCCCTGGGGCAGCTCCAGCCCTGGGGGCAGCTCCAGGACACCCAGCCCCAGGGCAGCCCCAGCCCCAGGGCAGCGCCAGCCCGGGGCCAGCCCCAGCCCCAGGAGCCCAGCGCGGGGCGCCGCCCCGGGGCAGGCCAGGACGCCCGGCCGCCAGGACGCCGGCCCCAGCAGCCCGCAGCCCGTGCCCAGCAGAACCGGCCCCTGCGCCCCTGCCGTGCCCCCTGCCCTCAATTCCGTTTTCCCGTTTCCCCGCGAGGTTACGGCGGGCGGCGGCCCCGGTACTGGGGGCAGCCGCGGCTACGCGGCAGCGGCTCCTACGCAGCTACAACAACAACGGGCGGCGGGCGTTCGGCGGCGGCAGCGGCGGCGGCGCGCGGGCACGGGCCGCAGCTGGCGCGCAACGGGCTGGGCGAGGCGGGCACAGGTGGGGCTGGGGACACCCCGGGGGACACCGGGGACACCCAATGGGGATAATGGGGACACTGGGGACACCCACCTGGGGACACCCACTGGGGACACCCACTGGGGACACTGGGGACACCCCCGGGGGACACCCCCGGGGGACACCGGGGACACCCACTGGGGATAATGGGGACACCGGGGACACCCAATGGGGATAATGGGGACACCGGGGACACCGACCGGGGGACACTGGGGACACCCAATGGGGACACCCACCTGACATCCTAACCCCGGCAGCCGGGGTTAGGGAGAGGGATCGCTGAGGGCTTGGGAGGTCAGGGAAGGGATCGTGGGGGTTTGGGAGCTCAGGGAACCCATCCTGGAGATCACCAGGGGGTTTGGGAGCTCAGGGAACCCATCCTGGAGCTCAGGGGGGTTTGGGATCTCAGGGAACCCATCCTGGAGATCACAGAGGGTTTTAGATCGCAAGGAACTCATCCTGGAGCTCAGGGGGGTTTGGGACCTCATGGAACCCGTCCTGAAGATCACCGGGGCTTTGGGATTTTGGGGAGCCCATCCTGAAGATCACCGGGGCTTTGGGATTTTGGGGAGCCCATCCCCGAGCTCACGCAGGCTTTGGGCTCCCAGTTAAACCCTCCCAGAGCTCCCGGAGTGTCGGGGATCCCAATTCCCCCATCCCAAACCCCCCAATCCCGGGGCACCCCTGGGTGCTCGGTGTCCCCCCCTGACCCCTCTGTGCCCCCCCAGGCAGCAATTTCGGGGGCGGGGGCAGCTACAACGACTTCGGCAGCTACAACAACCAGGCCTCAAGCTTTGGGCCCATGAAGGGCGGCAGCTTCGGGGGGCGCAGCTCGGGGCCCTACGGCGGCGGTGAGTGCACCTGGGGACCCCAAAATATCCTGAAATCCCAGATGGGGAACCCCAAAATATCCTAAATGTACTGGGGCAGCTTCGGGGGGCGCAGCTCGGGGCCCTACGGCGGCGGTGAGTGCACCTGGGGACCCCAAAATCCACCTGGGGAACCCCAAAATCCACCTGGGGAACCCCAAAATATCCTGAAATCCCACCTGGGGAACCCCAAAATATCCTAAATGTACTGGGGCAGCTCCGGGGGGCGCAGCTCGGGGCCCTACGGTGGCGGTGAATCCCCAAAAATCACCTGGGGAACCCCAAAAAGCACCTGGGGAACTTCAAAAATCACCTGGAGAACCCCAAAAATCACCTGGGGAACCTCAAAAATCACCTGAGGGACCCCAAAAACCACCTGAGGGACCCCAAAAATCACCTGGGGGAGCTTAAAATGTATTGGGGCGGCCTTAAAATACCGTGGGGAGGCCTCGAAATGTGCTGGGGAGACCCCCAAGAAAATTTTGGGGGATTCCAAAATGTGCTTGGCGGGGGGTGCTGTGTCACTGGGGGGGTCCCCAAATGTGTCCCCCAATTTTGGGTGTCCCTAAATCCCCCCGGCCCCACAGGCGGCTACGGCAGCTCCAGCGGCGGCGGCAGCTACGGAGGAGGGAGAAGGTTTTAACGGCCAGGTGAGGGGGAAAATGGGGGGAAAAACAGGGAAAAAGGGTGGGGAAAAAACAGGGAAAATGGGGGGAAAAACAGGGGAAAAGGGTGGGGGAAAAAACAGGGAAAATGGGGGGAAAAACAGGGGAAAAGGGTGGGGAAAAAACGGGGAAAATGGGGGGAAAAACAGGGAAAAATGGGGGGAAAAACAGGGAAAATGGGAAAAACAGGGAAAATGGGGGGAAAAACGGGGAAAATGGGGAGAAAAACGGGAAAAGGGTGGGGAAAGATTGGGGGGAAAATAGGGAAAAGCTGGGAAGGGAATTGAGAGAACAAATAATGAAATGGTTTCGGGTGAAGGTGAAGGAAAAGAAAAAGTTGGGAGGAAGGTTTAGGGAGAAAAGTGGGAAAATATAAAGGGGAAAAAAAAGGTGCGGGAAAGAGAAAGGAAAAGTAGGAAAAAGGATGGAAATGGGGAAAGGGTGGGAAGGGGTGGAGGCGGGAATGGCAGCGGGGACTGGGCAGGGATGGGGCAGAATTGGGACTGGGATTGGGGCAGGGTCAGGGCTGGGATTGGGGCTGGGATTGGGGTGGGGATTGAGGCAGGGTCAGGGCTGGGATTGGAACTGGGATCGGGGCAGGATCGGGGCAGGATCAGGGCTGGGATTGGGGCAGGATCAGAGCAGGGTCAGGACAGGATCAGGGCAGGATCGGGGCAGGACTGGGACTGGGATCGAGACTGGGACTGGGGCAGGATTGCAGTGGGGATTGGGGCAGGATCAGGGCTGGGATCGGGGCAGGATTGTGGTGGGGATTGGGACTGGGATTGGGACTGGGATTGGGGCAGAATTGGGGCTGGGATCAGGGCAGGGTCGGGGCAGGATCGGGACTGGGATCGGGGCAGGATCAGGGCAGGATCGGGGCTGGGATCGGGACTGGGATTGGGGCAGGGTCAGGGCAGAGTCGGGGCAGGATCGGGGCTGGGATCGGGACTGGGATCGGGGCTCTGCCCCTCCCGGAGCCCCCAGCACCGGAGCTGTTCCCGACCCCAACCCATATCCTGGTCCTGAGCCTGCCCCAGTCCCGATCCCGATCCCAGCCCTGTCCCAACCCTGACCCTGATCCTGCCCCAGTCCCAGTCCCAGCCCTGATCCTGTCCTGGTCCTGATCCCAATCCCAACCCTGATCCTGACCCTGCCCCAATCCCAATCCCAACCCTGATCCTGATCCCGACCCCAATCCCAGTCCCGACCCTGACGCTGCCCCAATCCCGATCCCAGCCCTGATCCTGTCCTGGTCCTGATCCCGATCCCAACCCTGATCCTGATCCTGACCCTGCCCCAATCCCAATCCCAACCCTGATCATGATCCCATTCCCAGCCCTGCCCCTGCCCCTGCCCCATTCCCAGCCCCGATCCTGATCCCGATCCCCAGTTCTCCTCTCGCTGCTGCCCCTGCCCCAATCCCATTCCCAGCCCTGATCCCGATCCCGATCCCCAGTTCTCCTCTCGCTGCTGCCCCTGCCCCATTCCCAGCCCCGATCCCGACCCCCAGTTCTCCTCTCGCTGCTGACCCTGCCGTGTCCGTCTGTCCCGCAGGAGCCGGAGCCGGGCGGGAGCTGGGGCGGCCCCTGGAGCCAGCGCGGGGCCGGGCCGAGCCCCCGGGACCCCCGGGACCCCCGGGCTGGCCGTGCCCGGGTCCCCCCGCAGTTCCCCGCTGTGTCCTGTACCCCCCCCCTCAATAAATGTCTCTTGGGTTTTTTTTTTTAATTACTTTTCATTATTAGCGTTCGTTTCAGCGGCGGGGCGGCCGCTCTCACCCCCATTGGCCGCTGCAGCTGTCAGTCACGGCCTGGCTCCGCCCCCCTCGCCTCCACTCTGTTGTCACCTTGGGTGTCCCCAGGGTGTCCCTGGATGTCCCTGGGTGTCCCTGGGTGTCCCCAGAGGGTCCCTGGGTGTCCCCAGGTGTCCCCAGAGGGTCCCTGGGTGTCCCCAGGTGTCTCCAGGGTGTCCCCAGGTGTCCCCAGGTGTCCCCAGGGTGTCCCCAGGTGTCCCCACCCGTGTCCTCCATGTCCCCAATGTCCCAGTTGTCCCCAATTGTCCCCAGTGTCCCCTCCATGTCCCCAGTTGTCCCCAATGTCCCAAATCGCCCCCAATTGTCCCCAATGTCCCCCCATGACCCCGAGTGACCAAAGGTCAGGCGAGGCCCCTCCTACAGAGGGCGTGGCCACGGAGGGGCGTGGCGAACACAATATATGGGCTCGCTTCCGGTCACGTGCTCACCGAGCCAGCCAATTATAGTCCGGGCTCAGCAAACGGGTGACGTCAGAGCTTCCCCGATCACTATGGCAACTGCACCGCCCCCTCCGCTTCCGGGGGCGCCGTGTAGCGGTGATTGACAACTGGCTCATCCAATCGCCGTCAGTCTGTGGAAGAGCGGGAAATATTGTCCCGCCCACCGCGCCGGAGCGCGCGGTGATTGGCGGGGGTTGAGGGGGAGTTGGGCCAATCAGCCTGGAGGGGTGGGGCTAACAGGAGTGATTGGCAGGCAAGTAGCCAATCAGCGGCTGGCGCTCTTCCTGCTCCACGTCGGCAGCGGCGGTGGCAAAATGGAGGCGCTGGTGCTGGTGAGGGCCGGGGGGGACTGAGGGGGACTGGGGGGGACTGGGGGGGACTGGGAGAGAATGAGGGGAACTGGGGGGACTGGGGGGACTGGGGGACCGGGGACACTGAGGGACACTGAGGGACACTGGGGGACACTGGGGACACTGGGGGTGCCGCATTTCTGGGTGCCCAGGCCGGGGTTCTGTCCTACACTGGGCTGTGGCTCTGGGCAGTCAGTGCATCACAGAACTTGGTCCTGGGGACCCCCAGCGACACCGGGGGGACACCGGGGGGACACAGGGGGCACAGGGGGCACAGGGGGGCACAGGGGGCACAGGGGGCACAGGGGGGACAGGGGGGGACACGGGGGGGACACAGGGGACACAGGGGGCACAGGGGGCACAGGGGGCACAGGGGGGCACAGGGGGGCACAGGGGGCACAGGGGGCACAGGGGGCACAGGGGGACAGGGGGGGACACAGGGGGACACAGGGGGACACAGGGGGCACAGGGGGGGCACAGGGGGGCACAGGGGGGCACAGGGGGCACAGGGGGCACAGGGGGGACACAGGGGACACAGGGGCGACAGGGGGGGACACAGGGGACACAGGGGGGCACAGGGGGCACAGGGGGGCACAGGGGGCACAGGGGGGCACACAGGGGGCACAGGGGGGGCACAGGGGCACAGGGGCACACGGGGGGCACACAGGGGCACAGGGGGGGCACAGGGGGGCACAGGGGGGCACAGGGGGGGCACAGGGGGGGGGGCACAGGGGGGGCACAGGGGGCACAGGGGGCACAGGGGGGGCACAGGGGGCACAGGGGCACAGGGGGGCCACAGGGGGCACAGGGGGGGCACACAGGGGGCACAGGGGGGCACAGGGGGCACAGGGGGGGCACAGAGGGGGCACAGGGGGGCACAGGGGGCACAGGGGGACAGGGGGCACAGGGGGCACAGGGGGGCACAGGGGGCACACAGGGGGCACAGGGGGCACAGGGGGGGGGGCACAGGGGCACAGGGGGCACAGGGGGCACACAGGGGGCACAGGGGGGGGGCACACAGGGGGCACAGGGGGCACAGGGGGGCACAGGGGGGCACAGGGGGGGCACAGGGGCACAGGGGGGCACAGGGGGCACAGGGGCACAGGGGGGGGCACACAGGGGCACAGGGGGCACAGGGGGCACAGGGGGGCACACAGGGGCACAGGGGGCACAGGGGGCACAGGGGGGCACACAGGGGGGCAGGGGGCACAGGGGCACAGGGGGGGCACACAGGGGGCACAGGGGGGGCACACAGGGGACACAGGGGGCACAGGGGGGCACAGGGGGCACAGGGGGGCACAGGGGGCACAGGGGGCACAGGGGGCACAGGCCGGTGACAGGGACAGGGGCACACGCTGCCCCCGGCACAGCCTGTCCCTGGCGCTGGGGACACGGCCGGCCCCGGCGCTGTCCCTGTGCCCTGGGGGCGGCGCTGTCACTGTCCCCGTCCCCAGGAGCCGTCCCTGTACACGGTCAAGGCCATCATCATCCTGGACAACGACGGCGAGCGGCTCTTCGCCAAGGTGGGGACACGGGGACACCTGGGGGGACACCTGGGGGGACACTGCCCTGAGGGGGTGTGGCTCTGGGGAGGGCACAGCGCGGGTGGCCCAGGTGTCGGTGGTGGCGATGTCCCTGTCCTGTGTCCCCAGTGTCCCTGATGATGTCCCCAACACTGTCCCCAATGTCCCCGTGTCCCTGATCCCCCTGGTGCCCCCAATGTCCCCGATGATGTCCCCAGTTCTGTCTCCGTGTCCCCAATGATGTCCCCAATGCTGTCCCCGTGTCCCCAACGCTGTCCCCGTGTCCCCAACGCTGTCCCCAACGCTGTCCCCAACGCTGTCCCCCGGGCAGTACTACGATGACACGTACCCCAGCGTGAAGGAGCAGCGCGCCTTCGAGAAAAACATCTTCAGCAAAACGCACCGCAGTGACAGTGAGTGACAATGGGGACACTGAGGGGACACTGAGTGACACACAGGGGACACAGAGGGGACAGGGACACGCAGGACATCTTCAGCAAGACGCACCGCAGTGACAGTGAGTGACAATGGGGACACAGAGGGGACAATGGGGACACGCAGAACATCTTCAGCAAAACGCACCGCAGTGACAGTGAGTGACAATGGGGACAATGGGGACACTGAGGGGACAATGGTGACACAGAACACGTGGCAGTGATAGTGACACACAGGTGACAGTGAGTGACAGTGGGGACAATGGGGACACTGAGGGGTGGCACAGGTGACACACAGGTGGCAGTGATAGTGACACACAGGTGACAGTGACAGTGACACACAGGTGACACACAGGTGACAGTGACAGTGACACACAGGTGACAGTGACAGTGACACACAGGTGACGGTGACAGTGACACACAGGTGACAGTGACAGTGACAGTGACACACAGGTGACACACAGGTGACAGTGACAGTGACACACAGGTGACAGTGACGGTGACAGTGACACACAGGTGGCACAGGTGACACACAGGTGGCAGTGACAGTGACACACAAGTGACAGTGACATACAGGTGACACACAGGTGGCACAGGTGACACACAGGTGGCAGTGACAGTGACACACAGGTGACAGTGACAGTGACACACAGGTGACACACAGGTGACAGTGACAGTGACACACAGGTGACAGTGACAGTGACACACAGGTGACGGTGACAGTGACACACAGGTGACAGTGACAGTGACAGTGACACACAGGTGACACACAGGTGACAGTGACAGTGACACACAGGTGACAGTGACGGTGACACACAGGTGACAGACAGGTGGCACAGGTGACACACAGGTGGCAGTGACAGTGACACACAAGGTGACAGTGACATACAGGTGACACACAGGTGGCACAGGTGACACACAGGTGGCAGTGACAGTGACACACAGGTGACAGTGACGGTGACACACAGGTGGCACAGGTGACACACAGGTGGCACAGGTGACACACAGGTGACACAGACGGTGACGGTGACAGTGACACACAGGTGGCACAGGTGACACACAGGTGACGGTGACAGTGACCCACAGGTGAGAGCGACAGTGACCACGGGTGACACACCGGTGACAAGAGCAGCATCGACCTGTACTGCTGTGTCATCGGCAGTGCCACCCAGAACGAGGTGGGGACACGGACAGGTGACAGTGACAGCGAGGGTGACAGCGCGGGGACACACTGGGGACAGTGACAGGGACACAGTGGGGACACTGGGGATGACGGGGACACACAGGTGGCACAGGGACACCCAGGGCTGCTGGGGGCACCTGGGGTGGCAGAGGGGACACACGGTGGCCCCGGTGACCCACAGGTGGCAGTGACAGTGACCCACAGGTGACCTACGTGTGACCGTGACACACCGGTGCCCCGGTGTCACACAGGTGGCCCCGTTGTCCCCAGGTGATCCCCAGCTGGGCCGGCTCACGTGGTGCTCAACTGCCCTGTACACTGGTCATCGGCGTGCCACAATGCTCAGGTAGGGACACCTGGGGACACTGGGGACACACCTGGGGACATTGGGGACACACCTGGGGACATTGGGGACACCTGGGGTGTGGGACACTGGGGGGCACACACCTAGGGACATTGGGGCACCTGGGGACACTGGGGACACACCTGTGTGACCTTTTGGGACACACCTGGGGACACTGGGGACACACCTGGGGTCCCCATTGGGGACGCGTGCTCACACCTGGGGACCTTGGGGACCAAATCCTGGTGGGACACTGGGGACACACCTGGGGACATTGGGGACACACCTGGGGACATTGGGGACACACCTGGGGACATTGGGGACACTGGGGACACACCTGGGGACCTTGGGGACACACCTGGGGACACTGGGGACACACCTGGGGACATTGGGGACACACCTGGGGACACTGGGGACACACCTGGGGACCTTGGGGACACACCTGGGGACACTTGGGGGACACACCTGGGGACACTTGGGGACACCTGGGGACACTGGGGACACACCTGGGGACACTGGGGACACACCTGGGGGGTCACCTGGGGGTGTTGGTGTCCCCAAAGGGCTCTGGGGGGGTTTGGGGGAGCCTGGAGGGGGGGATCCCTTGTTTGGGGTGTCCCTGTGGGGGTGTCCCCATGTCCTGTGGGGTGTCCCCAGCCCTGTCCCCTGTGTCCCCTCAGTGTCCCCTCAGTGTCCCCCGTGTCCCCGCAGGAAGAACGTGGAGCGCCGGGCGCTGCTGGACAACATGGAGGGGCTGTTCCTGGCCGTGGACGAGATCGTGGACGGAGGGTGGGGCTGTCACCCCCCTGTCCCCTCCCCTGTCCCCTCCCCTGTCACCCCTGTCACCCCCATTGGGGATTGTCACCTCCCCTTGGGGACTGTCACCCCCCAGTGCTGAGGTGTCCCCATGTCCCCCTGTCCCCATGTCCGCGTGTCCGTCTGTCCCCGTGTCCCCATGTCCCCGTGTCCCCCTGTCTGTCCCCGTCCCCATGTCCCCCTGTCTGTTGTCCCTGTGTCCCCATGTCCGTCTGTCCCCCTGTCCCCATGTCCCCCTGTCCGCTGTCCGTCTGTCCCCATGTCCATCTGTCCCCCTGTCCCCATGTCCCCGTGTCCCCATGTCCGTCTGTCCCCGTGTCCGTCTGTCCCCATGTCCCTATGTCCCCATGTCCGTCTGTCCCCCTGTCCCCATGTCCCCCTGTCTGTTGTCCCTGTGTCCCCATGTCTGTGTGTCCGTCTGTCCGTCTGTCCCCGTGTCCCCATGTCCGTCTGTCCCCGTGTCCGTCTGTCCCCGTGTCCCCATGTCCGCGTGTCCGTCTGTCCCTCAGGGTGATCCTGAGAGCGACCCCATGTCCGTCGTCCCCGTGTCCGTCTGTCCCGTGTCCCCAGGTCACGTGGGTTTGGGGTCTTGTCGATTTATGCGGTTTGGCGTTTTGGGGAGATTTGGGGGTTTGGGGGTTTTGGAGGGATGTCTGGGGTTTGGGGGTTTCCCTCAGGGTGTTGCTGGATTTGGGGGTGGCCCCCAGCAAGGGTTTGGGGTTTTTGGGATTTGGGGGGTTTTGGGGGTTTGGGGGGAGATTTGGGGGGGGTGGGGTTTTGGGGGTTTTTGGGGGGATTTGTGGGGTTTGGGGTTTTGGGGGGTTTGGGGTTTTGGGGGTTTTGGGGGGATTTGGGGGGTTGGGGTGTTGGGGGATTTGGGGGGGCCGGAGGGATTTGGGGGGTTTTGGAGGGGGGATTTATGGGGTTTGGGGTTTTGGGGGGAGATTTGGGGGGTTTGGGGTTTTGGGGGGATTTGGGGGGTTTTGAGGGATTTATGGGGTTTGGGGTTTTGGGGGAGATTTGGGGGATTTGGGGGGTTTGGGGAGATTTGGGGGGTTTGGGGGGTTTTTGGGGGTTTTTGGAGGGATTTATGGGGTTTGGAGTTTTTGGGGAGATTTGGGGGGGTTTTTGGGGGTCTCAGGGGTTTGGGGGGCAGCTCAGGGGGGTCCTGGGTGCGCCCCCTGCCCCAGGCCCCACCGTGTCCCCCCCTGTGCCCCCCTCTGTCCCCGCTGTCACAGGGCGAGGACGTGCCCCTGACGGAGCAGACGGTGTCACAGGTAGGACCCCAAAAACCCCCGGGAACCCCAAAAACCCCTGGGACCCCCCCACCCCCAAAACCCCCTAGGACCCCTCCAAAACCCCCGGGAACCCCAAAAACCCCCTGGGACCCCCCCCCCCCCAAAAAACCTCAGAGCCACACCAGCGCCCCTCAGACCCCTTGGAACCCCCAAAAAATCCCTGGGACCCCCCAAAATCCCTGGGACCCCCACCCAAAAAACCTCTCGAGCTGTCCCGGGGACCCCCCAGACCCCTCGGGCTCCCCCAAAAACCATTTTGGGCCCCCCAATGTGTCTGTGCCCCCCCAGGTGCTGCAGTCGGCGAAGGAGCAGATCAAGTGGTCGCTGCTGCGTTAGGGGGACCCCAAAATCCCCCAGGGATCCCCCAAAACCTCCCGGGACCCCCCAGAACAACCTGGGACCCCCTGGGACCCCCCAAAACCTCCCAGGACCCCCCTGGGACCCCCCAAACCCCCCCCGTGCCCCCCAACACGCCGGTGCCCCCCCCACGCCGTGTGCTGCTGCTCTGTGCCGCCGCCCCGGGGCTCTGGGGGGGGGATTTTGGGGGATTTTTTTGGGGGATTTTGGGGTTTTTGGGGTTTTGGGGATTTTTGGGATTTTGGGGATTTTTTTGGGGGATTTTGGGGATTTTTTGGGGGATTTTGGGGGATTTTTTTTGGGGGATTTTGGGGTTTTTGGGGGATTTTTGGGGGATTTTTGGGGGTTTGGGTTCCCCCCCAACAAGGGGGTGTCCCCCGGGGTGTCCCCAACCTGCCTGGGGGGACAAGGGGCACGAAGTGGGGGTGGAGCTGGGGCTGGGACCCTCCTGGGGAACCCCAAAATCCATCTGGGACCCCAAAACCCACCTAGGACCTCCCTGGGGATCCCCAAAACCCACCCGGGACCCCCTTAGAGACCCCAAAATCCACCTGGGGATCCCCAAACCTCCCTCGAGAGACCCCAAAACACACCCAGGACCCACCTGGGGGACCCCAAAACTCACCCGAGACCCCAAAACCCCCTTTGGGGACCCCAAAACACACCCAGGACCCTCTTGGGGACCCCAAAATCCCCCTGGACACTCCAAAATCCAACTGGGGACCCCGAAACCCACCCGGGACCCCCCTGGAGAACCCCACCTGGGGACCCCAAAACACACGCGGGACCCCTCTTGGGGACCCCAAAATCCACCTGGGACTCCTCTGGAGACCCCAAACCCCCCCTGGGGACCCCAAAATCCACCTCGGAGCCCCCCCAGGGACCCCCCAGACCCCGAGGGCAGGAGTCAAACCCCGTCGTTTATTGGGGTGAAGCGGGGACACGGGGGGCAGGGGGCGCCCAAACCCCCCGCCCGCTATTGCTTTGCTGAGTCACAGTTTCACTGGGGGGGGCCCAAAATTTGGGGGGTCAGTGCTGGGGGGGGGGGGGCCCAAAATTTGGGGTGGGGGGGTGTTCAGTGCCAGTGAGGGGGGGGCAGTGCAAGGTTTGGGGGGCTCTGGTGATAAGGGGGGCACAGTGATAGTGGGGGGGGTGCAGGATTTTGGGGGGTCACAGTGATGGGGGGGTCGCGATTTTTTTTGGGGGGGGTGACAGTGATGGGGGGGTGCAGAATTTTGGGGGGGGGGCTGTGCAGGTTTGTGGGGGGGTGCAGGGTTTATTTTTGGGGGGGTCACAGTGCTGGGGGGGTGCAGGATTTTTGGGGGTGCAGGATTTTTTTGGGGGGGGGTCACAGTGCTGGGGGGTGCAGGATTTTTGGGGGTGCAGGATTTTTGGGGGGTCACAGTGCTGGGGGGTGCAGGATTTTTTGGGGGTTGCAGGATTTTTTGGGGGGGGGGCACAGTGCTTGTGGGGCCGTACCATGTGTGTGTGTTATTGGGGGTTATTTACAGGGGAGCCCCGGCCCCCCCCGCGTTATTGCAATGGGCTGGGCCCGGACGGGGGGGGGTTTAAGGAATGGGGGGGGGCCCTGGGTGGGGGGGCGATTTTTGGGGCCCCCCCCGGGGCTGTGCGGGGCTCGCTGCCCTCAGTGCAAGAGGTCATGGCTTGGGGGGGCCCGGGGGGTTTGGGGGGTTTGGGGGTCGGGGGGTCCATCCCTCGAGCCGTCGCTGATTGCTGAGCAGATCCCTGAGGTGCCGGGGGGATGGGGGGCTCTGGGGACCCCCCCCGGACCCCTCCCCCAGCCCGGGGGGTCCCGGGCCCCGGGGTTTGTGCGGTGGGGCCGGGGGAAGGGCGGGGGGGGCTCGGTGTTTTCCTGCCAAATCTCCAAATTCCAGTTAAAAAAAAAAAAATCGCTGAGCCCGGGGAAGGGGGGGAGGGAGAACGGCTGGGGGGGCGTTGCCAGGAGACGGTTGCTAGGAGACGGTTGCTAGGAGACAGTTGCTGGGAGATGGTTGCTAGGAGACGGTTTCCACGTGCAGCTCTGGGTGCAGGCGGTTGCCAGGGAACCGTTGCCATGGGCAGTTCCCGGTTGCCAGGTAACGGTTGCCAGGTCGCCATTGTAAGGGAATGGTTGCCATGGGCAGCCCCGGTCGCCAGGCAACCGTTGCCTGGCGACCATCACCGGGGCAGTTGCTCACTGAGCGTTGCCAGGCAACCGTTGCCAGGGGGTTCCCGGTTGCCAGGCAACGGTTGCCAGGCGCCGGCTGCTGTCCGGGTGTCCCCGGGGGGGTTCCAGGATTGTCCCAAGGAATGTTCCAGGCTTTGGGGGTGGGGGGCGTTCCCAGGGGCTGTTCTGGGGGGGGCTGTGCCTGCGTCTGTCTGTCCGTCCGTCTGTCGGTCAGTACGGTGTGAAGAGCAGCGGGGCGTGCGCGGGGGCTGTCCCTGTGTCCGTCTGTCTGTCCCGTGTCCGTCTGTCTGTCCCATGTCCGTCTGTCTGTCCCGTGTCCGTCTGTCGGTCAGTCTGTCTGTCAGTCGTCTGTCCCGTGTCCGTCTGTCGGTCAGTACGGTGAGAACAGCAGCGGGGTGTGCACGGGGCTGTCCCGTGTCCGTCTGTCCATCAGTACGGTGTGAAGAGCAGTGGGGTGTGTCCCGGCCGCAGCGGGCCCTGTGTCAGTCAGTCAGTCTGTCAGTCAGTCTGTCAGTCAGTCTGTCAGTCTGTCTGTCAGTCAGTCTGTCAGTCAGTCAGTCAGTCTGTCCCGTGTCCGTCTGTCGGTCAGTACGGTGTGAAGAGCAGCGGGGCGTGTCCCAGCCGCAGCGGGCCCTGTGTCAGTCAGTCTGTCACTCTGTCCGTCTGTCCATCAATAGGGTGTGAAGAGCCGTGGGGTGTGTCCCGGCCGCAGCGGGCCCTGTGTCAGTCAGTCTGTCAGTCTGTCCCGTGTCAGTCCGTCTGTCCATCAGTCAATAGGGTGTGAAGAGCAGCGGGGCGTGTCCCGGCCGCAGCGGGCCCTGTGTCAGTCAGTCTGTCAGTCAGTCTGTCAGTCAGTCTGTCAGTCAGTCTGTCACTCTGTCAGTCTGTCCATCAGTCAATAGGGTGTGAAGAGCAGCGGGGCGTGTCCCGGCCGCAGCGGGCCCGGCGCCGGCCGCAGCAGGGCGGGGCCAAGGGGGGGCCCGGGCAGGAGGGGGGCGGGGCCCCGCAGGGCCAGGGGGCGATGGCGGGGGGCGCGGCCCGGGCCAGGGGCGCGGCGGCGGGCGCCAGGGGCGGAGGAGCCCCCCCCAGGGGCCTTGGGCAGCTCGTCGGGAACGGCAGCGGCGCCTGGGGGGGCACGGCGGGGTTGGGGGGGGCCCAGTGGTACCCGAGAGCCCCCGGGGCATCCCCCCCCGCACCCCCCCCGGGGGCATCCCCAACACCCCGGGGCATCCCCAACACCCCCTGGCCTGGGGGGCCCCATTGACACCCCAAACCCCCGAACCCCCAGCACTGGGGGAGTCACCGTGGATACCCCAGGACCCCCCCCAAACCCCCCTGTACACCTCCCAGACCCCCATAAAGAGCCCCCCAGACCCCCCTACAGACCCTCCCCACCCCCCAAATCCCCCTATAGACCCCCCAGACCCCCCTATAGACCCCCATAAACCCCCCCAAACCCCGCCAAACCGCCATAAACCCCCCAAATCCCCCTATAGACCCCCCTATAGACCCCCCAAATCCCCATAAACCCCCATAAACGCCCCTAGGGACCCCCCCAGCCCCCCCTCACCAGCTCGGGGGGGCTCCGGGGTTTTTGTGGCGCCCCAGGAGGGGGTTGGGCTTCCCGGCCACCCCGTCCCGGTGCCGGCGGCTGGAGATGTGCTGGGGGGGGAGGGGCACGGGGGGGTCAGCGCCCCCCGAAACCGGGGGGGACCCCCATGTGGGGCGGGGGGGGGGTCTGGGGGTTCCCAGGGGGGTTTGGGGCCAGTTTGGGGGATCCAGGGTCCGTTTTGGGGATTTGGGGTCAGTTTGGGATCCCAGGGTCAGTTTTGGGGATTCCTGGGGGGGTTTGGGGGCAGTTTGGGGGATCCAGGGACAGTTTTGGGGATCCCTGGGGGGGTTTGGGGTAGTTTAGGATCCCAGATGGGATTTGGGGGGCAGTTTGGGGGTCCCAGGGTCAGTTTTGGGGATTTGGGGTCACCCTGGGCAATCCCCACTGGGATTTGGGGTCAGTTTAGGGATCGCTGCTGGGATTCGGGGTCAGTTTGGGGATTTGGGGTCCCTGGGGATCGCCGGGTCAGTGTGGGGCCAGTTTGGGGATTTGGGGTCCCTCTGGGGTCAGTTTGGGATTTGGGCTCAATGTGGGGTCCCTCTGGGGTCAGTTTGGGGTTGGGGTCCCAGTGGGGTCAGTTTGGGATTTGGGGTAATTTTGGGATTGGGGTCAGTTTGGGATTTGGGGTCACTTTGGGGTCCCTCTGGGGTCAGTGTGGGGTCAGTGTGGGGTCGGGGTCACTTTGGGGTCCCTCTGGGGTCCCTCTGGGGTCAGTGTGGGGTCAGTTTGGGGTCAGTTTGGGATTTGGGGTCCCTCTGGGGTCCCTCTGGGGTCAGTGTGGGGTCAGTGTGGGGTCGGGGTCACTTTGGGGTCCCTCTGGGGTCAGTGTGGGGTCGGGGTCGCAGCGGGGTCACTTTGGGGTCCCTCTGGGGTCAGTGTGGGGTCAGTGTGGGGTCGGGGTCACTTTGGGGTCCCTCTGGGGTCCCTCTGGGGTCAGTGTGGGGTCAGTTTGGGGTCAGTTTGGGATTTGGGGTCCCTCTGGGGTCAGTGTGGGGTCAGTTTGGGGTCAGTTTGGGATTTGGGGTCCCTCTGGGGTCCCTCTGGGGTCAGTGTGGGGCCGCGCCCTGACCTGCTTGAGCTGCAGCTCGGAGTTGAGGCGCACGTTGCAGATCTGGCAGTGGAAGGAGCGCTCGGGACCCTCGGCCGGGGGGGCGCCCCCCGAGCCCCCCCCCCGCGGGGAAGGCGCGGATGGGACCGAGCCCCGAGCGCGCCTCGACCAGGGTCTTGTGCTTGGTGCCTGGGGGGGGACACAGCCCTGAGCCCCCCGAGACCCCAAAACCATCCCCAGAACTGCCCTGAGCCCCCCAAAACTGCCATGGGACCCCCAAACTGCCCTGAGCCTCCCTGAGCCCCCCCAGGACCCCCAAACTGCCCTGAGCCCCCCCTGGGACCCCCAAACTGCCCTGAGCCCCAAAACTGCCCTGGGACCCCCGAGACCCCAAAACCATCCCCAGGACCCTCCCCGAGCCCCCCACCCATCCCTGGGACCCCCAAACTGCCCTGGAGCCTCCCTGAGCCCCCCTGGACCCCCCAGGACCCCCAAACTGCCCTGGGACCCCTCCCCGAGCCCCCCCCAGACCTCCTGGGACGTCCCAAACCCAAAGGGATCCCCGCGAGACACCCCCATGTCCCCCCTGTCCCTGCAGTGTCCCTGACCTCCCCAGTGTCCCCAGTGTCCCCAGTGTCCCCAATGTCCCCAGTGTCCCCTCAGTGTCCCCAATGTCCCCAAAGTCCCCAATGTCCCCAATGTCCCCAGTGTCCCCAGTGTCCCCAGTGTCCCCAATCCCCCCAATGTCCCAATGTCCCCACAGTGTCCCCAATGTCCCCACAGTGTCCCCAATCCCCCCAATGTCCCCACAGTGTCCCCAATGTCCCCAATGTCCCCAATGTCCCCAATGATCCCCCCAGTGTCCCCAATGTCCCCAATGTCCCCAGTGTCCCCAGATCCCCCAGTGTCCCCAATCCCCCCAATGTCCCCAAGGTGTCCCCAATGTCCCCGATCCCCCCAGTGTCCCCAATCCCCCAGTGTCCCCAGTGTCCCCAAGGTGTCCCCAAGGTGTCCCCAATGTCCCCACCTTTGTTGTGGGCCTCCAGCTGGCTCAGGGAGTTCACCGCCACCTTGCAGAGCCCGCAGTACAGGAGTGGCTGTGTCCCCAGTGTCCCCAGTGTCCCCAATGTCCCCAAAGTCCCCAATCTCTGTGATGTCCCCAATGTCCCCAAGGTGTCCCCAAGGTGTCCCCAATGTCCCCACCTTTGTTGTGGGCCTCCAGCTGGCTCAGGGAGTTCACCGCCACCTTGCAGAGCCCGCAGTACAGGAGCCGCTTGGCCTTCGCCCTCTCCTCCTCCTCCTCCTGGCCCCCCGATCTGCCCCCGCGGGGGAGGGGCGGGGCGGCCCGGGGGGCCGGCCGGGGGGGGGGGCGGCGGGCGGGGGGCGGCTGGCCCCTTTGGGGGTTAACAGCTTCGGGGGGTTATGGGGGAATTTGGGGGGTTTGGGGAGGGAATGGGGAATACAGAGGGGGTTTTGGGGGGCTCTCAAAATACTACCTTGGGATTTTGGGGGGTTTTATGGGATTCTGGGGGGTTTTAGGGGATTTGGGGGTTTTAGGGGATTTTGGGGGGTTTTAGGGATTTGGGGGGTTATAGAGAATGAGGGGAATTCTGGGGGGTTTTATGGGATTTTGGGGTTTTAGGGGATTTTGGGGGGTTATAGAGAATGAAGGGGATTTTGGGGGGTTTTATGGGATTTTGGGGGGTTAGGGAATTTTGGGGTTTTATGGGATTTTGGGGGGTTTTATGGGATTTTGGGGTTTTATGGGATTTTGGGGGGTTTTATGGGGTTTTGGGGTTTTATGGGATTTTGGGGGGTTTTAGGGTTTTAGGGGGTTTGGGGGTTTATGGGATTTTGGGGGGTTTTGGGGTTTTAGGGGATTTTGGGGTTTTATGGGATTTTGGGGGGTTTTAGGGTTTTAGGGGATTCTGGGGGTTTTATGGGATTTTGGGGGGTTTTAGGGGGTTTTGGGGTTTTAGGGGATTTTGGGGGGTTCAGGGGATTTTGGGGTTTTATGGGATTTTGGGGGTTTTAGGGTTTTAGGGGATTTTGGGGTTTTATGGGATTTTGGGGGGTTTTATGGGATTTTGGGGTTTTATGGGATTTTGGGGTTTTAGGGGATTCTGGGGGTTTTAGGGGATTTTGGGGTTTTATGGGATTCTGGGGGTTTTAGGGGATTTTGGGGGTTTTATGGGTTTTGGGGGTTTTAGGGGATTTTGGGGGGTTTATGGGATTTTGGGGTTTTAGGGGTTTTGGGGGTTTTAGGGGATTTGGGGCTTTCACCCACCTGGCTTGGGGTTTTCGCGCGGGGGCCGCGGGCGGGCTGTCCGGGGGCTTCCGGGGCCCGCGGCGGGCGGCCTCGAGGCCCCTGGCCCGGGGGGCGTTCCCTGGTGGTGGCGGCCTGGCTCTGGGGACATGGGGACAGTGTGACACGGGGACAGTGACAGTGACACAGGGACAGTGACACACAGCCCATTGCCCTGGTAGTGAGCGGCGGCCTGGCTCTGGGGACATGGGGACAGTGTGACACGGGGACAGTGACAGTGACACAGGGACAGTGACACGGGGACACTGACACAGGGCAGTCAGTGCACAGGGACAGTGACACACAGCCCATTGCCCTGGTAGTGAGCGGCGGCCTGGCTCTGGGGACATGGGGACAGTGTGACACAGGGACAGTGACACAGGGACAGTGACAGTGACACAGGGACAGTGACACAGGGACAGGGACTGACACAGGGACGTGCACAGTGTGACAAGGGCAGTGACACACAATTGCCTGGTAGTGAGCGGCGGCCTGGCTCTGGGGACATGGGGACAGTGTGACAGGGACAGTGACACAGAGACAGGGACAGTGACACAGGGACAGTGACACAGGGACAGTGTGACACAGGGACAGTGACACACAGCCCATTGCCCTGGTAGTGAGCGGCGGCCTGGCTCTGGGGACAGGGACAGGGACAGGGACAGTGGAATGACACAGGGACAGGGACACAGTGACAGTGACACACAGCCCAGTGACAGTGTGACACAGTGACAGGGACACTGGGACAGTGACAGTGTGACACAGCCAGGGACAGCCTGGGGACAGAGTGACACTGCCAGGACACGGGGACAGTGACACAGCCGGGATGCACGGACAGTGTCCCAGCCGTGGGACACGGGGACAGCGTGGGGACAGTGTGACACCCCCGGGACAGTGTGACACCCCCAGGACAGTGTGACACCCCCGGGACAGTGTGACATCCCCGGGACAGTGTGACATCCCCAGGACAGTGTCACACCCCTTGGGGACACCCTGGGGATCCCCAGTGCCAGCGCTCAGGACGGGGGTCCCCGGCTGTGGCCCAGGTTTGGGAGGGTCCCGGGTTTTTGGGGGATCCCGGGGTCTGTCCCGGATTTGGGGGATTGTCCCAGGGTCTGTCCCGGGTTTTTGGGGGGATCTGTCCCGGGTTTTTGGGGGGGTCCCAGGGTCTGTCCCGGGTTTTTGGGGGGATCTGTCCCGGGTTTTTGGGGGGGTCCCGCTCCCACCTCGGAGTTGAAGCGGATCTGGCAGACGCTGCAGGCGATCACCGGGCGCCGGGGCTTGGCCAGAGCCCCCAGCCCCGCCTTGGGCAGGGCCTCCATCTGGGGGGGGCACGGAGGGGGGGTCAGCACCCCAAAATGACCCCAAACACCCCCAAAGTGAACCAACACACCCCCAAAACTCCCGCCCGTCCCCGTCCCGTTCCGTTCCGTAGCGCCTCAGGAATCCCGGCCTGCCCAAGCCCGCGGGCGGGAGGGACCGGGAGGGACCGGGAGCGCCCCCACCCCCGCGCGGGGCGGATTTGGGGGTCCCAGCCCCCCCCGGGTGATTTTGGGGGTCCCGGGGCAGGTTCGGGGTCCCATGCACCGTCCGTGGTCCCGGCGGTCGGGGGTCCGGGGGTTCGGGGGTTCCCCCGCGGCGGTCCCGGTCCGGGGGGGGATGGGGGTCCCGGTACGGCGGCCGGGAGGGGGCGGGGCCGCCCCGCCCCCCTCCCCCCCCACCTCGCCCCGGGACCCCGCGCGCCCCTCGCGGCCACCGGAGCGAAACCCCGAACCCAACCGGGCCGGGACCCCCAAAAACACCCCCGGGACCCCCCCGGGACCCCCCCCAATCCCGAGCACCGGCAGCCCCTCAACCCTCCGGTACCGGGACCCCCGAACCCAACCGGGCCCGGGACCCCTCCAAAGCCCCCCAGAACCCCCGGGAACCCCCCCGGAGGCCCCGGGAGACCGTGGGACCCCCCGTGACCTCCCTCCCATCCCGAGCACCGGCGGCCCCCGAACCCTCCGGTACCGGGACCCCCGAAGCCCGGCCGGGCTCAGCCCCGCAGCTCCCCCGGCGCCGCCGGTACCGGGACCCCCCGGCCCCCCCGATTCCCCCGGCGCCGCCGGTACCGGGCAGCCCCGGTTCCCCCCCGGTTCCCCCCCGGTTCCCCCCCGGTTCCCGGGCCCCGCTCACCGCGGGCAGCGGCGGCAGCAGCCGGAGCGCGGCGGCGGCGGCGGCGGCGGCGGTCGGGCAGGAGGAGGCGGCCGGGGGCGGCCCCAGCGGCGGCCCCGGGGCCCGCAGCATCGCCCTGCGCCGGGGGCGGGTCACGGGGGGCGCGGGACCCCCGCCACGGCCCCCCCGGGACCCCCCAAACCTCCCGGCCCCCCCGTGCCTCCATACCGGGGATGGGGGTTGGAGAGACCCGGGGACACCGCGACCCCCGGGACCCCCCGGAACCCCCCCCCGCCGCCGGCCGCCCCCGCGCGTTCCCGGCTCCCTCCCGGGGGTCCCCGCGCCGGGGGGAGGATGGGGGGGGGGGGGCTGAGCTCCTCGGGACCCCCCGCGGGCCTGGACCCTCCAAACCCCAAAGACCCCAAACCCAAAACCCCAAAACCCCCAAAGATCCCAACCCCCCAAACCGCAAATCCCGAAAATCCGAAACCCCAAACCGCAAACCCCCAAATCCCCCCAAATCCCCCCGAACCCCCCCCCTCTCTGTGGGATTTTTGGGGGGGGGTCTCCGTTACCTGCGGGCCCCCCCGGCCGTTGGCGCGCGCGGCCCTGCGGGGCTGTCCCTGCGCGTCCCCCGTGCCCGTGTCCCCCCCCCCCCCCCGGTGTCCCCCCCGTGTCCCCTCCCCCCTCGGGGGCTCAGCCAATGGCGGCGCTGGGAACTGGGGCACGGGGGGGGGAGGGGAGGGGGCGGGGCCGCCCCGCGCGTGTCGCGCCCCACGCGCCCCCTCCCCCCCGCGTGTCCCCCCCCCCGCGCTGTCCCATCCCCCCCCCCCTCCCGGACCCCCCAATCCCGGTTCTGTTCCCCCCCTCCCCCCCCCTCCCCCGCGCTCGCTCACGTCCACGCGCGCGCGTCCCCGCGTCCGTCTGTCCGTCCCGCGTGCCCCCCCCCCCAACCCGTGCGCGTGCGCGCGGCGGGCGGGGTCGCGCACGTGTCGCGACACGCGCGGGCGGGGGCGGGGGGAGGGGCGGACACACCCTGGGAGCGTGGGAACGGAGGGGGCGGGGGGAGACACCGGAGCGGGGACCCCAAAAATTCAGAAACCCCAAAAATCCTGGGACCCCAAAATCCAGAGAACCCCAAAATTCAGAGACCCCAAATTCAGAGAACACAAAATTCAGAGAACCAAAAATTCGGAGAACCCAAAATCCAGAGAACCCAAAATTCAGAGACCCCGAATTCAGCTAACACAAAATTCAGAAACCCCAAAATTCAGAAACCCCAAAATTCAGAGAACCCAAAATTCAGAGAACACAAAAATCCAGGGACCCCAAAATCCAGAAATCCCCAAATCCAGAGATCCCCCCTGAGAGAACCCAAATTCCGAGAACACAAAGTTCAGGGACCCCAAAATCCAGAGACCCCAAAATCAGAGACCCCAGAGACACCCACAGAATGCGCCGGGTCTCTGATTTTGGGGTCTCTGGGTTTTGGGGTCTCTGGGTTTTGGGTTCTCTGGGTTTGGGGTCTCTGATTTTGGGGTCTCTGGATTTTGGGGTCTCTGGGTTTGGGGTCTCTGATTTTGGGGTCTCTGGATTTTGGGGGCTCTGGGTTTTGGGTTCTCTGGATTTTGGGGTCTCTGGGTTTTGGGGTCTCTGATTTTGGGGTTCTTGGGGCATTTTGGGGTCTCTGGATTTTGGGGTCTCTGGGTTTTGGGGTCTCTGATTTTGGGGTCTCTGGGTTTGGGGTCTCTGATTTTGGGGTCTCTGGATTTTGGGGTTTCTGGGTTTTGGGGTCTCTGGTTTTGGGGTCTCTGGGTTTTGGGTCTCTGGATTTTGGGGTCTCTGGGTTTGGGGTCTCTGATTTTGGGGTCTCTGATTTTGGGGTCTCTGGGGGTGCTGCAGGCGCTGCCCCCCCCCAGCAGCTCGGTGGTGTTTGGGGGGCCGGGGGGGTCAATGATCAGTGAATTATTGATGAATTATTGGTGAATTATTGGTGAATTATTGGTGAATTATCCCTGAATTATTGATGAATTATTGGTGAATTATTGGTGAATTATTGATGAATTATTGGTGAATTATCCCTGAATTATCGGTGAATTATTGATGAATTATTGATGAATTATTGGTGAATTATCCCTGAATTATCAGTGAATTATTGATGAATGATCGGTGAATTCTCCGTGAGTTACGGATGAACGATCAATGAATTATTGATGGATTATTCATGAATCATTGATGAACCCATAATTAATTATTGACACCGGACGAGTCCCGGCTGCTAATGAGGCGTAATTGAGCCCCGGCAGTGTCCGGGGGCAGCGGGCGTGACCGCCGCAGTGGCACCGTGTCCCCGTGTCCCCGAGTGTGTCCCCGAGTGTGTCCCTGTGTGTGTCCCCGTGTCCCTGTGTGTGTCCCCTTGTCACCGTGTCCATGTGTGTGTCCCCGAGCGTGTCCCCGAGTGTGTCCCCGTGTCCCCGTGTGTCCCTGTGTGTGTCGCCATGTCCCTGAGTCCCTGTGTGTGTCCCCGAGTGTGTCCCCGTGTCCCTGTGTGTGTCCCCGAGTGTGTCCCTGTGTGTGTCCCCGAGTGTGTCCCCGAGTGTGTCCCCGTGTCCCTGTGTCCCCGTGTCCCCGAGTGTGTCCCCGTGTCCCTGAGTCCCTGTGTGTGTGTCCCCGAGTGTGTCCCCGTGTCCCCGAGTGCGTCCCCGAGTGTGTCCCCATGTTCCCATGTCCCCGAGTGTGTCCCCGTGTCCCTGTGTGTGTCCCCGAGTGTGTCCCTGTGTGTCCCCTTGTCCCCGTGTCCCCGAGCGTGTCCCCATGTGTCCCTGTGTGTGTCCCCGAGTGTGTCCCCGAGTGTGTCCCCATGTTCCTGTGTGTGTCCCCGAGTGTGTCCCCATGTCCCTGTGTGTCCCCTTGTCACCGTGTCCCCGAGTGTGTCCCCATGCTCCCATGTCCCTGAGTGTGTCCCCGTGTCCCTGCGTGTGTCCCCGAGTGTGTCCCCATGTTCCTGTGTCCCTGCATGTGTCCCCATGTCCCCGTGTCCCTGTGTGTGTCCCCATGTCCCCGTGTCCCCGTGTGTCCCCATGTCCCCGTGTCCCTGAGTGTGTCCCTCTGTCACTGTGTGTGTCCCCATGTCCCCGAGTGTGTCCCATGTCCCCGAGTGTCCCCCCCGTGTCCCTCTGCGTGTCCCCATGTCCCTGAGTCCCCGTGCGTGTCTCTGTGTCCCCCCCCCGTGTCCCCAGGGTCCCTCTGGGTCAGACTCCTTTATTGGGGGGCCCCGAGGCCGCCCCCCCCCAATTAAATACAAACCGAAGCCCCCCCGGCCCCCCCGCCATAGTGCAAACCCCCCGTGACACCGGGGACACGCCGGGGACACCTTGGGGACACTTTGGGGACACTTTGGGGACACCCCGGGGCCAGGGGGTGTCCGGGCTGTGCCCCCGGCTCGGGGTCAGTGCAAAGTGAGGTGCCCGGGGGGGCGGGGCAGTGCTGGGGGGGACACCGGGGACAGCGGGGGACAGCGGGTGACAGCGGGTGACACTGGGTGACAGCAGGGGACAGCAGGTGGCAGAGGGTGGCAGCGTCCCCGGGTCACACTGGGACAGGGTGACACTGTGACACTGCCCCCAGTGCCACCCAGGTCCTGTCCCGGGTGAGGTGACAGCGCTGGGGACACGTCCTGGTGTCCCACAGGTGTCCTGGTGTCCCACAGGTGTCCCTGTGGTGTCCCCATGGTGTCCCTGCGGTGTCCCCATGGTGTCCCTGTGGTGTCCCCATGGTGTCCTTATAGTGTCCCCTGCAGTGTCCGTGTTGGTGCCACCTCGGTGTCACCCGCGTGCCACCAGTTCCCAGTCCTGTGGTGACAATTCCCGCTGGTGACAATTCCCAGTCCCATGGTGACAATTTCTGGTCCAGTGGTGACAATTCCCGCTGGTGACAATTGCTGGTCTGGCGGTGACAGTTCCCGCTGGTGACAATCCCCGTTGGTGACAATTCCTGGTTGTTCCCAGTCCGGGGTTCCCTGCTTGGTGTCCCCAAGCCGGTGGTGGCGGCTGTGCCTGGGGACACATCCTGGTGCAGCGCGGTGACACTTCTGGGACAGTGTCCCCAGTGCGGTGACACTTCTGGGACAGTGTCCCCAGTGCGGTGGCAGTTCCTGGGACAGTGTCCCCAAGGCGGTGACACTTCTGGGACAGTGTCCCCAAGGCAGTGGCAGTTCCTGGGACAGTGTCCCCAAGGCGGTGGCAGTTCCTGGGACAGTGTCCCCAAGGCAGTGACACTTCTGGGACAGTGTCCCCAACGCGGTGGCAGTTCCTGGGACAGTGTCCCCAGTGCGGTGACGGTTCCTGGGACAGTGTCCCCAATGCGGTGGCAGTTCCTGGGACAGTGTCCCCACCACAGTGACAATTCTGTGAGCGTCCCCAGCCCGGTGACAGTTCATAGGACAGTGTCCCCAGCCTGATGACAATTCTGTGACAATGTCCCCAGCCCGTGGTGGCAGTGCCAGCGTGGGAGTGGGAGCCGTGGGTGTCCCCAGCCGGGGCCACGTGCAGTGGGGGATGTCACCGATGCGGGTGACATTGGCCGTGCAGGTGACATTGGCAGGGTGGGGTCCCCAGCTCTGGGGACATCCCTGGCCATGCAGGTGACATTGGCCGTGCAGGTGACACCGCTGGTGCAGGTGACACTGTCCTTGTGGGGTCCCCAAGCCGTGGGGTGTCCCCAAGCTGTGAAGTGTCCCAGGCTATGGAGTGTCCCCAAGCCGTGGGGTGTCCTGAAGTCATGGAGAGTCCCCAAGCCTGGTGTCCCCAAGCTGAGGGTGTCCCCAAGCTGAGGGTGTCCCCAAGCCGTGGGGATGTCCCCAAGCCGTGGGATGTCCTGAAGCCATGAGGTGTCCCCAGCCATGGTGTCCTCAGCCGTGCGTGTCCCAGGCCATGAGGTGTCCCCAGGCTGTGAGATGTCCCCAAGCCGTGGGGATGTCCCCGCGCTGGGCTGTCCCCAAGCTGTGAGATGTCCCCAAGCGCTGGGCTGTCCCCAGGCTGTGAGGTGTCCCCAAGCGCTGGGCTGTCCCCAGGCTGTGAGATGTCCCCAAGCCGTGGGGATGTCCCCAAGCGCTGGGCTGTCCCCAAGCTGTGAGATGTCCCCAAGCGCTGGGCTGTCCCTGTCACCGCCGGGTCCCCTCAGGCCTCGGAGGCCGCCTGGGGTTTGAGCTGCGCCTTCTCCATGGCTGTGCCGTAGGGCCCCGAGCGCTTGAAGAACCCCAGCTGGGGGGCACAGGGGGGTCAGGGGGGTCCCCGAAATGCCCCCGGGACCCCCCAGTGCCACCCCCTGTCCCTCTGCCTGTCCCGAGTGTCCCCTGGGCTCCCTGTGTCCCCATGTCCTGGTGCTCCTTCCCTGTGTGCCCCCCAAATGCCCCCAGTGTCCCCCAGTGTCCCCCAGTGCCCCCCCCAGTGTCCCCAATGTCCCCCAGGGCCCCCCAGTGTCCCCCCAATGCCCCCAGTGTCCCCCCAGTGTCCCCAGTGCCCCCAGTGCTCCTTCCCCCTGTGCCCCCCAAATGCCCCCAGTGTCCCCAATGCCCCCAGTGCCCCCAGTGTCCCCCAGTGTCCCCCAGTGTCCCCCAGCTCCCCCAAGCGCTCCCCACCTCTGCAGAAGCCCCCAGGCGTTCCCCCAATCCCCCCCACCTTGCAGAAACCCCCAAACCCCAAATCTGCACCCCAGAGCCCCCAGGCCCCCCAGAGCCCCCCCAGGTGCCCCCAGCCCCACCTTGTAGAGGCCGTAGCAGAGGAGGCCGAGCAGGAGCAGCCCCAGGAGCACGGCCAGGACCACCGCCCACACCGGGACCCCCCGCCTCGGGCCGGGCCCGCGACAGCGCTGTCACCACCTGGGGACAGGGACATGTCACACATGCACCTTGTGTCACACAGTAATTATAACCCCCGCGCCTCGGGCCGGGCCCGCGACAGCGCTGTCACCACCTGGGGACAGGGACAGGGGCACACAGTGTCACACAGTGCCACCTTGTGTCACACAGTGTCACACAGTGTCACACAGTGTCACCCCCACTGCCACCGCCCACACCGGGACCCCCCCGCCTGCCTCGGGCCGGGCCCGCGACAGCGCTGTCACCACCTGGGGACAGGGACAGTGCCACCTTGCGTCACACTATGTCACCCTATGTCACCCAGTGCCACCTGCCTCGGGGCGGGACGGGCGACAGCGCTGTCACCTCCTGCCACCCCAGACCTCGGTGTCACCCACGGTGTCGCTCCCGTGTCCCCAATGTCCCCTCGGTGTCACCTGCAGGCGGTGCCGGGGGAAGCTGTCGGGCAGCACTCGGTACGGCAGCTGCAGCACCCCCATGTCCCCAATGCCCCATGTCCCAGCCCCATGTCCCTCGGGTCACCTGCGACGCTGCCGGGGAAGCTGTCGGACAGCACTCGGTACGGCAGCTGCAGCACGCGGAACTCGGGTCACAGGGGGAGGTGTCAGTGCCCCGCGGGGACACGTGGGGACAGTGTCAGTGACACAGGGACACACAGGGGACACGGGGGACACGGGGGGGACAGTGTCAGTGACACAGGGACACACAGGGGACACGGGGGACACGGGGGACACGGGGGACAGTGTCAGTGACACAGGGACACACAGGGGACAGTGTCAGTGTCACAGGGACACGTGGGGACATGGGGGAGACATGGGGGACAGTGTCAGTGACACGGGGACACGTGGGGACAGTGTCAGTGACATGGGGACACGTGGGGACACGGGGGACATGGGGGGACAGCATCAGTGTCACAGGGACACGTGGGGACATGTCCCTGTGGCTGTGTTGGGGTCCCAGGGACTGCGTGGGGCATGTGCCTGTGTTGGGGTCCCGTGGGGTCCGCTGTTTTGGGGTCCCGGGGCTGTGTTGGGGCGGCCGGGCTGTGTTGGGGTCCCGGGGCTGTGTTGGGGTCCCCGGGCTGTTTGGGGTCCCGGGGCTGTGTTGGGGTCCCCGGGGCTGTGTTGGGGTCCCGGGGCTGTGTTGGGGTCCCAGGGTCCCGGGCTCTGTTGGGGTCCCCGGGGCTGTGTTGGGGTGCCCGGGGTCTGGGGTCCGTGTGCGCTGTGTTGGGGGCCGGGGCTGTTCTGGGGTCCCGGGGCTGTGTTGGGTCCCCGGGGCTGTTTTGGGGTCCCAGGGCTGTGTTGGGGTCCCAGGGCTCTGTTGGGGTCCCCGGGCTGTGTTGGGGTCCCCGGGCTGTGTTGGGGTGCCCGGGGCTGTTCTGGGGGTCCCGGTGGGGTCCCGGGGCTGTGTTGGGGTGCCCGGGGCTGTGTTGGGGTGCCCGGGGCTGTTCTGGGGGTCCCACCTGCCGCACGGGGGGGCTCCTCAGGCGGAAGCTCAGGCGCAGGGTCACGCGCTGCTGCCGCTGCAGCGGCCCCGAGGGGCAGCTCAGGCGGAAACACTCGGCCTCGGGGCAGCCCTGGCCGCAGGGGGACACCGAGGGCACCGCGGGTGTCACCACGGGTCACCGTGGCCACCCCCGGGTCACCACGGGTCACCATCGGTCACCTCCAGTCACCCCCCAGCCACCCCCATGTCACCAGGGGGTCACCCCCAGGTCATCCCTGGTCACTCCTGGTCACCCCCCGGTCACCCCCAGGTCACCCCCTTGTCACCACTGGTCACTCCTGGTCACTCAGGTCCCGCCGGTGTCACCGCAGCGCCCCCGCCTTGGGGACACTCGGGACAGCGCTGGGTGTGGCAGGGGACAAGGGGACAGTGACGCTCACCAGGCTGTCCCCGCTGTCCCCAGCGCTGTCCCCGCTGTCCCGGCGCTGCCGCGCGGGGGCGCCGGGCTCTGCTCCCGCTCCTGCAATGGGGACACGGGGACACGGCTGGGGACACGGGGACAGCGCTGGGGACAGCGCTGGGGACACGGGGACAGGGCTGGGGACACGGGGACAGCGCTGGGGACACAGGGACAGCGCTGGGGACAGGCTGGGGACAGCTGGGGACACGGGGACAGGGCTGGGGACAGGGCTGGGGACACGGGGACAGCGCTGGGGACACGGGGACAGCACTGGGGACAGGGCTGGGGACACGGGGACAGCGCTGGGGACAGGGCTGGGGACAGCGCTGGGGACACGGGGACAGGGCTGGGGACAGGGCTGGGGACACAGGGACAGCGCTGGGGACAGCGGGGACACGCACTGGGGACAGGGCTGGGGACAGCCCCGTGCCGGCCACCCCCGGTACCTCCTGATGTCCCCAGTGCCACCAGTGTCACCAGTGTCCCAAACGTCCCCAGTGCCCCCAAGTCTCCCCATTGTCCCCAAGGTCCCCACTGTCCTCATTGTCCCCAATGTCCCCATTACCCGTTATCCCCACTGTCCCCAGTGTCCCCATTATCTCCATTGTCCCCATTGTCCCCAGTATCCCCAGTATCCCCCTATCCCCAGTGTCCCCCCTGTCCCATTGTCCCCACTGTCCCCACTGTCCCCACTGTCCCCAATGTCCCCGTTGTCCCATTATCCCCATTATCCCCCCTGTCCCCACCATCCCCACCATCCCCCATATCCCCAATGTCCCCATTGCCCCCATTGCCCCCATTGCCCCCATTGTCCCCATTATCCCCATTAACCGCAATGTCCCCAATGTCCCCATTGCCCCCAATGCCCCCATTGCCCCCACTGTCCCCAATGCCCCCAATGTCCCCATTATCCCCATTAACCGCAATGTCCCCACTGTCCCCATTGCCCCCAATGTCCCCAATGCCCCCATTGTCCCCATTATCCCCATTAACCCCAATGTCCCCACTGTCCCCATTGTCCCCATTGCCCCCAATGTCCCCAGTGTCCCCATTGTCCCCATTGCCCCCATTGTCCCCATTGCCCCCAATGTCCCCAATGTCCCCATTGTCCCCATTGTCCCCCATTGCCCCCATTGCCCCCAATGTCCCCATTGTCCCCATTGTCCCCATTGTCCCCATTGCCCCCAATGCCCCCAATGCCCCCAATGTCCCCAATGTCCCCAATGTCCCCCCCCCAATGTCCCCATTATCCCCAATGTCCCCAATGCCCCCCTTGCCCCCATTGTCCCCCGTGTCCCCACCAGCCCCAGGGGGTCGCTGGCCTGGCTGGCCGTGCAGTTGTGCAGCCCCTCGTGGCCGGTGACGTAGAGCAGGGGGTGGCCGCGGTGGCCCAGGGGACAGCTGAGCTCCAGCGTGCCCTGGCTGATGGCACCGGGACCCTCGTTCACCACCTGGGGACGCAAGGGGGGGACATGGGGACCCCCAGGGCTCAGGGATGGGGGGACAGCCCCGATTTGGGGACACGGGGACCCCCAGGATTGGGGACATCAGACCCCCAGGATTGGGGACATTGGGACCCCCAGGATTGGGGACATTGGGACCCACAGGATTGGGGACATCAGACCCCCAGGATTGGGGACATTGGGACCCACAGGATTGGGGACATTGTGACCCAGGGTTAGGGACAGGTGTCCCGCAGTGTCCCCATCCTGGGTTTGGGGACATTGTGACCCCAGTTTGGGGACAGGTGTCCCGTGGTGTCCCCAGTCTGGGTTTGGGGATATTGTGAGCCCAGTTGGGGACACTGTGACCCCGGTTTGGGGACACTGTGAGCCCGGGTTGGGGACAGGTGTCCCGCGTGTCCCCATCCTGGGTTTGGGGACACTGTGACCCCGGGCTGGGGACACTGTGACCCTGGTTTGGGGACAGGTGTCCCGCGGTGTCCCCAGTCTGGGTTTGGGGATATTGTGACCCCGGTTTGGGGACACTGTGAGCCCGGTTTGGGGACACTGTGACCCCGGTTTGGGGACACTGTGAGCCCAGTTGGGGACACTGTGAGCCCGGTTTGGGGACACTGTGGGCCCGGGTTGGGGACACTGTGAGCCCGGGTTGGGGACAGGTGTCCCGCGTGTCCCCACCTCGTAGACGTGCTCCACGGGCGGCCCCAGGTCCTGCAGCCGCTGGGGGGGGTCGGGTCCCCACCCCCCCTCGGGGATGGTGACAACGTCGGGCCGGGACACCCTGAGGGGACACCGGGGGGGTCAGTGCTGCGTGTCACCTCCGTGTCACCTCCGTGTCACCTCCGTGTCACCTCTGTCACTCAGGGCCACTCAGAGGGTCAGGCAGGTCTGAAGTCCCCTTGTGTCCCCTCATGTCCCCCCTGTGTCCCCTGTGTCGCTCACCCCAAGGCAGATCTGGGGGGCTGTGACAGCTCCCAGGGCCACCCCCGTGTCCCCACTGTCCCCTGGCTGTCCCCAGTGTCCCCTGTGTGTCCCCATTGTCACTCACCCCAGCACGGACACCCTGGTGGCCCTGTCAGTGTGTCAGTGTCCCCATTGTCCCCTGGGTGTCCCCATTGTCCCCTGTGTGTCCCCAGTGTCACTCACCCCAGCACGGACACCCTGGTGGCCCTGTCCCCATTGTCCCCATGTCCCCATTGTCCCCTGTGTGTCCCCAGTGTCCCCAGTGTCACTCACCCCAGCACGGACACCCTGGTGGCCCTGTCAGTGTCCCCGTGTCCCCATGTCCCCATTGTCCCCTGGGTGTCCCCACTGTCCCCAGTGTCACTCACCCCAGCACGGACACCCTGGTGGCCCTGTCAGTGTGTCAGTGTCCCCATGTCCCCATTGTCCCCTGGGTGTCCCCACTGTCCCCAGTGTCACTCACCCCAGCACGGACACCCTGGTGGCCCTGTCCCCATGTCCCCTTGTCCCCATTGTCCCCTGTGTGTCCCCACTGTCCCCAGTGTCACTCACCCCAGCACGGACACCCTGGTGGCCCTGTCCCCATGTCCCCATTGTCCCCTGTGTGTCCCCAGTGTCACTCACCCCAGCACGGACACCCTGGTGGCCCTGTCAGTGTCCCCGTGTCCCCATGTCCCCATTGTCCCCTGTGTGTCCCCATTGTCCCCAGTGTCACTCACCCCAGCACGGACACCCTGGTGGCCCTGTCAGTGTCCCCATGTCCCCATTGTCCCCTGTGTGTCCCCACGTGTCCCCTTCCCCCCAGCACGGACACCCTGGTGGCCCTGTCAGTGTCCCCATGTCCCCATGTCCCCATTGTCCCCTGTGTGTCCCCACTGTCCCCAGTGTCACTCACCCCAGCACGGACACCCTGGTGGCCCTGTCAGTGTCCCCATGTCCCCATTGTCCCCTGGGTGTCCCCAGTGTCACTCACCCCAGCACGGACACCCTGGTGGCCCTGTCCCCATGTCCCCATTGTCCCCTGTGTGTCCCCAGTGTCACTCACCCCAGCACGGACACCCTGGTGGCCCTGTCAGTGTGTCAGTGTCCCCATGTCCCCACTGTCCCCTGTGTGTCCCCAGTGTCACTCACCCCAGCACGGACACCCTGGTGGCCCTGTCAGTGTCCCCATGTCCCCACTGTCCCCTGGGTGTCCCCAGTGTCACTCACCCCAGCACGGACACCCTGGTGGCCCTGTCCCCATGTCCCCATTGTCCCCTGTGTGTCCCCAGTGTCACTCACCCCAGCACGGACACCCTGGTCGCTGCCCTCACCGCCAGCGCCACGGGCACCAGGGCGCTCTGCGAGTTGTTGGCGTTCTTGCTGCGGGGGGGGGGGTCACGGCCCAGCCCCCCCCGGGACCCCCCCGGGACCCCCCGGGACCCCCACCCACCCTGGGGACCCCAACCCTATTTGGGGACACCCCCAGGGGCACGACCCCCCCCCCCAAAAACCTCTGACCGGGACCCCCCCCCGGATCCCCCCCCAGCTCCCGGGACCCCCCCGACCCCCAAATTTGGGGTGCCGCCCCCCTGTGGCCCCCCCGCACCCCAAAATGGAGGTGCTGGGACCCCTCTGACTGGGGGTGCCACCCTTCCGTGTCCCCCCAAACTGAGAACGCTGCTCCCCCCGTGCCCCCTCCGACCCTCCCCGTTTCGGGGTCCCCCCCCCCCCGATTTCGGGGCGCCCCCAGCCCCACCTGCGGATCTGCAGCTCGAAGCGGACGCTGCTGCTGTTGTCGCTCAGGTGGGGGAGGGTGAAGCGCAGCCCCCCCCAGATCTGCGGGCACGGGGGGTGTCAGCCCCGACCCCTCCCCCAGATACCCCCCACTAACCCCCGTGAGCCTCCAGACCCCCAAACCCCCCAAAATCTGTCCCAAATCCCCCACAAATCCCCTCCAGACCCCCACGAAACTCAAATCTCCCCCCAAAGACCCCTCCAAAGCCCCCCAAGCCCCCCTAAACCCCTCCAAGACTCCCCCCAAACTCCCCAAAATCCCCTGAAACCCCCCCCCAAAACCCCTCCAGATCCCCCAAGCCCTCCCAGACCCCCCTCAAAACCCTCCCAAATCCCCCCCCAGACCCCCCCAAATCCCCCCGACCCCCACAAATCCCCCCAGACCCCCCAAATCCCCCCACAACCCTCCCAAATCCCCCAGACCCCCCAAATCCCCCAAAAGCCCCCCCCAGACCCCCAAAACCCCCCAAATCCCCTCCAGACCGCCCAAATCCCCCCCAAACCCTGCCAAGCCCCCCCCCGGAGCCCCCCGAGCCCCCGGCCCCGCTCACGCTGGCCCCCGCCTTCATGGGGTTGCCCAGGTCGCAGACCAGGGCGCCGGAGCCGTTGCCCCCCCCCAGCTCGCAGCTCAGCGCCGAGAAATTCTGGGGAGGGGGAGGGAAATGGGGAGGGGGGTCAGCGGTGCTGCCGGGAGCCCCCAGCCCCCATGTCTGCGGCACCGCCCCCCCCCAGCCTGGAGCCCCCAGAGCATTCCTGACCCCTCCCCATACCTGGGGACACCCCCTGAGCCCCCAGGCACTTCTGACCCCCCCAACCCCCCCCCCAACACCAGTGACCCCCTCCCCAGCCCCGGGGTATCAATCCAGCCCCCCCAAAACCCCCCCCCAATACCTGTGACCCCCTCCCCAGCCCCGTGCTGCCCCCAAAACCCCCCCAAACCCCCAAACCCCCAACACCAGTGGCCCCCTCCCCAGCCCCGGGGATCAACCGCCCCCCACCCCCCAACACCAGTGACCCCCCCAGCCCCCGGTGCCCCCCGGGCCCCCAAGCACCAGTGGCCCCTCCCCAGCCTCGTGCCCCCACCCCCACCCCCAACACCGTGGCCCCTGGAACGCCCCGTTCGCTGTTCCTGTCGCCCAGGAACACGGCCCGGCGGTCCCTGGGGGACATTGGGGACAATGGGGATTGGGGGCGTAGGGGACAATGGGGACATTGGGGGCCGTTGGGGCGTTCGGGCCATGCACGTTGGGGACAATGGGGACAATGGGGGCGTAGGGGACATTGGGGATGTTAGTGACATTGGGGACATTGGGGACGTTGGGGACGTTGGGGACAATGGGGATGTTAGGGACATTGGGGACATTGGGACACTGGGGACAGCAGGGGGATTGGGGACATTGGGGATGTTGGGGGCAATGGGGACGTTGGGGACATTGGGGACAATGGGGACATTGGGGATGTTGGGGACATTGGGGACATCCACAGGGACACCCCTGGGACATCCCCCAAGCCTCCCCAGAGAACACCACCTGGTGGTCGCTGGGGACAGGGGACACTGGGGACATGGACAGGGACATCCCCAGGACCCCCCCAGAACAGCCCCAGGACCCCCAGACCCTCCATGTCCCCGGTGTCCCCCCGGTGTCCCCGGTGTCCCCCTTACGCGCTGGCCTCGAGCTGCAGGTCGGGCACACAGACGTTGTCCTCACAGTCCAGCTGGATGTGGGCCTGGGGACAGCATGGGGACATCAGTGGGGACAGCATGGGGACATCAGCGGGGACAGCGGGGACATCAGGGATATCAGGGATATCAGTGGGGACAGCAGGGACAGCAGGGACAGCAGGGACAGCAGCAGGGACAGCAGGGACATCAGGGAAAGCAGCAGGGGGGACACGGGGACATCAGCGGGGACAGCAGGGACAGCACGGGGACATCAGCGGGACAGCGGGGACAGCGGGGACAGCACGGGGACATCAGCGGGACAGCGGGGACAGCGGGGACAGCAGGGACAGCAGGGACAGCAGGGGGACAGCAGGGATATCAGCGGGGACATCAGGGATATCAGCGGGGACAGCAGGGACAGCAGGGACAGCAGCGGGGACATCAGCGGGGACAGCAGGGACAGCAGGGACAGCACGGGGACATCGGGGACAGCAGGGATATCAGTGGGGAAGATGGGGACATCAGCGGGGACAGCAGGGACATCAGGGATATCAGGGATATCAGCGGGGACAGCAGGGACAGCAGGGACAGCAGGGACAGCATGGGGACATCAGCGGGGACAGCAGGGACATCAGGGATATCAGGGATATCAGCGGGGACAGCAGGGGACAGCAGGGACAGCAGGGACAGCATGGGGACATCAGGGGGACATCAGCGGGGACAGCAGGGACAGCAGGGACAGCACGGGGGACACGGGGACAGCGGGGACAGCAGGGACAGCAGGGACAGCAGAGGGGCGATGGGACAGTGGGGACGTGTGGGACACTGGGGACATTGGGGTGATGGGGACATGGGGGACACAGGGACACTGGGTGACAGAGGGTGACATGGGGGCGAGCAAGGGGTCACAGGAGGGGCACGTGGGTGGCACTGGGTGACACAGAGTGACACGGGTGACACACACAGAGGTGGCACAGGTGCCACAGCCGTACCTTGGCCTCCAGGCGCGTGCGCGTGGCCGGGGACAGCAGCGGGGACAGCCCCGGCGGGGCAGGGGACACGGCCGGGTCCAGGGCCAGGCTCAGCGACACCGGGATGGGCGACAGCTTGTCCCGGAACTCGGACTCGTTCTGGGGACACCATGGGGACATGGGGACACCATGGGGGACATGGGGACATGGGGACACTGCGATGGGGGACAGCTTGTCCCGGAACTCGGACTCGTTCTGGGGACACCATGGGGACATGGGGACACCATGGGGGACATGGGGACACCGGGATGGGGGACAGCTTGTCCCAGAACTCGGACTCGTTCTGGGGACACCATGGGGCATGGGGCACCTGGGGCATGGGGCTTTTGGGGGCAGCTTGTCCGGTGGACTTTGGGGCACCATGGGGACACTGGGGACTCCACGGGGACAGGGGGGACAGGGACAGTGGTGGCCCGGGGACAGTGGGGAGGTCCCCAAAGTGACCCAGGGGGCTGTTTTGGGGCAGTTTTTGGGGCGGTTTTTGGGGCGGTTTTTGGGGCGGTTTTTGGGGCAGTTTTGGGGCAGTATTTGGGTGGTTTTGGGGCAGTTTTGGGGCAGTTTTGGGGCAGTTTCTGGGGCAGTTTTGGGGTATTTTGGGGCAGTTTTGGGGCGGACTTTACAGGACGGCAGTATGGGGGGGCGCCCCCCCGTTGGGGGCTGTTTGGGGCTCTTTGGGGCAGTTTTTGGGGCGGTTTTTGGGGCAGTTTTGGGGCAGTTTTGGGGCAGTATTTGGGTGGTTTTGGGGCAGTGTTTGGGGCAGTTTTGGGGTATTTTGGGGCAGTTTTGGGGCCCCCTTACCCTGAGGAACACGGGCAGCGTGCGGCAGCGCGGGCTCCCCCCGTTGGGCACCTCCAGGCTCAGGTTCCGCGTGGGGGAGGGGGGCGCCCCCCCCGCGCCCCCCCCCAGGAACAGCGCCCGCCGCGCCCCCCCGGCCTTGGCCCCGTCCACGCTCAGCTCCAGCGCCAGCCCTGGGTGGGGACAGCGCGGGAACACCGTGGGACACGTCAGGGACATGGCGGGGACAGCCCCGGGGTCCCCGTCCTGTCCCCACGGCTGCTGCGCCACCCACATTGTCCCTCCCGTGTCCCCGTGTCCCCCTGGTGTCCCCTGTCCCTCTCAGTGTCCCCTGTCCCCCCTCCCATGTCCCTTGTCCCCCCAGCATCCCCTGTCCCCCTGGTGTCCCCTGTCCCTCTCAGTGTCCCCTGTCCCCCTGGTGTCCCTCCCGTGTCCCCCTGCCCCCCCCCCCGGTGTCCCCCTGTCCCCCCTGGTGTCCCTCCTGTGTCCCCTGTCCCTCCCAGCCCCTGTCCCCCTCCCCCGTCCCCCCAATGTCCCCGTGTCCCCTCACCGATGGGCCCGGGCAGGTGACGTCCGGAGGCGTTGAGGCAGAAGGTGACATTGATGCTGGCAGGGGACACACAGGGCTGGCACCGTGTGTCCCCTCAGCGCCCCCTCTGTGTCCCCACCACTGTCCCCCTCTGCGTCCCCCCATCCCTGGGAGCCCCCGGCGTCCCCTCCCAATGTCCCCATGTCCCCTTCCCAGTGTCCCCCATGCCCTCTCCACTGTCCCCACCCTGTCCCCTGCTCTGTCCCCCTGCTGTCCCTCTGCATTGTCCCCTCTCTCTGCCCTGCAGTGTCCCCCATTGTCCCCCTGCTGTCCCTGCAGCGTCCCCCACACTGTCCCCACCCTGTCCCCCCACCCTGTCCCCCGCTGTCCCCCCGGCGCGGTGTCACCCACCAGGACACGTGGTGGCCGCTGGCCAGGGCGCAGCCGCGCTCCTCGGGGTTGAACATGGAGGGGACGATGGCCAGGGTGGCGCTGGCGTGGACAATGGGGCGGCCCCTGGGGGGGACACGGGCACAGGTGACATTGGTGACAATGGTGACACCGGTGACACAGGTGACACAGGTGACACTCACCTGTACACCACGGCCGCGTCCGCCCCGAAGGCGCCAACCAGGAGGTCTGTGGGGACAGGGGGTCACCAGGGGGACAGGGGGACACCGGGGGACAGTGGTGGGGACATGGGGACAGGGACAGGGCCATGGGTGACACAAAACGGCGGGGAAAGGCTGACGAGTGGGGTGACATAGGGAGGGTGACATGGGGGGTGACAGGGATGACACAGGGATAACACACGGGGGTGACACCGTCCCTCACCGGGGTACCCGTTGTGGGGGGGTGACACAGGGGTGACACACAGGGGTGACACACAGGTGACACAGGGGTGACACAGAGGTGACAGGTGACACGGGGGTGACACAGGGGTGACACACAGGTGACACACAGGTGACACCGTCCCTCACCGGGGTACCCGTTGTGGGGGTGACACAGGGGTGACACAGGGATGACACAGAGGTGACACACAGGTGACACAGAGGTGACACACAGGTGACACCGTCCCTCACCGGGGTACCCGTTGTTGGGGGGTGACACAGGGGTGACACAGGGATGACACAGAGGTGACACACAGGTGACACAGAGGTGACACACAGGTGACACCGTCCCTCACGGGGACTGTTGGGGGTGACACAGGGGTGACACAGGGATGACACAGAGGTGACACAGGGGTGACACACAGGGGTGACACACAGGTGACACACAGGTGACACCGTCCCTCACCGGGGTACCCGTTGAAGGAAGGGTGACACAGAGGTGACACGGGTGACACACAGGTGACACACAGGTGACACAGGGGTGACACACGGGTGACACACAGGTGACACCGTCCCTCACCGGGGTACCCGTTGAAGGAAGGGTGACACAGGGGTGACACACAGGGATGACACACAGGTGACACACAGGTGACACACAGGGGTGACACACAGGGGTGACACACGGGTGACACACAGGTGACACCGTCCCTCACCGGGGTACCCGTTGCCGTCCAGGTCGCTGCCCCGGCGCGCCCGTGCCCCAGAAGTCGGGCTCCCCGCCCCCCGCCCCCCGCAGCACCTGCGGGCGGGGCCGCAGCCCCGCCGCGAAGATGAACACGAGCCCCCGGCGACCCTCGCCCCAGCGGGCCCCCACGGCCACGTCTGCGCAAAGGGGGTCAGCGGGGGGCACCCCCAAGCCCCCGGGACCCCAAAACCCCCGGGACCCCATAAACCCCCATAACCCCATGAACCCCCAATAACCCCCCTTATCCCCATGGCCCCCCCTTACCCCCCGCTCCGGTGCCCCCAATACCCCACCGTACCTCCCCCCGGTCCCTTTGCTCCCCCCCCCGTTTCCGGTGCCCGTCCCGTCCCCAGCCCCGTTACCCCCCGGTACCATTACAGCCCCCGGTGCCGACCGTTGTCCCCCCCAGTCCCTTTGCTTCCCCCGCCCTACCGTTGTATCCGTCCCGGTACCATTGTCCCCCCCCGTTGTATCTGTCCCGGTCCCCTCCCCCTGGTCCCGTCCCCGGTACCATTGCCCCCGTCCGGTACCATTATGTCCCCCCGTTTTCCCCGGTACCATTGCCCCCCGGTCCCATTGCCCCCGCCCCGTACCGTAATACTGTCCCCGTTCCCCCGGTCCGTTACCCCCGGCACCATTGTCCCCCGTACCGTATCCGTCCCGTCCGTCCTCCCAGCCCCGCCCGGTACCATTACAGCCCCCGATGCGGTACCGTTGTCCCCCCCCGTCCCGTTTCGCAACACGTAGCCCCCCGGTCCCGTTGTATCCTCCGGTCCCCCCGTTGCCCGCCCGGTACCATTGTCTCCCCCCCCGGTACCGTTGTATCCGTCCCGGTCCCGTTTCTTCCCCGGTCCCGTTACCCCCGGTACCATTGTCCCCGCCCCGGTACCGTTGTATCCGTCCCGGTCCGTTCCCCGGTCCCGTTACCCCGGCACCATTGCCCCCCCGGTACCGTTGTATCCGTCCCGGTCCCGTTTCCCCCCCCCGGCACCATTGTCCCCCCGGTACCGTTGTATCCATCCCGGTCCCGTTCCCCCGTCCCGTACCCCCGGTAGCGTTGTATCCGTCCCGTCCGTTACCCTCCGTACCATTGCCCCGGCACCATTGCCCCCGGTACCGTTGTATCCGTCCGTCCGTCCCCGGTACCATTGCCCCCCGGTACCATTGTCCCCCCCGGTACCGTTGTATCCGCCCGGTCCCGTTTCCCCGGCACCATTGCCCCCGGTACCGTTGTATCCGTCCCGGTCCGGGCCGCGTCCCGGTAGCGTTGTATCCGTCGGTCCGTTACCCTCCGGTACCATTGCCCCCGGCACCATTGCCCCCCGGTACCGTTGTATCCGGCCGGTCCAGGTCGCGGCGGGCGGGGCGCTGCCCGCTGCGGTGCGGGCCGCGGGCGGCGGGCCCCCGCTGCAGGTACACGCCCCCGCCCCGCCGCCGCCGCCCGCGCCATGAACAGCGGCGCCCCCACCAGCAGGTCCGTCAGCCTGGGGGGGCACGGGGGGGGCACGGGGTGAGTCTGGGGGGGGCACTGAGCCGGGGGGGCACAGTGAGCCATTGGGGGGCACAGGGGGCACAGGGGGGAGTTTGGGGGGCACAGGGTGAGTTTGGGGGGCACTGAGCCGGGGGGGCACAGTGAGCCATTGGGGGGGCACGGGGGGGCACAGGGTGAGCCATTGGGGGGAGTCACTGAGCCATTGGGGGTCACTGAGCCATGGGGGGGCACGGGGGGGCACAGTGAGCCATTGGGGGGGGCACAGTGAGCCATTGGGGGGGCACGGGGGGGCACGGGGGCAGCTGATGGGGGGGCACACGGTGAGTTTGGGGGGGCACGGGGGGGCACAGGGGTGAGCCATTGGGGGGCACGGGGGGGGCACAGTGAGCCATTGGGGGGGGCACAGGGTGAGTTTGGGGGGCACAGGGGGGGCACAGTGAGCCATTGGGGGGGCACAGTGACAGGGGTTGAGCTTGGGGGGCACAGGGGGGCACAGGGTGAGCCATTGGGGGGGCACAGTGAGCCATTGGGGGGCGCAGGGGGTGAGATGGGGGGCACTGGGGGGGCCTGAGTGACTTTTGGAGGTGAGGGAGGGGGGCACAGAGCGATTTTGGGGGGCACCATTTGAGGCATTTGAGGGGTTCCCGGGGGGGTCTCGGGGGGTCCCGGGGGGTCTCAGGGGTCCCGGGGTCCCTCACCCGTCGTTGTTGACGTCGGTGGCCGCCACGGCGTAGCCGAAGTACGAGGCCATCTGGGGGGGGGGGCACGGGACAGAACGGGCTGGGGGGGCCAGAACGACCCCCCAAATTCCCTGCGTCCCCCCCACCCCTCCATGGGGGCCCCACACCCAATTTTAGAGCCCCCCCCCCTCCCATTTGAGACCCCCCCTCCCTTTTCCTGCCCCCCTCCCTGGGTGTCCCCCCCTCCCCACCTCGGGTCCCTTCAGGGTCTCCCCAGGACCCCCCAAAACCCCCCCAGGACCCCCCAGGACCCCCCAGGACCCCCCCAGCCCCCCTGTGCCCACCTGCTCCCCCGAGAAGTTGTACAGGGACTTCATGTTGGTGCCATTGAGGATGGTGACCTGGGGACACCGAGGGGACACCGAGGGGACACTGAGCCAGCGGGGGGGGGACGCGGGCACCGCGACCCCCCCGTGTCCCCTTTGTGTCCCCCCCGTGTCCCCAATGTTCCGAATGTACCAGGATGGAGCTGTTGTGTCCCCCAGTGTCCCCAGTGTGTCCCCCCCGTGTCCCCCCTTACGTAGCCGTAGGTGAGGTTGCCCTTGGGGACACCGGCCACGAAGTCTGTGGGGACAAAGGGACAAAGAAGGGACATGGTCAGGTGTGGCCGGGGGTGGCCGTGTCACCCTCGCGTGTCACCCTGGCGTGTCACCCACCTTGCGTGGTGTCACCGCTGAACTCCCCGACCGCCACTGAGTACCCTGGGGAGGGGGGGGAGAGAGAGAGAGAGTGTCACCTGTGTGTCACCTGTGTGTGTGTCACCTGTGCGTCACCTGTGTGTCACCCTGGGGACACCGCTCATGTCCCCCATGTAGCTGTCCCCACGTCCTTCATGTCCCCAGTGTCCCCAAGTGTCACCCATGTAGCTGTCCCCATGTCACCCATGTAGCTGTCCCTAATGTCCCCATGTCACCCATGTAGCTGTCCCCAAGTGTCCCCAATGTCCCCAAGTGTCACCCATGTAGCTGTCCCCAGGTGTCCCTAATGTCCCCATGTCACCCATGTAGCTGTCCCCAGGTGTCCCCAATGTCCCCAGTGTCCCCAATGTCCCCAAGTGTCACCCATGTAGCTGTCGTCGTGGCTGGGCTCCCGCCTGGCGCATCTGGAGCTGTCCCTGTGTCCCCCATGTCCCCCAGCTGTCCCCAATGTCCCCATTGTCCCCAGTGTCCCCAGTGTCCCCAGTGTCCCCCAGCTGTCCCCAGTGTCCCCAATGTCCCCAGTGTCCCCAATGTCCCCAAGTGTCACCCATGTAGCTGTCGTCGTGGCTGGGCTCCGCCTGGCGCGTCTGGAGCTGTCCCGGCACCTCCTGGATCAGGTACTCGGGGAAGTTCCCGGCCGTGATCTGCTCCTGGGTGGCCGACATCACCTGCCCTGGGGACAGGGGACACCTCAGCACCCTTGGGGACAGGGACACCTCAGCACCCTTGGGGACATCCCATCACCCCTGGGGACACCTCAGACATCACCTGCCCTGGGGACAGGGGACACCTCAGCACCCTTGGGGACAGGGACACCGCCTGGTGGCCTTGAGGACACTGCCTGGGGACACCTCAGCACCCTTTGGGGACAGGGACACTGCCTGGGGACAGGGACACCGCCTGGTGGCCTTGGGGACACTGCCTGGGGACACCTCAGCACCCTTTGGGGACACCTCAAGCCAGGCAAGGGGATGGGGACACCTCAGTCCTGGTGGCCCTGGGGACACCGCTGCAGGCACCGCAGGACAGGGACGGGGAGAACAGGCAGGGGACAGGGAGGGGACAGGGGGACACACTGGGGACACACTGGGGACAATAGGGACAGGTAGGGGACACACAGGTGACACACAGGTGACACACAGGGGACAGGCCCAGGTGGGGCGGGGGTCTCACCTTGCCAGAAGAAGCTGCCGGGCCCCCCGAGGAGCACCCGCCCCGTCTGCAGAGACAGCGGGAACCCCCCTCAGCGGGGCCGGACCCCAAAACCCCCCGGGACCACCCCAAAAACCCCCCAAAAACCCCCACCCACCCTGAACCTCCCCAAAAACCCCCCGGGACCACCCAAAACCCCCAAAACCCCAACCCACCCTGAACCCCCCAAAACCCCCCGGGACCACCCCAAAAACCCCCCCAAAACCCCCCGAGACCACCCCAAAAACTCCAACCCACCCTGAACCCCCCAAACCCCCGGGACCACCCCAAAAATCCCCCAAAACCCCCCGGGACCACCCCAAAAACCCAACCCACCCTGAACCTCCCCAAAAACCCCCCGGGACCACCCCAAAAACCCCAATTGCCCCGGGACCCTCAAAACCCCAACCTCTGAACTCCCCCAAAAACCCCTCAAAAACCCCAAGCCCCCCCTTGAACCCCCAAACCCCACCGGGACCCCCAAAAAAGCCCCATGTCCCCCAAACCACCTGACCCCCCCCCAAAAAAAAAACCCCAGGACCCCTCTAAAAACCCCAACCTGAACCAGGACCCCCCAAACCCCCCAGGACCCCCCAAACCCCCCAGGACCCCCCTCCCTTGACTCCCCCCAGCTCCCCCCGATCCCCACTGATCCCCCCAGAACCCCCCAGAACCCCCATAAAAACCCCCGGGACCCCCCTAAAACCACAACCTGAACCAGGACCCCCCCAAAGACCCCTCAGGACCCCCAAAGACCCCCAGGACCCCCCCCAGCCCACCTGGGTGAACTCGGCGCTGAAGCCCCCGCACAGCCCCTGCCCGGCGAAGTTCCGGGTCTGGGGGGACACGGGGGGGTCAGGGGGTGTCACCCCCTCCCCAGGGTTTGGGGGGGGGGTCGTTGGGGGTCCCGGGGGTTTTTGGGGTGGTTTTGGGGGGAGTTTTGGGGGTTTTTGGGGTCCCATCCGTGTGGCAAGGAGGACAGGGGGATTTTGGAGGGTTTTGGAGTGTTTTTGGGGGGGGGGTTGGGATGGTTTTGGGGTGGTTTTGGGGCGGTTTTGGGGTCCCACCTGAGCGGCAGGGATGGCAGGGTGTTTTGGGATGGTTTTGGGGCAGTTTTGGGGTGGTTTTGGGGTGGTTTTGGGGCGGTTTTGGGGCGGTTTTGGGGCGGTTTTGGGGCGGTTTTTGGGGTCCCACCTGGGTGGCAGGGATGGCAGGGTGTTTTGGGGTGGTTTTGGGGTGGTTTTGGGGCGGTTTTGGGGTGGTTTTGGGGCGGTTTTGGGGCGGTTTTTGGGGTCCCACCTGGGTGGCAGGGATGGCAGGGTGTTTTGGGGGGCGGTTTTGGGGCGGTTTTGGGGGCAGTTTTGGGGCGGTTTTGGGGCGGTTTTGGGGCGGTTTTTGGGGTCCCACCTGAGCGGCAGGGCGCGTACTCCACGAACTTGGAGAAGTTGCCCAGGGACAGGAAGCAGGAGCCCACCGGCTCCCGCGCCCCCCCCTCCTTCTTGGGGGGGCTCCAGCTGTACAGGGGGGCGCAGGCCTGGGGGGGGGGCACCGCTGGGTCACCCCATGGTGCGCCCGTGTGCCCCAGTGTGCCCCCAATGTCCCCAGTGTCCCCAATGTCCCCATACCAGGACGGAGCCGTTGTGTCCCCAATGGTGTCCCCAATGTCCCCATTGGTGTCCCCATATCAGGATGGAGCCGTTGTGTCCCCAATGTCCCCAATGGTGTCCCCAGTGTCCCCATACCAGGATGGAGCCGTTGTGTCCCCAATGTCCCCAATGTCCCCAGTGTCCCCAGTGTCCCCATACCAGGATGGAGCCGTTGTGTCCCCAGTGTCCCCAGTGTCCCCAATGTCCCCATACCAGGATGGAGCCTGTGTTGTCCCCAATGGTGTCCCCAGTGTCCCCATACCAGGATGGAGCCATTGTGCCCCCAATGTCCCCAATGTCCCCAGTGTCCCCAGTGTCCCCATACCAGGATGGAGCCGTTGTGTCCCCAGTGTCCCCAGTGTCCCCAATGTCCCCATACCAGGATGGAGCCGTTGTGTCCCCAATGGTGTCCCCAGTGTCCCCATACCAGGATGGAGCCGTTGTGCCCCCAATGTCCCCAATGTCCCCAGTGTCCCCATACCAGGATGGAGCCGTTGTGTCCCCAATGGTGTCCCCAGTGTCCCCATACCAGGATGGAGCCGTTGTGTCCCCAGTGTCCCCAATGTCCCCAGTGTCCCCATACCAGGATGGAGCCGTTGTGTCCCCAGTGTCCCCATGTCCCCAGTGTCCCCATACCAGGATGGAGCCGTTGTGTCCCCAATGTCCCCAATGTCCCCATACCAGGATGGAGCCGTTGTGGGCCCTCACGGTGGCCCCGAACCACTGCAGGGATTTGAACTCCACGGGCTCGGCGCCGTCGCTGCTGTTGCCCCCAAAGTCGTGGGTGCGGGTCCCTGGGGGGGGGAGGGGACAGGGCTCAGGCCACGCCCCCTCCCCCCCGGCCACCCCCAGGGACCCCTCGGGGACACCCCGGCCCCCCCCGGCCCCTCCCAGCCCCGGGTTGATCATTAACGGCGCCAAGGCCAGCGGGGGTGGGGACAGGGACAGGGACAGGGGACGGTGCCACCGAGCTGCCCTGGGGGGGTCCTGGGGGCTGCTGGGTGCCACCGGCTGTGGCTCTGTCCCCTGGGGGTCTCCCCAACCCTGTCCCCACATGCCTGGGGGGGTCTGGCCCCCTCTTTGTCCTCATCCCTGTCCCCCACACATGGCCTGGTTCTGTCCCTGTTCCTGGGGTTTGTCCCTGTCCCTGTCCCCTGGGGGTGTCCCCATCCCTGTCCCCATTCTTGGGGGGGTTTGTCCCCACCGTGTCCCTGTCCCCGTTCCTGGGGGTTTGTCCCTGTCCCCATGCCCTGGTGGGTCCCCATACCTGGAGGGTCCTGTCCCCCCCCACCATGTGCCCACCCCACACACGTCCCCTTCCCCCCGTGTCCCCCCGTGTCCCCCCCCGTGTCCCCTCACCGATGTGGTCGAAGTCGATGGGGGCGCAGCCGCCCTCAGGGGGCCATGGGCAGTGGAACACGGCCCCCCCCTGGGTGACGTTGGGCTGGCTCGTGTTGGCCTTGGGGGCCCCCACCAGGATGCTGACACTGGGGGGGGACACGGGGGGGGGATGGTGACACCACGGGGACACCGGGGGGGTCCGGGGGGGTCCCTCGACTCAGACCGGGGCTGCGAGACCCCTCTGGGCCCGGGGGCACGGGGGGAACTCAGCGGGCGCTCCCCGGTTCGCCCCGGGCCCCCCGGTGGGTCACACGTGGGGGCTGGGGGGGCTGCAAGGCCGTGCGTCGGCCCCCCCCAGATGTTCGGCCCCCCCCCCCAGATGTTCGGGACCCCCCGAGCCCCCCCCCGAGCCCCCCGGGGGCACGCAGCTCCCGGCTCCGGTTACAGGAAACGCTCCCGGCCCGGGGCAGGGGGGCCCCGGGACCCCCGGGGGGGCCGGCGCGGGGGGGACACCGGGGAACACCGGGGGACACGGGGGACCGGGACTCGGCCCCGCTCGGGACCCCCCGGACGGGCCGGACCCTCCCGGTTCCCGTTCCCGGCCCCGCTTCCTTCCTTCCCATTCCCGGTTCCCGTCCCGGTTCCGATTCCCGGCGCCCCGTTCCCGTCCCCGCTGCCCCGGCCCGGTCTCCGGGACCGCTCCGCTGCCCGGCTCCGGCTCCCTCCCGCCCGTCCCGCTCCCGGATCACACTTTCGGTCCCGGTTCTCACTTCCCGTTCCCGTTCCCGCCGCCCCCGCCCGTTCCCGGTGGCCCTTCCCATTCCCGGTCCCGCTGTCCCGTTCCCGTTATCCCGCTCCCGGGGCCGGCCCTCCTGGCCCCGCCCCGCTCCGCGGCCGCTCCCCGTCCCACCGGGCCGCTCCCGCTCCCGGTGCCCGCTTCCCGTCCCTCTCCCGGTGCCGTCCCTCGGTCCCTCCGTTCCCGTCCCGCCGCCCTCCCCGCTCCCCGCGGCCGCTCCCGCCGCCGCCCCCGTCCCGTCCCGTCCCGGTTCCCCGTGGGCGGTCCCGGTTCCCGGCGCGGTTCCCGTCCCGGCGGTGCCGCTCCGGCCCCGGTTCCCGGCTGGGTTCCCGGCCCGGTTCCCGGTACCTGCGGGGCTCGGGCAGGTAAAAGTCCAGAGCGAAGCCGAAGAAGGAGCCGGGGGCCCCGCGGAACACCACGGGCCGCGACGCCTCCAGGTTGAAGGCGGCGACCGGCGGGAGCAGCAGCGGCAGCAGCAGCGGCACCGGCAGCGGCACCGGCAGCGCCATCCGGGGCCCGCAGCGGCGCCGGGGCCGGGGCGGCGCGGGGCGGCCGGGGCCGGGGCCATGGCGGTCGGGGCTGCCCGGGCTCGGCGCTGCTCCCGCTCCCGAGTCCCCTCGGAAAGTGTCCGGGGGGGGCCCGGGGCCGCCCCGCCCCGCCGTGACTCACCGGGGAGGAGCCTGAGCCCCGCCGGGCACCGGCACCGGCACCGGCACCGGCACTGGCGGCCCCGGGGAGCCCGGGGACAGCGGGGCGGCGGGGACGGGGACACCGGGACAGCCTGGGGACAGAGGGGCGGCGGGGACGGGGACACCCTGGGGATAGCAGGACACCCCGGGGACAGCGGGACACCCCGGGGACAGCGGGACACCCCGGGGACACCGGGACACCCCGGGGACACCGGGACATCAGGGAATGGGACACCCCGGGGACACCGGGACACCCCGGGGACACCAGGACAGAAGGGACATGGACATTCCAGGGACACCAGGACACTCCAAGGACACCGGGACAGCCCGGGGCCATGAGGACATCAGGGATGGGGACACCTGAAGGACACCCGAGGGACATCAGGGACACCCCAGGGACACCCTGAGGGCAACGGGGACAGCGGGGACGGGGACACCCGAAAGGCACGGGGACACCTTGGGACAGTGGGACCTGAGGGACAGGGACACAGGGACATGAGGGACAGTGGGACATGAGGGACAGGGACACCGGGACAGTGGGACATGAGGGACACCGGGATGTGACGGACAGGGACACAGGGACAAAAGGGACACGAGGGACAGGGACACTGCGACACCGGGGTACGGGGACACTGCGGGTACTGGGACATTTGGGGACACCGGAACACAGGACACAGTGCGGAGACACGAGCGGGACGGGCACAGGGGACATGGGGGGACACGGGTGACACTGCAGGACAGGACACGGGGACAGGAGCGGGCCAGGCCAGGGGGTGGCAGGGCCGGGGACACCGCGGGGAGAAGGGGACACGGAGGGAGGAAGGGGACACGGCCGGAGGAAGGGGACAGGGCCGGAGGAAGGGGACACCGCGGGGGACAGGGGGGGCCGGATCCCGGCGCCGCTTCCTGGAAGGGAAGAGCGGAAACGGGGCCGGGGCTGGAGCCGTTCCCACGGAGGGGTGGGACCCCCCCGGGGGGGACACGGGGCGGGGACAGGACCCCCTAGGGGGGGGACAGGACCCCCGGGGGGGGACACGGCGCTGGCACCTCCCTGGGGGCACATGAGGGGACAGCAGGAACCCCCAAGGGGGGACAGGAGGGGACACCCCCGGGCCCGTGCGGGGCGCGTGGCCGCGTGGGCAAGGGGGGGCCGGGGGCGTGCAAAGGGGGCGTGCAAAGGGGGCCGGGGGCGTGCGAAGGGGGCGTGCAGGGGCCGGGGTCGGGGGCCTCGCCCGGCAGCCGCCGCATTCCAGCGCCGCTGATGCAACGGCGGCCGCGCAGCTGGGCCGGGCTCGGGGGGCTCCGGGGCGCTCGGGGGGGACACCCGGGGACACCCCCAGGGACACCCCCAGGGACCCCCCCGGGGCAGCACCGGCCGTGCCCGGCGTGGGGGTGGTGGCTCGGGGGGGTGGCTTTGTCCCCGCGTGTCCCCGCTGTCCCGTGTGCCCGCCGTGCCCCTCTGGGGACAATGGGGACGTTTCCGTGCCCGGGGAAGTGGCGGGCGGGGAGGGGGAACAATGCGCTGGCGCCGGGGCCTTTCCTGCCCCGCAGCGGCCCCGGGCACCGGCACCGGGATCGCGGGCGGCGGCACCGTGACAGTGTGAACGCGCGTGTGGCGACACGGTGACCGTGTGTTCGGTGACACGGTGACCGTGTGTTCGGTGACACCGTGACCGTGGGCAGGCGCGTGGCCTGGCGCGGTCCCCCTGTCCCCAAGTCCCTCACACTCACATCCCTGCGTCCCCACATCCCCAAATTCCCACATCACCAAATTCCCGAATCCCTGCATCCCCAAATTCCCGAATCCCTGCATCCCCAAATTCCCACACCCCCATGTCCCTAAACCCCCAAACTCCCAAACCTCCAAACTCCCGAATCCCCAAACCTCAAAATTCCTGAAATCCCCAAAGCTCCAAAATCCCCAAAGCTCCAAAATCCCCTCGTTGCTCTGCCCCCCCACTGTCCCCCCACCCCAGGGTCACCCCAGGATCACCCCAGGGACATCCCCCAGACCCCCCCCCACCCCCGGGGGTGTCTCCAGTGCCCCCTCCCCGCTGCGGGGACCCCCCCCGTGCCCGTCCCGTTCCCGACGCTCCCCTGAGTCACCGGGGGGGGCCCGGGGGGGGCCGGGCCTGACTCACGGCCGCCTCAGCCCCGTGTACAGCCCCGTATATAGCCCCGTGTACAGCCCGGCCGGCGGCGGGGCCACGTCACCCCCGCGCCCCCCCCGGGCCGCTCCTGGGGGGCCCCGGGGCCCTGTGACCCCCCCAGAGCGGCCGGTGCCGCGGTGTCCCCCCGGTGTCCCCTCTGTCCCCCCGGTGTCCCCCCGGTGTCCCCGCCGTGTCCCCGGGCGGGGCGGGGGGCGCGGGGGGGTCGGCGCTGGCCGGGAGCCCGGGCGGGCGCGGGGGGGGGGGCGCGGGGGGGCCCCGGCACCGGCGCTTCCCAAAAAGGCGCTGGAGAACCCGGGGGGCGGGAGCGGGGCCAGCCCGGGGGGGACACGGGGGGACACGGAGGGGACACGGGGGGACACGGAGGGACATGGGGGGGACATGGGGGGACACGGGGGGGACACGGGGAGACACGGGGGACACGGGGGGACACGGGGGGGACACGGAGGGACATGGGGGGACATGGGGGGACACGGGGGGGACACGGGGGGACACGGAGGGACAGGGGGACACGGGGGGGACACGGGGGGGACACGGGGGGGACACGGAGGGACAGGGGGGGGACACGGGGGACACGGGGGGGACACGGAGGGGACACGGGGGGGACACGGTGGGGTGTGAGTGCGGCTGCACACTCTGGGGACAGGGGACCCCACGGCGCAGGGAGCCTCCACATGGCTGTCCCCATGTCCCCAGAATCCCAAATCCCTGTGTCACCATGTCTCCATGTCCCTGTGTCCCCATGTCCCCGTGTCCCCACCTTCCCGCATCCCCGTGTCCCCATAATCCCAAATCCTTGTGTCCCCATGTCCCCGTGTCCTCAAATTCCTGTGTCCCCATGGCACCATAACCCCATATACCTGTGTCACCATGTGCCCATGTCCCCAAATCCCCGTGTCCTTGTGTCCCCAAATAACCAAATCCCCGTGTCCCCATGTCCCCAAATCTCCGTGTCCCCACAACCCCAAATCCTTTGTGTCCCCATATCCTTCTGTCCCCACAACCCCAAATCCCTATGTCCCCATGTCCTTGTGTCCCCATGTCCCCCAAATCCCTGTGTCCCCATGTCCCTTTGTCCCCATATCCTTCTGTCCCCAGAACCCCAAATCCCTATGTCCCCATGTCCTTGTGTCCCCATGTCCTGATGTCCCCATGTCCCCATATCCCCATGTCCCCACAACCCCAAATCCCTGTGTCCCCGTGTCCCCGTGTCCCCAGATCCTCATTTGGGGTCACCCCTGAGATCCAGCACGACATTTTGGGGTCAAATCCGGGATTTTCCTGCTGGGGCAGCAGGAGCGGATTTGGGGGCGCTGCCCCCTTTCCTTTTATGGGGTGAAATGTTGAGTTTTGGGGTGTTCCCTGTTTTCCCCACAAATTCCCGCCTCAGGCCTCTTTTGGGGAATCCCAGCAGCCCCAAAATCCGGGAGAATCCACCAAAACCCCCCTCGGGTGAGCCCAAAACCCCCAGAAATCCCCCCGAAAAGTGCCAGGGGCAGAATCCCCTCGGGGATTTGGGGACAGCAAAGGTGACAACGAGGAGGTGACAGAGATTTGGGAGCCCAGGGAATTCCCGATTTGGCGGAGGGAGGGAAAACAAAAATCGCCATAAAAAGTGGGTGGAAAAGCGGGAGCCGCCTGTTTGTTCCCAGGCGATCCCGATTTTCCAACCCCCGCCCGGATCCGCCCCGGCAGGAAAAACTCCCGGGCCAGGCCCGGGACACGACGCAGGGAGAGGGGGCAGAGCTGGGAAAAAACCAGGGAAAAATAGGAAAAATTGGAAGAAGTTGGAAAAAGTTGGAAAAAGTTGGAAAAAATAGGAAAAATAATAGGAAAAAAATAGGGGGAAAAATAGGAAAAAAACCAGGGAAAAATAGGAAAAATTGGAAGAAGTCGGAAAAAGTTGGAAAAAGTTGGAAAAAATAGGAAAAATAGGAAAAATAATAGGAAAAAAATAGGGGAAAAATAGGAAAAAATAGGGGAAGAATAGGAAAAAAATAGGGGAAAATAGGGGGAAAAAAGGAAAAAAAGGAAAAATAGGGAAAAATACAGAAAAAATAGGGAAAAATAGGAGGGGAAATGGGGAAAAATGGGGAAAAAAAGGGAAAATTCCCGCCTGGATCTGGGTGGGATTTTGGGGGATGTAGGGTGGGATTTGGGACGGGGTGAGCGGATAAATCCCGCTGGGAGGGTCCCGGTGGAGTTGTGGGGGCGGGAAACCCCCCCAGGAAAGGATTTCCAAGGGATTTTGGGGGAAATGCAGCGGGGTCGGGCGGGGGGCCGGGCCCGCCGCAGATGTTGGGATCGGGGCGGGGGCGGCGATCCCGATCCCGATCCCGCCCCGCAGCTGCGATCCCGGAATTTCCACAATTCCAGAACCTTCCACGCCCGCCCCCCGAGCCGGACCCATCGGGCCGAACCCCTGGGAAAGGGGGGACAGGATACAAAGGGATAAAAAGGGATAAAAAGGAGATTTTTTCCCCCAAAATGCGGGCGGGAGCGGGGTGGGGGCGGTGGCGGCACCGGAGGCGGCGGTGACACAGAAATTCCCATTTCCACTTTTTCCGCCCCAAATCCGGCGGCTCCGAGCGGAGGCAGCTCCCGGCGCGGGGGGGGGAGGGAAAGGAGGAGGAATTTGGGGGTCCCGGGGGGGTCCCGGGGGGGTCGCGGGGGTGGGGACGCTCTGGGACAATTTTTGGGAAGGGTTTTCAGGGTGGGGGGTCAAGGTGGGGTGTCCCCCCCTAGGATGGGATGGGGACCCCCCTGTTGTCCCCCCTAGGATGGGGACCCCCCCACTTTGTCCCCCCCCCCTCAGGGCAGGGTCCCCTGTCCCAGTACCCCGGGCACGGGGGGGGGAGGGGACTTTGCGCAAGATGCCCCAAAATTGCCCCCCCCCGAGGGCAAAATCGCTCCCGGGAGCGCCGGATCGGGGGAAAGGGAACGGGGGGAGGGGAGGGGACGGCACGGGGGGGGACAGGGACACGGGGGGGACAGGGACACGGGGGGACAGGGACATGGAGGGTGACAGGGACACGGGGGGTGACAGGGACACGGGGGGGACAGGGACACGGGGGGGGACAGGGACACCGGGCTGTGACACGCCCAGCCCGCAGTGACCAGCGCAGGATGGGGGGACGGGACACCCCCGGTGCCCGCGTTGCCCCCACCCGGGGGTGGCGCTGTCCCCAGCCCCGGTGTCGCCCCCCCCGGGGACAGCGGCAGCCCCCGCAGCCATTTTTATTTTTATTTTTATTTTTATTTTATTTTTATTTTTATTTTATTTTTATTTTTATTTTTATTTTTATTTTTATTTTTATTTCTGTTTTAATTTCCGGAAATATGTGACAGCCGGGGGGGCCCCCCCGGGCCCCGCGACCCCCCGGGCCCCCCCCGCCGTCACCGGCCGGGGCCGCGCTGTCCCCGAGCGGGGCCCGGCTGTCCCCAAGCGCGGTCCCGCTGTCCCCAGGCGCGGTCCCGCTGTCCCCAAGCGCGGTCCCGCTGTCGCCGGCCGGGGCTTCCTCAGCGCCAGCCCCTCCGGGGGGGCGGCGGGGTCGGGGCTGGGGGACACAGGGGGCGGGGGGGTCACTTGGGGTGTCCTGAGCGGCGGGGACAGCCCAGTGTGGCACTTGGGGACATTCATACACCCGAGTGTGGCGCCTGGGGACACTCCCGCCCCCCGAGTGTGACACTGGGGACACTCCCACGCCTGGGTGTGACACTGGGGACACTCCCATCCCCGAGTGTGACATTGGGGACACTCCCACCCCTGGGTGTGACATTGGGGACACTCCCGCCCCCCGAGTGTGACATTGGGGACACTCCCACCCCTGGGTGTGACATTGGGGACACTCCCGCCCCCCGAGTGTGACACTGGGGACACTCCCACCCCTGGGTGTGACACTGGGGACACTCCCGCCCCTGGGTGTGACATTGGGGACACTCCCACCCCTGGGTGTGACATTGGGGACACTCCCACCCCTGGGTGTGACACTGGGGACACTCCCACCCCCGAGTGTGACATTGGGGACACTCCCACCCCTGGGTGTGACATTGGGGACACTCCCACCCCCGGGTGTGACATTGGGGACACTCCCACCCCCGAGTGTGACATTGGGGACACTCCCGCCCCTGGGTGTGACACTGGGGACACTCCCGCCCCCGAGTGTGACATTGGGGACACTCCCGCCCCTGGGTGTGACATTGGGGACACTCCCACCCCCGGGTGACACTGGGGACACTCCCACCCCTGAGTGTGACACTGGGGACACTCCCGCCCCCTGGGTGTGACACTGGGGACACTCCCGCCCCCGAGTGTGACATTGGGGACACTCCCACCCCCGGGTGTGACATTGGGGACACTCCCGCCCCTGGGTGTGACATTGGGGACACTCCCGCCCCCGAGTGTGACATTGGGGACACTCCCACCCCCGAGTGTGTGACATTGGGGACACTCCCGCCCCTGGGTGTGACATTGGGGACACTCCCGCCCCCGAGTGTGACATTGGGGACACTCCGCCCCTGGGGTGACATTGGGGACACTCCCACCCCTGGGTGTGACACTGGGGACACTCCCACCCCTGAGTGTGACACTGGGGACACTCCCGCCCCTGGGTGTGACACTGGGGACACTCCCGCCCCGAGTGTGACATTGGGGACACTCCCACCCCTGGGTGTGACATTGGGGACACTCCCCCCCCCGAGTGTGACATTGGGGACACTCCCACCCCCGAGTGTGACATTGGGGACACTCCCGCCCCTGGGTGTGACACTGGGGACACTCCCGCCCCCGAGTGTGACATTGGGGACACTCCCGCCCCTGGGTGTGACATTGGGGACACTCCCACCCCTGGGTGTGACACTGGGGACACTCCCACCCCTGAGTGTGACACTGGGGACACTCCCGCCCCTGGGTGTGACACTGGGGACACTCCCCCCCCCGAGTGTGACATTGGGGACACTCCCACCCCTGGGTGTGACATTGGGGACACTCCCGCCCCCGAGTGTGACATTGGGGACACTCCCGCCCCTGGGTGTGACATTGGGGACACTCCCAGCCCCGAGTGTGACACTGGGGACACTCCCACCCCTGGGTGTGACATTGGGGACACTCCCAGCCCCGAGTGTGACACTGGGGACACTCCCACCCCCGAGTGTGACATTGGGGACACTCCCATCCCCGAGTGTGACACTGGGGACACTCCCACCCCTGGGTGTGACATTGGGGACACTCCCACCCCCGAGTGGCCCCGGCGGTGCCCGCCCTGTGCCCGGCTCCTACCTGCGGCAGGGGACGGGCAGGTCACCCTTGGTGACCTGGAGGATGAACGGGGGCGGCTCCTCCAGCTCCAGCTCGCTCAGCTCTGCACGGGGACACCGCGGGGACACAGTGGGGACACAGTGGGGACAGGATGGGGACAGGATGGGGACAGGATGGGGACATGGTGGGGACAGGATGGGGACGTGGTGGGGACAGGGTGGGGACAGGGATGGGGACAGGGTGGGGACAAAATGGGGACATGGTGGAGACGCAGCAGGGGCACCATGGGGACACCAGGGGGACACAATGGGGACAAGACAGGGACACGGTGGGGACACAACAGAGACACCATGGGGAGACCATGGGGACAAGACAGGGGCACGATGGGGACACCGGGGGCTCTGGGGACACCGTGGGGACACCGGGGGACACCGGGGGCTCCAGGACCCTCACCTGCGTCCCAGTCCTCCCGGCACGGGGGGGGCTGCCAGGTGTGCGCTGTCTTGGCCATGTCCTCGGGGTCTGCGGGGACACAGGGGACAGCGGTGAGGGGACACACCTGGGACACCTGGGGCACACCTGGGCACACACCCGGTCACACACGCGGGGGTGCCAGCCGTACCTGGGGGCAGCTCGAGCGGCAGTTTGTCGGGGCACGAGGTGACGTGGGCGCGCAGGAGCGCGCGCGGGACGCGGTGGCGCGCGTTGAAGGGACACGTGGCCAAGGTGCGCGACACCTGCGGGTTGTTCTGGGGACAGGGACACGGGGGGGCGGGGCTAAGGGGGGGACACCGAGCCCCGCCCTGCATCCCAAACCTGAGCGCCCGCCGAGCCCGGGCCCGCCCAGACCCCGACCCCAATTCCTGCAGAGCCCGACCCCCTATTCCTGCAGACCCCAGACCCTCACGGCCTCCCCCCGGCATCTCCTGGACCCCAAAAGTGACCCCTCATAGACCCCGAGCCGCGGCAGATCTTGGACCCCGCCCCCGTTCCCCCTGTCCCTCTGTCCCTCTGTCCCGCTGTCCCCCTGTCCCTCTGTCCCTCTGTCCCCCTGTCCCTCTGTCCCGCTGTCCCTCTGTCCCGCTGTCCCCCTGTCCCTCTGTCCCTCTGTCCCCCTGTCCCTCTGTCCCCCTGTCCCTCTGTCCATCTGTCCCGCTGTCCCTCTGTCCCTCTGTCCCGCTGTCCCTCTGTCCCGCTGTCCCCCCTGTCCCTCTGTCCCTCTGTCCCGCTGTCCCTCTGTCCCTCTGTCCCGCTGTCCCTCTGTCCCGCTGTCCCTCTGTCCCTCTGTCCCCCTGTCCCTCTGTCCCCTGTCCCCCTGTCCCCCTGTCCCTCTGTCCCGCTGTCCCCCTGTCCCTCTGTCCCGCTGTCCCTCTGTCCCGCTGTCCCTCTGTCCCGCTGTCCCCCTGTCCCTCTGTCCCTCTGTCCCGCTGTCCCCCTGTCCCCCTGTCCCTCTGTCCCTCTGTCCCGCTGTCCCCCTGTCCCCCTGTCCCTCTGTCCCGCTGTCCCCCTGTCCCTCTGTCCCGCTGTCCCTCTGTCCCTCTGTCCCGCTGTCCCCCTGTCCCTCTGTCCCTCTGTCCCGCTGTCCCGCTGTCCCTCTGTCCCCCTGTCCCGCTGTCCCCCTGTCCCGCTGTCCGGTGCGCACCTGCTGGCAGCGCACCAGGTGATAGGGCAGGCGGGACACGCGCACCTGGTGGCTCCGGTCGTACGGGCACTGCACGAGCGCGTCGGGCTCCATGCGGGCCCGAGGGGCCCGACGGTACCGGGCTCGGTACCGGTTATGTCCCACCGGGCACCGTTCGGTACCGGTTATGTCCCACCGGCCACGGTTCTGTCCCGGTTCGGTCTCACCGGCCGCAGTTTGGTCCCGGCAGTCCCGGTTCGTTCCCTGTTCGTTCCCGGTTCGTTCCCGGTTCGTTCCCGGTTCGTTCCCGGTTCGGTCCCACCACTCCTGGTTTGGTCACGATTCGGTGCCGGTTCGGTCCCAGCAATCAGGGTTGGTCCCGGTTCGGTCCCGGTTCGGTCCCACCAGTCCGGGTTGGTCCCGGTTCGGTCCCACCACTCCTGGTTTGGTTCCGGTTCGGTCCCAGAAGTCCGGGTTGGTCACGGTTCGGTGCCGGTTGGGTCCCACCAGTCCCGGTTTGGTACCGGTTGGTCCCGGTTCGGTCCCACCAGTCCCGGTTTGGTCCCGGTTTGGTCCCGGTTCGGTCCCAGCAGTCCGGTTCGGTCCCGGTTCGGTCCCACCGGTGCCGTTCCGGTCCCACCAGGGTTGGTTCCGTCCCGGTCCGGTCCCACCAGTGCCGGTTTTGCTTTACGGCAGCGCCGCCGTTACCGCGGCAACGGGCGCCGCTCCGGGTCCTCCGAGCCGCTGGGGGGCGCCGCGGGGCCGCCGGGACCGCGCTGGAACACAACCCGGGAATTTCTCGGGCTCTGTTCGATATTTGCTGCCCCGAGATGCGCTGGGTGCCCGGACCGCGCTGGAACACAAACCGGGAATTTCTCGGGCTCTGTTCGATATTTGCTGCCCCGAGATGCGCTGGGTGCCCGGACCGCGCTGGAACACAACCCGGGAATTTCTCGGGCTGTGCTCGGTATTTGCTGCCCCGAGATGCGCTGGGTGTCTCTGCTCCGGCCCGCGCGGCTGAAGAACGAGCCTGGACTCTTCACTTTGCGGTCCTGAGGTTGTTTATTAATTCTTACCTATAAAATTTCCCTTCTGCCCAGCCAAGGTCAGCTCAGCCGGGCAGGCACGGGCACTCTGAGCGTCCCCGGGGCGGTGTTGTCCTTTTGTACTACAAACTACGTGCACAATATTTACAATAATTTTCCAATACCTATGCCCTGTATTAGACAGTGCAGTTCTGTTCTAAACCAATCCCAAAGTGCCACCATCACTGCAGAAAATGGAGAACAAGAAGAAGAAGAAAGGCTGGACAAGCCCAAATTCCTCCATCTCGTCCCCATAACCCCCACACCAAAAATCCTAAAATCTACATTTTCACTTTTTATACTACAAACTACGTATAACACATTTACTCTTCATTCCCAATACCTATCACGAGGAGGAGGAGAAGAAGAAGAAGAAGAAGAAGAAGAAGAAGAAGAAGAAGAAGAAGAAGAAGAAGAAGAAGAAAAAGAATAAAAATAAAGTACAAGAGCCTGGCCAGGGCTAAACCCAAGCTGGACCCAAAATGGACTAAAAAAAAAAAAAAATTATATTTTTGTATTTTCACATTTTTCTAACTTTTGGTTCATTTGCGTATTGGGGTTGTCTAATTAAAGTTTTGGGTTAATGAAGTTCCATCCTCCTGGGTGATTTCTTTGATTTGGTGTTGTTTACAGTTGTTGGGGTTGAGGCTGTTACAGTGTCCTTGGATTTTGGGATGAAAAGGATTGTTTTGCTTAACTAAAAACAAAATTAAAAAGTTAAAAATTAAGGCATCAATGGCAACAGGGGAAAATTTGGGGTAAATGGGGCCTGATTGGGGTAAAAAGGGCCCTGACTGGGGTCCCCTGATTTGGGATAAATGAGACCTGTTTGGGGACAAATGGGACCCAAAAAGGGGCACAAATGGGAGTGAATTTGGGTTCCGTGGGCCCAAATTGGTTCTATATAGGGCCCAGACCCCCATATAGGGCCCAGACCCCAATATAGGGCCCAGACCCCCATATAGGGCCCTGATTGGGGTAAAATGGGCCTAGATTGGGCTCCCCTGATTGGGGACAAATGAGACCCAAAAGGGGACAAATGGGACCCAAAAAGGGGCACAAATGGGAGTGAATTTGGGTTCCATGGGCCCAAATTGGTTCTATATAGGGCCCAGACCCCCATATAGGGCCCAGACCCCGATTTAGGCCCCTGAGTTGGGGCTGTCAGAGCCCAGACGGGGCCCATGGTGGCGTCGGCCGCCCCCCGTGTCCCCATCACCATTGTCCCCATCTCTGCTGTCCCCAGCCGCGGTGTCACGGGGCGGTGGCGGCTCCGTCACGTGGCCCCGGTGGCCCCAGCGCAGGAAGGGGAAGTTGGGGTTTGGGGCCTTTTGGGGACTCTGGGGGTGCCACCGAGGCGCCACCATGTCCCTGCCCTCGGTGTACGGGGACAAGCTGGCCGAGAAGCTGACGCTGCTCAACGAGCGGGGCCGGGGGGTCCTCGTGAGGGTCTACAACCTCAAAAAGGTCTGGGGGGGAAATCCTGGGGGTCCCCAAACCCCCCCCGGCCATGGGGAGCAGCCCAGGGGATCGGGGGGATTTGGGGGATTTGGGGGATTTGGGGAGGGGGCACAGCCCAGGAGGGGATTTAGGGCGGATTTTGGGGGGTCCTGGGCAGGGAGGGGCTTGGGCAGGGGGGTTTGGGGGGTCCCAGCCTTGAGGGGGAATTTGGGGGGTTTGAGGAGGAAAGGGGGATGAGTTTTGGGGGGGTTTTGGGAGGTCCCAGCCCTAAGGGGGAATTTGGGGGGTTCCAGGGAACGTTGGGGTTTTGGGGGTGTCCCAGCCCGGGAGGGGTTTTTGGGGGGATTTGATGTGGGGGGATTTCAGTTTTGGGGTTTATTTTTGGGATGTCCCAGCCCCGGGAGGGGTTTCTGGGGTCAGTTCGGGGAGTTGTGACCCGGGGGTCCCGCAGACGTGCTCGGACCCCCGCACGCGGCCGCCCTTCCTCGGGGACAAGGCCATGGAGGCCTCAGCCAAGTTCATCCTGAAGAAATTCCCGCACCTGGACGTGCGCAGCAGCACCGTGAGCCACTGTCCCCGTGTCCCCGTGTCCCTGCTGTCCCCGTGTCCCCACCCCTGTGTTCCCCCTGTCCCCGTGTCCCCGCTGTCCCTGTGTCCCCATTGTACCCGCGTCCTCGCTGTCATCATCCCCTTGTTCCCACCCCCGTGTCCCCCCTCTCTCCATGTCCCCACCCCTGTGTCCCTGTGTCCCCACTGTCCCCACCCCTGTGTCCCCACCCCCTGTGGGATGTGCCACCCCCCCACCGTGTCCCCTCTGTCACCTGTCCCTGCGTGTCCCCACTGTCACCTCACCCTGGATGTCCCCTTTTCTCACCCCCCCCCCCTTCTGTGTCACCCACGCCTCTGTCCCCTCGTGTCCCCGCAGCAGCACCTGGGCCCGGTGCACAGGGACAGAGGGGACATCGTGCGGGTGCTGGCTCCGTTCTACCAAACCCTCCTGGACGTGCTGGAGTTCCGGGTGAGCCGGGAGGGGACACCAGGGGGACAGGGGGGGACACGGGGGACATGGGGACGTGGGGGACAGAGGGGGGCAGGGGGACAGAGGGGACGTGGGGGACAGGGGGGACACGAGGGACAGTGGGACACAGGGAGCAGAAGGACACGGGGGACGGAGGGGACATGGGGGGACACGGTGGACACGGGGGACACAGGGGACATGAGGGACAGAGGGGATGTGGGAGACACAGGGGACACAGGGGACATGGAGGACAGAGGTGACACAGGGGACAGGGGGACATGGAGGACAGGCAGGGTCCCTCAGAGCTGGGGACACAGAGGGGACACAGAGGGGACACAGGGGACACGGGTGTCCCTCAGAGCCGGGGACACGGCGGTGACACGCGGCGCTGTCCCCCTGTCCCCAGGACCACGTGTACGAGCTGCTCAACACCATCGACGCCAGCCAGTGCTTCTTCGACATCGTGAGTGCCACCGCCGGGTGCCACCCCCGCGCGCTGTGCCCGACGTCCCCGCGCCCTCACGCTGTCCCCTCCCCTCCAGCACATCAACTACGACTTCACCAAGGGCTACCTGGACCTGGTTGTCACCTACGTGTCGCTGGTGCTGCTGCTGGCGCGCGCCGAGGAGCGGCGCCTGCTGCTGGGGCTCTACCAGTGCGCGCACGAGATGAGCCACGGCGCCAGGTGCCACCTGCTGTCCCCGGGGCCACCTGCTGTCCCCAGGGCCACCCCTGTTGTCCCCAGGGCCACCTGTTGTCCCCAGGGCCGTGTCCCCACCCCTGACTGACCCCACGCTGTCCCCAGGGTTGTCCCCAGTGTGTCCCCAAGGCTGTGGCCTCATTGGGGTCGTCCTGGGGCTGTCCCCAATGTGTCCCCAACACCAGGGTCGACCCTGGGGTGGTCCCCAACGTGTCCCAAACTTGTGCCCAGTGGCAGAACCAGCCCTGGGGCTGTCCCCAGTGTGTCCCCGGTGCTGGGGCTGCTCCCGGGGCTGTCCCCAACGTGTCCCCAGTGTGTCCCCAACACTGGAACCAGCCCCGGGGCTGTCCCCAACGTGTCCCCAGTGTGTCCCCAGTGCCCGAACCGGCCCCGGGGCTGTCCCCAGCGTGTCTCCAACGTGTCCCCTCCGTGTCCCCGCAGCGAGCCCGGCTTCCCCCGCCTGGCGCAGATGGTGCTGGAGTACGAGCACCCCCTGAAGAAGCTGCCCGAGGAGTTCGGGCCCCACACCAAGGTGGGTCAGGGGTCCCAGCAGGGCCACCCCCCGTCAGGGCCACCCGGTGTGTCCCGGCGGTGTCCCCGCTGTGTCCCGGCGGTGTCCCCGGTGTGTCCGGCCGGTGTCCCTGGTGTGTCCCGCCGGTGTCCCCGTGTGTCCGCGGTGTCCCCGGTGTGTCCGGCCGGTGTCCCTGGTGTGTCCCGCCGGTGTCCCCGCTGTGTCCGGGCCGTGTCCCCGGTGTGTCCCGCTGGTGTACCCAGTGTGTCCGGGCGGTGTCCCCGGTGTGTCCGGCCGGTGTCCCCGGTGTGACAGCGGTGTCCCGGTGACCCCTGGGTGTGTCCGGGCCGTGTGCCGGTGTGCCCCGGGTGCCCCATTCCGGCGCTGACATGGCTGTCCCCAGGCACGTGAGCAGGCTTGGGCTGTTGGGGCCAGGGGACATGGGCTGGGGGCGGGCTGCTGAGCCCGCAGCTGAGCTGGCGACATGGGGACAGCTGCTGAGCCCTGACATGGGGACATGACATGGGAGGGGGACATGGACATGACCCGGACGTGACTCTGACAGCGTGAATGAATGGGCATGATGTGACATGGGGACATGGGGACATGGGGACATGGGGACCTGCTGAGCCCGGTGACCTCTGACAGCGTGAGTGACATGGGGACATGGGGACAGTGCTGTGGGGTGTGGGGACATGGGGACATGGGGACATGCTGAGTCCGGTCACTTGTGACAGCGTGAGTGACACGGGCGGAGGGGTATGGTGACATGGGGACACGAGCACTGGGGGGATCACAGCAGGCTGGGGATGGGGACACGGGGACAGTGGTATGGTGACACGGGGACACGGGTGCTGGGGGCTCAGGGGACAGTGACGTGGTGGCACTGCTGTCCCCAGATGGCCTGTGAGTACCTGTCCCTGGAGGTGATGGAGCGCTGGATCATCCGTGAGTGCTGGCACTGCCTGAGTGTCCCCAACCCTCCTGGGCAAGGTCCCCAAGCCCTGGTGACCGTTTTGGGGTCCCTGAAGTGGAGCTGTCCCGGTTTTGGGGTCCCTGAAATGGACTTGTCCCCATTTTGGGGTCCCTGGTGTCCCTGATGTGGAGTTGTCCCTGTTTTGGGGTTCCTGGGCAGTGTCCCCACCCCTGGTGACCATTTTGGGGTCCCTGTCATGGGGCTGTCCCTGTTTTGGGGTCCCTGGTGTCCCTGACCCTGTGCCCCCCCCAGTGGGGTTCCTGGTGTGCCCGGGTGCCCTGGCTGTCCCCGTTTTGGGGTCCCAGTCCCCATTTTGGGGTCCCTGGTGTCCCTGTCCCTGTTTTGGTGTCCCTGACCTGCTGTCCCCATTTTGGGGTCCCTGTCCCCGTTTTGGGGTCCCTGTGCCCGTTTTGGCGTCCCTGATCCACTGTCCCCGTTTTGGGGTCCCTGTGCCCGTTTTGGGGTCCCTGACCCCGTGTCCCCCCCAGTGGGGTTCCTGGTGTGCCCGGGGGTCCGTGCCTGGGGCCCGTGCCAGGAGCGTGGCGCCCCGCCTGCGGGTCCCCTCTTTGTCACCCTGGTGCGCGACGAGGCCGTCGCGGTGCACAAGGTCACCGAGGAGCTGCTGGGGGGGCTCAAGGGGTGAGCGGGGACACCGCGGGTGGCACTGCCGGGGTGGCACTGCCGGGGGGGGATGGGGACACCGTGGGTGGCACTGCCGGGGGTGGCACTGCCGGGGGGATGGGGACAGGGACACCGCGGTGGCACTGCCGGGGTGGCACTGCCGGGGAGGGATAGGGTGGCACTAGCAGGGGGTGGAAAGGATGGGGGCACCGGAGGGTGGCACTGCCCGGGCGCGGGGGGGAGGAGGGACGGGGACACTGCGGGTGGCACTGCCCGGGGGTGGAGAGGACAGGGACACCGGAGGGTGGCGCTGCCGGGGGGTTGGCACTGCCTGGGGGGGTAAGGATGGGGACACTGCGGGTGGCACTGCCCGGGCGGGGGGTGGCACAGCCGGTGCCAGGGTCTGGGGGCTTCGCTGGGGACTCTGGGGGTGCCAGGGTGGAGCTGGGGGCTGCTCAGGGGATTCGGGGAGTGCCAGGGGGTGCCAGGGGCTGGGGCGGTGCCCGGGGGTGGCACAGGGCGGGGCCAGGTGCAGGTGCCCCTCGCCAGGTACGGGAAGCGCGTGGCCGATGTCAAGGAGTGCCGGGAGCACGCGGTGGCGCACAGGTCGGGGGGCTGGGGGGGTTTGGGGGTCCCGAGGGGTTTGGGGGGGTCCCGGGGGGTTTGAGGCCACGCCCCCTCCCCTTGTAGGGCACGCCCCCTCCATTTGAGGCCCCGCCCACACGCAACCAAGCCACGCCCTCTCCCCGTGAGGACGGCCCACTCGTTTCCAGGCCACGCCCCCTCCCATCGCAGGTCTCGCCCGCTCCCCCTGGAGGCCCCGCCCACTCACTAGCAGGCCACGCCCACTCGCTTTACGGCAGTTTTACGACAATCGCACTTTATGGCACATTTTACTTCAGCCGGGCTTTACGACAATTTTCCGACAATTGTGCTTTACTACGGTTTTGCGACACTCGCGCTGTACGACACCTTTTACGACACTCGCACTTTACGACGCCTTTTACTACAGTCGCGCTTTACGGCACCTTTTACGGTAGCCGCGCTTTACGGCAGTTTTACGGCTGTTTTACGACAATTGCGCTTTACGGCAGTTTTACAGAAGTTGGGCTTTACCCCCGCTGGCTGCCAGGCCACGCCCCCCCATTGCAGGCCCCGCCCACTCCCGGGGTCCCGGGGGGTTGCAGGGTTGGGCGGTCCCAGAGCACCCCAAACCGGGGGGTCCTGGGGGGTCTCTCCCCCATTTCTCCCACCCCGCCCCCTTCGCTGTCCCCTGCGGGGGGCTGGGGGGGTCTCCGGGGTGACCCCGGCTGTGCCCCCCCCCATCCCCATCCTGACCCCCCCAAATTCCCTCAAGCCTCCCCATCCCCCTGGAGCCACCCCTGGCTCCTATGGCGGTTCCTGCCCCCTCCCCCTGTCCTCCCCACATCCCCCCCGTGTACCCCCGACCCCGGGGACTTCGGCCCCCCCAACCGGCGTGCCCCCCAGCCCGGCGCCGGCCGCTGGCGCCGCTGCTCCTGCGCGGGGCGGGCAGCGAGCTGGCGGCGCTGCTGGAGGATCAGCCCGGGCTGCTGGGACCCAAGGTGCGGCTCGGGGGGCTTGGGGGGGGCTTGGGGGGGATTTGGGGGGGATTTGGGGGGGATTTGGGGGAGGATTGGGGAGATTTTGGGGGAGGATTTGGGAGATTTTGGGGGGAGGATTTGGGAGGTTTTGGGGAGATTTTGGGGGAGGATTTGGGAGATTTTGGGGGGATTTTGAAGGGCACTTGAGAGAATTTTGGGGGGCGTTTTGGGAGATTTTGGGAGGGGGGGATTCTGGGAGGTTTTGGGAGGCATTTGGGAGATTTTGGGGGGTCCCGACCCCTTGTCCGTCCCCCCACCCCCCCAGGCCCTGCTGGTGTTCGTGGCGCTGTCGCTGTGTCGCGACGAGGTGAGCTGGCTGTCGCGACATGCCGAGCACGTGACCAAGAGCAAGAACCCCGAGGACTTCAGCGACAGGTGGGGACAGGAAGGGGACAGAGGGGACAGGAAGGGACAGGGAGGGGACAGGGAGGGACAGGAGGGGACAGGGAGGGGACAGGGAGGGGACAGAGGGGACAGGGAGGGGACAGGGAGGGGACCCTCGCGGGCACCCCCCGGTTTTGGGGGGGTTCAGTGATTTTGGGCGTGTTCGGGGGGCACTGGGTGGGTTTTTGGGGGTGGGACCTTGTGGGGCTCTGAGGACGTTCAGAGGTTTTGGGCGGGTTCAGGAGTTTTGGGTGTTTTCAGCAGTTTCGGGGTGACTCGGGGGGGTTCGGGAGTTTCGGGGTGACTCGGGGGGCACTGCCGCCCCCCGGGGGTGTTTCGGGGGGGTCTCTCTGACCGCCCCCCCGGCGCAGCCGCATCGCGGAGCTGCTGTTCCTGCTGGAGCAGCTGCGGGCTCTGGTGCGGCGGCACCTGCGGCTCCTGCGCCGCTACCACCGGCAGTACCTGGCCCGCTTCGACGCCCTCGTGCTCAGCGACGTCATCCAGGTAGCCCCGGGCGGGGTGGCCCTGTGCCCTGAGCCCCCTGCGCGCCCCCGCTGTGCCCTGAGCGCGCCCTGTGCCCGCAGAACCTCTCGGTGTGTCCCGAGGAGGAGTCCGTGATCCTCTCGTCCTTCGTCAGCTCCCTCTCGGCTCTCGCGGCCAAGGAAGGTGCGGGTTTGTCACCTCCCGGCCCGGAGTGTCACCTCCCAGCCCGGAGTGTCACCTCTCAGCCCAGAGTGTCCCCTCACCGTGTCACCGGTGCCACCCCAGCTCCGTGTCCCCGCTGTCCCCGGAGCTCTGGGACAATCCCGGGCACCCCAAAGGGTGGCAGCTCCAGGGGATCCCCTGTGGTGGCACTGCCACCCCCAGCCCTGTCCCCGTGTCTCTCTGTCCCCGCAGTCGATGACCAGGAGCAGTTTGACTTCACCGCGCTGCGCCTGGACTGGTTCCGGCTCCAGGTGCTGGCACTGTCCCTGTCCCCATGTCCCTGTCCCTGTCCCTGTCTCCACGTCCCTGTCCCCATGTCCCTGTCCCCATGTCCCTGTCCCTGTCCTGATCTCCACCCTCATCCCCATCCCTGTGCCAATCCCATTCCTCCCCTGTCCCTGCTGTCTCCATCCTTGTCCCCCTGTCCCCATCACTGTCCCCATGTCCCCTGACCCTGTTCCTGCTGTCCCTTTCCCTGTCCCCATCTTTGTCCCCCTGACCCTGACCCTGTCCCCATGGCTGTCCCCATGGCTGTCCCCTGGCTGTCCCCATGGCTGTCCCCATGGCTGTCCCCATGTCCCTATGGCTGTCCCCATGGCTGTCCCCATGGCTGTCCCCTGGCTGTCCCCTGGCTGTCTGTCCCCATGGCTGTCCCCATGTCCCCATGGCTGTCCCCATGGCTGTCCCCATGTCCCCATGTCCCCATGGCTGTCCCCATGTCCCCATGGCTGTCCCCATGGCTGTCCCCAGGCCTACACCAGTGTGGCCAAGGCCGCGCTGCCGCTGAGCTCCAACGGGGACGTTGGCCGTGCCATGAGCCTGGTGGTGTTCCACACGCGCCTGCTGGACCGGCCCGAGGAGCTGCTGGACGAGACCTCCGACCTGTCCCACCTCTGGTGAGCCCCTGACCATGTCCCCATCCTCATCCCTGTCCCTGTCCCTGTCCCCTCCTGTCCCCTCTGGCAGTTTCCACGTGCGTCCCCTGGAGCAGATGTTCTCGGTGTCCCCTCACCCTGCTGACCCTGTCCCTGTCCCCTCCTGTCCCTGTCCCCCAGTTTCTACCCCCGTCCCCTAGAGCGGATGTTCTCGGTGTCCCCTGTCCCCATCCCTGTCCCCATCCCCATCCCTGTCCCTGTCCCCAGTTTCTACCCCCGTCCCCTGGAGCGATGTTCTCCCCTGCCCACCCTGTCCCCATCCCCATCCCTGTCCCTGTCCCCAGTTTCTACCCCAGTCCCCTGGAGTGGATGTTCTCGGTGTCCCCTGTCCCCATCCCTGTCCCCATCCCTGTCCCTGTCCCTGTCCCTGTCCCTGTCCCCATCCCTGTCCCTGTCCCCAGTTTCTACCCCCGTCCCCTGGAGCGGATGTTCGCGCTGACGCTGGACGAGCCGTCCATGCTGCGTTTCGCCATCGCCTTCCCCCTGCTCTGCGCCCACTTCTCGCGCTGCCAGCACCCCATGTGCCCCGAGGAGGTGGGTGATGCCCCTGGGGGGTGTTGGGGGTTCCCCCAGCCCCGTGCCCGGCTCTGAGGGGTGCTGTGTCCCCCCAGTACCCCCAGCTGGAGGCGGCGGCGCTGGGGCTGTGCCACAAGTTCCTGGAGGAGCTGGCGCGGGTGGGAAGCGGTTGCGTCCTGGACGCCTGCGCCGAGCAGCACAACCTGAGCCAGCAGGTCTGGGGCTCGGGGGGTCTGGGGGGGTCTGGGGGCTCTGGGGGGCTCCAGGGGGCTTGGGGGATTCCGGGGTGTCTGGGACTTTTGGAGGGATTGGTGACCCTTAGGGGCTTCAGGATCTTTGAGGTCTTGGTGGCCTTTGGGGTCTCCAGGACTTTTGAGGTCTCCATGACTTTTGGGGTCTCCAGGACCTTTGGGGTCTCCAGGACTTTTGGGGGTTCCAGGACCTTTGGGGTCTTGGTGGCCTTTGGGGGCTCCAGCATCTTTGGGGGTTCAGTGGCCTTTGGGGTCTCCATGGCCTCTCTGTCCCCTTGTCCCCCTGTCCCCACCAAACCCTTGTGGAAGTTCCTCCATGGGGGCCAAACCTGGCGGGGCTCCCCCGACCCAGCCCTGGGGGATGGTGGCCTGTGGCCATGGTGGCCCCGTTTGGGGTGTCCTCATGTCCCCATGTCCCCGTGTCCCCATGACCCTGTCCCCGTGTCCCCGTGTCCCCACGTCCCCACGACCCTGTCCCTGCCCCGCAGCTCCTGCCCAAGCACTGTGCAGCCACCATCAGCAGAGCCCGCGTCAAGAAAACCCCGAAGCAGCCGCCCCGCAAGGGGGACCCCCAAAGGGACAAACCGGGGACAGAGAGCCAGCGGCGGGACCGGACCCTGACCACCAAGTGAGCACCACCCGGGGGAGGAATTGTCCCCACGGGGTCACGGTTCTGGGGACTTTGGTGGCCTCCAGAACCTCTGGGGGCTCAGTGGATTTGGGGTCTCCAGAACCTCTGGGGGCTCCGTGGCTTTTGGGGGCTTCAGGACCTTTGGGCTCTTGGTGGCCTTTGGGGTTTTGGTGGCATTTGGGGTCTTCAGAACTTCTGGGGGTTTGGTGGCCTTTGGGGTCTTCAGGGGTTCACCTGAAGCCACTAGAGCTTGGGTGTGGCGTGGGGACATGGTGTGATTGTCCTGATGGGACCCAGATTGTCCCCACGGGGTCACCCTGTGACTGTCCCCCAGCATGGACAAGCTGCACCTGACCCTGGCCGAGCTGTCCCTGAGCCTCAACCACGTCCCCAACTTCACCGTCTTCGGTCACACGGTGACACCGGCCGAGTACCTGAGCAGCCACCTGGAGACGCGTCTGACCAAGTGGGGACACGTGGGGCTGAGGGGACACGCGGGGGACACGCTGGGGACACATGGGGCCGAGGGGACATGCAGGGGACACGCTGGGGACACATGGGGCTGAGGGGACACGTGGGGCTGAGGGGACACACTGGGGACACACTGGGGACATGCTGGGGACATGTGGGGCTGAGGGGACACGTGGGGTGGAGGGGGCATGCTGGGGACACACTGGGGACACGGGAGGCTGAGGGGACATGCCGGGGACACGTGGGGCCAAGGGGACATGCGGGGGACACACCAGGGACGTGTGTGGTCGAGGGGACAACGCAGGGCCAAGGGGACACGCTGGGGACATGCGGGGCCAGGGGGACAACACGGGGCTGAGGGGACAGGCTGGGGACGCGCTGGACTGAGAGCACACGCTTGGGGACACGCCGGGGACACCCAGGACCGAGGGGACACCCTGCGCGTCCCTCACGGCCCCCGTGTCCCCTCAGGGCCATCGTGGCCATGGCCGGGTACAGCCAGGCCTCGCAGGAGGTGGCGCGGCCCTCGGAGGTGCTGGCGGGGCTGGTGGCCTACATGGGGCTGGTGCAGCGCCTGGGACACCTGGTGGCCCTGGACACGGCGCGGCTGCTGCGGGCGGTGCTGCTGCAGCAGAGCCACCCCCGCGACGGCAGCGGGCAGCCCACGCTGACCGCCATCTACACCGACTGGTCAGTGCCACCAGTGGGGACAGGGACAGGGTGGAGGGGTCACTGTGGGGCCGGCAGCCCACGCTGACAGCCATCTACACCGACTGGTCAGTGCCATCAGTGGGGACAGGGGACGGGGTGGCAGGGTCACCGTGGGGCAGGCAGCCCATGCTGACCGCCATCTGCACCGACTGGTCAGTGCCACCAGTGGGGACAGGGGACGGGGTGGCAGGGTCACCGTGGGGCAGGCAGCCCACGCTGACCGCCATCTGCACCGACTGGTCAGTGCCACCAGTGGGGACAGGGACGGGGTGGCAGGGTCACCGTGGGGCAGGCAGCGGGCAGCCCACGCTGACCGCCATCTGCACCGACTGGTCAGTGCCACCATGGGCTGGGGACAGGGACAGGGTGGCAGGGTCACTGTGGGGCCGGCAGCCCACGCTGACCGCCATCTGCACCGACTGGTCAGTGCCACCAGTGGGGACAGCGACAGGGTGGCAGGGTCACCATGGAGGGTGGGGACAGGGGGATGGGGTGGTGGCAGCAGAGACATGGGTGGAATTGCCATGGGTGACCTTGCCATGAGTCCCCATGCCATGGGTGACACTGCCCACGGTGACAGTGCCCACGGTGACAGTGCCACAGGTGGCAGTGATGTCCCCGCAGGTACCTGGAGGCGCTGCTGCGCCAGGCCAGCACCGGGGCTGTGCTGCTGTCCCCGGCCCTCCAGGCCTTCACCACGGTGCCCCGGGAGGAGCAGCCCCCGTTCAGCGCCGCCGAGTTCTCCGACGTCTCAGGTGGGCTGGGGGGGCTCGGGGGAGGCTGTCACCCCCTGTCCCCTCCTGTCCCCACCTGTCCCCTCCTGTCCCTCCCGCAGAGATGAGGGCGCTGGCCGAGCTCATCGGGCCCTATGGGATGAGGTTCCTGAGCGAGAACCTGATGTGGCACGTGGGGTCCCAGGTGACAGAGCTGAAGGTACGGGGACAGGGGACAGGGACTGGGACAGGGGACAGGGACAGGGGCTGGGACAGGGGGCAGGGGACAGGGGACAGGGACAGGGAACAGGGGACAGGGACAGGGGCTGGGACAGGGACAGGGGCTGGGACAGGGGACAGGGACAGGGGACAGGGACAGGGGCTGGGACAGGGGGACAGGGACAGGGACAGGGGACAGGGACAGGGGTGGGACAGGGCGGGACAGGGGGGGACAGGGACAGGGGGGACAGGGACTGGGACAGGGGACAGGACAGGGACAGGGGCTGGGACAGGGGGGACAGGGACAGGGGACAGGGACAGGGGCGACAGGGGACAGGGGACAGGGGACAGGGGACAGGGGACAGGGACTGGGACAGGGGACAGGGACAGGGGCTGGGACAGGGACAGGGGCTGGGACAGGGGGCAGGGGACAGGGACAGGGGATAGTGGCTGGGACAGGAACAGGGACAGGGGATGGGGACAGGGGACAGGGGACAGGGACTGGGACAGGGGACAGGGGACAGGGACAGGGGCTGGGACAGGGGATGGGGACAGGGGACAGGGACAGGGACAGGGGATGGGGACAAGGGACAGGGACAGGGACAGGGACAGGGGCTGGGACAGGGGACAGAGTGCTGGGGACAGGCTGCTGCTGCTGGCACCGTGACAGGGCAGGCAGGGCCACCCTGGTGCCACCCCAACCCTGTCCCTGCCTGTCCCGTGGGAGGGTCGGAGGTGCCAGGTCCCCCAGTGTCCCCCAGTGTCCCCCAGTGTCCCCAGTGCCCCCAGTGCCCCCAGTGTCCCCAGCGGTGTCCCCGTGTCCCCGCAGAAGCTGGTGGTGGAGAACATGGACACGCTGGTGCAGCTGCGCTGCTGCAGGGCCGAGCAGAGGCCGGCGCTGCTGCCCCGCCTGAGCTGTGAGTGGCACTCGGGGGCGGCACGGGGGTGGCACGCTGGGATGTCACACGTGTCACCCTGCTGTCCCCTGTGTGTCCCCGCAGCGGCCGAGAACGTCCTGAAGCGCATGACCATCATCGGGGAGATCCTGAACTTCCGCGCCATGGCCCAGCAGGGCCTGCGGGAGGTGCGACCCCCCCGGGACCCCCCCGGGACCCCCCCGGGACCCCCTGGGACACCCCCGGGGCACCCCCAGCCTCCCCATCTGGGGACACAGGGCCCCCTCCAGTTCCCCCATTTGGGGACACATGACCCCCCCATTTGGGGCCCAGGACCCCCTGACCCCCCTGCCCCCCCCAGGTGTTCTCCCAGCACTGCCCCTTCCTGATGGGCCCCATCGAGTGCCTGGCGGACGTGGTGACCCCCGACACCGACATCCAGGTGGGGACGGGGACACGGGGGGTGCCCGCCCGGCCACGTGGCACCGCGTGGCACCGCGTGACACCGCGTGGCACCGCGCGTCCCCTGTCCCCAGGTCACCCTGAGCATCTTCGAGCTGGCCTCGGCCGCGGGGGTCCCGTGCGAGGTGGACCCGGCGCTGGTGGCGGCCCTGGCCGGGCACAGGACAGGTGCGGGGGGCTCTGGGGACACGGCGGGTGGCGCTGTCCCCTCCCGGGCGGCGCTGTCACCGCGCTGTCCCCCCCTGCAGAGGGCTCGTCCCCCGAGGAGGATTACAAGGTGTCCTGCCTGCTCCTGGTGTTCGTGGCCGTGTCCCTGCCCCTGCTGGCCGCTGACCCCGCGTCCCTCTACAACCCCGAGCTGGACGGTGAGGAGGGCCCGTGTCACCTGTCACCTGCGTCACTTGCGTCACCTGTGTCACCTGTGTCACCTGCGTCACCTGCGTCACCTGCGTCACCTGTGTCTCCGTGTCCCCTGTTCCCTGTCCCCTGTGTCCCCGTGGTCCTCATGTCCCCATGTCCCCTGTCCCTGTGTGTGTCCCCTGTGTCCCCATCCCATGTCCCCATGTCCCCAATGTCCCTCTGTGTGTCCTCATGTCCCCGTGTCCCCATGTACGTCCCCTGTGCCCATGTCCCCTATCCTGTGTCCCTGTCCCATGTCCCCATGTCCCCCATGTCCCCATGTGTGTCCCCTGTCCCTGTGTCCCCCTGTGCCCATGCTGGCAGTTCTCACTGTCCCATTGTCGCAGCAGAGGGTTTGGGGGGACACCAGGACTGTCACCAAGGGAGGTGGCACTGTGGACACTCTGGGTTGTCCCCAACATTCCCGTGTCCCCCCCTTTACTGACCCTCACCCCGTGTCCCCCCCGGTGTCCCCGATGTCCCCCCGGTGTCCCCCCGGTGTCCCCAGGCCACAACAACAACGTGCACTGCCTGGCCAAGGCCATCGTGCAGCTCTCGGCCGCGCTCTTCACCGTGCACAGCAAGAACATCGAGACGCACCTCAAGGAGTTCCTGCTGGTGAGCCTGGCACGCCGCTGTCCCCTCTGGGCTGGCACTGTCCCCTCTGGGGTGGCCCTGTCCCCTCCCGGGGTGGCACTGTCCCCTCCCGGGGTGGCACTGTCCCCTCTGGGGTGGCCCTGTCCCCTCCCGGGGTGGCCCTGTCCCCTCTGGGCTGGCACTGTCCCCTCCCGGGGTGGCACTGTCCCCTCCCGGGGTGGCACTGTCCCCTCTGGGGTGGCACTGTCCCTGTCGCCTCCCCAGAGGTCGCCCTGTCCTCACAGGATCCCTGTCCCTGCTGTCCCCGCTATCCCCGCTGTTGCTGACTGTTGCTGTCCCCCCTGTCCCTGTCGCTGTCCCTGTCGCTGTCCCCGCTGTCCCCTCTGTCCCCAGCTGGCCTCCAGCAGCCTCCTGCAGCTGGCCCAGGAGCCGGACAAGGCGCGGCTGCGGAACCAGGACTCGATCGTGCTGCTGCTGCACCTGGTGGGGACACGGGGGGGACACCTGGGGACACTGGGGACACCTGGGAGGACATGGGGACGCCTGGGGGAGACATGGGGGTGACACCTGGGACACCTGGGGGGGACATGGGACACGGGGGATACCTGGGGAGGGCATAGGGACACCTGGGGGGGACACCTGGGGGGGGCTCTGTGGTGGCCCTGGGCGGTTCCCGATGTCCCCTGGGTGGGCTCAGGGGTCCCGATGTCCCCCGGCTGTGTCCTGCTGTCCCCCGGCTGCGCTCAGGGATGTCCCCGAGTGTCCCCTCTGGAAGCGGCCGGGGGGGGTCACACCTTCCCCCCTGCCCCGGGATTCAATCCGGGATCGCCCCCGAGCCATTTCCATGCAAATTTTGCAAATATTTCAAATATTCCCCCCCGAGCCGGGCCGGGGGCCGCGGGGGCGGCAGGAAGGGGGGGCTGATGGGTCATGATGGCCCCCCAAAGATCGTGGCCGAATCGTCCTTCCTGACGCTGGACATGCTGGAGAGCTGCTTCCCCTACGTGCTGCTGCGCAACGCCTTCCGCCAGGTGTGCCGGGAGCCGCCCGGCCGGGCCCCCCCGCACTGACCGCGACCCCCGGACCCCCGGCCCCGGGCCCCCCGACGGACCCCGGGACCCCCGGACCCCCGGCCGGGCCCCCCGCACTGACGGACCCGCGACCCCGGCACCTCCGGGACCCCCGGACCCCCGGCACCCCGGGGACCCCTGGGACCCCGGACCCCGGCCCCCCCCCGCACTGACCGCGACCCCCGAGACCCCTCCCGAGCGGTGCCGGGACTGCCCCGACACTGACCGGGACCCCGGACCCCGCCCGAGCCGCACCAGGACCCCCGTGTTCCACCCCCGAGACCCCCCGTGCCCCCACCCCAAATTCCCCAAGCCACCCCACCCCCAGGACCCCCGAGCTCAAATCCCAAACCCTGTTCCCCCTGTCCCCCCCAAATCTCCTCCCCAAATTCCCCCCAGGACCCCCGCGTCCCCCGACCCCCAAATCCCCCCTCCCTGTGCCCCCCAAATCCCACCCCTGTCCCCCTCAGGACCCCCAAATCTCATCCCCAAATCCCAAACTCACTCCCCCAGGACCCCCGAGTCCCCCAGACCCCCAAATCCCCCTCCCTGTCCCCCCGTCCCTCCCCAAATTCCCCTCCACGACCCCCAGCCCCCCCTCACCGCCGGCTGCCCCCACCGTGTCCCCAAATGTCCCCAACTGTCCCCAAATGTCCCCAGGTGTCCCCAAGCGTCCCCCGCCGTCACTAAAATCCTCTTTTCACCCCAAATTCACCTCTCGGCCATTATTGGGGTGCGCAGGGGCCGCCCCCCCTGGGACCCCCCCTCGGGGGCGTTTCGGGACCCTCGGGGGGCTCCGGGGTGTCCGGGGTGTCCGGGGGTGCCCAGAGGTTCCGGGGGTGTCCGGGAGGGGGGGGGTCAGGACACGTCGCCCCCCGAGCCCCCCCCCGGCATTTCCCCCCCGTTTCCATCCCGCTGCCTCGCGGCGGGGCCGTGCCTCAGTTTCCCCGGCGCCGTTCCCAGCCCCGTTCCCCGCTCTCCCCGAGCCCCCCCCCCCCCCCCGGTATTTTTTGGGTGTCCCCCCCCCCCCGTGCGCGGCTCGGGCGGCCGCGGCCGTTGCCATTCGGCGCACGGCGGCGGCTCCGGGATGAGTCACCGGCAGCGGCGGCAGCGCCCGCCGAGCCCCCCCTCCCCACCCCGAGGACCCCTCCCCGTGACCGGGACCCCCTCAACCCTCCCCAAAAAACCCGGCCGAAAAAGCGCCCGGCGAAAATCGCGTTAAAACAAAAAAAAAATGCCCTAAAAATAAAACCAAAAAAAAACCCCAAAAATGAAAATCAGGCCAGCCTGAAGAGCAGGAGGTGCGGAACGACCCCCCCCGCCAAAAAACCGCCAAAAACAAACCCAAAAACCCCAAAATGAAAATCGAACCCCAAAAACAAAAGGGAAAAAAACCAAAAATGACAATCGAACCCCAAAAACAAAAGGGAAAAAACCCCCAAAAATGAAAATCGAACCCCAAAAACAAAAGGGAAAAAACCCCAAAAATGAAAATCAAACCGCCCTCGAGCAGCGGGAGGTGCGGAACGACCTCGGAGAGACCCCCCCCGCCAAAAAAAAACAAAAACCCAAAAACAGAAGGAAAAAAAAAACCCCAAAAATGAAAATCGAACCCCAAAAACAGAAGGGGAAAAAACCCCAGAAATGAAAATCGAACCCAAAAATGAAAATCGAACCCCAAAATGACAATCGAACCCCAAAATGACAATCGAGCCCCAAAAATGACACCCAGCCCCCCCGAGCAGCGGAACGACCCCGGAGCGCCCCCCCCGCCCCCCCCGCGCTCCCCAGGGGCTCGGCCGCCCCCTCCCCGCTCCCGGCACGGATTTAATTCCATTTAATTCCATTTAATTCCATCGATCCCCGTTTATTTCAGGCTCGTCAATCACGAGCCCGGAGCGTTCCCGAACCCCCCCCTTCCCTTCCCTTCCCCCCCCCCACCTTTTCCCGCTTTTGTCTCGCGCGCGCCCACCCGGCCCCGCCCCCGGACCCCCCTCCCCCCCCACACCGGGGGCCGCCCCCACCCCAAAACTCTGCCCCTCCCCCCGCAAAATTCCACAAAAGTGAAAATTTGAGGTTTTTTTTTTTTTTGTTTTATAAACCCCCGAAACGCGAGCGGGGAGCCCCAAAAGGAGGGGGAGGAACCCAAAAGGAGCAACCCCAAAGCGATTTTGGGGCTCTAAAATTGGTTTGTGTGGCCCCAAAATGAGTTTTGGAGACCCCCCAAAAATGAGTTTTTGGACCCCTGGAATTGGTTCGAGGATCCCCAAATCAGTTTGAGAACCCCAAATGAGTTTGAGAAGCCCCAAAATGAGTTCGGGAGCCCCAAATGAATTTGGGACCCCTAAAATCAGTTCGAGGATCCCCAAATCACTTTGAGGAGCCTCAAATGTGTTTGAGACCCCCTAAAATCAATTTGAGAAACCCAAAATCACTCTGAGGACCCCCCCAAAATCACTTTGAGGACCGCCGAGTTTATTTGAAGACCCCAAAATGAGTTGGAGACCCCTGAAATCAGTTCGAGAAACCCAAAATCACTCTGAGGACCCCCAAAATCACTCTGAGGGCCCCCGAGCTTATTTGAAGACCCCCCAAAATGAATTTGAGACCCCTGAAATCACTTCGAGAAACCCAAAATCACTCTGAGGGCCCCCAAATGGGTGGGAGAACCCCCCAGGAGGGGCGGGGGGAGCCCAAATTTGGGGGTTCGGCCCTCAAGGTGTCCCAAGGGGGGGTCCTAGAGACCCCCCTGGGATGGGAGGGAGCCCCTCCAAAACTGAGGGGGTGTGAACAGAGGAACCCCCCCCCCCAGAATCCCCCAATGGAGGTGCCGGGAGGGTTTGGGGGGGGGCCAGGGGTGGGGGGCGCACCCAGGGGTGGGGGCTCACCTGGCCCCCGCGGTGCCGAGGTGGGCGCCGCTCCCACCCACGGCCGGGTTACGTAAAGGCTGATTAATATTCCTGGGGGGGGGGGGCTGCGCTCGGCGCGTGCCGGGGAGGCTGCGGGGGGGGCCCCGCACCCCAAAACCCCCCCGGGAGTGCCTGAGACCCCCCCCGGGCCGGCCCTGAGGTCCCCGCACCCCAAATCCCCCCTGGGCCAGCCCTGAGACCCCCCAGACCATCTCTGAGACCCCCCCCCGGGTCATCCCTGAGGTCCCCGCACCCCAAATCCCCCCTGGGCCATCTCTGAGCCCCCCCCAGAGCAGCAGCGCCCCCGAGGGGCTCCAGGGAGGGTCTGGGGGGGCTCAGGGTGCGGGGCAGGGGGTGTGTGTGTGTGTGGGGGGGGTCCCCTCAAGCTCCGGGTGCTCCCCCCAGCCCAGGGTCGGACCCACAGTAATGGGGGGGGCTGCTGACCCCCCCGAGGGGAGGGGACAAAGGGACGGGGCTGGGGGCACCGGGGGGGTCACGGGGGGCTCTGACCCCTCCCAAGCCCAGGGCCGCCCCCACGACCCCCCCGGGGCACCTCCCGCTCCCCCTTTGCCCCCGCGGATCCCGGGGGTCCTGACCCCCCCCCCCCCGGAGCTCCGGGAGGTTTCGGGGTCCCCCCGGCTGGGGCGCAGCCCCGGGGGGGTCCCGGCTGCCCCCGGGGGGGTCCCGGGCCCCTCCCTCCCCTCGGCGGTCCCGGGGCAGCCCCCGCTCCCGCCCGCGTTCCCCTGGGGGTCCCGGCGCCGCGCGGGGCTGGGCGGACCCCCGGTCCCGGCCCCCCGCCCCCGGCTCCCCCGCCCCGCCCCGCCCGCCGGTGCCGGTGCCGGTGCCGGTGCCGGCTCGGGGAAAGTTGCGGCGAGCCCCGGGCGGCGGAGGCAGCGCCGGTGGCCGCGGGGACCGGGGCTCGGCGACACCGGGGCTCGGCGACACCGGCGGCACCGGCGGCACCGGCCGAGCATCCCCCGGTAGGAGCGCGCAGCATCCCCGGTGCCGGCGCTGCCATCCCCGCTCCTCCGCTCCCCTCCCGCTCCTTCTCCCCCGGTTCCCTCCGGTTCTCCATCCCGGTTCTCCATCCCCGGTTCTCCCTCCCTGTTCTCCATTCCCGGTTCTCCATCCCCGGTTCTCCCATCCCGGTTCTCCATCCCCGGTTCCCGGTTCCCGGTTCTCCCATCCCCGGTTCTCCCTCCCGGTTTCCCCCAGCCCCATTGTCCGTTCCCGGTTCTCGGTTCCCGGCCTCTCCTCCCGGCTCTCCCCGGTTCTCCCCTGCCGCTGCTCCCACCCGCGGTGCCCGGATCCATCTTGGCTCCGGTGCTGCCTGCGCAGCCGCCGGCTACCGGGGGGCGGCGGGAGGCCGGGGCGGGGGGGCGCCCGCCGGGGCTGCGGCCGCTACCGGGGCCCGCAGGAGGCACCGGCAGCCGGGGCCGGGGGCGCCGCCGGGGCCGCGGGGGCTCCGGGGCTCCGGGAGGGAGCGGGAGCCGGGGCCGGGGAGGCGCGGGGGGCTCCGGGAGGGAGCGGAGGGAGCCGGGCCGGGCTGAGCCGCGCCGCCGGTGCCCAGGGGCGATGGAGCCGCCGCGGAGCCTCCCGGGGCTGGAGCGGGAGCGGCCGGCGCTGGACGCGGCCGGGGGGTGCCCGTCCCCGCTGGACGCCAGGGCCGTGCCCGGCAGGAAGGTCTGGGTCAAGCTGCGGGCGCTGTGAGTGACCCCCCGGCCGCGGGACCCCCGCCCCAGGGAGAGACCCCAACCCCAGAGAGAGACCCCAACCCCAGAGAGAGAGAGAGAGAGAGAGAGAGAGAGACCCCAAATGAGAGACCCCAACCCCACAGAGAGAGAGACCCTCAAATGAGAGACCCCAACCCCAGAGAGACCCCCAAAGAGAGACCGCAACCCCAGAGAGAGAGACCCCCAAAGAGAGACCCCAACCCCAGAGAGACCCCCAAAGAGAGACCCCAAACCCAGAGAGAGCCCTGGGGGGACTCTCAAAGAGAGACACCCCCAAAAGAGAGAAACCCCCCCAGATCAGGACCCCCAAACCCCAAACTGGGACCCCCAAACCGGGACCTTTAGACCCTAAACTGGGACCCTCCAACCCCAAACTGGGACCTCCAATCCAGGACCCTCAAACCCCAAACTGGGACCCCCAAATCGGGACCTTTAGACCCTAAACTGGGACCCTCAAACCCCAAACTGGAACCCCCAATCCAGGACCCCCCAAACCCCAAACCGGGACCCCCAAACCGGGACCCCTGCCCCATCCGAGGATCTCACCCCAACCAACCCCTGACCCCCCACTCTGGGGACCCCATTCCCCTCTAAGACCCCCACCCCAAAAAGGCCCCCTGGGACTGTCGGCCGTCCCCAAAGACCCTCGGGGTGTCCCCAAGCCTCCTTTGGGACCCCTTGGGGACAGACTCGGGGGTCCCCCTGCCCCGGGGTGGCACTCTGGGGGTGTCACAGCGAGCCCGGGGTGTCCCCAAGCCTGCGGGGACAGCGCAGGTTCCGCAGGTGCCACCCCCGTGTCCCCGGGGGGGCTGCCGGGGGTGCCACCCCCTCACCTGTGCCAGGCGCTCACGTGCCCCGCGCCCACCTGCGGCACGTGCGGAGCCCGGGGGGGTCCCCGTGGGGCGGGGGCGGCCCCGGGGGGCGCCACGTGCGTGGGGACACGCGTGGGGACACGTGTGGGACACGGGGAGGGGACAGGCGGGGCGGGGCACACGCGTGTGGCACACCTGGGCTGCGTGCGACACACCTGAGCGTGCCCGGGGACACGGGGGTGACACTCCGGGGGTGTCCCGTGGGGGGACACGGGGGTGACACTCTGGCGGTGTCACACGTGTGTCCCCACGTGTCGCTCCCACAGGTGGGTGACCGTGTGTCCCCAAAGAGGGGGTTGTCCCCTCCTGAGCCCCCCCTCTGTCCCCCCCCCCCCCAGCACACGGGGGTGACAGTCCCGGGGGTCCCCGAGGCCACCCTGTCACCCGTGGGGTGGCCCTGGGGACACGGGGGTCACCAGCAGGGGACGCGGTGGTGGCAGGTGGCCTGGGGGGTGGCACCCGGCGGGGTGGCACAGCCCGACCCTGCCCTTTGTCCCCACGAGTGACACGGGGGTCACCAAGGCTGGGGGTCCGGGGGGTGGTTGTCCCCAAGGGGGGGTCCCTGAGTGTCCCCACGGGGGTGGCCGGGAGCGGGAAGGTGACAATCGCCGTCCCCAAGGTCACAGCAGCGCTGGTGACGTCTGTGCCCCCCGCTCCCCCTGGCCCCCCTCGCTGTCGCTGTCACCGCTGTCACCGTCACTGTCGCCGTGACCGGGGGACGCGGTGGCCCCTCCCCAGCGCGCGGCTCCGCGGCCACAGCGGCGTCCTTGTGCTGGCAGCGGCGTGGGCAGGGGGGCAGCGCCCGTGTCCCCACGCTGTCACCACCCTGGGCACCCCCCGTGCCACCTGTGCCACCCCGTGCCACCTGTATCACCCTGTGCCACCCCATGTCACCGTGCCACCCTGTGCCACCCTTTGCCACCTGCACATCAAGGTGGGAATGGCGTCCCAAAACTGCCCCCAAAATACCCCAAAATATCCCACAATAACCCGTGCCACGGGGGTGGCACTCCCCAGACAGGAATCCCTCAATTCCCTGTCCCCTTCCTGGGACCCCCATTGTCCCCAACCTGGGGGGGGCTGTCCCTGCTCTCCTGGGGGGGGTCAATGCCACCCTGTCCCCCCATTCCGGGGCTGTCCCTGGGTGTCCCTAACCCTCTGTCCCCCCTGTCCCTGCTGTCCCTGGGTGTCCTTAACCCTGTCCCCCCATTCCGGAGGTTCCCCGTGTCCCCGGCTGTCCCTAACCCCGTTCCCCCATTCCGGGGGTGCCCCCCGTGCCCCCCAGGCTCCGTTTCCTGGTCAAGCAGCTCGAGGCGGGCGAGGTGAGCGTGGAGGAGCTGAAGCGCAATCTGGAGTACGCGGCCTCGCTGCTCGAGGCCGTCTGCATCGACGAGACCAGGTGGGCAAGGGACACCCGGGGACACCCCGGGGACACCCCGGCTGTGGGATTGACAGGGGTAGCACGGTCGGGATGGACGGACAGGAGAGATCTCTGAAGCCAGGTTGTGGAATTTGGGGTTTATCGCAAAGGGCCTGGGGGCAGGGGGGCCCTGCTGGGATTTGGGGTTCATTGCACAGGGCCTGGGTGCAGGGCCCTGCTGGGATTTGGGGTTTATTGCACAGGGCCTGGGTGCAGGGACCTTTTGGGATTTGGGGTTTATTGCACAGGGCCTGGGTGCAGGGACCTTTTGGGATTTGGGGTTTATTGCACAGGGCCTGGGTGCAGGGACCTTTTGGGATTTGGGGTTTATTGCAAAGGGCCTGGGGCAGGGCCCTGCTGGAGCTGCCAGCCACAGCTGAGAGCAGGCTGAGAGAAGAGAGGGGGAGAGAGGATGAGAGGGTGAGAGAGTAAAAGGGGTAAGAGAGCAAAAGCATAAGAGAGAAAAAGGGGTAAGAGCATAGAAAGTAAGAGCTAAGAGACAAGAGGTAAGAGAGCGAAGTTCCCATTCCAATCCAATAAATCATCTCCTGTGTTGAATATTCTAATTCTCGCTAACCAATCCAGCACAACACACAAATCCTATAGCATTTCCATACAGCCTGTAAGAATCACTACATTACCATCCTGTGTTACATTTTAAACCCTAAAAACTCCTCTTTGGACCCTTCTGCCGAGCTGGTAGGGTCTGCTCGGACCCTTGGACCTGCCTGCCAGCAGAGAGTCTTGTTCCACCAAAAAAAGATGACTTTCAGCCGGCCACACCGTTGTTTTCCCGTTGTTCAGTAACTGAGAGATCTCAGAGCTCGCTTTCATTTCAGTCTCGCTCGCAGCTTCCATATTCTCAAAATCTTTTGCCGGGCAATCGTATTTGTAAAGCTTTTCTTGTTCCATCTTCCCCAACACCCGGGGACACCGAGGGGACACTGAGGGGACACTGAGGGGACACCGAGGGGACACTGAGGGACACCAAGGGGACACTGAGGGACACCGAGGGGACACTGAGGGGCACCGCGGGGTGGGGACAGCAGCGCTGAGTGCCGCGTGCCCCCAGGCAGGTGCTGGACACGGAGGACGAGCTGCGGGCCATGGGCTCGGACGCGGCCGTGCCCTCCGAGGTGCGGGACTGGCTCGCCGCCACCTTCACGCAGCAGGCGCGGGCCAAGGGCCGCCGGGCCGAGGAGAAACCCAAATTCCGCAGCATCGTGCACGCCGTGCAGGCCGGCATCTTCGTGGAGAGGTGACAAAGGGGACGGGGGCATGGGGACACGGCGAGGGGGGCACGGGGGGGACAGCGACACAGCGAGGGGGGCACAGAGGGGACAGGGACACCCCAAGAGGGACACAATGGGGACAGGGAGGGCACAGGGGGGACGGGGACACATCAAGGAGGGCACAGAGGTGACACAGTGGGGACAGAGCTCGGGGGGGACGGATGTGACAGTGTGGGAGGTGAGCTGAGAGCAGAGGGGTCCCCAAAAACCCGGGGACTGTCCCCAGCATCAGGTGGGTCCCCAAAACCCAAGAGGGTCCCTAGAACCGAGGTGGGTCCCCAGGTTTGTCCCCAGGGTGTCCCCAGGTTTGTTCCCAGCCCCAGGGTGTCCCCAGGGTGTCCCCAGGGTGTCCCCGGGGTGTCCCCAGCCCCCCCAGCCCCCCCAGCCCTGCCTCTCCCCAGGATGTTCCGCCGGACATACACGGCCGTGGGGCCGAGCTACTCCTCCTCCGTCCTCAACTGCCTGAAGGTACCAAAAAAAACCCCCAAAAATCCCCAAAAAACCCCAAAACCCTGGAGGGGGCTGCTGGGAGTCAATGGGAGGCACTGGGAATGGCTGGGAGGCACTGGGAATCGATGGAAATCACTGGGAATCAATGGGAATCAATGGGAATCAATGGGAATCAATGGGAATCGATCTTTGGGAATTATTGGGAATCACTGGGGTTTTACTGGGAATCTCTGGAAATCACTGTGAATCTTTGGGAGTCAGTGGGAATGTCTGGGGATTACTGGGAATCGATGGGAAATAAATGGGAATATCTGGAAATCAATGGGAATCAATCTCTGGGAATCACCGGGGTTTCACTGGGAATCAATGGGAAATAAATGGGAATATCTGGGAATTACTGGGAATCTTTGGGAATCTTTGGGAATCAATGGAAATATTTGGGAATTACTGGGAATCTCTGGGAATTACTGGGAATCACTGGAAATTTTTGAATCTCTGGGAATCTCTGGGAATCTCTGGGAAATCACTGGGAATAAATGGGAATAACTGGGAATGAATGGGAATAACTGGGATTAAATGGGAATAACTGGAAATCAATGGGAATGACTGGAAATCAATGGGAACAACTGGAAATCAATGGGAATAACCGGGAATCAATGGGAATCTTTGGCTTCACTGGGGTTTTACTGGGTTTTACTGGGATTTCCTGGGCACCCCTGGAATTCCCGGTGTCCCCAGCGGTGTCCCCGGTGTCCCCAGCGGTGTCCCCGGTGTCCCCGCAGGGGCTGGACCAGTGGTGCTTTGACGTGTTCTCGCTGCACCGTGCGGCCGAGGAGCACTCGCTGCGCACGGTGGTGTTCGAGCTCTTCACCCGCCACAACCTCAACAGCCGCTTCAAGGTGGGAATGGCGCCCCAAAATACCCCAAAATATCCCAAAAATATCCCAAAATAACCCCCACAACCTCAACGGCCGCTTCAAGGTGGGAATGGTGTCCCAAAATACCCCAAAATACCCCAAAAGTATCCCAAAATAACCCCCACAACCTCAACGGCCGCTTCAAGGTGGGAATGGAACCCCAAAATCCAAAAAATATCCAAAAATCACCCCTACAACCACAACAGCCATTTCAAGCTGTGACCCAACATTCAAAATCCTCCAAAACACGCCCCCAAAACCCCCCAGAAAGCCAAAACAACCCCAAAACCTTCCCCGGGATGCCCAAACTCCAACCCAGGACCCCTCAGACTCCTCCAGGATCCCCCCAAACACTTAAACTGCAACCCGGGACCCCCCAGTTCCATTCCAGGAACCCCCAAAATCCACCCCAGGACCCCAAAACTCTACCCCAGGACCCCCAAAATCCAGCCCAGGACCCCCAAACTCCCCTCCAGGACCCCCAAAATCCACCCCAGGACCCCCGAGCTGCCCCTCAAGGACCGCCCCCCCCCGTCACCCCGATGTCCCCATGGGCAGATCCCCGGCGCGTTCCTGACGTCGCTGCTCGAGGCTCTGGAGGGTGGCTACGGAAAGTTCCGGAACCCCTACCACAACCAGGTGCACGCGGCCGACGTCACCCAGACCGTGCACTGCTTCCTGCTGCGCACCGGCATGCTGGTACAGGGACACGGGGACACGGGGACGCGGGGACGCGGGGCTGGCCCCAAGGGTGGCGCCGCGCCACCCGCCTGTCCCCACCGCCCGGCAGTGCTCATTGCCATGGGAATGTCCCCAGGGTGGCACCGGGCACAGGGGACACGCATGGGCGGCACCTGGAATGTGACTGTGCACGGTTGTCACATGCGGGGTGGCACCTGGAACACGTCTGCGTCAATTGTCCCCATCTGGCTGTCACACGTGGGGTGGCACCTGGTGCATGTGCTGCCCGTTGTCCCCACGTGGCTGTCACAGGATACCTGGGGTGTCACACTCATGGTGGGGGTGGCCCTGTCCCCATCCCTGTCCCATCCCCGTCCCTGTCCCATCTCTGTCCCTGTCCCCGTCCCTGTCCCCAGCACTGCCTGTCTGAGATTGAGCTCCTGGCCATCGTCTTTGCCGCCGCCATCCACGACTTCGAGCACACGGGGACAACGAACAGCTTCCACATCCAGACCAAGTGAGGGCACGGGGACAGGGACACGGCATGGCTCGGCACGGGTGGCACGACGTGGCATAGGGACATGGCACGGCGTAGGGACATGGCATGGCACGGGTGGCACAGCATGGCACAAGGACATGGCACGGCATGGTGACACAGCACAGCATGGGTGGCATAGCACAGGTGGCACAGCACAGCACAGGTGACACAGCACAGCATGGGGTTCACAGCACGGGCGACACAACAGATGTGGCACAGCATGGCACAGCATGGGTGGCACAATATGACGTGGCACAGGTGGCACAGCATGGCATGGGTGACACAGCAGAGGTAGCACAGCATGGCACAGCATGGTTGGCACAGCACAGGTGACACGGCATGGCCTGGGTGGCAGAGCATGGTGTGGGTGGCACGGCGTGTCCCAGGCAGGACTGCAGACCCACCCTGGGGGCACCTTGGGGACACCTGGGGAATGCTCAGGGCCACCAACATAGCCGGGACATGGCCGTGCTGCCACCCCGGGCCATCCCTCGCTGTCCCCGTGCCCAGTGTCCCCATGGTGTCCCCGTGGTGTCCCCGTGGTGTCCCCAGGTCGGACACCGCCATCCTGTACAACGACCGCTCGGTGCTGGAGAACCACCACATCAGCGCCGTGTTCCGCCTGATGCAGGACGAGGAGCTCAACATCTTCGTCAACCTCACCAAGGACGAGTTCGCGTAAGGTCCCCTCGCTGTCCCCTCACTGTCCCCTCGCTGTCCCCGCGCTGTCCCCGTGCTGTCCCCTGACCGTGCCCCTCCCTCCCCGCAGCGAGCTGCGGGCGCTGGTCATCGAGATGGTCCTGGCCACCGACATGTCCTGCCACTTCCAGCAGGTCAAGTCCATGAAGACGGCGCTGCAGCAGCTGGAGAGGTGGGTGGGGGTGGTGGCCAGCCCCCAGGTGTGTCCCCAGGGGTGGCGGGGTGGCTCTGGGGACAAGCTGGGCTGTTGTCCCCAGGCTGGACAAGTCCAAGGTGCTGTCGCTGCTGCTGCACGCGGCCGACATCAGCCACCCCACCAAGCAGTGGGCGGTGCACAGCCGCTGGACCAAGGCCCTCATGGAGGAGTTCTTCCGGCAGGTAGGGCCGGGGCCGGGCGGGGGGACACGGGGGACACCCCGTGGGGACACCACGGATGTCCCTTGCCTTGCCAGGGGGACAAGGAGGCCGAGCTGGGGCTGCCCTTCTCGCCCCTCTGCGACCGCACCTCCACGCTGGTGGCCCAGTCACAGATCGGTGAGTCCGGGACAGGTCCCGTCCCCATCCTGTCCCCTCGCTGTCCCCACGCTGTCCCCAGTGTGTCCCCAGCAGCACCGTGTCCCCTCCTGTCCCCAGGGTTCATCGACTTCATCGTGGAGCCGACGTTCTCGGTGCTCACCGACGTGGCCGAGAAGTTGGTGACGCCGCCGGCCGAGGACGGCTCCAAGGCCAAGGGCAACCCCACAGCCACCCAGCAGCCCAGGTGGGCGTCCCTGTCCCCCAGGTTCGTGCCTGGTGGTGGCAGTGGTGGCCCTGGCCCGCTGCCAGCTGTCCCCGTTGTCCCCCAGCTCGCAGTGGCGGCAGCCGTCCCTGGATGAGCACCTGGAGGACATCAAAGCCGACCTGGCCGGGTTCCGCTCCACCTGGACCAAGCACATCCAGGAGAACAAGCAGAAGTGGAAGGAGAGGGCGGCCAGCGGTAGGGGACGGCCACCACAGCCATTATGGGCCACCATGGCCACCACAGCCACCACAGCCACCATGGCCACCACAATCACCAGTGGTCACCAATGGCCACTACAACCACCATGGCCACCATGACCACCAATGGCCACCATGGCCACCAATGGCCACCATGGTCACTACAGCCACTATGGCCACCAATGGCCACCATGGCCATGGGGGAGGAGCTGGGGGCCACCATGAACTGCTCAGGGCCAGCTCTGTCCCAGGGTCCCCGGATGGGGAGGTGACACAAGCGCGGCGCAGGTGGCACAACCTGGGCTGTCCGGGAAGGTGGCCCCAGGGGGGACACGAGTTCTGGGGTGTCCCCGGTGACCCTGCCCGTGTCCCCCCAGGCATCACCAACCAGGCGTCCATCGATGAGCTGTCCCCGTGCGAGGAGCCCGCGGCCACCGGGACCCACAGCGAGAACGGGGACGTGGAATAGCGGGGGGAGGAGCCAGGTGGGGACACCGGGAAAGGGGCGGGGACACCGGGAAAGGGGCGGGGACACCGGGAAAGGGGCGGGGACACTGGGAAAGGGGGTGGGAACACCAGGAGTGGGTTGGGGACACGGTGGTGACTGTCCCGTCCAGCAGGTCCCTGTCCAGCTGAGTGACACCGTCTCGTCTTCGATGTCATCGAGTTCAGAACCATCTGTGCCAGGAGGCCCCGGGGCCGGGCTCGGATCGGTGTCACCCCCGTGCCAGGATTGGTGTCACCACCGCGCCAGGCCAGGACCGGTGTCACCGCCATGCCAGGCCCGGTGTCACCACTGTGCCAGGACCGGTGTCACCCCCATGCCAGGACCGGTGTCACCACCATGCCAGGATTGGTGTCACCACCATGCCAGGATTGGTGTCACCACCATGCCAGGATTGGTGTCACCATTGTGCCAGGACCGGTGTCACCACCATGCCAGGATTGGTGTCACCTCTGTGCCAGGACCGGTGTCACCGCCGTGCCAGGAGCCCCCCGGGCTGTCCCCTCTGTCCCGGTGTCACCGGTCCCTCACTGCCACCCCCGGGCCCCGCCGGGCTCGGTCCTTTGGGATTTTTAAAAACGCTTTTCCTGCTCGGGAGGGGCTGGGGTGGGGACGGTGGCACTGGGGACAGCCAGGGAGGACACTCTGGGGACAGCCGGGGGGGACACTCTGTCACTGTCAGGGCCACCGCGCTCCCCTTGGTGTGGTGGTGACAACGCGAGGGTGGCACTGTGCCCTGTCCCCATCCCACCTGGGGACCGGGACAAGGACAGGGACAGGGAGATCCCCGCGGGGTCCCACCTGGCCTGGCGCGGGTGGCAGTGGGGACAGGGAGTGGCAGGGACAGGGACGACACGCCGGGAATGTTCCGGAATGTTCCGGAATGCTCCCACACCCCGGTCCAGCCGCCCCCTCCAGCTCCAGCGAGCCTCGGGAACCCCGGAATGTTTGGGGGATCCCGAAATCTTTGGGGAATCCCAGAATGTTTGGGGGATCCCAAAATCTTTGGGGAATCCCAGAATGTTTGGGGGATCCTGGGATGTTTGGGGCACTCTTGGGAATCCCGGAATGTTTGGGGAATCCATGGATCCAACCTCGGGAATGTTCCAGGATCCCAAATCCAGCCTTGGGATCTCCCTGGATCCAGCCTCAGGAATGTTCCAGAATTGTGGATCCAGCCCTGGGAATGTCCCAAGATTCTGAATCCAGGCTTGGGAATGTTCCAGGATCCCAAAGCGAGCTTCAGGAATGTTCCAGAATCCTGGATCCAGCCCCAGGAATGTTCCAGAACCCCGGATCTGGGAATGTTCCAGAACCCCGGACCCGCTGCCCCCCGAGCGCCCCCCGGATTCCCGGGATGCCCCGCCCCCCCCGGGAATGTTCGGGAATGTCCCGGGAATGCTCAGGAATGTTCGGGAACGCCCGGACCCCCCCCAGCCCCTCCCGCTCCGGCCCCGGCCCCCCGTGCCCCCCCCCCGTGTTTGTATTTTTGTACCCCGTGTCCCCCCCCGTGCCCCCCCCCGTGTTTGTATTTTTGTACCCCGTGTCCCCCCGCCCCGTGTCCCCACCGTGTCCCCCCCACCGTGTCCCCTCCGTGTCCCCTCCGTGTCCCCCCACCGTGTCCCCTCCGTGTCCCCTCCCCCGTGTCCCCCCCCTCGGTCACCACTGGCAGAGCTCCCCCCCAACCCCCGCATGTGTGTCCCCCCCGCGCCGCCGCTAACGAGCAATTAATTATTAATTAATGAGTTAATTAATAAACGCCGCCGCCACCAAGGCCGCGCTCCGGCCATTGAGGGTGGGGGGGGGGGCGGGGAGGAATTTGGGGAGGGGGCGGGACCCGGGGATGGGGGCGGCCCCAAGGGGGGGGTCCTAGAGCCCCCCCCACCACCCAAAAGGGGGGTCCCGACCCCCCGCCCCCGAGCGCCCAAAGGGATTTTGGAACCCCTTAGCCCCAAAAATGGGTTTGGACCCTCCCCCCCCCAAAAAGGGGGTCCCACCCATCCCCCCCCCGGCCCGGCGCGGCCCAAGCAGGAGGCGGGGGGGGAAAGGATCCCTTTAATTCCGGCTTGGGGGGGGGGTCCCCGCGCCCCCCCACCCCCGTGTCCGTGTGCACGCGAGTGTCCCTGTCCCCTCCCCGTGTCCCCTCCCCGTGTCCCCTCCCCGTGTGCAGGTGTCCCCCCCAGGTGCGCACAGGTGGAGGGGGGGGGTTCAGGGGACACCCCGAGGGTGGCAGTGATTGGGGGGGGGGTCTGCTCAGTGTCCCCAGTGTCACCGGGGGGGGTTGGGTGGCACTTGTCACCCGCCCCGGGGCTGGCAGTGCGGGTGGGGACACGCAGGGTGTCACTCAGTGTCCCCGGTGTCACCCAAGGGTGGCAGTGCGGGTGGGGGGGTGGCACGTGTCACCTGCCCTGAGGTCCCCGGGGGGGGACAGCCCAGGACCGCCCCCCCCCCCGCCATTGGGGACCTGCCCATGGGAGTAAAATAAAATAAAATAAAATAAATAAAAAAAAATCCCAAAAGAATTCTGGGCAGCCCCAAAATCTTAGAAAATGGAATTAAAAAAATCTGCGCTGGTGTCCGGCGGCCACACCTGGGGACAAGGGACAGGGACAGCGCTGGGGACCAGGGGAGGGGACAGCCCTGGCACTGTCCCCGTGCCAGCAGGGCCGCCCTGACCCTGGCACTGTCCCCGTGACATCCCAGTGACACCCCAGTGACACCCCAGTGACATCCCAGTGACATCCCAGTGACATCCCAGTGACATCCCAGTGTCCCAATGCCACCTTAGTGCCACAGCGCCATGTCCCAGTGCCCCTCCAGTGCCCCAGCCTCGTGTCCCATTGCCCCAATCTGGTGTCCCAGTGCCACCCTCGTGTCCCAGCACCATGTCCCAGTGCCCTCCAATGTCCCAGTCCAGTGTCCCCAGTGTCCCCAGTGCCCCCAGCGTCCCCAGTGCCCCCAATTCCCCCAGTGTCCCCAATGTCCCCAGTGCCCCCAATGTCCCCAATGCCCCCAGTGCCCCCGATGTCCCCAATGTCCCCAGTGTCCCCAGTGTCCCCAGGCCGTACCTAGTGGCCGCTGCCCGCGCTGTCCCCAGGCTCTATATGGGTCCCGTCCTCAGCCCGGCTGCGCCGCACGGCCCCGGGGGTCCCGGCCCGGGGTGTCCCCGCTTGGGGTGTCCCATCCCCGGGGGTCCCTGCGGGTGTCACAGCACAGGGGGTGACCTCAGAGCCCCCCAGTGCCCCCGGCGCCCCCCCAGTGCCCCCCACTCACGGTGGCTGCCCGGGGCCGCGCCGGGGCTGTGCCGGTGCTCGGGCTCGGTGTCGCCGCGCTGGCAGCGGGCGGTGGCCGCCACCTCTTCGTCGTCGTCGCCGCCCTGCGCCTGCTTGCACAGGTGATGCTCCACCATCATCTGCAGCTCTGCCGGGCAGGGAGCGGCGCTGGGGGGGCGCGGGGGGGGCCCTGGTGACCGTCCCCACCCTCCCGGCGACACCGCCCGGGTGGCGAGGGGAGGGGACAGCCAGCCACCCGACCCCCGTGGTGCCGGGGGGGCTGTCAGCCCTCTGTGCCCCCCCCGTGTCCCCTCGTGTCCCTCTTGTGTTCCCCCCCGTGTCCCCTCGTGTCGCCCTACGTCCCCTCGTGTCTCCTCATGTCCTCTCGTGTCCCGTGGTGTGCCCCCTCTTCCCTCCCATGTTCCCCATATCCCCTTGTGTCCCCCTCTATGTCCCCCTGTGTCCCCACCCGTGTCCCCCCCATGTCTCCCCATGTCCCCCCTGTGTCACTGTGATCCCCCCCGTGTCCCCCCGTGTCCCCCCCGTACCTTTCATGGTGGGGGTGCTGCGGGACACCTTCTTCCTCTGCCGGGGGGACATGGCCAGGCCGGACTGGGGGGGGAGGGGGACACACGATCGCGGCTCAGGGGGGGCTCTCCCGGCTTTGGGGGGGTCCCCGCAGCCCCCCCGGCAGTGTCACCTACCTTCAGCAGGGGGTTGGGCAGCCGGTCCTCGTCGATCTCTGGGGGGGGAGGGCAGGAGGTCACTGGGGGTGGGGGGGCCCATCCTGCACCCCCCAGGTCCATGTGGCCCCTCCGGGGGTCTCTGTCCCCTGGGGGTGTCATGGGGACAGTGCCACCACCCCCACCCCCCTGCCATTGTCATAGGGATTGGGGTCCCACCCCCCCGTGTATGGGGGTCCTGACATCGGGGGGGGTCCTGGAATGTGTGGGTGGGGGGTGCTCAGTATCATGTCGGGGTCGCTGAGCATTTTTGGGGGTCCCTGAGTCCTTTTGGGGGTCACTGAGCGTCATTTAGGGGATCCCTGATCACGCTGGGTGTGTCCTGAGCATATTTGGGGTCCCTGAGCATGTTGAGGGGTCCCTGAGCACTCTCGGGGGTCCCTGGGTGGGCTGGGGCCGGGGGGGAGGCGGGGACACCGCTGGGACCCACCTGGGGACGATTGGTCACTGCTCAGGACAAGATTGGCCGGGGTCGGGCGGCGCCTCCGGATCTGGGGGGACAGGAGAGAAAAGTGGGACCCCCGGACAGGGAACTGGGACCCTCGGCCGTGCCCCGCTGGCCCTGCGCCCGCCGTGTCGCTGTCCCCAGGGCGGTGGTGGCCCTGTGCCCGCCGTGTCACTGTGCCCAGGGCGGTGGCGGCCCCGCGGGACAGCGGCGGCCGGACGGACACACGGACGGACACACGTGGCTTTTCCATCGCGGAGCTAATTATATCCGGCGGCGGGAAGCGCGTGGGGACAGCGGCGTGGGGACAGACAGACACGGGGACAGACACGGGGACAGACACGGGGACAGCGGCGGCCCTGCCCTTCCTCTGCGGCCCTGCCCTTGCCCAAGGTCACCCGGAGCCGCTCCGGCCCCAAGGCCGCTGCCCTTTGGTGGCCGCGGTGGGGACGGGGGGGCCGTGGGGGCGGTGGTGGTGACAATGGGGACAGTGGTAGCAGCGGGGACAGCGCTGACCCCGCGCCCCCTTTCCCTGCTGACCCAGTAACTGAGCGCCTCCCACGCGCGGATTCCCCAGCGAGGATTCCCTAATGAGGCGGGCTGCCTAATGAGATGCTGATGAGATGCTAATGAGGCGGGCGAGCGGCCGGGAGCCCCCCCCGCCCCTCCGCACCTCCCCCGGCCCCTGCCCACCCCCCCGGCCCCCGGCGCATCCTCCCGTGCCGGCCCCGTTGCCATGGAAACGCGGCTGGATGTGAACCGGGATTAGCGGGAACCGGGAATCGCCCCGGCCCCGCCGCGGACCCCCCCGAGCCCCCCCGCTTTGGGGTCGGGGTCCCTCGGGCCCCCCCGCGATGGGGCTGGGCGGGTTCGGGGTCCCCCCCAGACCCCGCAGCTCCGGGAGGGACCCCGAGAAGCCGCGGCCGCCCCCGGGCCGCCGCAGCCCCACCGGAGCCTCCCGGGGGTGCGGGGCGAGGCCGAGCCCCCCACCGCGACCCCCGGGGCGGGGATGGGGAGGGGACAGCGGTGCCACCTCCTCAAGGTGACCCGGGTGGAGCCGGGACCCCCGGCTGAGCCCCCTCCCCTCATTCCGGGGTCCGGGGCGGGCGGGGGGATCCCGGGGATGCTCCGGGGAGCGGATGCGCTGGTCCTACCCCCCCCCGCTCCCTCCCTCCGTCCTCCCGTCCCTCCTCCCGCCTCCATCCATCCCCCATCCCTCCTCCATCCCTCCATCCCCGCTCCCTCCCGCCGCTATTTTTAGATCAATCTCCAGCATCGATTGAGGAGCGCGGCGGATCCGGGGGCAGCCGGGACGGGGCCGACACCGGCACCGGGCACCGGGCACCGGGAGCGGCACCGGGAGCGGGCACCGGGCGGCAGCGGGAGGGGCCCGGCCCGGCCCGGCTCGGCACGGCTGGGCAAAACAGCCCCGGGATGGTCCCCGAGGCCTCGGGGGGACTTGGGGACACGGGCAGAGGGGCAGGACAAAGGCCTGGGCTGGGCCTGGCAACCAGGGGGAAAACAGGAGGAAAACAGGGGGCAAATAGGGGGGAACAGGGGGGGGAACAGGGGGGGAACAGGGGGGCAAATGGGGGGCAAACAGGGGGGGAAATGGGGGCAAATAGGGAGGAAATAGAGGGGCAAATGGGGGCAAACATAGGAGAAACAGGTGGGAAAATGGGGGGCAAATAGGGAGGAAACAGGGGGCAAACAGTGGGGCAAATAGGGGGCAAACAGGGCAAATAGGGGGGGCTCGCCTGGGATGAGCGTCAGGGGCTGCCGGACCTGCGGGGGGGACACGGGGGGCACAAGGTCCTTGGGGAGGGTGGGGCTGGGCAGATTTGGGGATGACCCCGCAGGACACGGGGACACCGCGGTGCCACGCGGAGAGGGGGGACACGGCCGAGCCCCCCATCACTGCGAGGGGCACCCCAGAAAGAGGAGCAGGGAGGGGACATCGGTGGTGTCACCTGCTGCCACCGCACGGGGCTGGGGTCACCCCCGCCCACCCCAGGGCCCTGAGAGGCGCCGGGTGAGACCCCCGGCAGGGGAAACTGAGGCAGGGCAGGGCAGGGAGTGCCCGGGGCTGGGCAGTGCCCGAGGGGATGGGGACGGGGCTGGGGGTGCCCCTTGCTGGGTGCTGGGGGGCTCGTGCCCTCTCCTTGCTCTTCCTCTCCCTCCTGGGGACCCCCAAAACTCTCCCCCTCCCTCCTGGGGACCCCACGCTGCTGCCCCCGAGCCCGGTGGTGGCCCCAGATGGGCACATTCGGTGACATTGCCCCCGCTCCGCTGGCACCGGGGGGGTCCTGGCCCCCCACCCCCAGGACCCCCGGCTGGGGGGACACGGCAGGGACCCCCCCTCTTCTCCTCACCCCCCTCAAGCCCCCGCGGGCGATGTGGGGCCGAGGGGTCCCCCCGGACCCCCCCTGTCCCCTGCAGCCCCCGGGGAGGTGGCAGGAGGGGCTCGGGGTGCCCGGGGGGTCCCCGGCCGTGTCCCCGCGGGGTCACCCCGTGCCCGGGGCCGTTCTGGGCCCGGCCCTGACGGGAGCAGGGGCCGGGGGGTCCCGGAGGGTCCCGGTGGCGTCGCGCGGAGCGGGCACATGGCCCTGGCACGGCCACCCCCCGCCCCACGGCCCCGCGGGGCTCCGGGGACGGCGGCGGCCGCTCCTCGCGGGTGGCCCCGGCACCGGGGGCCGCCCCCTCCTGTCGCCGCTGTCCCCGCGTCACCCCCGGCCCGGCGGTGCCACCCCCGGCCGGGCCGTGCCCGCAGCCCCCGGAGCCCCCGGCTCGCTGCTCCGCGCGGCCCCGCTGCCCCCCGGCTCCCCTCGGTGTCCCCGCGGTGTCCCCGCGGTGTCCCCGCACCTGCTCGGCCGCCTCCGGGTCCAGGTGCGGCTCCAGCAGCGGGACCGTGAACTGGATCTTGCGGGGGCTGTTGGGCTCCATCGCGGGCGCGGCGGCTCCGGCGGCTCCGGCGGCTCCGAGCGGCCACGCCCCGGCCACGCCCCGGCCACGCCCCGGCCACGCCCCGCGGAGGCCACGCCTCGCCCCGGGCCCCGCGCGCGGGACACGGGGACGGACAACGGGACACAGGGACAGGGCGTGGGACACCGGGACGGACACGGGGACAGACACAGGGACAGACACGGGGACATGAGGAGGGACACAGGGACACAGGAATGGATGCACTGAGCTGGGACACGAAGACAGACACAGGGACAGACATAGGGACATGAGGAGAGACACACGGACAGAGTCAGGAGAGTGGGACAGAGCCTGGGACACGGGGACAGACACAGGGACACGAAGACAGACACAGGGACATGAGGAGGGACACAAGGACACGGTGGCGGACACACAGGGGGACCCTGGGACACAGGGACAGACAAACAAACACAAGGACAGACTCGGGGACACTGGGACCGACATGGGGACATGAGGACGGACAGACAGGCCCTGGGACAGACACACAGACCGTGGGAGGGGCATGGGACAGGGACAGGGACAGGATCCCCCCCAGCACCAGGACAAGGGGACAAGGCCAGTGCTTGGGGACCGTCCCAGCAGAGCCCGGACACCCCAAAACCCCCCAAAGGGCCGATTTAGGATTGGGGGGGGGAGGGCACAGGGTGGGCTGGGGGTGTCCCCAGTCCTCTGTCCATGGGGCTGTGGGGACGCAACCCCCCAAGTGACACCCCCAGGGCTTTGGGGGAATTGGGGCGTGGGGCTCGGGGCGTTCCGGGCCGGGGAGGTTGCGAGTTCGGGGCCGGGGGTTTCGGGGCCGGGGGGGTTTCGGGGCCGGGGGGTTGTGAGGCCGGGGGTTGCGAGTTCGGGGCCGGGGGGGTTCCGGGCTAGGGGTTTCGGGGCCGGGGGGGTTGTGGGGCCGGGGGGGTTGTAGGGCCGGGGGTTGCGAGTTCGGGGCCGGGGGTTTCGGGCCGGGCGCCCCCCCGGCGCAGCCACGAGCGCGTGTCCCATCACTTATTCATGGAGCCGGAGCCCGGGCGGCTGCCGGGATCTGCCGGCAGGAATCCGCTAAGTAGGTCAGGCGGGGGGGGGCCCGGGGGGGGCCGCCCGAGCCCCGCCGTGCCCCCCCCGCCAGCATCGGGGGTCCCGGGGGGGCACCGGGGCAGCGCGGGCATCCCCTGGGTGCCGGGGGTCGGATGAAGGTGCTGCTGGACCCCCCCCCCCAAAGTCCGGCGTGACGCCCCCAGCCCCATCCCGGGGCTCGTGGGGAATTTTTGGTGGGAGAGGCCCCCCCGACCCCCCCCGAGGGAACGGGGGGCGGGAATGGGAGGAGGGGACACCGGGGGGGTTGTGCTGAACAGGGACCCCCCCTCCCCGGCTGCCAGCGAGGCCAATGGCCGCGCCCTGGTGGCACTGCGGGTCCCTCGGCCGTGCTTGGGTGACAGCCTTGGGGACACCCTTGGGACATCCCTGGGGACACCTTTGGGGTCCTTAGAGACATCCTTGGGACATCCCTGGTGGCACCCTGGGGGCATCCTTGGGGACATCCTTGGGGGCACTTTTGGGGTCTTTAGGGACATCCTTGGGACATTCCTGGGGGCATCCTTGGGGACACCCTTGGGACACCTTTAGGGACATTCTTGGGGACCCCCTTGGGGACATTCCTGGGGACACTCTGGGGCCAGCCGTGTGCGGGATGTGGCGGGGGGGGGACAGGACGGGGCCGTTCTCCCGCTCCCAGCCCGGAGCGGGGCCGGCGAGGGGCGAGGGCGGAGGGATCTGTCCAGGGTGGTGTCTGTCCCTCCTGGGGACGTGTCTGTCCTTCCAGGGGACGTGTCCATCCCTCCTGGGGCATCTGTCCGTCCTTCCAGGGCTCTTCCCATCCTTCCAGGGCTATTCCCATCCTTCTCAGGAATATTCCCGTCCTTCCAGGCCTCTTTTCATCTTCCCAGAGCTCTTTCCATCCTTCCCAGGGTTGTTCCCGTCCCCCCCGGGGTTATTCCCGTCCCCCCCGGGGTTATTCCCGTCCCCCCCGGGGTTATTCCCGTTCTCCCCAGGGATGTTCCCGTCCCCCCCCGGTTCCTGCCCCCCCTCCCGGGCCAGCCTGAAGGATCGCTTAATTCGGGGCTTTATCCACTTTAAACACTCCCGGGCTAAAAATATCCCGAGGCGCGGGCGCGGCGCTGCCGGCCCGGAGCTGCTGGAGCTGCTTTGCCTTTTTTGACGGGATCGCGGCTGGGGCAGCGCCCGGGGCTCGCTCGGGTCACTGTCACTGTCACTGTCACCGGTGGCACCCGCGCCTCGGGGACACGGGCCTGGGGACCGAGGTGCTGGGGTGTGCGGGTGCTGGGGATTCCAGATCCTGGGGATTCCGGATCCTGGGGATTCCTGGCCCTGGGGATTCCGGATCCTGGGGATTCCTGGCCCTGGGGATTCCAGATCCCGGAGTCCCAGACTCCTGCAGATTCCAGTTCCTGGGGGATCCAACCCTTGGGGTCCCCAGATCCTAGGGATTCCAGCTCCAGGGGATCCCAGCTTGTTGAGATCCCAGCTCCTGACGACTCCAGCTCCTTGGGGACCCCTTGGAATGGATGAGGGGCCAGGGCTGGCAGCTCAGTGGCCGTGAGGTGAGTGCTGTCCCCACACTGGGGGTGTCCCTGTCACCCTGTGCTGTCCCCACGCTGGCACTGGAGGTGCCATCCCAGCTTGGAAAACAATGCCAGGGAAAGCCCCTCCTTGTCACCCCCCAAAGCCGGGGTGGCTTCACCATCAGCCCCTTCCCTTGGGAAGACTGGGGACCCTTTGGGAAGGTTTGGGACACCTTGGGAAGGTTGGGGACCCTTTGGGAAGGTTTGGGACACCTTGGGAAGGTTGGGGACCCTTTGGGAAAATTTGGGACCCTTTGGGAAAGTTGGGGACACCTTGGGACAATCAGGGATCCTTTGGGAAGATCAAGAGCCCTCTGGGAAGGTTGGGGACCCTTTGGGAAGATCAGGGGACCCTTTGGGAAGGTTGGGGACCCTTTGGGAAGATCAGGGACCCTTTGGGAAGGTTGGGGACCCTTTGGGAAGGTTGGGGATGCTTTGGGAAGGTTGGGGACCCTTTGGGAAGGTCGGGGACACTTTGGGAAGGTTGGGGATGCTTTGGGAAGGTCAGGAACCCTTTGGGAAGATCAGGGACCCTTTGGGAAGGTTGGGGACACTTTGGGAAGGTTGGGGATGCTTTGGGGAGCCGGGGACTCCTCAGGTGGTGCCAGGGGGTGCCCGGGCTGCCCTCAGGAGCTTTTCCCGCAGCGGTGGCAGATGTGGGGTGACGTTTGAGCTTTGGGCTGTTGATTTTTTTTTAATTTCCTCTTCCAAGCCGATGAGTTTCCTCCTGCTGCGCTGACGGCGGATGGGGGCCGGGCGGGGCCCGGGGGGGGCAGGAGGCGGCTGCCCACGGGGCCTGGAGGGGCACAGGGAGCTGCCCACCCACCCCTGGAGCCGGTCAGTGCCGAGGGGTCTGGGATATTGGGGGATTTGGGATTTGGGATTTGGGATTTGGGGATTTGGGATAGAGGAGAGCTGCCCACCCATCCCCAGAGCCGGTCAGTGCCGAGGGGTCTGGGGTTGGGGATTTGGGGATTTGGGATTTGGGGATTTGGGATTTGGGGATCTGGGGAGCTGCCCACCCACTGCCCCGAGCCCACCCTGAACTGCCCCGAGCCCACCCTGCCCATGCCCGTGCAACCCCCGTGGCTCCCCCCACCCCCCGGTCCCTCACGTCCCTCCTGTCCCCCAGGGACCCCCCCGGGCCCCCCCGGCCATGGAGGGACCCTCGGTGCTCGGCCCGTCCTGGCGGCAGAGCCGGGGCTGGCGCAGCCCCGAGGGAGAGCGGGAGCAGGAGGAAGAGGAGGAGGAGGAAGAGGAGGAAGAGGAGGAAGAGGAGCAGGAAGCGGCCGCTGTGGCCTGGGAGCCGCCAGAGCCGCACCGCGCTGTCCTGGAAGGTCACGGTCACCCTGGGGTGCGGGGGGACCCCGGGCTGGGTCCCCTCAGGGCCTCTGTGTCCCCCCCAGGTGTCCCCAGACCCCACGGCCTCTGTGTCCCCCCAGGAGGTCTCTGCTGCAGGGTCCGACCGTGGCTGCGGGACTGCGGGTGAGGGGGGACACGGGGGTCACCGCCCCCCACCCAGGGGATTTGGGGAGGGGGCGAGGCTCTGGTTTGGAGCTGCACATGGCAGTGGGGGGAGGTGGGGACAGCGATGTGTGACCCCGAGGTGGCCACACCGCGATGTCCCCAGGCCTGTGGGGTGGTGGCACCTTCCCCCCCGCGCCGCCTTGGGGGTCTCACGGGGGTCTGGGGTCCCTGGGGTCGGGGATGTGCCGAGGAGACCCAAAAACGAGCACAGCCCCCGCCTGTCCCCTGCGTGTCCCCTGCGTGTCCCCTGCGTGTCCCTGTCCCCACCCCGCCACGCTCTGCTGTCCTGTGCCACCTCAGTGCCCCGGGACGGGCTCGGGGCTCGGGTCGGGGCCGTGACCGGGCCGTGACCGGGCCGTGACCGGGGCCGTGACCGGGGCCGTGCTCTGGCGCAGGGCGGCGCCGCTGGACGAGCCGGGATCGCCGGGACCCTGCGGTACGCCAGCCCTGTCCCCAAGGCCCACGGGGCGGTGGCTCTGGGGGTCCCCGGGGTGTCGCAGAGCGTCCCCTCCCTCTCCCGCAGGGTGCGGCAGCAGCGGGACGAGCCTGGAGGACGAGCTGGGCCTGGCAGCTGAAGGTACCGGCCTGTCCCGGGCTCCCCGCGGTGTCACCGCCACCCCCCGAGGGGACGCGGGGCTGGGGACAGCCACCATCGGCTCCTCCAGGCGGGCTCGGCTGTGGCGGGGCTGTCCCCAAGCTCTGCGTCCCCCCGGGGCTGTGACAAGAGCGGGACGTGTCCCCAAACCAGCCGAGTCACCTCCTGCTGTCCCCCCGCTCCTTTTTCCAGCTGTGCTGCTCCCGGGGAGCCCCCAGGCCGCGGGCAGGTGAGATTTGGGGTCTGGGGGGGCTGGCAGGGCAGGGCAGGGCAGGGCAGGGCAGGGGACACTGTCCCCCGTGTGTCCTGCTGGCACTGTCCCCTCCCCACGTAGGAGTCAGTGGGACCGGCGGGTCAAGCCTGGGGACAGCGCGGCCTCCAGTGTCCCCTGCAGTGTCCCCTGCAGTGTCCCCTCCAGTGTCCCATCCGGTGTCCCTTCCAGTGTCCCCTGCAGTGTCCCCTGCGGTGTCCCCAGCAGCTCCAGGTAGGGTCGGGGCCCCCGGGGGATCAGTGTCCCCCCGGTGTCCCCTCGCGGGGGATCCGTGTCCCCCCGGTGTCGCCGCTCGGGGCTGAGGCGGGGCTGTCCCCTGTCGCAGCCTGCCCGCCGTGCTGGCCTGGTGGCACTCGGACGCCGAGGAGATCCTGCACAGCCTGGGCTTCGTGGGCAGCGACCCGGGGGTGGCCTCGCGGGTCCCCCCCCGCTTCTTCTCGGGCCCGTCCCGCGCCAGCGGCATCGACCTCGGGCTCTTCCTGCGGGCCCAGGCGCGGCGCCTGCAGCTGGAGGATCCGTGCCTGCTGCTGGCCAGTGCGTGCCACGCTGTCCCCGCTGTCCCCTGTCCCCGCCCCGCCAGCGGCCCTATGGGGGGCGTGGGGAAAGCTCGCGTGCCTCAGTTTCCCCGGGCGGGAATCGGGGATCACCCCCAGCCCCCCGAGCTGTGCACTAACTGCTCCTATCGGCGGTGGGAAATCGCTGCCGTGCCTCAGTTTCCCCAGGTGGGAGGGGACCCTCCCATGCCCCTCCGAGCCCCCCTGACCCCCCGATGTCGCCCCCAGGTCGCTTCCAGCAGGTCCAGGCCCTGGCTGCCACGGCCGACGCTTTCTTCTGCCTCTACTCCCACGTGTCGCGAACCCCCCTGCAGCGCCTCGCCCCCCCCCGGCCCTGTCGCGACATCCCCGACAGCGCCGGGGAGCGCCTGAAGCGCGCGGTGTCCTCGCTGTGCCTCTACACGGGGCGGGGACACAGCGGTGACACCACGCGGGGGGCGACCCCCGGCCCGGACGGGACCCCCTAGGGCTGGCGAGGGGACGGCGACACGGACACGGCGTCCCCGAGGCCACCCCGAGCGGGGACAGCTCGGGGACACCCCGAGCGCTCCTGTCCCCATGGCCGGGGGCTCTGGGGGGCTCCGTGCCCGGAGGGAGCAGCGCGGGGGGACACAGGGGAGCCGCGGGGCGATGTCACCAGCAGGGTGGCGGTCACCCCCCGGCGACCCCCGGGGCTGCGACCCCCGGGCCAGCCCGGCCTCGGCTCTCGGTGCCACCCGGGGGACACGGCGAGGCCGGGGGACACCGCGCTGGGCTGCGGGGGGGTCCCCGAGCCCCCCGAGCCCCGAGGAACGGCAGAGTCCTGCGAGCTGGAGGAGGTGAGGAGGAGGAGGAGGAGGAAGGGTCCCCCGATCCCCAGGGATCGTATGGGACCCCCCCGCCCCAGGGCTGGCGGTCACCCCCGCGGTGAGGACAGACGGGGAAGGGACAAGGACAGGAGATGCTGGGTGTGGCAGAGGGGACCGAGCTGTCCCTGCCCACCCCCGGCCACCCAGGGGTCCCCCTGTGCCACCCACCCTGAGCTGGGGACCCCCGTGCGGACCCTGAGCTGTCCCTGCCCACCCTGGCAGACCCCCCCTCAATGGGGGTCGGGCCCAGCTCCTGGCTGGGACAGGGGAGGGGCTCTGAGGGTTGGGGTCTGCAGCTCTGGGCTCTGCCGGCCCCAGAGGCACAGCTGGGCACAGCTGGGCACAGCTGGAGGGGTCCCCCATCCCTGGAGGGTCTCTGGGCTGGATGAGGACCCCAAAAGGGGCGCCGGGATGGGGTGGGGGGTCCTCGGTTCATTGCGCTGGACCCCAGGAGAGCCCCCAGCCCCATTCCCCCCAGCCCCGGCAGAGCCGGCAGGACACGAGGGGCAGCGTTTGGGATCGGCTTTATTTGGGACGTGCGGGGCGGGGAGGGGGAGCCTGGAGCGGGGAAAGCCTCGGGACGAGCCGGGAGCTTCGGCGGGGCAGCGGGCTCCGTCCCCGCGGCCCGGGGAGCGCGGGGTGCTTGCGCGGTGCTCGCGGCGCTCCACGGCTCACCTGGAAAAGAGAAAACAGCAGAGCTGAGCCCCGGCCCAGCCCCCCCGTCCTACCTTGGGACCCCCCAGCCGCCCCCCACCCCCCCAGGCGCGGGGAGGGGCCGGGGGCCGTTGTGGGGCGCTGCCCGACCCCCCGTGCGCACCCGAGGACGTGGTAGCCCAGATGGGTCAGCACCCAGTTGATCGTGTCCGTGAGAAGAGACAGGGCCCCGTCATTCTTCTTTCCTCCCTGCGCCTCTGCGGGGGCAAAACCGGGGGTCTCCAGCACCCGAGGGGCTCCTTGCCCCCTCCTCAGGGTCCCCAACCCACCCAGAGCGGTGGCACTGATGCCCAGCACGTCCTGACCCCCGTGTGACACCCCAGCAGTGCCACTGTCCCCTGTCCCGGCCCTGTCTGTGCCCGGGGGGGTCTGACCCGCCCGTTCCCTCCCATCGGAGCCAGGACAGGGATTTGGGATCCTTCCCAACCGTCGGGAACAAACTGACCCGGCAGCAACAACCCCGCCTTGGAACAGAGACAGAACCCAAAGATCTGCCCTTCCCTGGGGGCTCGGGGGGGTTTGGGGGACTTACAACCTGCCAGTTTGTTTGCCAGTTCCACCAGGGCGTCCACGTTGAGCTCCTCCAACTGCTCAGAACCCTCTTCGGGTTCCTCAGACTCCTCCGGGCTCTCTTCAGGATCCTCTGATTCCTCCGGGCTCTCTCCGGATTCCTCAGACTCTTCAGAGCTCGCTTCGGGTTCCTTGGATTCTTCGGGGCTCTCTTCAGGATCCTCAGACTCCTCAGGGCTTGCTTCGGGATCCTCAGACTCTTCAGAGCTTGCTTCGGGATCTTCAGACTCTTCAGGATCCTCAGACTCCTCAGGGCTCTCCTCGGCTTCCTCGGGCTCTGCGGGGCTCACCTCGAGCTCCTCTGCCTCCTCAGGTTCCTCAGTGGGGTCCAGCAGTGCATGGGGTTCCTCCTCGGGTTCCTCAGTGGGATCCAGCAGCAGCCCCAGCAGCTCGTGGGGTTCCTCCTCAGGTTCCTCAGTGGGGTCCAGCAGCGCATGGGGTTCCTCCTCAGGCTCCTCAGTGGGGTCCAGCAGCGCATGGGGTTCCTCCTCGGGTTCCTCAGTGGGGTCCAGCAGCAGCCCCAGCAGCGCATGGGGTTCCTCCTCAGGTTCCTCAGTGGGGTCCAGCAGCTCGTGGGGTTCCTCCTCAGGTTCCTCAGTGGGGTCCAGCAGCGCATCGTGGGGTTCCTCCTCAGGCTCCTCAGTGGGGTCCAGCAGTGCATGGGGTTCCTCCTCGGGTTCCTCAGTGGGGTCCAGCAGCTCATGGTGTCCCACATGGGGGTCCAGCAGGTTGCCGAGCTCCGCCAGGAGCCCGTCTGAAGTCGGCTCCTCCACGGGGCCTGCGGGAGGAACAGGAGAGGTGGCATCGCCCACCTGGGCGGGGGTCGGGAGCCCCGGGACCCCTCCCCTGTTTGGGGACACCCCGGGCACCCTGACCTCCCTCCCGTACCCCCCAGAACCCCCCAGCGCCACCCCAACGCCACCCCGGTGCCACCCCGTGTCCCCGGCTCACGGGCAGTGGCCAGGCTGCCGGCGAGCCCGGCCAGCAGCAGCGCTGCCCAGAGCTTCAGCATCGCGGCCATTCCGGGCACGGACGGGATCGCGGCCGGGAGAGCCGGGGATGAGCCGGCAGCGGGGGCTCTGTGCCTTATGAAGGGGCTGGGGCACGGCTCGGGCACGTGGGCATTTTCCAGGTGTGGCCAGGTGCCCCTGCCAGGGCGGGATTAGCCCGGATTAGCCCCACAGCCCCCCCGGGCCAGCCCAGCCCCAGCCCGGGGCAGTTCCTGATCCCCCCAGAACTCCGTGGATCCCGCTCCAGAGCATCCCAGAGCACCCCAGAGTGTCCCAGGGCACCCCAGAGCGTCCCAGGGCACCCCTGGTGACCCCACACACCCTCCCAGGCTCCCCCACTCTCCAGCACTGGGTTTTCAGGCACCTGATGGGAAAAGGACAGGAGGGGACATTTGGGGACATGGGATGGAGGGACAGAGGGGATGGGGGGACATGAGGATGGAGGGACATGGAGGACATACGGCTAGGACAGGGTGTGACCATGGACTGGACACAGCAAGGACATGGAATGACCACGGCCTGGACACAGGCCAGGACAGAGTGACCACGGGCTGGAGAGGCCAGGACAGGGAGTGACCATGGGCTGGACATGGGCTGGACAAAGCAAGGACATGGAGTGACCACGGGCTGGACATGGGCAGCGCACAGAGTGAACAAGGGCTGGACATGGCCAGGACATGGAATGACCACGGCCAGGACACAGAATGAGCACAGGCTGGACACAGCAAGGACATGGAATGGCCACAGCCTGGACACAAGGCAGGACAGAGTGACCACGGGCTGGGTCCGTGCCAGGACACGGCGGGCAGAGCCGTGCCCCTCGGGAAATGAGGATGAATCCTCCCCGGAGCTGCTGGAGAACAATTCCCGAGCGGGGCCGGGCCGTGCCGGGCTCCGGGGCAGGAGCAGCCGAGCGTGGCCGGCCCCGCTCAGAGCGGGACGCGCTCGGCTGAGCCCGGCTCGGGAAAAGGCTTAGGCGGAGCTTTAGGGAATGATTGATTGATTGATTGATTGATTGATGACAACTCTGAGGGATGGGGGATTCAGGGATGGGTCCTGAAGGGGCTCCGGGTCCTGCAGGGCGGGTGTGGGGTGGGAATGGGGTGAGGAATGGGATGGGGGATGGGATTGGGGATAGGAATAGGGGATGGGGATGAAATTGGGGATGGAATTGGGGACGGACTGGGCTGGGAATGGGGATGGAACTGGGGAGGGAATTGGGGATGAATGTGGACAGGGATGGGGCAGGACGCGGTGCCCGTGGGGACGGAATCGGGGCTGGATGGGCCTGGATGTGGTTGCAGTGGGAACAGAGAACAGCCCGCACCAAATGCAGCCCCAAATGTAGGACACGGGGCCCGGCTGGCAGCTCCCCCCGCTCCTTCCCTGCCCCCCCAGCAGCTCCTGCTCCCCGTGGGAAGCGGCTCCCACAGCTTGGCCACATCCTTCCTCTTGGCTGCCGAGCCGGGGGATGAATCCTGGGTGGTTTCCATCATCCCAGCGCCCGAGGGAGGATTTGTGCCACCTTCCTGCCTGTTCCTGGTGCCTCAGAGAGCCCCGTTCATTCCCGGTGGGAACAGGAGGGCGAGGAGAGCCCAGCCGTGCCCCGGGCAGGGATTTGGGGCAGCCAGATCCGGGAGGCAGAGCCAGAGCCCCCAGCAGGGAGTTGGAATCCTGGAGCAGGGAGTTAATCCCCAAACGCCCTCGCGGGGAGGCAGAAACACCTCACGGCAAGAGGAGCCTCTTTGTGCTGCTCCAGCACCCAGAAGTTCCCCGTCCCTGCGGATTAATTAATCCTAAATGGCACCAAAATCCCCCTAAAACCCTCCTGGGAAGCACCGTGGGCTCTGAGGTGTCCATGAAATGTGCTGGAGCTGCTGATCTCTCCATGGAGAGCTGGAGGAAGATGTCCCAGCGTGTCCCCAACCCCATCCTTGTCCCAGCCTGGTTCTGGGTGGGATGGGACCGGCCCAGGGTGTCTCAGAGGTTGGTGACATCCACCATGGATGGGTGACATCCCCAGGGGTTGGTGGCACCCTCAGGGGTTGGTGACATCCACCAGGGATGGTCCCTGAGCCCAGCTCTGCCCACCGAGGCTCTCCCAGAGGTGTCCACAGCCCCTGCAGGCTCTCCCAGCTAATCCCGGGTTTATTTCTGGGCTGAACCGGGGTCAGGCAGAGCCAGGGCAGGGAATGGGAACCGGGATGGGAACTGGGATGGGGCTGGCACGGGGGGGTCCCGGACACACCTTGGGTTGGGGTCCCACACGGTCCCAGGTGAATCCCAGAGCAGCCGGGTCCATCCCGGGGCAGCCCCAGTGGAATGGAGCCCTCCCCCTGCTTTTGGGATGTGACCCCGGTGCCCAGGTGGGATGGAACTCTTCCCCCCAGCATTTGGGGTTCAACCCCAGTGCGATGGGACCCTCCCCCCGGGATTTGGGATGCGCCCCGGTGCCAGAGGGGCTGCGGGGATAATCCTAGCTGTATGTCCACCATGTCCCTCCATCCTTATGTTTCCCCATCCCCTCTGTCCCTCCATCCTCATGTCCCCAGATGTCCCCCAAATGTCCCCAAATGTCCCCCAAATGTTCCCTCCTGTCCTTTTCCCATCAGGTGCCTGAAAACCCAGTGCTGGAGAGTGGGGGAGCCTGGGAGGGTGTGTGGGGTCACCAGGGGTGCCCTGGGACACTCTGGGGTACCCTGGGATGCTCTGGGGTGCCCTGTGACGCTCAGGGGTGCCCTGGGACACTCTGGGGTGCTCTGGGATGCTCTGGAGCGGGATCCACGGAGTTCTGGGGGGATCAGGAACTGCCCCGGGCTGGGGCTGGGCTGGCCCGGGGGGGCTGTGGGGCTAATCCGGGCTAATCCCGCCCTGGCAGGGGCACCTGGCCACACCTGGAAAATGCCCACGTGCCCGAGCCGTGCCCCAGCCCCTTCATAAGGCACAGAGCCCCCGCTGCCGGCTCATCCCCGGCTCTCCCGGCCGCGATCCCGTCCGTGCCCGGAATGGCCGCGATGCTGAAGCTCTGGGCAGCGCTGCTGCTGGCCGGGCTCGCCGGCAGCCTGGCCACTGCCCGTGAGCCGGGGACACGGGGTGGCAGCGGGGTGGCGTTGGGGTGGCGCTGGGGGGTTCTGGGGGGTACGGGAGGGAGGTCAGGGTGCCCGGGGTGTCCCCAAACAGGGGAGGGGTCCCGGGGCTCCCGACCCCCGCCCAGGTGGGCGATGCCACCTCTCCTGTTCCTCCCGCAGGCCCCGTGGAGGAGCCGACTTCAGACGGGCTCCTGGCGGAGCTCGGCAACCTGCTGGACCCCCATGTGGGACACCATGAACTGCTGGACCCCACTGAGGAACCTGAGGAGGAACCCCATGCGCTGCTGGATCCCACTGAGGAACCTGAGGAGGAACCCCACGAGCTGCTGGGTGGGCTGCTGGACCCCACTGAGGAACCCGAGGAGGAACCCCACGCACTGCTGGACCCCACTGAGGAGCCTGAGGAGGAACCCCATGCGCTGCTGCTGCTGGACCCCACTGAGGAACCTGAGGAGGAACCCCATGCACTGCTGGACCCCACTGAGGAACCCGAGGAGGAACCCCATGCGCTGCTGGGGCTGCTGCTGGACCCCACTGAGGAACCCGAGGAGGAACCCCGGGAGCTGCTGGGGCTGCTGCTGGATCCCACTGAGGAACCTGAGGAGGAACCCCATGCACTGCTGGACCCCACCGAGGAACCCGAGGAGGAACCCCATGCGCTGCTGGACCCCACTGAGGAACCTGAGGAGGCAGAGGAGCTCGAGGTGAGCCCCGCAGAGCCCGAGGAAGCCGAGGAGAGCCCTGAGGACTCTGAGGATCCTGAAGAGTCTGAAATCCCGAAGCAAGCTCTGAAGAGTCTGAGGAACCCAAGGAGAGCCCAGAGGAGTCTGAGGATCCTGAAGAGAGCCCTGAGGAGTCTGAGGATCCTGAAGAGAGCCCTGAGGAGTCTGAGGATCCTGAAGAGTCTGAAGATCCCGAAGCAAGCTCTGAAGAGTCTGCGGAACCTGAAGAGAGCCCTGAAGAGTCTGAGGATCCTGAGGAGAGCCCCGAAGAATCCGAGGAACCCGAAGAGGACTCTGAGGATGTGCAGGAGCTCAACGTGGACGCCCTGGTGGAACTGGCAAACGAACTGGCAGGTTTGCAAGCCCTCCAAAACCACCTGAACCCCCAGGGAAGGGCAGATCTGGTTTGGGACCCCCAAACCCCCTCGAGCCCCCAGGGAAGGGCAGATCTTTGGGTTCTGTCTCTGTTCCAAGGCGGGGTTGGCGCTGCCGGGTCAATTTGTTCCCGAGGGTTGGGAAGGATCCCAAATCCCTGTCCTGGCTCCGATGGGAGGGAACGGGCGGGTCAGACCCCCCCGGGCACAGACAGGGCCGGGACAGGGGACAGTGGCACTGCTGGGGTGTCACACGGGGGTCAGGACGTGCTGGGCATCAGTGCCACCGCTCTGGGTGGGTTGGGGACCCTGAGGAGGGGGCAAGGAGCCCCTCGGGGTGCTGGAGACCCCCGGTTTTGCCCCCGCAGAGGCGCAGGGAGCCGAGAAGAACGAGGGGGCCCTGTCTCATCTCATGGACGCGCTTAACCGGCTGGTGAACCGTCTGAGCAACCTCGTCTTCGGGTGCGCACGGGGGCTCGGGCAGCTGCCCCGAGGTCAGCGCCCCACAACGGCCCCCGGCCTCTCCCCGCGCCTGGGGGGGTGGGGGGCGGCTGGGGGGTCCCAAGGTAGGACGGGGGGGCTGGGCCGGGGCTCAGCTCTGCTGTTTTCTCTTTTCCAGGTGAGCCGTGAGCGCCGCGAGCACCGCGAGCACCGCGAGCGCTCCCCCGGGGCCGCGGGACGGAGCCCGCTGCCCCCGCCGAGCTCCCGGCTCGTCCCGAGGCTTTCCCCGCTCCAGGCTCCCCCTCCCCGCCCCGCACGTCCCAAATAAAGCCGATCCCAAACGCTGCCCCTCGTGTCCTGCCGGCTCTGCCGGGGCTGGGGGGAATGGGGCTGGGGGCTCTCCTGGGGTCCAGCGCAATGAACCGAGGACCCCCCACCCCATCCCGGCGCCCCTTTTGGGGTCCTCATCCAGCCCAGAGACCCTCCAGGGATGGGGGACCCCTCCAGCTGTGCCCAGCTGTGCCCAGCTGTGCCTCTGGGGCCGGCAGAGCCCAGAGCTGCAGACCCCAACCCTCAGAGCCCCTCCCCTGTCCCAGCCAGGAGCTGGGCCCGACCCTCATTGAGGGGGGGTCTGCCAGGGTGGGCAGGGACAGCTCAGGGTCCGCACGGGGGTCCCCAGCTCAGGGTGGGTGGCACAGGGGGACCCCTGGGTGGCCGGGGGGTGGGCAGGGACAGCTCGGTCCCCTCTGCCACACCCAGCATCTCCTGTCCTTGTCCCTTCCCCGTCTGTCCTCACTGCGGGGGTGACCGCCAGCCCTGGGGCGGGGGGGTCCCATACGATCCCTGGGGACCCCCCGGTCCCATCCCCCACGCACGGGAGCGCTGTGGGGGCCGAGGTTTGGATTGGCAGCTCTGACACCCCCCGGCTGTGCCCGGGGGGGGCGGGGGGCTGCGGTTTCCATGGCGACGACGATGAGGTGGCAGCTCCGTGGGAAGCGGCAGATCGGGGTTGGGGGGGGGGGGAGCAGCTCTGGGGTTTTTGGGAGCCGTGGGACCCTCCCGAGGGACCCCCCGGGATCAGCCCGGTCCCGGTTCCGTCAGCCCTCGGGGTCGTCCCCCCCAAAAACCCCGCAGGGACACGCGGCTGGGCTGGTGCCCACTGGTTTCCAGTTTGGGAGCCCAGTAAAGGGCGCCTGGTTCCGTTTCCACTCCCTGGTCACCCCCAACTCCCTCAGCTCTCCAAGGTTGGGGGAACACCCGAAATTTGTGATTTTCCCCTCAATAAATCCCCTCTAGGAACAAACCCGGCCCCTCCCGGCGCAGGGAAATGCCTCATGCCGGTGTGAAGAGCTGCCTCATCCTCACCCTCCTCCTCCTCCTCTCTGGCTGACATCTCACCGCGCCTCCTCCCACCGCTGCCGGGCAGCTTTTTACCCAAACCCGGCGTTTTTTGGGCCGTTTTTGCAGGGAAAGGCGCCTGGTGCCAGCTCTGGGATGTGGAGCCGGCCCCGGGACGCGGAGGGGGCGGGAAAATGAATTCGGTGCGGGCGCCCAGCGCAGGTGAGAGAATTCACAGCTTCACAGAAATCTGCTTTTCCGGCTGCCTTGGTTGGGGGTTTTTTCTGTTTTTTTTCCCCAGGAAAAGGCTCGCGGGGAGCAGGGCCGGGCTCGGCGCTGCCGCAGCGGGGACGTCCCCAGCGAGGTGGCACAAGTCGCTGTCATTGTCCCCGAGGGGGAACCGAGCGTGATTTGGGGCTCCGGCTGCTGGGGTGGGGCCACCCTGCGTGCAAATGTCACCTGGGGCGCGAGGCTGTCCCCAAATCCCGGGAATTTAATAAATAAATAAAGGACGGAGCAGGAAAATGGAGCGGACCCCACCGAGATTCGGGATCAGCAGGGTGGTGACATCCAGGTGACGTCATCAGCTGCCAGGTGGTGACGTGTGGGTGACGCCATCAGGTGCCAGGTGGTGACATCCAAACGCGTGACCGCCTGCAGGCTCCCGGGATGTCCCCGCCCGGAGCGGTGGCACCAAAAGGCTGCGGTGTCCCCAGTAAAGGGAGTGGGGGGCACTGGGGACACTGGGGACACTGGGGGGGGGGTCGGTTCCAGCCCCCACCCCGCCCCTCCGAGGGCAGGGAAGGTTTGTCCTGGCTCTGAAGGCCGGGCTGGGGATGGATGGATGGATGGATGGATGGATGGATGGATGGATGGATGGATGGATGGATGGATGGATGGATGGGGTGGGGGTGGCTCTGGGGGTCCCTCGGATGGAGCACAAGGAGCCCCCCGGGATGTCCCCTCCATCCCCGGGCCCCTCGGGAGCCGCCCCGGATCAGCCGGGCTGCGGATCCTGGAGCCGCAGCCTCAGCCAGGACCCGACTCGGAGCAGCCGCGCTGGGAGGAACCGATCCTAATTAATTTCTGTTCTTCGAGTAATTAATGGATTTGCCTGGGAAGGCCGGGGAAATCCCCGCTCCCTGCACGGAGCCGCGCGGGGAGCCGGGGGTGCCCCGGGATCTCTGCCCGAGCTCCCCCCGATCCCGGTGTCCGCGGAGGGGCCGGGGCCGCCCGTCCCGGGGGATTTTGGCGGAGCTGGCGCGGATCCCCGCTCCCTCCGGGAATGCCGGCGCTGCTCCACGCCTGGGCCGCGGCCAGGCTGGCCCAGGTGTCGCCGCGGGCCCCGGGGACAGCCGGGGCCGTTCCGGGGGGGTTCGGCAGCCCCGGCTGCGGAGCCGCGGGACAGGGGCGGCAGCTGGGCGAGGACGCTGCCAAACGGGCAAAGCCGTGCCCGCAGCTCAACATCTGGGGCCCGCGGTCGCCGTCCAGCCAGCAGTGCCCCCGCCTGTGCCAAGGCCGCCTCCTCCGCCTCCTCCGCCTCCTCCTCCTCCTCCTCCTCCTCCTCCTCCTCCTCCTCCTCCGAGCCCGGCCGGGGGCGGCGCGGCTGGGGAGGAACCTTTTCAATGGCCTGGGAATGTCGCGATAGGAGGAACCGGTCCCAAGAAAGGGGGACACCCCCCTGTGGGGATCCCCCGGGGGTCTGAGGGGTGTCCGTGGCCCCAAACAGCAGAGGGGGCACCCAGGGGTGCGGGGTGCGCCTGTCCCGGTGTCCCAGGACCCCAGGGCTGTGCTGGGCCTCCCGTCCTGGGACCCTAAATCCCCCCGGCACCCCAAATCCTGACTCTCCAAATCCCCCCAGGGCAGTGCCAAACCCCAAATCCTGACTCTCCCAATCCTCTCGAGCCCCTCATCCCACCCGCGGATCCCAGCCTGGACAGGCCCCGGCTCCCCCAAATCCCCGCGGCCGCCGGGGTGGGGGCGCTGGGGACCCCCCGAGCGGGCCGGGGACCCCGGGGGGGGGGGCTCGGCTGCTGAGGGCTCCCGCCAGCAGAGGTCAGCTCCGGCCCGGGGATGCGGGAGCCGCTCGCGTGCGGCTCCATGTGCGGCTCCCGGTCTGATTCCGTGTGATTCCATGTGCGGTTCTATGGGTGATTTCCTGACTGATTCCATGGATGATTCCCGGTGTGATTCCTGGTGTGATTCCATGTGATTCCCTGTGTGATTCCATGCGCAATTCCCAATCTGATTCCCTGTCATTCCATGGATAATCCCTGTGATTCCATGGATGATTCCCACTCTGACACCCTGTGTGATTCCCTGTGCGCTGCCACCTCCCCTCGGGGGGTGACACGAGGGACTCCAGCCCACCCAGGACCCCCCACAAGCCACATCCCAGCAGGAAAAGCCCCTCTGAGGTTGTTCTGCTCCAAAAAGTTCTTTTTTCCCTGCCTCTTTCTAGGGGATGCACGCCCCCCACTCCTTCCCAGCTCTGGGAAACCGGAGCAGGAAAATGGGGAAGGGGAACCTGAGCAAGGGGAAACTGAGGCAGGAGCCGTCCGAGAGGTTCAGCCCCGCACATCTCAGGCACTCCCCACCCTGTCACCCACACCCGCAGGTTTTGGGAGGTCAGGAGGTCCCCCCCGAGCATCACCCGCAGGTTTTGGGGGGTCAGGAGGTCCCCCCGAGTGTCCCCAGCCCCTGACGGGTCCCTTGTCCAGCACCAGCATTTCCACAATTTCCACCGGGGTGGGCAAATTTCCCCCGGAGCCTCGGGGACCCCGCGGTTGGATCGCCCGGGGTGGGGGGGGGGTTGGATACCCCAAAACTCAGCCGAGGGGACCCCGGGGACAGCGTCTCTTTGTCCCCAACGCCCCCACGCCTCCTCCCGCCGCTGCCGCCATCGCTCAAAGTGACAAGCACGGGTCAGCGAGCGCTGGCCGCAGCCCCCCGCCCTCCCCAAGCCCGGGGCCCCCCAGCCCCTCATTTCTCCCTAATTGCATTCCCCAGTGTTATGCAAACGAGGCGGCCCGGGCGCAGCTGCCGGGATTAAATTAGACCCCGTTAATACGCGCTAATTGCGCTTCCGCGCGGGCCCAGGAATTCCAGCCGGGCCAAGGGGCCTTTCCCGATATTTACCCTGGAAATTTTCCTGCCTTCCAGGCTGGGGGACTCTTTCCCGATATTTACCCTGGAAATCGCCCTCCCTCCCAGGCTGCGGCCCCGTGGGGGCACCGGGGACCCCGGCCCGGGGGGGACACGGGGACAGGGCTGGGATGCGCTCCCCTCGCTCCCAGCACCCCAAACTCGGCTCTGGCTGGGCCCGTTCCTGGGGGTGGGAAGGGAAGGGGAAAGGGAGAAAAGAAAGGAAGGGAGAAGGGAAAAAGAAAGGAAAGAGAAGGGAAGGGAAGTGGGAAAAGGGAAAGGGAAGAGGAAAGGAAGGAGAAGGGGGGAAAGGGGAAGGGGATAAAGGAAGGAGAAATGGGAAAAAGAAAGGAAGGAAAGGGAAGGGGATAAAGGAAAGGGGAAGGGAAAAAGAAAGGAAGGGGAAGAGGGATAAGGGAAGAGGAAGAAGAAAGGAAGGAGAAGGAGATAGGGGGTAAGGGGAAGGAGATAAGGGAAGGAGAAGGGGAAAAATAAAGGAAAGAAGGGAAAGGAAGAAGGGAAAGGGGGAGGGGAAAAAGAAAGGAAAGGGAAAAGGGATAAGGGAAGGGAAAGAGGAAGGGAAGAAGAAAGGAAGGAGAAGGGGATAAGAGAAAGGAAAGGGAAAAGGGATAAGGGAAGGGGAAGAAGAAAGGAAGGAGAAGGGAATAAGGGGAGGGAAGGGAATAAGGGCGGAGAAGGAGACGAGGGAAGGGACGGGAAGGAACGGGAAGGGACGGGAACATCTTTGCCGAGCGTTCCGGGGGGGCCGCGGCCGCCGTAAGCCCAACAGTTGCGGGGCCCCCGCACAATGGGCCGGGGCCGCACGCAGACAATGCCCCGCGCCCCTTGGGGGTCCCGCGGCCCCGGGGGAGCCCGGCCCGTGTCCCCCCTTCCCCGGGGCGCCCACCGGCCCCTTTGTGCGGGTGCCGGGACCTGTTGGAGCCATCTGTCAGGGGGGGCCCGCAACAGGCAGATTTATCGGCCGCAATCTGTTCCTGCCGCCCGGGCCGCGCGCCGGGAAGGGAGCCCGGAGCCGACTAATGAATTAATTAGTATTCCCCGTAATCCCGGCCTGCCGCCGCCGCGATGCCGAGCGCTCCCGGGCAGTGGGGAAGGGTCCCGCGGGGCTGGTGGGGGTCTGGGGGGCAGCGGAGGGACGAGGAGGGGGTCAGAGGGATGATTTTGGGGGTGTCATCGCTGTTCCCCAGTTCCAGCTCCTGCCCCAAGGTGGGGGAACCCCAGGTCCGAGGGGCTCCCCCAGTCCCCGGGCCAACCCAGGACCCCCGGAATTTTGGTGGGGGGGGTCATTTTCCACCCCTGCCCTCCCTTCCCGGGGGCTGCCGAGCCCCGGGGTCCCTTCCCCATCTCGGTCGGGCCCCTTCTGGCTCTGCCGAGCGCTAATTACCGCCCTTCGCTCTCTCATTACAGCCACGAGGGGGTCGCAGCCCCCGCGTCCCCCCCAGCACCCAGGCGGGAGCCGGTGTCACCCTCGGTGTCACCGGGCAGTGCCAGCAATGGGGGGACCGGTGTCACCCTCGGTGTCACCGGGCAGTGCCAGCAATGGGGGGCGGTGTCACCCTCGGTGTCACCGGGGCAGCGCCAGCAATGGGGGATCGGTGTCACCCTCGGTGTCACCGGGCAGTGCCAGCAATGGGGGGGGGCGGTGTCACCCTCGGTGTCACCGGGGCAGTGCCAGCAATGGGTGAGGGATCGGTGTCACCCTCGGTGTCACCGGGCAGTGCCAGCAATGGGGGACGGAGGGTGAGGACACCCCCGGGCCTGTGCAGCACTGGGTGAGCACGTGTCACACTCGGTGTCACCGGGGAGAGCAATGGAACCGGGGTGTCCCCGGAGTGCCCACCCAGGTCTCCCCAAGAACCGGGGGTGTAACACCCCGTGTCACCGGGGGTCCACGCCAGAGGGGTGTCCCCGAGTCCCCACCCAGGTCTCCCCAAGAACCGGGGGTGTCCCCGAGTCCCCACCCGGGGGTCCCCAAGAGCCAGGGGTGTCCCCGAGTCCCCACCCAGGTCTCCCCAAGAACCGGGGGTGTCCCCGAGTCCCCACCCAGGGCTCCCCAAGAACCGGGGGTGTCCCCCCCGCCGCTCCCCAGCCCCGGGACGCTCGGGCGCTGCCGGGGGGGTCCCGGTGGGGCCGCGGGCGGAGCCGGGCCCGGTCCCTCCCCGCCGTGGGAGGAGCCACGCGGGACCCGCGGCCGGGCAGGAGCCGCGGGCAGCGCGGAGCTCTCAAAACCGCCCGAGCGCGGAGCCGCCGGTGCCCGGTGCGCTCCCGGTGCGCTCCCCGGGGCTGACCCCGCCATGTCCCCGGGCGAGTGACACAAGCGACAGCGGCGACTCGCTGTGGTGCCCAGGTAAGGGCGGACCGGGACCCCCGGGATTCCGGTAGCGCGGTCCGGGGCTGCTCCGCGGGCGCTCGGTGCTCCCGGTACCCCCGGGCTGGCGCGGGGGGCTCTGCCCCGACGGCGGAGCTGCGGGACCCCGGCCCGGGGGGGTTTGAGCGGCCGGGGGTGCGGGGAGAGGGGCGGGATGGGGTCACAGCCGCTCCCCCGGTTCCCGTTGGGGACGGAGCCGCGGTCCCGGGGCCGGAGGGGGGGACACAAGGAGGGTTCGGTGACCCCCGGGCCGGCGGGGCTGGGGTCTCGCTGAGGATGGTGGCGAAGGAAGCGATTTCCTCGGGCAATTCCCTCTTTGTGTAATTCCTTTTTTAGTTTTTAAATCAACGTTCTGTAGAAAGAAAGCAAAATCCCCTTAAAAATTCCAGCGGGAGTTCCAAAAGGAGAACTTTCCCTGGAAATGCCGGGCAGGGCAGGGGCGCGGGGGTCCCCTCGAGAAGGGAACCCCAATTCCGGGGATTTCCTCCCGGGCTGGATCCCGGGGGCTGCGAGGAGAGGGAAGATCCCCGAGGATGGGGGGAAAGGGACCCCCGGCTGCAGCCTGGGGGGGTTTGGGGCAGATCTGCGGCGTTTTGGGGCAGATCTTACCAGAGCCATCCCCTCACCCCCAAAACGATCCTTCCCCACCCTCACCCCCCTGATTTCCCATCCTCCGCCGGACCCCCGGTGCTCCGCCAGGAGTTAATTGGGGCCGCGTGGTCCTTTGGGGATAGGACAGCAATTAACACCCTAATCCCGCCCGGGAGCCCCATCACGCATATTAAAAGTGGGATTTTCCGTGTGGGATGCTCGGGGAAGGGGAGCAGCACTTCCAGCAAAGCTGCTTAGGGGCTAAAGCTTTATGGAATGAGCCCGGGGCGGTGATGGGATTTGGGGGGGCGATTAACGGGGACCCGGGGCTGCCACCGGGGGCAAGGGGGGCTCGGGGAAGGGAAATCTCCCACCGGGAATTGCCAGCCCCCTTTTGTCACCCCCAATGTGACAGTCGGGGTGGGGGGTGTGACAAGAAGGGATTCAGGAGTGGGAACAACCCCGAAATGGGATGGTTGGAAGCTCTGGGAACGTTGCTGGAGCTCAGGGAGAGGGGTCAGCATCTCCCAGATAAAATCCTCTGGAAATTGAGAGGGAAATAGGTGGGGAAAAGGAATCCATAGGTGGGAAACAGGAATCCATAGGTGCTGGGAGCGGGCAGAAACCGCTGCTGATTTTCCCCCCGTGCTGAGGATTCTCCCTCTGGGATCCGTCCCCACGTCCCCGTCCCTCCCTTGCAGATGCCCCAGAGCTGCGCCAAGCCCTCGGACATGGCCGAGCTCGTCAGCAGCCAGGCCTGGATGGGCGAAATGCCGGCAGCCAAGGCCGAGCTGAAGGAGCAGGGGGACGCCAGGAGCGCTCCCTTCGCGCTGCTGCCGGCCCTGCCCGAGGAGCGCGACAGCGCCGAGGAGGAGGAGGAGGAGGAGGAAGAGGAGGGCGAGAAGCCCAAGAGGAGGGGCCCGAAGAAGAAGAAGATGACCAAGGCCAGGCTGGAGCGGTTCCGGGCGCGGCGGGTCAAGGCCAACGCCCGGGAGCGCACGAGGATGCACGGCCTGAATGACGCCCTGGACAACCTGCGCAGGGTCATGCCCTGCTACTCCAAAACGCAGAAGCTCTCCAAGATCGAGACGCTGCGGCTGGCCAGGAACTACATCTGGGCCCTGTCCGAGGTGCTGGAGACCGGGCAGACGCCCGAGGGGAAGAGCTTCGTGGAGATGCTGTGCAAGGGGCTGTCGCAGCCCACCAGCAACTTGGTGGCCGGCTGCCTGCAGCTGGGCCCGCAGCCGCTGTTCCTGGAGAAGCGCGAGGAGAAGCCCTGCGAGCCGGGCCTGGCCGGCCACTCCTTCGGCTACCAGGGGCTGCCCAGCCCTCCCTACGGCTCCATGGAGTCCCACCTGCTGCACCTGAAGCCGCCGGCCTTCAAGAGCCTGGTGGAGGCTTCCTTCGGGAGCCACCCCTCTGACTGCTCCACGCCTCCCTACGAGGGGCCCCTGACGCCGCCCCTGAGCATCAGCGGCAACTTCTCCCTGAAGCAGGACGGCTCCCCCGAGCTGGACAAGTCCTACCCCTTCATGGCCCACTACCCCTCAGTCGGCCTGGCCGCGGCCCACGGGCACGGCTCGCACTTCCAGGGCTCCGTGCCCCGACTACGAGATCCCGCTGGACGTCACCTTCGAGTCCTTCCCGCCCCACGTGGCCGGGGCCCAGCTCGGCGCCATCTTCAACGAGTAGCGGGGCTGGACGTGGGTTTGGGGCAGGGAGATGGCCCCAGGATGGACCCAGCATCTCTGCAGGACGTGGCCCTGAGGTGGCCGGTGCCACCGCCGCTGTCCCAGCTGTCGCCAGGAGCCACAGGAACTGCTCTGGACTCTGGATGATCATTGCTGCGTCCCCCAGAGATGCTCCCGAAGGTGTTTCCGCCTCCAGGACGTCCATCCTGACACCAAATCCAGCCCTTGGATTGTCCATCCTCTCCCTGTCCCCCTCTGGTGTGGGGACACAGCCCCTCCTGCCCCTCGGGGTGGCCGCTGTCCCTTCCCCACGTGGGGTCATGGATTTCCCAGTCCTGCAGCGGCCGGGTGGGAATGAGCCGGACACTTGCGGGAAACCAAAATGGAAATTCCCACCCCAGGGAGAACCTCTACCTTCTGCCAGCATGGATGGGGGGACAGCGTCCAGGATGGGGGACAACATCCAGGGATGGGGAGACAGTGCCCAGGGATGGAGGGACAGTGTCTAGGGACAGTGGCCCATTGCCCTGTGATGGTGGCCCATCATCCATGCAGATCCCAGTCCCTCACTGGGGTCACCATGGTCCAGCCAGGCCCTGTGGCCATCCCTCCATCGCTTTCCTCCCCAGCCTCACCACCCCTGTGCCCCACAACAGACCTGGGAACCTCGGGTGGGATCCTGCTGATCCCGTCCCGAATCCCAACGGGATTGGGATCCCACTGATCTGGATGGGATCCCACTGATCCCTCCCAGAATCCCAATTTCATTGGGATCCCACTGATCCCTCCCAGAATCCTACCTGGAACCGGAGCCCCCGACCCCCTCTCCCTTCCGGGGCCTCTCCTTTGGGTTCACAGCGTCCCCTCCCCTGCTCCTGCCGACAAAAACCTGTCTTAATTCCTGCTTTATTTATTAATTACTGTGTGTGAGGAGTCCTAATTTATTTCCTCCCGTTTTCCACGGAAATCTGGGATGTGCCCAAGGATTTTCCCCCTCTGCCCTCCAGGCTCGTAGTGGGAATTCCCTGCCTGGAGACCTTGTGGTTTTTGCCGTGCTGGTGCTCCAGGGTTATTTATTAGCCATTATTTATTTAATTTATTTCCCTCACCACCTGATTTTTTTTTTTTGCTGGTGATATTTCCCCCAATATTTCCATATTTAATGCCAAACTCCATATTTAACGGCCAGCCCGTGGATTTGGGATCCTGCCAACAGCTCCCAACTCCTCTGTGCATTTTGAGACGAGCAATAACTTTTAAATGCTATGCAACGATTTTATTTTGTTTTTTAAAGAAAATCCAGGCAACTATTTTTGATGTCCCGCTGGCCTCATGAGCTCCATTGACCAAATCTCCCCGGTTTTGTATAAAGTTGGGAATTTGGAGATGATTTGAGGCCCCTGCCCAGCCCCCGGGTCCTGGGGCTACTTCCCTTTTGTACTGAAAATGTTTTATCCTTTTGTAAAGAGACCACATTTGGGGTTTTTAGCTCAAATAAAGTCGTGGTGTTGTTTCAAGCAGCTTCCTGGGGGCTGTTGTCTCGTTTTTGGTGGGGGGTCTGGGGTGAGGGTGGGGGGCTGCCAGAGGATCTGAGCCCGCCGTGCTGGGGTCCAGCTGGGATCCCTAACCTTGGAGGGGCGTTCTGTGGGACTGGGGGGATTTGGGGTCCCAGGAATGGGGGCAGAGCAGAGCCCTGGGGGTCCCAGGACTGATTTGGGGTCCCAGGAATGGGGGTTCAGACAGCCCTGGGGGTCCCAGGACTGATTTGGGGTCCCAGGAATGGGGGCAGAGCAGAGCCCTGGGGGTCCCAGGACTGATTTGGGGTCCCAGGAACATGGGTGCAGGACAGCCCTGGGAGCACAGGGACATTCGGGGAGCTGAGATTTGTCCCAGCTGCTGCACGGAGGGGACGCGGCCGTCCTGACTTCACCCCGGCTCCTCCCCCGCGGCACCCCCGGCTTCCCCCGTCCCTCCCCAGCTGCGCCCCGACCCCTCGGCAGCGTCTGGCGGCTGTGGGGGACCCCGCGTTTCCCCCGCGTTCCCCCCGCGTCCCCTCGCACAGGGACCCCGCTCGCGTCCCGCCCCTCTGTCCCCGTTGTCCCCGCTGCCCCCGTTGTCCCCCCACCCCGCTGCCCCCCCGCCCCGCCGTCCCCCGGCCCCGCGCCGGCTGTGCCGCAGCCCGGGGGAGCCGCCGCCGCTCGGCCCCGCAAGCTGCGCCCGGCTCGCGCTGAGGGCGGGGGGCTCTCCGGGGGCCCCCGCAGCTGCAGCCGGGCCGGGGGGGGCCCTGCGGGGCCGCTCCGAGCGAGAACCGAGCCGGGAACGGGCGAGGGTGGGGGGAAGGGGGGCCTCGTGTGTCCCCAATAAAAGGGATTTAGGGACACGGATGGGGATGCGCAGAGCAGGGGTGGAACTGCCGGGGATGGACCTGCCTGGAGCGGGTTTACCTGGGAGGGGGCTCGGCCTGTCCCGCTCCGAGGGAGGTGGGGGGACCACGGGACACCAAGGTGTCACCCGGCCGTGTGTGCACGGAGGGACGCGAACGGGGGACACCAAACCGGGCTGGGACAAAAACTGGGGGCTGGGACACAAACCTCGGGCTGGGACACGAATAGGGGGCTGGGACACGAGCAGGGGACTGGGACACGAACCCCGAACTGGGACACAAACAGGGGCATGTGACACAAACTGTGGGCTGGGACACAAATCCCGGGCTGGGACACGAACCCCGAACTGGGACACCCCTGTGAGCCCCCACGCCCCCCCTGGTGCCATCGGGACCCTTCCCCAGCGATGCCCCGGCAGCCCCGGGCTGAGCACAGCGGTCTGTGCCCGCCGGGCCGAGGGTCCAGCTGTGCCCCGGCCCCCCCGGCCCCTCTGCCGCTGGCCGGGGGCCAAGCCCCGCTCGGTGCCAGCTCCCCCGGGCACGTGTGCGCCCTTCCAGCAGCCCCGGCCCGTGCCAGCAGGGCAGGAGCCGTGCCAGGCCCGCGCTGCCAGGGCACAGCTGGCCCCTGATCGCGTGGGGAGGGGGCACCCGGGGGTGGGGGTGTCCCCGTGTCCCCGCAGGACACCGGCGCGGGGGGGTGGCACTGCTGAGGAGCTGAGGGTGGGTGTGCTCACTGTGCCCAGCCCGGGGGTCGTGGGGAGGGTCCCTCATCCTCTCTGGGGGTCCCTGGACACCCCAACCCCCCCACAGGGGTCCCACAGGTAGGGGGGACATGGGGCAGGGGTCGGGGGGCAGCTTCTCCTCCCATCCCACCTGGGGAATTCTGGGGAGGGGCAGTGGGGGGTCCAGCCTGACCCATGGAGGGACATCCTGACCCATTGAGGGACACTCTGACCCATGGAGGGGACACTGACCCATGGAGGGGACACTGACCCATGGAGGGGACCCCCTCGCCCATGGAGGGGACTCCCTGTCCCCCCTCGCCCATTTGGGAGCAGCCCCCAGCCCCGGGGGTCTCGGCTCGGGGTCGCCCTGGTTTCCCGGGCAGGGTGGGGCTGCCCAGGGCTGGATAATTGCTAAGCCCCTCTAAAGCCCGGCTTTCAGGGCTGTAATTCTGATATTTGCCTGTAATCTGATAACACCGCCGGCCATGAGCTCCTAATGTGGCCGGCTCGGGAAACCGCGCGGATTTTCCCACTAAGCCGGGAGATCGGGCTCGGGGCTCTCGACTTAATCGTCTTTTCCCTCGTGGGGACGGCGGATTTTGGCAAACGAACTTTTCCTGCGGGTTGGAGGGGGCAGAGGAGCCACCGTGGTCGGGAGGGTGGAGGTGGTGGCGCCCTGGGGATGCGGGGGTTAAATGGGGTCGTGCAAGGCCGTGACCCCCAGGTGCAAACCCCCCGTCACCGTCACCCTGGTGGGCTCAGGGGCGGTGCCTGCTCTCCAGCAGCTCAGGGAGTTGGTCCTGGGTGAGGCTGTGAGGGTGGGGGGCTCCTGTGTGGGGTGTGCCATTCCTGCAGCTTCAGCAGTCTGTCTGTCTGTCTGTCTGTCTCTCCATGGATTCTATCCATCCATCTGTCCGTCCGTCCATCCATCCATCCATTCGTCCATCCATCCATCCGTCCATCCATCCCTGCACCCATCCATGGGTTCTATCTATCCATCTGTCCATCCATCCATCCATCCATCCATCCATCCATCCATCCATCCATCCATCCATCCATCCATCCATCCATCCATCCATCCATCCATCCATCCATCCATCCATCCATTTGTCCATCCGTCCATCCATGGATTCTATCCATCTGTCATCCCTGTGTCCGTCCATCCCTCCCTCCCTCCTTCTGTCCATCCGTCCGTCCATCTGTCCCTCCATCCCCTGCATGCTGCCGTCCCCAGCCAGGGCAGGACTTGTGCCCTGCGATGCCACCGCGGGCTGGCACCAGAACTGTCCCCAACCCCATCACGGCAGGGCTGGCACCGGGGCTGTTCTGCCCTTCCCGGCAGATCCCCGGAGCCCTCGCGGTGCTGGAGACCCTGGGAATGCCTGGCTGGGAGCTGGGACCCGGCAGCTGCCAAGGCAAACTGCCCCAAGCGCCGGGCTCGGGGTGGTTGTTGTGCTCTGATACAAGTTCAGGGAGCTCCCGGCTTAATCCGCGCCAGATAAACCAACAGCGCGGAGATTTGGAGTTATTGACGAAGTCTCTGCTCGGGCGAGATTAGAGCTCGGCTTAACGATGTTGCAGGAGGGTTTGGGGACGGTTTAATCAGAATTTGTACAGCAATAATCCCATCTTTAAACTCGTCCCCGGGCCAATCCCTCCCAAGTTGCGATGGGGGGAGGTGGGGAGGCCTCGGGGGCGTTTCCAGCCCAAATGAGTCGGGGGGAGGCAGAGAGGGGATGTGGGGGGATTCCTCGCTGTGGGGGTGGGCAGGGCCTGGCACGGGGTGCCCAGAGGGTCCCTGGCAGTGTCCGAGCGCTCGGAAGGGCAGGGGGAGGTGACCCTGTGACCCGGCAGGGGTGGCACTGCGTGGGCTTCGCATCCCTTTGCTGATTCCCGCGAAATCCCCGCACAAACCCCATAAATCAACACCGATCCCTGAAGCCAAACCAGCGCCGAGCCCCGGCTCCGCCATCCCCCCCCCCCAACCCTCCGCGAGCTCCTCTCCCGTGCCTCAGTTTCCCCCGGGGAACCACCGAAACCTCGCCCGGCGGGGACGCGGCGGCTTTTGTGGCTGCGCGGCGCTTTCAGGGAGCACAAAGGGGCCCCGGCGGCACAGATGGAGCCTTTCAGAGGGGAGCCGGGCTCCTTTCGCCGTCTGCCGCCGGGCGCTGCCTCCCGCCGCAATCCCCCGTAATTGAATCCGCACTTTCATAGCTCATTACCCCCCTGATGGATTGGATTAGCGGGGGCTGCGCCCGCCGGCCCCGCCGGGGAACAGTTGGGCTGCTCGGCGGCTCCGGGGTGCCCGGGGGGCCCCGGGGGCTCCGGGACACGAGCGGCAGCGCGGGGGGCAACGGACGCGACCCCGCCGTGGGTGCCCAGCGGTGCGGGCACCTCCTGGGCATCCCCGGGACCCCCTGGGCATCCCCGAAACCCCCATGGCATCTCCGGGATTGCCTGGGCATCCCCAGAACCCCCTCGGCATCCTTGAAACCCCCTGGGCATCCCCAGCAGCCCTTGGGCATCTCCGGGACCCCCCTGGGCATCCCCGGGATAGCCGAGGCATCTTTGGCACCCCCTCGGCATCCTCGGGACCCTCTCAGCATCCTTGAAACCCCCTGGGCATCCCCAGCAGCCCTTGGGCATTCTCGACACCCCCTGGGCATCCCCGGATTCACCGTGCTGAGTTCCAGGGGCGCGGGTGTGCCCCCACTGTGCCAGGGGCAGGGTGGGTGCAGTGCCCACCCCGCGGTCCCCCCGTGTCCCCACCTGGGCGACCCCTCAAAGGATGGGCTGTGGGGTGTCAGAGCCCTTGAGGGGCAAATCTGGGGTGCTGGGACCCCCGGAGGACGAAATTTGGGGTGTTGGGACCCCCGGGGACAAGGTTTGGGGTGCCGGAAGCCCCCAGGGTTTGGTTTCGTGGTTGTTCCATCCTCGGAACAGCCCCTGGAAAGGGAGGGATGGGGAGGGGGATCAGGGCGCTGCCCCTGCCCCTCTCGGGGGGGCTCTGCCTCCCCCCGCCCCAAAAGGCGGGCGGGACCCCGCAGGAGCCGCCCCCTCCCCGTGCCCGTGTCCATCTGGGACCAACGGCCGCCGCTCCCTCGTTAACCCCGCTCCGGGGGGACCCCGGCCCAGCTGCCGGCCCTGCTGGGGGGGCTGGGGGGGCTCTGCCCTGCCTCTCCCATCCCTTCCATCCCCGGGGTAAATCCTTGGGTTTGCCATCCCAAAAAACTGGGATCCCAAAAACCTGGGATCCCAAAAACCCGGGATTCCAAAATCCTGGGATCCCAAAAACCTGGGATCCCAAAAACCCGGGATCCCAAAAAAACTGGGATCCCCAAAACCCGGGATTCCAAAATCCTGGGATCCCAAAAACCTGGGATCCCAAAAACCCGGGATGGTGGGGCCCGACCCCTCCCCCTGCGCTGCACCCGGAGCCGGGGGATGCTCCGGGGGTCCCTCCCACCTCAGGGCTGGGATTTTGGGGTCGTTTCTCCGTGAATTTGGTGCTCAGGGCTGCGCCGGAAGGTGCTGAGACTCCTGGGGCATTCCCAAACGCAGGAATCCCCTCGGGGTTTTTTTGGGATCATCCCAGCCGTTTTTTGGGATGGTCCCAGTGGCTTTTGGGATCGTCCCAGCGGTTTTTGGGATCGGCTCAGTGGTTTTTTGGGATGGTTTTTTGGGATGCTCCCAGCGGTTTTTAGGGATGGTCCCAGCAGTGCCGCTCCGGGGCTGGATCCAGCTGCAGATCCCGATCCCTCCCCTGGATGAGGAGCTCCAGGGCCCTCAATGGTTTAGCAAACCCCATACTCATCCTCATCCTCTCAGGCCGAGCTGGCGCTGCCGCGGCAGATGCGGCCCGAGCCCATCGGGGCAGTTGGGGCCGGATCGGTTTCGGGCGGGATTAGGGAGGCTCCGCTCCCCAGGGCTCGGATTAGGGTCTAAAGCCGCGAGCTTGGCCCGGCGGGGGCTCAGCTGGAGCCGGAACCCTCCTCATCCTCACTGGGCTGCTGGGGAGGCGCTGCCCGCGGTGTGCGGGGTGAATCCCGCAGGGGAGGGAGGGCCACGGAGCCCGAATATTCCGAATTTCTCCTAAAACCATCGGGGGTCTCTCGGGGATCTCCCCTGGTGCTGGGCAGGGGGAAACACAAGGGAAACGGGAAAACCCCCAAAAAACACAGCGAAAAAGGCAATAAAACTTTGGGAAACCAGGGGGAAACCCCAATAAAACAAGGGGGAAACGGGGAATAAACCAAATAAAACAAGGGGGGGAGAAACCCAATAAAACATCGGGAAAACGGGGAATAAACCCGACAAAACACGGGGGGAAACCCAAGGGAAAACAAGGGAAAACCCAAGAAAACACCGGGAAAATGGGAAAAAAACTCAAGGGGAAAAAAACCCCATAAGAAAATACGGGAAAAACGGGGAGAAAACCCCAATAAAACATGGGGAAAACCGGGAAAAAACCTAAGAAAACACGGGGAAAACGGGAAAAACGCCACACTGAGGGCTTCGGGGGGAGTGCAGGGGATACCCCGACATCCCCCCGGGTGGGAGCGGGGGTCGAAGCCCCCCGAGTGTCCCGGCGAGCTCAGCTGGGCCGGGCCCACCTGGGCAGGAGCCCCCGGCAGGAGCGGGACCCCCGAGAGCCGCGCGGGGCTGGGGCGGCCCCGAGGTGCTGGGGGGGGGTCTCGAGGAGCTGGGGGGGCCCCGAGGATCTGGGGGGGTCCCGAGGAGCTGGGGGGTCCCGAGGATCTGGGGGGGTCCCGAGGATCTGGGGGGGCCCCGAGGATCTGGGGGGGGGCCCGAGGATCTGGGGGGGGGCCCGAGGAGCTGGGGGGGCCCCGAGGATCTGGGGGGGGGCCCGAGGATCTGGGGGGGCCCCGCGCTGGCAGCAGATGGCCGGGGGCAGCTTGGCCGCACCTGCCCCTCCTCTCGTGCCCTGCCCTCGCTCGGCTTCGTCTCCTTTCCCCTCGCGGCTTCATCCCCGCATGGCTTCAAACTTCCCGGGGAACCGGGGCTGGAGTGCGCGGCTCTGGGAGCGTTTTTTTAATAGATAAAAGATGTTCTATGTATATATTTTTAATATGCTTTATATATAAATACTATAGGTATATGTATTGTATGTATATATGTATATATGTATATATGTATATATGTATATATGTATATATGTATATATGCACACATGTATATATGTATGTATATATGTATATATGTATGTATAATGTATGTATATACATTTAATATACTTTAATATATATGTGTATATATATTTTTAAATATACTTTATATATAAATACTATAGATATATGTATATATGTATATATGTATAATATATGTATACATATTTAACTTTTATATATGTGTATATATATTTTTAATACACCTATTTAAAAATATCTTTATTTATATACGATATAAATATATATTTATGTTAAAAATATATAAATATATAAATATATGCTTATATATTATATATAAAATATACTTTTATATATAGCTTTAATATACTTATATATAATTCAAAATATATATTTATAGATACATAAATAATATAATGTATTAATAATTTAATAAAAGTGGTACGACAACTAATAATATAATAAATAAATAATATAATGTAAAGATAATAAATAAGTATACGAACAAAACTTATCATATGGGATCTAATTTACGTAGAAATACATATAAAATATATAAATGCACCATCGAGTATCATATGTAAGTGAATAGCTAAAGATGCGGGGCCGGGGCTCTGTGTGACCCTGGGGGCAGCGGGTTCCTTTGGCACCACCGAGGGTGAGATTTGGCAGCCGGGAGGCTGCGGGAGCCTGTGCCAGGGCAGGGATGGCAGCGAGGAGGGACCGGGACCGCTCCTGTGCCGGGGTGGGCAGGAGCCGCCCCTGGAGCTGAGAGCTCCCGGCCGGGCTGGGGCACCTGGAGCGTCCCCGTCCCGCAGCTCTGCCCTGCCCTGGCCCCCCCCGCCGGCCCGGACCACCCTGGCCGTGTCCCCAGCGCTGGGAGCCGCAGCTGGACCCTCCGAGGGCTCCGTGTCACCCCAGTGTCACCCCCGTGTCACCCCAGTGTCACCCCGTGTCACCCCCGTGTCACCCCCGTGTCACCCCAGCGTCACCCCCGTGTCACCCCAGTGTCACCCTGGCTGCGGGGACACCCCCGTGTCATCCCCGTGTCACCCCAGCTGGACCCCTCCGAGGGCTTTGTGTCTCCCCCCGTGTCGCCTCGGCTCCGTGTCCCCCCCCATGTCACCCAGCTACGGGGACACCCCGGATCCCCCCACAGCCGCCCCCTCCCCGGTTTCCCAGCGCATTTCTATAAATCAAGCTGTGGCATCCCCCCCGCCCTCCCCGCGCGGGGTTCGGGGGTCACCTGTGACCCCCGGCAGATGGCGCGGGGCCCGCCAGCCCTGCCCAGCACCATCTGTCAGCAGCTCCGGAGCTCCCCGCCCTGGGACCCCCCGGCCGCGGCTGCGGGAGGAGGGGACGGGGACCGCGGGGGGAGCTGGTGGCTGTCACCCCCCTCTTGGGACCCCCCAAATCCGGGGGTGAGCGGGAGAAGGGGCGCTGGGGGGTCCCGGTGCCTCGGGGTGGGTCGGGGGCTTGTCCCGAGAGCGGGGCGTCATCTCCACAGCCCGGGGGTCCGGGGGTGCCGGCCTGGGGGTCCCGCTGCCCCCCGGGCTCCGCTTTGAGCCCCTGGGGGCTGTGCTGGAGCAGCTGGAGCCCCGAGCAGCCCCAGCCCGGGGGATTTGGGGGCTCTGGGGAGCGGCGGCCCCGGGGAGAGCTCAGCTGGGCGGGGGCAGAGCCGAATTCCCGGGGAGGGGCTCCAGGGGACAGAGCCCCCGGGACCGGCCGGGTCCGGGGGGGGACAAGGCCTCGGGGGGGCTCAGAGAAGGGGTGTGGGGGACAAACGGAGGGAGAAATGGGGTGCGGGATAAAAGGGGGGGCTGTTGCAGGGACACGCAGGACCCAGCGCTCCTCCAGCCCGGGCAGCGTTTATTCCACTCAGGATCCTCCGTTCCGTGCCAAATCCTTCCCGTCCCGCCGCTCCTCTGCCGAGCCCGGGCCCGCCACACGCGGCGGGGTCTGGGGGTGTCCCCTCGTGGGGTGTCCCCCCGTGGGGTGTCCCCCCGTGGGGTGTCCCCTCGTCCCCTCCCCGCGGGGTTCGGCCCCCGCCGCTCCCGTCCCGCGGCCCCGAGCAGCGCGGGGGCGGCCCCGGGGCTCGGTGCTCGCCCCCCAGCCGAGCCCCCCTCAGGGTGACACCGCTCAGGGTGACATCACCGCTCAGGGTGACGTCACCGCTCAGGGTGACGTCACCGCTCAGGGTGACATCACGTAGGCGGTGGCGATGAACCTCCTGCCGCCGCCGTAGGTGGCCTTGGTCCAGGGGTAGGTCTGCACGCTGAGGCGGTGCCCGCCCAGGCTCAGGTGGCACCTGCGGAGACACCATCGCCTGTCACCGCCTGTCAGCGCCCTGCTCCGGGTCTGTGTCCCTCAGGGGTGGGGGTCTTGGTGTCCCCACAGCCACAGTGCTCCAGCCCTGAGCCCCTCATCCCACAGCCCCATCTCCAGGGTGCTCTTGGTGTCCCCAGGCAATGCTGTTCCATCCCCATCCCCATTTCCATTCCCATCCCACCCCATCCCAAAATCCCATAAATCCCATAAATCCCATAAATACCATAAATCCCATAAATCCCATCCCAATATCCCATAAATCCCATCCACATCCCATCCCATCCCTCCCCAAATTCAGGGCCAGCCTCAGCCCTGACGGGGGCTCAGGGAGGCCCCGCTGGCCCCAGGGCCAGACTTGGGATGGACAGAGGGACTCCGGATGGACAGAGGGACACGGGATGGACAGAAGGACATGGGATGGACAGGACACAAGTGCACAGAATGGACAGAGAAGGACTCGGGATGGACAGAAGGACACGGGACAGACAGAAGGACACGGGGTCAGCACTCACGCCCGGCCGGGCCGCGCGAGGAAGCAGAGGGTGTAGAGGCCGAACTCGAACTCGGGGCTGCAGCCGATGAAAGCCGAGCCCACCTCCTTGTAGAAGCCGTCCCAGCTGAACTGCAGCCCCAGCACGTCGGGGTACGAGTCCCACTGGGGGAGAGGAGTTTGGGCTCAGCAGGGTGGGAACCCCCCAGCCCGGCCAGGAACACCCCCAGCCCCTCAGGGAGCGTCCAGAGCAGCTCCTGGCCAGGCTGGGGGTCCCAGCAGAGCCCCCCGGCCCCAAATCTCCCCCTCAAGGCTTGGGAGCCCCTCCTGCCCCCGGCATGGTGGGTTCCAGCCCTTCCCACCCTGCAGCGGGGATGGGGCAGGGGGAGCACCCCTGATCTGGGGTTCATCCCCGTGGGTGCAGTACGGGGTGCCCCAGCCCCCCGAGCTCTCACCGGCCCGTCGAAGTTGTGGCTGAAGTAGTTGAGGACACCCTGCTTTTCCAGGAGGTAGAAGCGGATCCAGTTGTGGAATCCAGACACTTTTCCCTTTTTCACCTCCCCTAAAACACAGAGGGGGTGTTGGGGTGAGCCCCTGGCCTGGGGAGGGCTGCACCTGAGAACAGGTGCTGGAAACTGGGGGAGGGCTGTTTGTACCTGAAAACACGTGCTCGAAGCCGCTGGAATCCCGCTGCCCGTCCCCTCGGGAGTACAGACCGAACCACATCTGGTTCAGGTCCTGCAGGAACTCCTGCTCGGAGCTGTAGCGATCTGCAGGGAAAGGAGGGGGCGCAGGGAGAGGCAGAGCTGGGGGTCTGGGTGCTGGGAAATTCAGATTTTCTGTGTGACACACTCTGACCCCCAGGCGAGCGATGCCTTTGACCTGAGGCCGTGGAGAAGTGCTATCAATTAATTCCAAAATTGATTAATAGCACTGGGATTATGGGTGTGTGGTTTGATTAGAAGTGTATAATGTCACAGGGTGGAAAACGTAGAGTTTGGTGTTTTAGAATAGAGAAATAAATACGGAGCAAGATGGAGGTTTTAGGTCGTTCTTCTTCCTTCTTCTTCATGGGTTTGGGTGGTGTTTTGTAATTGGACAGAAAAATCTGCATTGAGGGCTTTGAGTAATTAGTTGTTGGGTTAAAAGTGAAAATAATTTAGGTGTCATTTCTTAATTAGATAGTTTAGCCTTAAAACACCTTGTAACAAGAGATTGTTGGCCATTTTGTGCCTGGTTAATGAAGGACTGCAGAACTCAGTGCTGTGAGACTGTAACATGGGTAAAAAACGATAAACGCCTGAGTCTGAATGTGAAATATCATAACGCAGATTAGAAACAAAAAACACCTGAGTCTGAATTTGAAATATCATAACGCAGATTAGAAACAAAAAACACCTGAGTCTGAATTTGAAATATCATAACGTAGATTAGAAACAATAAACACCTGAGTCTGAATGTGAAATTGAATATGAATGCAAAATATCCTAACGTGGATAAACACCTGAGTCTGAATGTGAATTATCATCTCAAATACCTTCAATCCCGACCTCCAAAAAGGCAGCTGAGAACCAGCAGGGTTCCCCATCCCTTCCCCACTCTGTCCCTCGGGAATTCTCCCTGCTGGACTCCCCCTGTGCCCATCCCAGGTTGGGTTTTACGGCAACTCCTGAGAGCCAGAGAGAAGTTTGATAACAGGATCCGTGTTTAGCCCTGAAAGAATTTCCTACCAAGGTCGTTGACATAGAAACCAAGAAAGAAAAGGATAAATAAGAGAAACCTGCAATTATTCCGATGAGCGCTTTGTTTGTCTCTCGTGACCAATGATAGAAGTGTAAACTTAGGAGTTTTGTAAGGATGTATGAAAGGCATGCAAGCTAAAATGAAAATGGGGTTTTTATTTTAAAAAACCCATTTAAAAATAATTTTTTATATTAAAAGCCTCCTGAAAATGGAGTGTGCTGCTTTGGATTGTCTCCCTTTGGGATTCCCCTATTCCCGGCCCTGCCCCACACTCACCTTTTCCCTGCAGGAACACAAAGAGTTTCTTCATGAGCTCCGTTTTCATCACCTCCTCGAGGAATCGCTCCTGCTCCCGCAGTTCCTCGGCCGTCACCTCCTCCTCCCTGCCCGTGGCCCTCTGGTAATTATCCAGCAGCTTAATGAAGCTGGCGTAGGTGGGCTTGGAGAAGAGCTCCTCGTTCACGTATTTGTAGAGCCTGGGGGAGAATTGCTGGGATTGCAGCTGCCTTCCCCCAGCCCGGGCCCGCTGTCCCTCCCCGGTGCCACTCACGGCTGCGGGGACCGGTCCTGCTTGTCCCCGGTCTCGTCGGGGCCCGCCAGGTGCTGCGGGTTCAGGGCGATGTCGCTGGGCCGGGCTTTGTTGTGATCCAGCCCGTAAAGCTGCTCTGAGAGCTCCAGCAGCTCCTGCTCCGAGATGGAACCGCTGCTGCTGGAGAATCCGTCTGTGGGGACAGCAGGGGCTGGGCACAGTTCTGGGGTCCAGGGAAAGGTGGGGGATCCATGAAGAGTGAGGGGGATCCATGGAAAAGTGAGAGGAATCCATGGGAACTGAGGGGGATCCACGATAAAGTGAAGGGGATCCATGGAAAAGTGAGAGGATCCAGAGGATCCATGGAAAAGTGAGGATGTTCCTGTGGGGACAGCAGGGGCTGGGGACAGCTCTGGGATCCATGGAAAAGTGAAAGGGGATCCAGAGGATCCATGGAAAGGGGAGGGAATTCCCCGAGGAACGGGGGGAACACCCCAAGAAATAAAGGGGGACACCCTGAGGAATAGAGGGTGACACCCTGAGACACCTGAGGGTGACATCCCGAGGAATAAAGGGGGACACCCCGAGGTACCTGGGGACAGTTCTGCCCCTCCGGACTCACCGCGGCTTCGAGCTCCGCCCTCGGCGCCTTCCCCACCTGCGGAGCAGAGGAAAAGGAGCTCAGGGGGTTGGGGACACCTTGGGGACACCTTGGGGACCTGCAGAGGCTCAGAACCACCCCCGGGACACCCCGAATCCCTGTGGCCGGGCGCTCACCGGGCCCGCAGTGCCTCTCGTGGTCCTCGCAGCAGTTGTGCTCTGCCTCGCACCCGGGGTGACAGTGACACTCGTCCTCCTCATTGAAGGGCTCCCCGCAGCGTCCCTCGCACGAGTCGGGGGCTGTGTACAGATCTGTGGGGACACCAACGGAGGGTGGCACTCAGGAGGGGCTGAGTGCGGCCACCCCCGCCCTGGAGCATCCCCGTGTCACCCTCTGTCCCCTCCCGGGCCAGCCTCACACAGCCCAAGAGCCATCGGGGATCTTTGTCACCAGGGTCACTCCTCTTGGGCCGTGTTTGTCACAACCTCAAGGTGACATCGGGGAACGGCCCCCGGAGCTGCTCCCCATGATTCACCCTGGGATGAGCCCCAGTGCACCAGGTTACCCCAGGAACTGCTCCCCGTGATTCACCCCGGGATGAGCCCCAGTGCCCCGGGCCAGCCCCAGGCAGCCCAGCCAGGATCTTTGTCACCAGGATTGCTCCTCTTGGCCTGTGTTTGTCACAACCTCAAGGTGACATTGGGGAACGGCCCCTGGAACTGCTCCCCGTGATTCACCCCGGGATGAGCCCCAGTGCCCCGGGTCCCTCCGGAGCTGCTCCCCGTGATTCACCCCCGGATCCTGGGATGAGCCCCGGCCCCCCCGGAGCAGCTGCCGCATTCCAGGCAGCCTCGTTTGCATGGTGCTGGGAAAACTGGGAAAACTGGGAAAACTCCTTCCCGAGCTGTTGGTAACAAAGGAACTGCCGAGCACCTGCGTGGTGGCGAAAAGCAAAGCTAAAAATAGCAGCGGTGAAGCCTTGGAGGGGACAAGGGACACTCTCAGAGGGACAAGGGTGCCTGGAAGGTGTCCCTGTCCCAGAGGTGTCCCCGTCCCACAGGGTGTCCCTGTCCTATAGGGTGTCCCTGTCCCATAGGGTGTCCCTGTCCCAGCATGGTGTCCCTGTCCCCAAGGTGTCCCTGTCCCACAGGGTGTCCCTGTCCCAGAGGTGTCCCTGTCCCAAAGGTGTCCCTGTCCCAGAGGTGTCCCTGTCCCACAGGGTGTCCCTGTCCCCAAGGTGTCCCTGTCCCACAGGGTGTCCCTGTCCCAGAGGTGTCCCTGTCCCAAAGGTGTCCCTGTCCCAGCATGGTGTCCCTGTCCCATAGGGTGTCCCTGTCCCCAAGGTGTCCCTGTCCCAAAGGGTGTCCCTGTCCCAGCATGGTGTCCCTGTCCCACAGTGTGTCCCTGTCCCAAAGGTGTCCCTGTCCCAAAGGTGTCCCTGTCCCAGCATGGTGTCCCTGTCCCACAGTGTGTCCCTGTCCCACAGTGTGTCCCTGTCCCCAAGGTGTCCCTGTCCCACAGTGTGTCCCTGTCCCAAAGGTGTCCCTGTCCCAGCATGGTGTCCCTGTCCCAACATGGTGTCCCTGTCCCAAAGGTGTCCCTGTCCCAAAGGGTGTCCCTGTCCCAGCATGGTGTCCCTGTCCCCAAGGTGTCCCTGTCCCACAGTGTGTCCCTGTCCCAGCAAAGGCAGCCCTGGAGCAGCGGGCGTTGCCCTCCCTGGCAGAGCTGCTGCAATCTCCCGACATCTGAGGCACCGCGGGCTTGCCCAACCCGGGTGAAAGGTGGCCCCGGGGCAAATCCTGATGTGGCTCATCCTGTCCCGGAACACCCAGGCGATGACAGCGACATCCAGGCCATGAGGGTGGCATCAAACTCCCAACACCGCCTCCTTCCCTCGTTGTTTGTCCCCTCTGTCACTTCACCTCAATTATTTGTTCTTGGTGATGTCACCCCAGCCCTGCAGGTGCTGAGGGACCCCTTGGCTCCCTCTCCCCGCAAATCCCAGCTCTTGGGGGTGTCCTTGGCTCGGCTTTCCCTCCTGGTTTCCCATTCCCTGTAATTCCTTTAAACAGGAGGATTTTAGCAGGGGGGTCTCAAGGTTCTCTGGAAGCCCCTGAGCAGAGCTGGGAGAACATCCAGGGCAGGGACATCGCATGGACGGGGTGCTCAGCGCTGCCCAGACCCTCCCAGTGTGACCAGGCCAGCCCCAGCCCCACTCCCGGAGCAGCACTGGGATCAACGCCCCTGGCTCGCTCATCCCGCTCCTTTTCCAGCCGCAATCCCGGCGGGATTGTGCAAGGCAGGAGCTGCCCACGCTCCCCCGTCAGCGCCGAGCCCGTTCCGGTGCCGGTGCCGTGCGGCCCGAGCGTGTCACAGCGGCCCGAGCGTGTCACAGCGGCCCCGGCGAGTCCCGGCAGGGCCCCGACCCTGACTCAGCCCTCGGAGGGGCGGGCTCAGCATCATCCCAAATCCCAAATCCCCAGTGCCAAATCCCCGACGCCACGGGGCACCTGAGCAGTCTCAGGGCAGGGGAACGGCTCCTCTTCCTCACTCAGACAGGGCTCTAAATCCCTAAAGCGACCCTAAATCAACCCTAAATCGCTGCAGGGCTTCCCCTGTCCCTGGAGGGCTGATCGGAGGGGGAGGCTCAGCATCATCCCAAATCCCCAATCCCAAATCTCCAATGCCACAAGGTGCCCAAGGGGTCTCAGGGCAGGGGAATGGCTCCTCCTCCTCACTCAGACACGACCCTAAATCCCCAACTCGACCCTAAATCCCTAAATGGACCCTAAACCACGGCAGGGTCCTCAGCTGTCCCTGGTGGGAGGGTAGGAGAGGCTTTTTGGGAGCTTTTTGGGAGAGATGGAAACGCCACGGGGGCGGCGGCCTGGGACAGAAGGACAGAAGGACAGAAGGACAGAAGGACAGAAGGACAGAAGGACAGAAGGACATGGCTCATCCACACTCAGCCACCCCGGGGGTTTTTGGCTGGTCCAGCCAGAGGAGATTTTTTGGCTGATCCTGCCCCAGGATTTCCTCTGGCTGCACAAAGCACAGGAATATTTCTCTCTCTCTCAGGGAGGCCGAGGGAAGGGGGGGTTATTCCCTGCCCAGCTCCATTCTCTGAGCACTGGGGAGGCACCGGAGCTCTCCCAGTGCTCCCAGTTTGGTTTCGGGCTCGGGGATGAGTCAGCTCAGCCAGAGCCGCGTCCTCGAGCCCCTGGCCTGACTCAGGACCTCGCTCCTCCAGGAAAACACGGATCCAAACCCAGCCCAGCTCCAGGAGGGACCATCTGAAGGACAAACGAACCTGGAACAGCGCTGTGGACAGCCTGAGCTTCCCAAACCCCCAGCTCCTGTCCCCAAACCCAGAGGTGAGCCCTGTCTGTGGGACAATCAGGGAAAATCTCCCACTGCCCACACGAGGAGAAGTGGAGGGGTGCCAGGGCCAGCAGACAGGTCCAGCAGGTGGCCAGGACTGACCACGAGGCAGCCGAGCTCCCCAGCCACCTTCACCGCGGGTTTTCCTTCTGGAACAGCTCAGGACTCACTCAGGAGTTTGGGAACTCAGGGCTCACAGAGGAAATTTGGGAACTCAGGATTCACACAGGGAGTTTGGGAACTCAGGGCTCAGAGAGGAAATTTGGGAACTCAGGATTCACACAGGGAATTTGGGAACTCAGGACTCAGGAAATCTGGGAACTCACAGAAGAAATTTAGGAACTCAGAGAGGAGTTTGGGAACTCACTCAGGAGTTTGGGAACTCAGGGCTCACACGTTAAATTTGGGAACTCTCAGAGGAAATTTGGGAACTCACTCAGGAGTTTGGGAACTCGCTCAGGAGTTTGGGAACTCACAGAGGAGTCTGAGAACTCGGGACTCAGGAAATTTGGGAACTCACAGAGGAGTTTGGGAACTCAGGACTCGCTCGGGAGTTTGGGAACTCCTGCTCCCAGCCCCACGCAGGTTTGGAGCCTCTCCTGTGAGCTGGCCTTGCAAAACTCCTCATCTCTCATCCCAGGGGGACTCATCCTCTCCTGGGCCATCAGATACGAGCTCCTGGCAGCGTCGGGGGTGATGAAATCCCGTCCTCAGTGCCAGGGGATCGCAGTTCATGCTTTATGCAAGAACTCAGCACCTCCTCATCCCCGCGGGATCCCGGCTGCCAAATCCTGGTGGCCCCGAGCTCCTCCTTAAACCCAGAGCCCCCTGAGCACCCCCTGGCACCTCGGGGTCGTGTCTGGGCTGCGTTTGCCACCTGAGCTGCCTCTGTGGCCACAGGGGGAAGGTGGATACAGGATTGGGACTGGAAAACACCCAAAGCTGCTTTTCCAAGGAAAGGAGGCGCCAGAAAAAGGTTCCCTGAGCTTTGCAGGACCAAAGCAGGCTCAGACACACCCGGACCCCAACTGGTGGGCCAGAGGAGTTGGACAATCCACCCCCAGCCCGGGCTGGATTTCCAGCATGGAAAGACCCCCGTGCAGCCCGGCTGGCTCCATCCCAGTTCTCCCAGCAGGGCCGAGCTGCTGGTGGAGGGCAGCGCTCCCGGCCCGTCCCCTGCAGCCCCCGCTGGTTACTCACGGCCGGACACGCAGCCCAGGGCGATTCCTGCCCCCAGCAGGAGCATCCAGAGCTCCATCGCCCCTCGGGAGCGCCGGGACCGGGTCGGGAGCGTCGGGGTCGGGTCGGGAGCGCCGGGACCGGGTCGGGAGCGCCGGGACCGGGTCGGGAGTGCCGGGACCGGGTCGGGAGCGTCGGGGTCGGGTCGGGAGCGCCGGGATGGGCTCGGGAGTGCCGGGACCGGGTCGGGAGCGCCGGGACCGGGTCGGGAGTGCCGGGACCGGGTCGGGAGCGCCGGGATGGGCTCGGGAGTGCCGGGATGGACTTGGGAGTGCCGCAGCTCCCCGGAGCTCCCGGGTTTTTGTGGGTCCCGCGGGGGGGGGGGGGGGGGGCGTGATGGCAGCGAGGGCTCCACGGGCGCGCTGCACCCCAACTTCCCCAAAACTCATTAAGCGCGCGGCTAATTACAGGCTGCCCGCAGAGGGAGGAGGGCCGGTAAATCCAGAATCCCGGGCTTGCTCCGCAACCCCCGGGGGCGGCCGAGGCTGCGCGGGGAGGGTCCCAGGGGGGCTTTGCCCACCCCCCCCAGAACCGCTGGCACAACCGGGTCCTGACTGGGGGTCGCGCTTTGGGGCACTGGTTAACTGGGGAGCAGCGTTAATTGGGGGTAATGTGCTCCCCTAGCTCAGCTCTGGAGGTTGTGACTCCCCCTCCGGCACGGATCGGCCTCGTTGGAGCCTCCAGGAAAGCCCAGAACTCCAGCACAGCCCCGGGGGGAGGTTTGGAGTCATCCCAGCCTGCTCCCACTGCCGGGGTGAGCCCAGAGCTGCCCCAGGGACCCTCCCCGGCCCTGGGGGGCTCAGGCCAGGCCTGGGGGGGTCACAGCCCCTTCCCTGCCCAGCCAACCCCAATGGGAAAAGTTCCCAGCCTGGAGCTGAGCAGGGAATTTCCAGGGAGATAACGGAGCCCCAGCAGCGCTGGGAGGGTCCCCACCTGCACCACCAGGCTCTGCCTCCTCTTTCTCACTCCCTGCTGCGTTTTTCTGGGAAACCTCATCCCAAAGCCCGCAGGATTTGCTCCAGACACTTCTCCACTCCCTCGCCGGCCCAGGGGTGGCCAAGCCCGGCTGGTCCTGGTGGTGCAGAGCCCTCTGGCCTGGCCTGGGGCAGTTCCAGACAGGGGCAGCATTTGGGGGCTCCGGGGGGCAGCCCTGGGCTCACCTGGGACACGACCCCGATGCTCTGGGTGCAGCCACAGCCCCGGGACAGGGTGAGAGGCTCACACCCTGTGCCCCCCACCTGGGCAGGTGAGACCCGACCCCAAACAGCTCCCGAGGATCCTGGGGGGATCCTGGGATCCATCCTGGAGCAGGGAGCGGCCCCTGCTGTGCCCCGGGCAGTGCCAGCTGGCACAGGGGCGGCGTTTGGTGCAACAAGGGCCGGGTTTGGCTTCTCCCTCAGCCCTCAGTCATTTCCTGACCTGTCCCCTCCTGGTGCCAGTGCTGTGTCACCTCCCCTGGGGCAGCTCCGGGGCCGTCCCCAAGGTCACACTGGGGGTGCGGGTGCAGGGGGTGACCCCGGGCTCGGGGAAGAATGGGGAGCGCAGCCATGAGTACAAAAATACCTCTATTGCTCTGCCTCGCCTGCCCGGAGCTCAGCGGGGCCACATCTGAGTCCAGGGCTGAGCTCTGGGGGCTCCAGCACAGCCCGGGGCCACCGGGAGCAGAGCCAGGGGCTGCCCCGCCGCCGGCAGCCGGGGCCCCATCCCTGCTCCAGACCCCCATCCCCATTCTGGGCCCCCATCCTCACTCTGTGACCCCATCCCTGCTCTGGACCCCCATCCCCATTCTGGGCCCCCATCCTCGCTCTGTGACCCCATCCCTGCTCTGGGCCCCATTCTGGGGCCCCATCCTCGGTCTGGACCTTCATTCCTGTTCTGGGCTTCCATCCTTATTCTGGTCCCCCTTCCTTGCTCTGGACCCCCATCCCTGCTCTGGGCCCCCATCACTGTTCTGGACCCCCACCCTCACTCCTGGCTTCCATCCCAGTTACGGGCCCCCATCTCCATTCCGGACCCCTATCTTTGCTCTGGACCCCCCATCTCCATTATGGGCCCCCATCCCCATTCTGGACCCCCATCCTTGGTCTGGACCCCCATCCCTGCTCCAGGCCTCCATCCCCATTCTGGGCCCCCATCTTTGCTCCAGACTCTCATCCCCATTCTGGGCCCCCATCCCCGCTCCAGCCCCGCTCCCCTCAGGGCTCCAGCTCCCGGGAGAGCCTCAGCAGCTCCTTCTGGCTGTCGATGGCCCTCAGGTGCTGCAGGTATGCCCAGGTGGACACGGGGTTCCTCACGCTCAGGGACTGCTCCGAGCCTGCGGGAAAGGATGAGATCAAGGCTGGGGTCCCCTCCATCCCCTGGCACAGCCTGCTGAGCCTGTCCAGCCCTGCAGGATCACCCCATGGACCCCCTGTGTCACCCCCAAACCTCCCCAAACTGTCCTGGACCGGCTCATGGATCCCTCCATGGATCCTTCCATGGACCCCTCCATGGATCCCTGCATGGATCCCCCCATAGATCTCTCCATCAACCTCTCCATGGATCCCTCCCTGGATCCCTGCCTGGATCCTTCCATGGATGCTTCCACAGATCCCTCCATGGATCCCTCCATGGATCCCATCCTCACTCCCTCCATCTCCATCCCCTCTCCCCCAGCTCGGGGACCCCCGCAGAGGGTTGGGGGTCCCCCGGGGCAGGGTTGGGGTCACACTGAGGAGCTCCAGACGTACACGTGGAGATCCTGACGGCCTTGGTGTCCTCAGGCCGGTGCGGGGAGCGGCTCCGCAGCGGGGACAGCGGCGCTGGGGGACAGAGAGAGGGGCTCAGTTTTATCCTCAAGGGCTCAGTTGTGTCCCCAAGGGCTCAGCCCTGTCCCCAAGGGCTCAGTTGTGTCCCCAAGGGCTCAGTTGTGTCCCCAGGGGCTCATCCCCATCCCCAGGGCCCCAGCCCTGTTTAGGGGCTGCTCCCAGCCCCCTCCCCAGCTCCCTGGAGCTCTCACCGTGCGCGTGGCCCCGGCAGCGCTGCAGGACTCGCACGGTCTTGGCCATCATGTGCTGTGGGTGAGGCACAGAGGTCACTGCTGCCACCTGGCCCCACCTGGATCCCCAAAATCTCTGTCCCCGCCATGGCTGTGACTGGGCCTGGCTGCAGCAGTGCCAGAGCTCTGCCTGCCAGGGCCCTTGGAGGGGTCACCACCCCGCTCTCACCATCTTCTCGAAGTTGATGAGGTTCTCGGCCAGGGTGCGATTGCCCTCGTGGATGAAGGTCATGTCTGGGGGGGTTTGGGGGTCAGAGCAGGGTCCCTGGGGAGTGCTGGGCACACCCAGGGGGTCCCCAAAACCAGACACCGACCTTTGAGCAGCAGGGGCACGAAGGGGATGATGGGGGGGCTCAGCTTGGCCACGGCCAGGCGATAGACACGGTGGTTCCACGAGGGGTCCTGGGGACAGGAGGGGACACGGGGGGTGCGGGGGACAGGGGGGGACAGTGGCATCCCCTCCCCATTGCTCCAGGGGCAAATCCCACTGGGAAGGGGGACACGGGGTGGAAAGGGGACACAGGGAAGGGGGACATGGGGCAGGAAGGGGGACATGGGGCAGGAAAGGGGACATGGGGTAGGGGGGCTGCACTCACCAGCATCCTCTCCAGGGCTGAGTGCAGCTTCCGGATCTTGTGGGGCAGCCTCTGTGCAGGGATGGGATCACGGGGCTGGCACCCCCCTGTCCCACCCCAGAGACCCCCAGCTGTCCCACTCAGGGACCCCCCTGTCCCACCCAGAGACCCCTGGCTTTCCCTCCCCAGGTGTTGTCCCTCCCTGCAGGCCCCCCCCTGTCCCCCTCACTGTCCCCCCTGCTGTCCCCCCTCTGTCACCTCCCAGGTCTTGGCCAGGCGAGTCACGGCCGTGTTGCTCACACCAAACATCACCGCGAAGAAGGAATTCAGGTTCTTCTGCTCCTTGAGGCTGCAGGCGGGGACGGGGACGGGTCAGCCATGGGGACGGGGACAGTGACAGTGACAGTGACAGGGACAGGGACTCACTGTGCCGCCAGTTTGATGAACTTGCGCAGGAGCTGCTGCGCGCCGCCCGAGCTCGGGGCACAGGCACAGCTCCGTGGCCACCCAGAACTGCAGCTCGTTGAAGCGCCGCAGCACCCGCGCCAGGTTGGCCGTGGCCACCTCGTGGAACTTGTGCGGTCCCACGATGTAGTGAATCATCTCCACCTGGGAGAGAAGCAGGTCAGGGGCGTCCTGAACCCCCCCCAGCAGGTGAGGGGTGTCCCAAACCCCTTCCCCAGCAGGTGAGGGGTATCCTGAACCCCTCTCAGCAGGTGAGGGGTGTCCTGACCCCCTCACAGCCGTTCCCAGCACAGGCCCCACCTGGTGGATGCTCTTGAAGAGGTTCCAGTCGTAGTCGGTGAGGTGGCTGGCCAGGTCCTTGGAGCTGATCAGGTCCAGGGTGTCCGAGGAGCCAGCGTGGGGGCCCAGCTGCTCAGGGTGGGGAGTCTGGGCACGGGACAGGACCCCTGACCCCTCCTGCCCTCAGCAGGGACGGGTACCCCAAACTGAGGCCCCACAGCCCCCAACCCATCCTGGGGGGGGGTCCGCCCGGTGCTGCCCACCCCAGAGCCCCCCCACACTCACCAGGCTGCCCAGCTCGTCCCTGCTGACCACAAAGAGCCGCTCGTTGAGGCCCAGCGCTGTGAACACCCCCACGGCGTCCTGCGGCAGCACCGCCCGCTCTGCGCGGAGGGAAGGGCGCGCTGGCACGGAGGAGGCGACAGATCCCGGCCGGGCACGGGGACAGGGCCACCCCGGGGGAGTCCCCTCACCTCCGGCCGAGTTCACCTTGACCAGGACGTGCTCCCGGTCCCGGCGCAGCCGTGGCGCCAGCGCCCGCAGCACGTCCCGCACGGCGGCGTTCACGGGCAGCACCGACACCACGCACGAGTGGTCGGCCCTGAAGATCTCGTAGGGCACTGGGGGTGGGGGGGACAAAAGGGACCTCAAAGGGACAAAAGGGACCTCAGTGTCCCCACGCCAAGGGGGATGGGCCCTGCTGAGGGGGCAGTACCTTTGTCCTGCGCTCGCAGCGCGCAGCTGCTGTCCAGCATCGCCTCCTCGGGGCTCCCGAGCCACATTGCCGAGCTCCGCGCCTGGGGAAGGTGGGACAGACGGGAGGACGCGGCCGCAGCCACCACCCCTCCTGTGGTGTGTCCCCAAAGGGCAGAGGGGACCCAGATCCTGCCCTGTCACCCCTCAGGGGGTCCCTACCTTGGGCTGGGGGAACGCGCTGCCGTCACCGTTCTCCAGCCTGCGGGAGGGGAAAAGAGGAGGATGGAGCTGCCATTCCTGGTGGGAACAGAACCGGGACCGGCCACCCCCGGGACCGGCCACCCCCAGCGACTGCGGCCACCCCCAGGGCTCCGGCCCCATCAGGGACTGCGGCCACCTCTGGGCCACCCCTTGGCCACCTCCGAGCCCCCCACCCCATCCGGCTGCGTGTGCCACCCTCTCCACAGTCAGGAACCCCCACACCGGGGACAAGGTGGCACCAGAGCTGCCCCAAAATCCCCTCCCCAGGGGAGCGCAGCCCCTGGGCACCCGCGGTGGCATCGGGGGACAGTGGGGACACCGAGGGGACTCACGCTCGGGGTCGCCGCCGCTCCTGGCCCTGCTCCTGGCACAGCCCGCCCAGCTGTGGGTCCCGGCTCGCCAGGTCCGCCAGGTTCTGCGGGGACAGGGGGCCCGGGGTGAGCACGGTGCAGTCCCCGCGGTGTCACCGTGCCACCCTGGCCGTGCCACCCCGGCCGTACCTGCAGCAGCGCCGTGGTGCTGCGGTCGCCCTGCAGCAGCCGCCCGTAGAGCAGCACCCACTGGCTGACGAGCCGCAGGATTTTGCGCCGTTTCCGCAGGGAGTAGGAGGCCTTGTCCTGCTCCGAGCCCTCCAGCGGCTCCACGGAAACTGGGACCAGTCAAGGGCACCAGTCAGACGGGGAGAGGGGCAGGGAGCCCCGGGAATGCCACCCTGGGAGATGGGGATGAGCCCAAGGGGGCTGAAAGGGGATTTGGGGCTCCCCCTGAGGTGACAGGGACAGAGTTGAGCGTGCCCCCAGCGAGAGGCAGAGCCCAGTCCCCCCAGTTCCCGCACAGAAGGATACTGGTGCAGCAGGGCCCTGCAGAGCTGCGAGGTCGGCATGAACACGGTGTAGGTGAGCAGGAAATCCCCCAGCAGCGTGTCTGCGAGGGACAGGGCACTGTCACTGCTGCCCCCAGCGCCGCGGGGACACGGGGACCTGGCCAAGGATCCCCCGTGCCCTGCCGGGGTGGCCTGGGGCGTCCCCACCACGGGGACCTCGCTGGTGGCAGGGCAGATTTTGTTCCTAAACCCTGCAGGAGGGGCTGGATCGCTGGGATGGGATCACAGATCCCTGGGATCGGCTCCAAGGCAGCGCCGGTGTCCCCGGCTGGGATTGGTGACCCGCTGGGGACACCTCCCGGGACTGGTGACCCGCTGGGGACACCTCCTGGCTCCCGGCTCGCCCGGGTTTCCCCTCTCCGAAGGCAGAGGGAGACCGAGAGGCGCGGAGGAGCCGCTCCCGGAGCAGCCGCCCTCTCCCCGCCTCGGCTTTTGGGGTTTTTAGCGAGCCCAGGGTAGCACGAGCGGGATTTGGGGTTGGACGCCGGGAGTGAGGAGCCCCCTCGGTGCTGCTCCCCCCGCCTGTCCCCAGAGCCGTGTCTGGGGGGCTCTGGGGCAGTCCCCAGCACACGGGGACACCCCCACAGTGGGGACACAGCGGGGACACCCCCACGTACCCACGGGGTCGTAGAGGGTGGCATCGAGCCGCATGAACTCCAGCAGGTGCTCCAGGATCTTCTCGGGTGTCCCGGCCATCACCAGGTACCTGCTGGGGACAGGAGGGGTGGAGGTGACACCAGGGCCGTGGGCAGGGCCACCATGGGCTGGCGACAGCATGGGCCGGTGTCCCTGCTCCTCGTCCCCTTGTTCCTCCCAAAAACTGCCCCGAGGGAGGCTGGAAAAGGCAGAGGGGTGGCTCAGGGGACAGAGGTGTCACCTGCCAAAGGGGGACAAGGACAGGAGTGTCACCTGCTGCTCCGCCCCGAGGCCGCCTGCCCGCTGCCCCCCTGCAGGTCCTTCTGCAGCACCAGCACCACCTTGCCGTGCTCCTTCAGCCGCACCGTGTTGGCCTCCACGTCCTGGGGGACAATCCTGTGGTCAGCCCGGCCGGGATTCCCCAAAATTCACCCCAAAATCCCCCCCGGGCCCACCTTGAGGATGCGGTTGAAGTCCTGCTTGTCCACGCGCAGGAAGTGACAATTGTCCTCGCGCAGGAGGATGGTGGCCGCCCGCGGGGCGTCGTTCACCAGCGCCAGCTGCCCGAAATCGTCCCCCTCGTGCAGGGTGGCCACCAAGCCCTGGGGAGGTCAGGGATGGTGACATTGGGAGGTCCCTGGGGTGTCCCCAGGGTGTCCCTCCAGCACGGGGACAAACCCACCTTGCCATGGGTGACCACGTTGACCGAGCCCTTCCAGATGATGTACCAGGAGGTGCCTTTGTCACCTTGGCTGAACACTGGGACAGCGCCCGGGAAAAGGGGGGAAATTCCCAATTTTGGGAACGGCTCCGGTGTCCCCGGGCTGGGGACACCCCAGGGCGGCTCAGGGGGGGCTCAGGGTGACTCACGGACGGTGCCCGCGCGCTGGTGCCCCTCGAACATCAGCACGGCCGCCAGCTCCCGCTTCACCTGCACAGGGGACGGCGCTGCCACCCCCGGCCGGGCCAGCAGGGGACACGGGGATGGGGAATGGCGGGGAAGGGCCGAGGGAGGCACAGAGATGATCAGAGAGGATGCTTAGATAGGAAGGGAAGGGGTGCAGAAGGATTTGAGGAGCCAGGACAGGAGCTGATGGGGTTCAGGAGGATTTGAGGCCCGGGGGACGCCCCGACCCCGCAGGGTTTGGGGACACGGCGGCGCTCACCGAGTTGGAGAGATGAGCCACAGCTTTGATGTGGAGCAGCTCCTCAAAGATCAGCTCCAGCTCGTCCTGCGTGCGCTGGGCAGGCCTGGGGGGGCCGGGGGGTCAGCGGCTCCCTGTGCCCCCCTCCCCAGCCCCCTCCCCTCTTTGGGTGACACTGTTGGGTCCCCCCACCCTCAGCAGCCCCGTGGCTGCTCCAGACCCCCCGAGCAGGGTCCAAAAGAGTCCCGAAGGTGCAAAGGAGCCCCTGGGGGCACTCACGGCTTGCGCAGGGCCATGGAGAGCAGCGCGTCGGGGCCCAGCTGGGCCAGGAACCCCAAAGCCTCCAGCAGCTCCTCGGGGTCCCGCGGCCCCGCGCCGGGCTCGGGGCTCAGCTCCAGCTCGGCAAAGCGGTAAAACTGCGTGTCCTTGTCCTGGAAGTGCCACTCCTGCCTCACTGCGGGGGACAGCGGCCGTCAGCTCTGCTCTGCGCCCCCCCGAGCCCCCCAGAGCCCCCCCAGAGCCCTCACCGTGTGTCAGGACCCCGCTGTCCAGCAGCACCTGCCCGATGCCCACGGCCTGGCCGCGCGTCTGGACGGCCGCGCCGGCGCTCAGCAGCCAATCCACCAAGTCCTTCCCCGAGCAGCACTGCCTGGGGGGGCACAGGGGGTGAGAACCCCCCCGGGACAGCCCCCCCGGAGCCCCCCAGGGTCCCCCCAGCCCACCGGTGGTGCCGCAGGTGGTGCTTGTGGTCGCGGATGAGGCCGGGCCGGGAGCTGCTCAGGTGGGCGAAGAGGAGCTTGCCCGCCCTCCAGATCTTCTCCGAGGACGCCTGAGGGTGGCAGGGGGACAAAGGACCTCGTGGGGGGGGCTGGGCTGTCACCTGTCCCCTCAGTGCCCTGGGGTCGCCACCGCCCACCCCAGGAATGGCCGAGCCCAAGGAGCATCCTGATGGCTTCGGGGTGTGGGGGTGCTCCGGCCCTCCCCCCCGCCCCCAGCCTCCCCAAATTCGCCTCCCTGGGGGCTTCCCCGGCCCCCCCACCTGGGTGATGCTGTGGCCATAGTCCAGGCTGGATTCCGAGTCCAGGAGCGGGGTCTGGAAAACCAAAGGGGAGGGGGTTGGGGGGGCTGTGGGGCTCTGCTGTGTCCCCATCACCCCACACAGCTGGGGGGGGGGGTCCTGGCACCCCCAGCTCTTCACCAGGTGAGGGACAGCACCCAAATCCTGAATCCAGCACCCAGATCCTGAACCCAGCACCCAAATCCTGAACCCAGCACCCAAATCCTGAACCCAGAACCCAAATCCTGAGCCCAGAACCCAAATCCTGAGCCCACAACTCAAATCCTGAATCCAGAACCCAAATCCAGCACCCAGATCCTGAACCCAGCACCCAGATCCTGAACCCAGCACTCAGTTCTTGACCCCAGCACTCAGTTCTTGACCCCAGCACCAGTTTCCCGAATCCAGGACCCATTTCCTGACTCCAGTCCCCCTCTCCAGCTCATTTTTCTCCCAGCTCTCGCCCTCGGGGCCGCTGCGGGTAAAACCAAACGCGCGGAGGGCCGAGCCCCCGTCCCGCGGGGCAAAGGCGGCCGAGCTGCGGCGGCGGCGCTGCCGCGGGGCCCGAGGCTCCCGGGCCCCTCCTGGCCACGGCCCTGGATAAACAAGCCGGGCCCGCACCCGTCAGACCAGTTCCCGGCACCGGGAGCGCTCACCCGGCACGGGGCGCCCTCCGAGGGACACCCACCCGCACCGGGGGGGTTTGGGGTCCCCTTCCCGGCTGTGGGGGTCCCGCAGAGCCCGGGAGGGCTCCCAAAAAGCGGCGTCTGCAGGGATCCCCCCGGGGTCTGCGTGGGGAGGCTGGGGCAATCTAAGGGCAGGGGGACGGTCCGGATGGATTTCCAATGGAGGAGGGCAGGAGTTAATTAGTGCAGGATTTAATTAGTGCAGGATCCTCGAGGCCGAGCCTCCACCTGTTCCCAGCACTTCTCAACGGTTCGGGAGGAATTGGAGGAGCCACAAGCGGCTTTGGGAGCGCTGCAGGGACGTGTGCCACCTGGCCACGGTGTCACCCAGGCTGGGACCCCGCTCCTGAGCCGGCCACAGCGTCCCCAAGGCAGGGCCACGGTGACTCAGGCGCTCTGCAAACTCTGCCGAGCCCCGTGACGGCCGCGGGGAGCGGGAACTGCGCCGAGCAAATGTTTGCAAACGGGAGCCGGGAGGAGCCGGGGACACGGCGCTGCTTGGGGACACGGGGGTGTCACCCGTGGGAGCCAGAGGTCCCTGTCACCCCTGGGAGCAGGAGATTTGTGTCACCCGTGGGAGCAGATCTGTGTCACCTGTGGGAGCCAGAGGTCCCTGTCCCCTCTGTGGGTGCAGGATGTCGTGGTCACCCCTGGGAGCAGGAGGTCCCTGTCACCTCCTGGGTGCAGCAGGTTCGTGTCACCCCGTGGGTCCAGGTGACACCCTGGTGTCCCTCTGCCCAGTCCCCAAAGCGCCTCAGCTGTCCCGCTGCAGCGAGCCCCCTCTGCTGTCCCCCTCTGTCCTTGGGGCACAGAGCCAGGCCGCGCTCCAAGGACACCGAAAGAGACACAAAAACCCCGCTCAAGGATCACATTCCTCCTTCCCGGGATTCCTCGCTGCCAGGACAGCTCTGGAATCACCCAAACCCCCTTGCTGTCCCCAAACCCCGTCCCTGGAGCATCCAGCCCTGGTCAGGAGCTGCAGGACGCCCCCAGCCCCCTCCTGGTGACGGCGCGGCTCCAAGCAGCTTCCTAAGGAGTTGCCTTTTCCATCTTCCTGCCCACGGGACGCGCCGGGATCCTGCCTTTCTCCAGGATTCCGGCAGCGCCGGGCGCCCGGCCAAGGCCGCCAGCGGCCGTTCCGCGCTCGCGGCCGCTTTTGTTTGGGATCCCGAGGAAAACAAGCGCGGCTATTTCGGGCCTCAGGGCTCCGGAGAAAGTCCTCGCCCATCCGCAGCCTCCGCAGGCCGGGGCTGGGCACTGCATCCCCTGGGATGGGGCTGGGCATCCCTCGGGATGGGGCTGGGCACCCCGGGATGGGCTCAGCATCCCCTGGGATGGGGCTGGGCATCCCTCGGGACGGGGCTGGGCACCCCGGGATGGGCTCAGCATCCCCTGGGATGGGGCTGGGCATCCCTCGGGACGGGGCTGGGCACCCCGGGATGGGCTCAGCATCCCTGGGGGGGCTCGCGGGGCTGGGCACCCTCGGGATGGGCTCAGCATCCCCTGGGATGGGGCTGGGCATCTCTCGGGACGGGGCTGGGCACCCCTGGGATGGGGCTGGGCACCCCGGGATGGGCTCAGCATCCCTCGGGACGGGGCTGGGCACCCCCCAGGATGGGGTTGGGCATCACAGGGGTGGGCTGGGCACCCCTGGGGTGGAGTTGGGCACCCCAGGATGGGCTCGGGGACAAACTCCAGCTCTGCTGTCCTCGCCAGGGATGCAGCAGGGGCTGGCACAGTGGCACTTGTCCCCTGGGAAGGACGGAGCCGCTTGGGGACACTGCTGTCCTTTGGAGCCGGGAGGGATTTTCTGGGATCAGATGAAGATGGAGCCAGGAGGAGTTTCCAGGAGTTTCCAGTGACAGGGACAAGGGACCTGTGTGGCTCCTGAGGCGCTTCCCTGCCACTCACCTGCCCCAGGAATGGCTGTGCTGGGACAAAATCCCCCTTTCCCTGCTGGGATCGGCTCCAGTGCCCTCGATCCCCGGGTGTCCCCCACAGAGGGGACACTCCCGCTGTGCCACAGGTGCCACCGCTGCCAGGGCTGGTGGGATTTATCCCAGTTCAGCCCAGGAATGCTCCAGGCCTGCTGCTCACCCAACTTCTCAGCCTTAGTGCCCCTCCAAAGCCCTCCCCAAAGTCTGTTCTGAAAAGTTTTGGAGAGAAAAATAAATCGGGAAGAAAGGGCAAAAGCGAGGAAAACTTATCTGGGAGGGAGCCCCTCCCAGTGCTGCATGGAAATGCCCAAAGGGGAGTTGTCCCCCTAAAATAATTCCATTTTTTTTCTTGAAGAGTGTCCCAGGCCGAGCAGTGTAGGAAGGGGAAGGACGCAAAGCTCCGGAAGCTCTGCCAGGGCTCCAGGGTCACCTCCCCGCCTGGAGGGGACAAGGAGGGGCCGAGAGGGGACAAGGGGCCCGAGAGGGCCCAGGACCCCCGGGACTGCCCCCAGCTCCCGGGGCCAGCGCGGACCGGGCGGGGAGGTCGCGATGCCAGGGGACAAATCCCTGCTGGGGAACGGGCGGGGGAGCGGGGGAACGCTGCGTGTCCTCGGGAATGTCCCCCCCGGAATGTCCCCCGGAATGACCCCCGGAATGTCCCCCGGGAATGTCCCACAGGTGACCCCGGGAATGTCCCCCGGGAATGTCCCCGGAATGTCCCCCGGAATGTCTCACCGGGAATGACCCCCGGAATGTCCCCGATGTCCCCGGAATGTCCCCGCTACGGTCCCGGGAATGTCCCCCGAATGTCCCCCCTGGAATGTCCCCGAATGTCCCCCGGAATGTCTCACGGAATGGAGACCCCCGCCCGGGGACCCCCGGATGTCCCCGGGGCCCCGGAATGTCCTTCCTGCTGGGATGCGCCGCCGGGCACCTGGCACCGGGCTCGCTTCACGCCTGGCCGCCCGTTCCGCTCCGCTCCGCCCGTCCCAGCCTGCGCAGCTCACCTGCAGCCTCACCTGCCCCCCGTGCCCTCACCTGGCTCCCCGCACGCCTGGATTCACACCCTGTACCACCACCTGGTTCCTTCCTCCCTCCCTCACCTGGCTCCTCGTACCCTCACCCGCACGCCTGGATTCACTCCCCGTGCTCTCACCTGGCTCCTTCCACCCTCACCTGGCTCCCTGCCCTCCTGGACTCCCCCCCTCCTCTCATTCCCAAATTCCCGGGGCTGGGGAGACCCCGGCCCCACTGACCCAGCGGATTTAGGGACACGCTCCCCCCATTCCCCACTCCCCTAGCAGATTTTGGGACTCGCTCTCCCCATTCCCCCAGCGGATTTGGGGACACGCTCTCCCCATTCCCACAGGGGATTTGGGGACTCGCTCCCCCCACTCCCCACTCACCCAGCGGATCCCCTTGATGCGGGGCAGGCTCCCCCCGGCCCCCTCCAGCCGCACGTCGTAGCTGGAGCTCCGGAACAAGTGCATCCTCCTGAGCAGCCCCGAGAGCCGCGCTCCGTCCGCTCCGGGACCCCCGGGGGGCTCCAGCCCCGCTCGCCGCGGCCCCGCGCCCCTCCGCGCCCCCCCGGCCGCTGCCCCCGGCCCGGCCCCGCGCACCTTCATGCGGCGCGGGGGGCGAGGCCATCGCGGCCCCGGGGCTGCTCCGCGGCTCCTCGGGACGGGGCCGGGCTCGGGAGCGGCTCCGCCGCCGCCGCCGCCGCCGCTGCCGCGCCGGGCCCGCCCCGGGCACGGCAGCTCCGCCCGCCGCCCCTCCCCGGCTCCCACGGCCCCGCACCGGGACCCCGCGGCGGGAGGGACCCCCGGGAGCCGCCCTCGGCCATGGGGGAGGCACAGCCCCGAGCCCCGGGAGCCCCGGGAGACGCCCTCGGCCATGGGGGAGGCACAGCCCCGAGCCCCGGCACCCCCTGAGACCCCCGGGACCCCCGGGATTGGGTTTTGGGGGTCTCCAGGAGTCCCTGAGCACCTCAAACCTGGGGTTTGGGGGGGTTGCAGGGGGGTCCCCTGCCCTGCCTGGTGGGGGGACCCAGAGGGGCTGGAAGAGGGAGGGGCTTTGTACTGGGAATGGTTTGTACTGGGAATGGTTCATACTGGGAATGGTTCATACTGGGAATGGTTTATACTGGGAATGGTTCATACTGGGAATGGTTCATACTGGGAATGGATTGTACTGGGAATGGTTTGTACTGGGAATGGTTCGTACTGGGAATGGATTGTACTGGGAATGGTTTGCACTGGGAAATGGTTCATACTGGGAATGGTTTGTACTGGGAATGATTCGTACTGGGAATGGTTCATACTGGGAATGGTTTCTACTGGGAATGGTTTGCACTGGGAAATGGTTCATACTAGGAATGGTTTGTACTGGGAATGGTTTGTACTGGGAATGGTTCATACTGGGAATGGTTCATACTGGGGGTGGCCCCAGCCCCCAGCCCCCAGCTGCAGCAAAGCTGGGGTGGGGCCCAGCAGTCCTGGGAGAGCTTTTACTGGGGCTTTTGGCAAAAAAGGAAAGGGGTTTCTGCCAAAAGGAGCCTTTGCTTCTGAAATAAATCCCGATTCTTAAAATCCAAATCTGCCTTTAAATCGGCCCCTACCCCAGCTAGAGCAGGGATGGGAATCCTCAGCTGGATTCGAGGAATTTGGGGAAGATCCTTGAGCCTCCCCTGCTGCCCCTCCTGCCCAGGCACCCGAGAGGTTCTGGGGGTCACACTGGGGTCCCCAAATCTGTCCCTCCGAGCTGGGGCCGCTGCTGCCCCACCAGCTCTGCCTTATCAACCTCTTATCGCTCCTTTAACCCCGCTCGTTGGGCTCCGCTTGGACAATCATTAATTAACGGCGGGGCCCTGCCGAGCTCCGCTGGCTTTGGGGCAGTTCTGGCCTCACCGCCCTCCTGGAAGGGATCTCTTCCTCCAGGAAGCTTTTCCCAAAATCCCAAATCCTATAGTGGGTTTGCAGATCCACATGACCCTGCTCCCAAATCCTACACTGGGTTTGCAGATCCACCTGACCCTGCTCCCAAATCCTATAGTGGATTTGCAGATCCCTCTGACCCCGCTCCCCATCCTTCAGCCCCCCAAAAGCAGAACGGAGTAAAATCCGAGTTAAATCCCAGTATTTTCACTCCATCCCCTATTTTGGCTCCATTTCCTGGGAATGAGCGTCTGGGTCTCGTCCCTGGGCCTGGCAGAAATTCCAGGAGGGACCTGGGAGCTCTGGGTGTCCCCCAGGAGGGTTTGGTGGCAGCTGGGGGTGCAGGAAATCTCTGTATTTATCATCTCCCCGGTTCGCCGGGACACGGCCTCAAATCAGCCCGGAAAATCCAATCCTGGGGAAAACAGTTGGGAATTTACAGCGCTCCAAACACCGCGGGTTTATCCTTTAATGCTGCTGCTTTATGTATTTCTCTCCCTCCAACCCTATTTATTTCCTGTTTATTGGCCCAGCCTCCCCTAATTTATGTTTTCATTACTTTGATTAACGCCCCTGCTCCCCTGACATCGTTATTGCGGCGCAGTTCCCCCAAACCCTCGGTGTTAAATAATCCTCGGATTTAGCCGGGATGATTTGTAATTTAATAAGCGGCTCCAGCGCCGTGTTTTATCTCCTAATTGGGCCGGAATTAGCAGCAATTCCGGAATTAACACAAATTATGGGACGCCCCTTGTTGTTACGCGGGGTTTTATTGGGTTGGAACAACGGCTTTAGGAATTATCTGAGCTGCATTCCCCAGTTCTGGGCGTGATTCATTTCTGGATCGTCCGCGGGCGACAGCTCAGGCAGGAATTGCTGCCGCGGAGGGGAAGCTGCTCCTGAGGAAGGAAGGAAGGAGAGTTTTGGTCTCCCAGGTGGTTTAATTTCATTCCCTCATTATCATCCGGGGAACGTGATGTGTCTTGTTCTCCCGGTCTTTCCGTGCCTGCTCGGCTCCTTCCTGAAACAATTCCCAGATTTGCGTCTCCGAGGAGCCTCAGATCTGAGTCCAGCAAGGGCTGAGCATCCAGAAAATCGTGGAAAAGTGGGAAAAGTGGAATTGTTCAGGTTGGAAAAGCCCGCTAAGGTCACTGAGTCCCACCAATAACCCAGAGAGAGGAGAACGAAAAGCAATGCTTTTCCTAAAAATGGGGTTTGTTTTTCCCAGACATGGGATTTGTTTATTTTTCCCAAAGATGGAATTTGTTTCTTTTTCCCAAAGGTGGGATTTGTTTTTTCCCAAGGGTGGAATTTGTTTTTCCCAAAGATGGGATTTGTGACCATTCCTCACACCAGGACGAGCTGGGACCTCCCCATTTCCTCAACTTTTCCCTCTTCCTTTCCCCTTTGGGCCTTTGGCATTTCTGGGGTCTCAATCCCAGTTCATCCCATGGCTGAAATGTCCCTTTAAAAGGGGGAAAACAAAACGGCCTCAAGGCCAAACCCTCAGGACAGAACTCCAGGCTGTTCCCAACTCTCGGGAAGCAAACAGGGCTGTCCCCATCCCGGCTGATTTTCCTCCTTTTGTTCCCAGCTCCAGCCCCCGGGAGGGAGGAGGAGGAGGGAGGAGGAGGAAGGATCCCTCATCCGGTAAATCCGGCTGTTTCCCAGCTGTTCCCGAGGCTCGGGCAGGGGCAATAACCGGCAAAGCTCCGGGCAACCCGGCCACAGGTGCTGGGGAGCAGCAGGGCCAAGGTCCACAGCCCGGGAAATCCAGGTGGCACCTCAGGTGGCACCTCAGGTGGCACCCGGAGCTGCTGCCTGGGGTGGGCAGTGCTGAGGAAGCCAGTTTTGGGTCAGAAAGTGGAAAAAACTGGTGGGAAAACGTGAAAAAAACCGGGTGGGAGCTGCTGGGCTGGGCTGGGCTGGGGTGGAGGAGCAGGAACGTCGCTGCTCCCACCTGGAGTGGTTCCTCCTCCTTCTCCTCCTCCTCTCCCCATCCTCATCTCTGTCCCATCCATCTTTGGAAAACCCAGGTGTCGCCTGAAGCTGCTGCCTGAGGTGGGCAGTGCCAAGGGGTTGGCGAGCAAATTTTGGGTCAAAAAGTGAAAGAAAACGGGTGGGAACTGCTGGGCTGGGGTGGAGGAGCAGGAACGTCGCTATTCCCACCTGGAGTGGTTCCTCCTCCTCTCTCCATCCTCATTTCCATCCCATCCACCTCTGGAAAATCCAGGTGCTTGAGGTGGGCAGCGCTGAGGAAGCCAATTTTGGGTCAAAAAGTGAAAAACCAAAAACCAAAAACAAAAAAAAACCAAACTAAAAAACCAAGAGAACCCCACAAAAAACCCAATCAACCAATGAACCAAAAAAAAAAAAACAAAAAATCCCCCAAAATCCCCAAAAATCCCCAAAACCAAACCAACCAAAAAAAAAAAAAAAAGAAAAACAAAAAACCCACCCTGAAACAAACCCCAAAAAACAAACAAAAAAAAAATCTCACAAAAAACCCCAAAAAGAACAAAAAACACCTCAAAAAAAATTTCAAAAAACAACCCCAGACTTCGCTCCTTCTCAGCCCTGAGCCGTTTCCCATCTGCACAGAAATCACCCCAGAGCATCTCCCAGGCCGAGCGGAGTCAGCAGAGCCGGGATGACAAAAGCGGCCCCGAATTCCCGCGGGGGAATCGGGCGTGGGGAGGAGAACGGGGCGAGGAGGAGCCGATCTCTGACCTCACCTGGCGCTGCTGACGCCGCTCGTTCCGCTCCCGCGTTCCCGCAGCCGCAGCAGGAAATGGAATTTTTGCTTCGCTGCTCTCGAGGTTTTTGCGCTCAAAAATCCCACGGCAGGGCGGGAGCTGCGAGTCCTTGGGCAAGGACAGCCGGGGTTTTGGGGTGTCACCGGGCTTTTGGGGTGTCACTGGGTTTTAGGGTGTCACCGGGGTTTTGGGGTGTCTCTGGGTTTTGGGGTGTCACTGCGTTTTAGGATGTCACGGAGTTTTTGGGATTTCACTGGGTTTTGGGTCAAATTGGGGGGGGACTTTAGGAGAAATTGGAGGGAAATTTTGGGTTAAACTGGGTGGAATTTTGGATCAAATTGGGAGGCAATTTTGGGTCAAACTAGGGCGAATTTTGGGTCAAACTGGGGGGGAATTTTGGGTCAAATTGGGGGGGAATTTTGGATCAAACTGGAGAGGAATTTTGGGCCAAACTGGAGGGGAATTTTGGGTCAAACTGGAGGGGAATTTTGGGCCAAACTGGAGGGGAATTTTGGGTCAAACTGGAGGGGAATTTTGGGCCAAACTGGGGGGGAATTTTGGGTCAAACTAGGGCGAATTTTGGGTCAAACTGGGGGGAATTTTGGGTCAAACTGGAGGGAAATTTTGGGTCAAACTAGGGGGAATTTTGGGTCCTTCAGCAGGGTGGGAGCTGCGGGCTGGGGTGGAGGAACAGGAACTTTGTCCCGTTCCAAGGACAGCGACAATTCCCCCATCCCAGGGTGCTCCGAGCCCCGTCCAACCCCCACAAAATCTGAATTCCAGGGGGGGACACTCAGGGATGGATGGAGAGGGGGGAAGGGAGATGGAATAGGAGGAGGAGGAGGAGGAGTGGGGAGGAGGATGAAGAGCGGGAATGGCTCGGGAAAGGGAAGGAGGCTGCTGCCATCTAGAGCAGCCCAGCCGAGCTTCCCCGTTCCCAAAGATCCTTGTGGGGGAGGTTGAACCGGGAAATTCGGGAAAAGCCGAATTCCCAGGCTCGGGGAGCGCCTCTGTCCCCGCGGCGCTCGCGGGATAATTAATTAATGACAATAAATAGGTGAGAAAATCCCATTTTCACGCCAATCCTCACTGGAAATTTGTGTCCCCGCAGATGAAGCAGAGCCGGACCCAGTCAAGAGCTCAGAAAGGGGAAGAATGTTTAAAAAATAAACAAATAAAAAAGGGGAAGGGAGAAAAGGGAACGGAAAAGCCCCAAAGAGTCTTCGAGGATTTTGATGAGGTGTCCCCAGACCGCAATCCCACAGGATGGGCCGGGAGAAAGCGAAAGCCACTCGGAGATGTCCCCAACGCCACACACTCGCCACCTGCCGGGGCCGCCCGTGTTCCCCCCCGGTGTCCCCACGACCCCCGTGTCCCCCCAGTGTTCCCCCGTGTCCCCCCCGGTGTTTTCTGTGTCCGCACCGTGTCCCCCCTCCCGGTGTCCCCGTCCCTTCGTGTCCCCTCCTCGGTCCGCCCGCCGCCAGGGGGCGCGCTAGGACGGGGCGGGGCGGGGGCGTGTCCCGGTATCTGTGGGCGTGTCCCGGTCCCGGTGGGCGTGTCCCCCTGTCGGTGGGCGTGTCCAAATCCCGGTGGACAGTGCCGTGTCCCAGGGACTGTCCCGTTCCCAGGACGTGTCCCGGTGCTGTCTGCCGTGTCCCGTCCCCGAGTGCCGTTCCCAGGGCGTGTCCCGGTGCCGTGTGCCGTGTCCCGTGTTCTGTCCCCGTTCCCGAGGCGTGTCCCGATCCCGTTCCCGTGTCCCGCCCCCGAGTGCCGTTCCCGGGGCGTGTCCCGTTCCCGTGTCCCGAGGCGTGTCCCGGTGCCGTCGCCGTTCCCGGGGCGTGTCCCGTTCCCGTGTCCCGAGGCGTGTCCCGGTGCCGTCGCCGTTCCCGGGGCGTGTCCCGGTGCCGGGGGCGGGCCGCGCCGAGGCCGCCATGGCGCTGAGCGGGGCCCTGGCGCTCCGTGTCGCCTACGCGTCCTTCGGTGCCCTGAGCGGCCTCTCGGCCTTCTGCGCCTGGAGCGTGGTGCCCGCGCTGCGCCAGCCCGGCACGGCTGCGGCCGGCGGCCTCTCGGGTACGGCACCGGGAGCGAGGGGGCACCGGGCCGGGAGGGCTCTGGGGTACGGCACCGGCGGCGAGGGGACACCAGGCCGGGCAGGGAGGGCTCAGCGGGATCGGCGTGAGGGAGGGATCGGGGCTGGGCCTGCGGGAGCGGGTCAGGGCGGCGGTGGGACCGAGGAGCCCCTTGCTCAGCCGTGAGGGGAGTGAGGACTGAGAGGATGTGAGGAGCCCCTTCCCCATGGCTCAGGGCGGTGTGAGGAGCCCCTTCCTCAGCTATGAGGGGAGTGAGGAGCCCCTTCCTCAGCTATGAGGGGAGTGAGGAACCCCTTCCCCATGGCTGAGGGGGCTGTGAGGGCTGAGAGGGCTGTGAGGAGCCCATTCCCCATGGCCGAGGGGGCTGTGAGGGGTGTGAGGAGCCCCTTCCTCAGCTATGGGGGGAGTGAGGGGAGTGAGGAGCCCATTTCTCAGCCATGAGGGGAGTGAGGGATCTGTGAGGGGGGTGAGGAGCCCATTCCTGAGCCTTGAGGGGGAATGAGGGGTGTAAGGGCTGAGGGGAGTGAGGACCCCCTTCCTCATGGCTGAGGGGGCTGTGAGGGGAGTGAGGAGGCCATTCCTCAGCCCTGAGGGGTAAGAGGGGAGTGAGAAGCTCATTCCCCGTGGCCGAGGGGGCTGTGAGGGCTGTGAGGAGGCCATTCCTCAGCCCTGAGGGGGCTGTGGGGGGAATGAGGGCGATGGTGGGGCCGAGGAGCCCCTTCCCCATGGCTGAGGGGAGGTTTGAGGGGGGATCTCAGGGCCGAGGGGGCATTTGAGGGGGTGTCAGGGCTGAGGGGGTGTCAGGGCACCAGTGGGGCTTCAGGGAAGCAAAGAAATCCTCCTGATTTCCCCAAATGCTGGAAGCAGACCGTCTGGAAGAAGGGTTTGGGTTTCGGGGGTGAAGCTGCACCTGATGTGCCCAGGAATCTGTGGGATTTGGGGCGTTTGTGGCTCTGGGTTAATGGCTGGGGTGGAGCAGGACAGAGTCCTGCAGCTCCAGGGCTTCCCTGGCTGAATTCCTGCCAGACGAACTGTAGAAAGTGAAGTTAAAATTTAGAAAGGATCCAAGGGTGAGGTGCATGGCTGGGCTTGTCTCTGCTTCCTCTCCCTCAAAAAAAAAAAAAAAAGAGAGAAAAAAAGCTTTTAATTCCAGCCGGAGCTGGGATTCAGCAGAGAATTCCCACACTTGGTTTTGCTGGGTGGCACAAAACTGGGGGGGATCTTGAACCAGAAATGCAGGAGGAAGAGCAAATGAAGGTATTTTCTGCTGTGTTTCTGCTCAGGGAGGAATTTTGACAGTGGAATTTGGAGAGTGGAATTTTGACAGCGGAATTTGCAGGTCCTCCTCAAAGTGCCCTGATTAAACCAAGCTCTGCCTGTTGGTCCATGTTTATCTCGTTTTTAATGCCTCTGCTGTGCCTTTGGATCTGTGTTTGAGGATGTTTATCCACAGGCTTCCTGGCTGGGAGAATTCCTCCTGGTTCTGAGGGATCTCCAGCTTTGTCTCTGCAATCAGTTTGTTGATATTTCCCTTATCTCCCAGAGAACCTTTCCTGCTTGGGAATTAGCCCTAAATTTCACTAATTCCTTGTTATTTACAGTCAAAACTTGATCCAAGTCTGAAGTGCCATGGAGGGAAAACGATGCTGGGGCTGGAATTAATGAAATTAAACCCCTTATTCCCTAGGGGTTTAATTCCATTTCCACCCAGTCACAGGGGCTTGGGGGAATTTTAAAAACACCTGAGAGGTGGAAGGAGCAGGAGCTGAACACGGGGTCTGGTACAACACCAGAATATTCCAAAGGTTCCTCTCCTCCCAGAGCTGTTTCCCTAAAATATCTCGGTGTGGAGCCCCAGCAGTTTTGGCAGGAAAATCCCCCCCTTTTTTGACCTGTTCCAAACCCAGCTGAGGCTCCCGGGTTCCCCCAGGAGAGGCAAAGTTTGGCAAACATGGAAATGGCAAAATTTCTCTTGGCAAAGCCCCAGCTCCTGTTGGAGTGGGGATTTCATCTCCTTCCAGCTGATGCTGCAGCTGGAGTGGACAAAAGGGGATTGTTTAGCTGGAAAAGGACTGAAGGCTTTGTAAACACACAGAAAAAAAACCCAGTCTTGGAATTGGTCCCCATTTTCAGGGAGTTTTTAATGTTACTTTTCATTTTTACCCTCATTTTCTTTGCCATCTCCACACGTTTGGGATCGGGATGCTCCTTGCAGGAATGCTGGAATCAGGGGGCTCCTCGTGGAATAAATGTGAATTTTTTGTGTTTGTTTGGGGATTTGTTTTTTGGCCTCTGCTGCAGATTTGTTGTTTTTTCCCAGGATTTCCATGTGTGACACGTGGAATATTCCCAAAAAAACTCCTCTGGGATTGAAGGATCCCTCCAGGAGGAGCAGGAGGCTGACAAAACCTTGTGTTTGTCCCAGTTTTTGTTTGGATGTTTGCAGAGAGGGAAAATTTATTTCCCTCGAGCTCAAACAGCCCAACTGTTATCCAAATATTTGGGTCTGATGGGGGAGAATCGTTCCCCAGCCCTGCTTTGAACTCCTGGGGTTTATTTCAGCTCCTTCCAAGGGTGCTTGGAGGTTTTTGTGTTTTACCCAGGAGTTGATCTTGCCCTGGTGCCTGCCAGCTCCTCTCTCCTTGGGGCTCTTTGGGACTTTCCTTTTTTTGCATCCTGGTGTAATTTGGGTTGGATTCCCCGCTGGAAGTCCTTGGGTGTGTCTGATGGAGCAGCTCCTGCTCCAGGGCCCTGGGTTTGGGGTAAATCCGCGAGGGATTTGTGTTTTTATGGAGGGGTTTGGGTGGGACTGGAGCTGTGCAGGCTCTGCTGCTGCTCTGGGGTTTTGTGCCCTGGCTCAGGCTTTAGGGACAAGGAGCTTTAGGGCAGGAGGGCTGGATTTGGGGCAATCCCTGGGGTGAAAACCTGCAGCTCCTGCGGGCAGTCACCCCAAGCTTTCAAAAGTCACAACTTGTGTTTCATTTCCCAGTAAAAATCGTTTCAAACCCGGAGTTTTTCAGGTGATGTTTTGGCCCAGAGCTGCCTCTGGAGAGCAGGGCCAGGGCTTGGGTCAGGGCTTGGATCAAGGTTTGGATCAGAGTTTGGATCAGGATTTGGATTAGAATTGGATCAGGGGAAGGATCAGGGCCTTGATCAGGATTTATATTAGAACTGGGTGAGGGTTTGGGTCAAGATTTGGATTAGGATTTGGATTAGAATTGGATCAGGGTTTGGGTGAGGGTTTGGATCAGGGTTTGGATTAGAATTGGATCAGGGTTTGGGTGAGGGTTTGGATCAGGGTTTGGGTCGGGGTTTGGATCAGGGTTTGGATTGGAATTGGATCAGGGTTTGGGTCGGGGTTTGGATCAGGTTTGGATCAGGTTTGGGTCAGGATTTGGGTCAGGGTTTGGATTAGAATTGGATCAGGGTTTGGATGAAGGTTTGGGTCAGGATCAGAGTTTGGATCAGGATTTATATCTGGGTTTGGGTCATGGCTTGGATCAGGGTTTGGATTGGAATTGGATCAGGATTGGGATCAGGGTTTGGATCAGGTTTGGGTCAGGGTTTGGATCAGATTTGGATCAGGGTTTGGGTCGGGATTTGGGTCAGGGTTTGGATCAGGTTTGGGTCAGGGTTTGGGTCAGGGTTTGGATCAGATTTGGATCAGGGTTTGGGTCAGGGTTTGGATCAGGTTTGGATCAGGTTTGGATCAGGGTTTGGGTCGGGATTTGGGTCGGGATTTGGGTCAGGGTTTGGGTCAGGGTTTGGATCAGGTTTGGATCAGGGTTTGGATCAGGTTTGGATCAGGGTTTGGGTCAGGATTTGGATCAGGTTTGGGTCGGGATTTGGGTCAGGGTTTGGATCAGATTTGGATCAGGGTTTGGGTCGGGATTTGGGTCAGGGTTTGGGTCAGGATTTGGATCAGATTTGGATCAGGGTTTGGGTCGGGATTTGGGTCAGGGTTTGGGTCAGGATTTGGATCAGGTTTGGGTCGGGATTTGGGTCAGGGTTTGGGTCGGGATTTGGATCAGGTTTGGGTCAGGGTTTGGGTCAGGATTTGGATCAGGGTTTGGGTCGGGATTTGGGTCAGGGTTTGGATCAGGTTTGGATCAGGTTTGGATCAGGTTTGGATCAGGGTTTGGGTCGGGATCAGGGGAGCTCGAGGGACTCTGGTGCTGCTCTCCCCCAGAGCTGGGGCAGCAGCAGCGATGTCAGGGTGGGAACAGCAAACCTTGACTCAGCATTCCGGGCAGTTCTGCTGAGTCACCCGGGCAGGCTCAGCAGGGAGCAGCTTTTTGCTGACTCCAAACCCCAAGTTCCCCATTTCTGTCAGAAATGTGCCTCAAAAGCGCTGGAACCCGGGGCAGCAGGAAGTGGGGGAGGTGGATTTTGGGGAACTCGAGGGCTCAGCTCTGTCACCAGATCCTGGCACGGTTTGGGCTGTGATGACTCTGCAGTTCTGCCCACAGGATCTGCCCCGCTCCCAAATCCCTCCTGCCAGCCTGGGGACCCCCAGCACGGGGGGATTGGTCATGGGGGGTGCCGTGGGGGTCCCGGGGTGGGAACCCAGCCTGTCCTGAGCAGGGAATGTGGGCAGGGGGGGCAGCAGGTCCTGGCAGCTGCAGGGAGGGGTTGGGCAGGAGGGGCTGAGGGGCTGTTCTGATGTCCCTGCTGTCACCTGGACAGGTGTCCTGCTGCTCCCAGCTGTTCTGAGGGCGTTGGGTTCTGTTTTACCAGTCCATGGTGCTGTTCTGATGTCCCTGCTGTCACCTGGACAGGTGTGCTGGCGCTCTGGGCCCTAATCACGCATGTGATGTACCTGCAGGATTACTGGAGGACCTGGTTAAAAGGGCTGAGGTTCTTCCTCTCCGTCGGGATCCTCTTCTCTGCCCTCTCCGGGCTGGGCTTCTGCGCCTTCCTGGCCCTGGCCATCACCCAGCACCAGTGTGAGTACTGGGAGGGACTGGGAATACTGGGGAGGGCTAGGGGTGCTCCTGCCACGTTTGGGGACAGCCTGCAGGGATGTCACCGCATTTCCCTGCCCTGCTGTGACATCCAAAAACCCTGGAATTGCCTCATTTCCATGACAAAGCCCCCCCAAAAACCTGGGAATTTCCTCATTTCCATGACAAAGGTTGAGTCCATCCCTCCTGGAACAGCTCCAAGCCCTGACTCAGCATTCCCAGCTCCAAACCCCTGAACATTCCCGGAGGAATGGCTCCAAATCCCTGCCGTGATTTCCTTGGCCCCAGACCAAAGGGAGAACTTTTGGGGGTTGTTTTCTTGGAGGTTTTCTGTGTTTGTTGTTTGCTCAGAAGCCCCACGGGGCTGTCCAGGAGGGATGGAGAAGCTGTGTGGGGTCACAACCCCAAAAACATCCCTTGGCTCAGCCTAAAGGAACTCCCCGTGGAGTTTTCCTGCTGCAAAGAGATGAAAATCCACGTGTGAAATCCTTAAAAATACAGATTTGAAAGGAAAACCAAATATTTGCCATCCCCGCCTTTCTTGGAAAACTGTTTGGGGAGACAATTGGGGGTTTTTAGGGAAAGTCTTATCCCCACAATTTTTAGGGAAATCTAGGGATCCCCACGATCCAGGAACGCCCACGATCCAGGAATTCCCATGATGCAGGAACCCCACGATACAGGAATCCCCAAAAATTCAGGAATTCCAACAAATCCAGGAATCCTCACAATCCAGGAATCTCCATGATCCAGGAATCCCCATGATCCAGGAATCCCCAAAATTCAGGAATTCCCACAAATCCAGGAATTCCCACAAATCCCATCCCCGAACCAGGCGAGTTTGGGATGGGGGTGGCAGAGCCGTGGAAATCACCCCATTGCAGTGGAATTCCCAGGAACCCAGTGGTTGTGCAGAGCCCCCAGGGGCTGGAATTCCCACCCAATTCCCACCCAATCCCATTTTTTCCCCCCCCGCAGCCCTGACTGACCCCAAGAGCTATTACCTGTCCTGTGTGTGGAGCTTCATGGCGCTCAAGTGGGCGCTGCTGCTGAGCCTCTACTCGCACCGGTACCGCGCCGAGTTCGCCGACATCAGCATCCTCAGCGACTTCTGAGCCCCCGGGGCAAGGTGTGAGAGGCGTGGGCACAGACACCGTCTGTCTGTCAGTCTGTCTGTCCGCACAGAGGGCTTTTCCTGCTGGCTTTTCCTCACTCATCGCTGCTCGTTCTGGGAGGAGGAGGACTCCCGGAGCACTCCCTGCTGCCAAAGGGGTGGCAGTCCCCGCCTTTGTCACTGCCCTGCTCCTGTGTCACCTCTGTGCTCCGTGGGAAGGGCCCGGCTGAGCTCCCAGCCAGGTCTGCCCTCCCCTTTGCTCCTGTGTGAGCAAGAAAGCTCATCCCAAAGCTGCCAGGGCTGGGAATGGTCCTGGCAGAGCACAGCTCATCCCAGAGCCAGGTTGCTCCTGGCGCAGCTCTCCCAGGCCTTTTCTGGGAGCAAGCTATCCCAGAGCTTGCGGGGGCAATGCTGGGGCAGAGCACAGCTCATCCCAAGCTCCCAGTGGGAAGCTGCTCCTGGAAGTCAGGCGTGGGAATGCTGCTCCTGGCAGAGCACAGCTCATCCCAGAGCTCCCAGGGCTGGGAATGCTGCTCCTGGCAGAGCACAGCTCATCCCAAAGCTGCCAGGGATGGGAATGCTCCTGGCTGCTCCCCGTGCTGGTTTTCAAAAGGAATGGGATCCCATTTAACCATAAACGCTGTATTTAACGCTTGAAGCTGCAACAGCAGGTGTAGGGAAAAGGTGTTTGGGGGAAAGGGGTGCAGGGTCAAGGCTTGACCTGCCTGAGCCTCAGGGAGAAGATTGTTGGGGAAAAAAATAAGGAGAAAATGTTTTTGTGGAAGCAGGAGGAGAGGGGAGGGGACAGAGGCTGCTCAGGTGACCCCACAGATTGAGGAGCAGCTTTGGGGTGAGGCTGTGACGTGCTGGAGTCCCTAAACCCAGCCCCTGGGCCATGTTCTAGCCCTGGAGTTCCCACCCCACATCCCTGCTTTTAAAGGATGCTGTGTGTAAATATTCCCTCTATTTTTACATGGATTCCTCCTGGTTTGCACCTCTGGGGTGCCGGGGTCGGTGCCACCCTCGCTGTCACCGTGTGCCACCACAAATACAGCCCTCCCTCACCAGCCTGGCTGCACTGGAGTTCCCTGGGATCCTGGGAAGGACGGGTGGGAATGGCACCTTTTGGGGTGGTGGGGAGCGTTTAACTCCTCACCTCCTCATGCACAGGGAGTCTGAGGTGGCTCTTCCCCTCAAAATCCCTTGGGATTCGGGGATTTCAGCCCAAAGGGATTTTTGGGGAAGTGGTGACGATTCCATCCCTTTTCTTTGGAGGGAAAAGGGGGCAGGGGGGCTTTGGGGTCAGCCCTGAGTGGGCTCCCATTCCCAGCCCCATCCCAATCCCATCACTGACCATGGGGTGGGGTCCAGGGGAGGGGACACACTGGGGACACCCCCGGGTGCAGGGCCCGCAGGAGCCGCCAGAGGGCGGCAGTGGCACAGCCCGGGCTGGGGGGGGCGAACGAGACCCCAAAACCACCTGGGACACCCCAAAACCACCGGGGACATCCCCCAAACCGGGGACATCCCCAAAACAGCGACATCCCTATGCCCTGGGGGCCACTGAGGAGCTCAGCATGGCCCTGCATGTCCCCACAAGGACCCAGCCCTGGGGTGAGGGAAGGATCCCTGCTGGAATTCCCATCCCCTGGCACTGGGACAGGAGAGGACAGAGACTTCCCAGGAGACCCAAACCCATCCCCTCGCCCTCACCCTTTCTCTCCCCACAGCCCCCACAAAGTCCCGGCCACCCCACCCCATTCTCTGGCTGCACCAGCCTTTCCCAGCTCCATTTTTCATGGGATTGCCCATTTTTCCCTTTGCAGCATTCCTCACTCCCTGGTGCTGGGCAGCCTGAGGAATCTTCAGGAACTGGGGAGCCTCTGCTGGATTTTGGGGGGTATTTAGGTTCATGGGGCCCTTGTGGCTCCCACTGGGACCCACTGGGGGGGTCTCAGCACCTCCCCAGGGTCCGGCAGTGGCCCCAGTCCCACTTTTCCTGCCCGTGGAGGGATTCAAAGGCACCCAGAGGGAAAGCACAGGTTTTTTACATTTTCCCAATCTGCTCTCAAGATGTGGCGAGGGCGGAAGCGGCGCCTCAAAGGCTCCGGATGAGCCTCGTGGGGCTGGGGACCCTCCAGGTGGCTCTGGGGGGGAGGGAGGTGCCGGGGACACTTTCCTAGTGTGCAGGGACACAGATCCCTGCTGGGTGTCCCCATTGTGGCTCTGGGGCTGCAGCAGAGGGGTCCTGGGCCTTCCAGAGGGTGGTGCTGGCCTTGGGGACAGACCCAGAGGGACCTGCAGGAGGCTGTTCCCAGGGCTTGGGGACAGACCCAGAGGGACTTGCAGGTCGCTGTTCCCAGGGGAATCCTTCCCCTGGAAGCCTGTGCCACTCCCTGGGAGTTGGAGCTAGGAGGGTGAAGTGCACAGGCACGGACGGGAGTGTGTCCCAAACCTTCCAGGACACTCCCTGGGACATGCCAGGGGATGTCACCACACGTGGTGTCCCTGCTCCCTGGACACGGCGCTGGCTCAGCCTGGATTTGCCCTTTGTTCCCCAGCTGGGAAAAATCAGAAAATCCCCCAAATTCCACCTCACTCACGGCATCCTGAGGATCTGGGAGAGTCCCTGAGGAAGAGTTTGGGTCTGGAGCCAGGAATCCCAAAGGGGTGTCCTGGCTCCCAGGGCCGTGTCCAGCTGGGAGAGTGCCGGACAGACGGACACGAGCCCAGTCCTGCTGCCATTCCTGAGGGAATCCTCGTGCTCCAGCCGGGCTTTGGGTGAGAGCAGCTCTGGGATTAAAGATCCCCAACGGAGCAGATTTGGTGTTGGGATGAACTCACCGGAGCTGGGGGAGCTGGGACGGAGCCAGGGGCTGGGAGAGGGGGGAGAACATCACACACTGAACTGGGAATGGTTATTTTTAGGACAATTCTCAGCTTGGAGAGCAACCAAAGGGATAAAACGATTCAATATGGGCCCAGTGCTTAACGAGGAGGCTGAAAATCCCCAGGCTGGGATAGCTGGGGAGAGCCTTCAGGATGGGGTTTGGGGTTTGTGGAGAGCCCAAAGGGGTCATTTGGGGGTCCCGGCCCCTCCGGGGTTCCCTCTGCTCCTTCCCAGCCTGGAGCTGGGCTGGAACCACTTCCCAAGGAAGGGTCACTGCTTCCCTTCCTCCTCAGCT